>NC_136955.1:35642928-36042928 GCF_032717465.1 Coenobita brevimanus
ACCTTGAATTTGACCTTTCAAGGTTACTTACGGTCAAAGGTCAACGTACCAATTAAAAACTTATATGAGATTTCCTGTATGTTGATAACGTAAATATCTCTCCATCTTCAACCAGTTTCGAGTTATAGCCCCCTGAATATTCGTGACCTTGAGTTTGACCTTCCAAGTTCATTCAAGGTCAACGGCCTTGGTGCCAAATGAAAGCCCATATTACGCGTTCCTTTGTGTTGCTAATAGTAAATATCTCTATATTCAGCCGTTTTCAAGTTACAACCCTCTGAAAATTCGTGACCTTGATTTTGACCTTTCTTGATCACTCGATTACCTCCAAAATTTTATCAGTTTCTTTTGGGACCAGTGCCCACATATCCTGAAAGTTTCATGTAATTTCATTCAGCTGTTTTCCATAATGCTGCGAATAAACAAACACACGCAAACAAATTCAACCAAAACCAATACCTCGCAGACTCCGTACGGGAGAGGTAAAAAGATGAAGTATAAACTTATCCTCCACTCCTTGTTTCTTTTATCATTGCCTATTGTCTCTATAAACTGAAATACGTTGGGACCAGGACTGTACACAGATGGTAGCATTCTGAAGTCGTGGGTCTTATTTAGTTTCTTTTCACGCCATTCCCTCCCTCACCACCCAGGACATGAAGTGACAGTGTGATACCGCTCTGACTACCTGACGCACTAACGCGGGGTGCAAAGCCACCATATATCATGGCTGAGTTGTCGTGTCGCTTTTTGTTCGGTAATTCATCACATAATTTTGCAGTCGTTGTCATTCTCAGCACTTTCATCCTCATTATCATCAATATTATTATCAGAATTGTCGCCGTCGTCGTCTTACACATCCCATATTTAAGGTACGTATCGGATTGAGTTTTTTTTGAAATACAGGGAACCTCCTTTACGAACCCCAATAATCACCACTCACACAAGATAACAGCTGTTCTATTCATGCCCTGTCCACAACAAGAACAAGAGTTAAGCCACTCTAAAGAATCTCTCTGGTAGGAGCACATGAAAAATATCTTCTTGTAATAATGAGGGGCTTAAAGAGGCATGGCCTGTGTGGTGAAGAGTGCTGTATAGCTAAGATCAATTGTTTTTCCTAAACGAGAGATGGAGGGACAACTAGTGGTCCGTAATGATTACTTTTATCCCATTATATTTACTCTCAAGAGTTTTGCGGCAGACGGGTCATACTACCGGCATGATAATGTTGATGTCGCAAGTTCTACTCGTATCCTGATGAACTTGAAGAGCTGTTACTGGGATATAAGCTGTTAACCAACAAGTTTATTGTACCTGAAAAAGCCGTATATTATGAAAGAAAAAAGTTCTTGTCAATACAACACACTGTAAGAGATTCCCCTTGTGATAGCACTGTGGTGGATAAAAGGAAATAAAACTCTCCTGTTAGCCAGTCCTGAGAATGATGGAGCACTGTAAAGCAAGTGGGGAGAACTTTTTAGCGTGTTGGACCTGCAGGTCAAATTCTCAGATAATGCCGTATTGTCCAGGAAGAATGGGGTGGTTACTGTATTATACTTGGTTTCTGTCAAGTACTGGCCCGTTTGTTTGTAATGTATATACATATATAGTATTATGTATGTTTATTTGAATCTATGTAACAAATCATCTAACTCTGACAAATATGTTTAAAGAATCTTGGTTAACGCAATCATTAAAGGACCAGTACCTGATATTAGGATATTGGTCGAGACTGTCGCACTCTGATGGGTTGATAAGGCAGATTATCTGGTCCTGCAGCGGCTTAATTCCTGAGGGTGGGAGAGCACGGAGAGTTTTGTACGCATATTGGACTGCACTTGGATTTACTAGCCGGTGCGCATGTGCAAGTACATGTGTGTGTGTGTGTGTGTGTGTGTGTGTGTGTGTGTGTGTGTGTGTGTGTGTGTGTGTGTGTGTGTGTGTGTGTGTGTGTGTGTGTGTGTGTGACGGACAGATATACAGAAAGATAGAGATAAACGTTTCGAAGAAAAAAGAAAAAAGCCCACCATCGAAAATAAGACTCTATGAGTCATTATACAGGAGAAATGCAATCACTTCAATTTGCCTCGGAGTTTGTTTCAGAAGTAAGAGAAGGATTGAATAAATGAGGTACGTGGCGTAGGGACGAGAAAACTGTGCTGCAGAGTGGCATTCAGGTCACGAGTAGAGACGAAGGGGCAGGACAGGACAGGAGAGGAAAGGGGAGAAAAATGTAAAACTAGGTAGAGAACAAAGTGGAGTTCCGAAAAAGAGAGGAAAGAAAAACTGGAGGGAGAGGAGAGGAAAAACGGCGGATGTCCATTGAAACGGATAAAGGCATTTAAATATATCGGTGACATGCATGGACACTGACTTCGAGACGTTAAAAGGTGACTTATCCATCCTGGGGATACTTCTTGCCATGTCACTGCAGGCAGTCCACTCCTTAGCTACTTGATCTTGGCTTCCATATAGGATATCTCGTAATATAATGAAGTTCTTCGGTATTAACCTGAATAAAATCAGGCTAATACCAGGGATTGGAAGGCAGGTACGGATTGTTAAGGCCAGGCATACTTCAATGTGTGAATATGTTGGTAAGCTTCGCCTAGTCCAGGATATTGTTAGCATTATTAATGTAGGATATCAGTGAGAGAGCTGGCCGTAATATAGAGTAGCAGAGACATGAGACCTGGGTAGGTCGGGCCGGGGACATTGATTGGCTCGGAGTCCATTATGTAGGGTAATTGGTTTTGGAGGCAGGAATCTTTGTGTGTGTATGAGAGAGAGAGAGAGAGAGAGAGAGAGAGGAAATTGGGACAATATTTACATGAACGATGTTAACGAGAGTAAATGTTACTGCTGTATTCTTGAAGCGACAAATTTTCGTCTCACGATGTGGAGAGCGATGCGAGACGAAAATATCTGCTGTTACCTGGGATCAAAAAGAAAAAAAATCTTTCGTCAGGACTCTCTCCTATTTAAGCATTTATTTTTACATCATTCGTTTGATTACGCGGTTCACACATATTTTGGATTGACTTCGTAGACCTTGGTATTCTTTTGTTTTATAATGTTCATCCTAGCTGCCCTCAGATGATATTCTCCATTTTATGTAAGAGCTGTCATGCAAATTAAGTACAGGGAATTGTTTCTCTACGCTTCACTACCGGGTGTTCCTTCAACTCTCAATATATATGTCAGACGGAAGTAAAACCTATGATACGATCAAAATGAAAGAGGTAAGGTGTAAAATGCACCTCTGAAAACAAGCTGTTATGAAGCCTGTTTAAATCATGAGAATTTGGTCCAAGGTGTGATAAGCCTTGGGATGTTTTATGCCGTCTCGTGTTTGTTTATTACCTTTCAGTCCTACGATGTATGTTTGTCGATTAGTCTGCTACTTCCACATGAATTTATTCAATTTTAAACGAAACTTTTTATGTAATGCTTGAACAAGTTTGTATTTAGCACCTCCATTTCTTAAAATTTTCTGCTAAACAGGGAAAATCTCTGTGGATGGAACAAACAAAGATTAAAAAGAAAAGTAATAGATGATGATGAAGAAGAAGAAGAAAAAGTAATTGTAGTAGTGGTAGTAGTAGAAATAGTAGTAGCAGTAGTAGTAGTAGTAGTATAGGTAGTAGTAGTAGTAGTAGTAGTAGTAGCAGAAGTTGTAGATAGTGCAACAGCTGCGCCCAAGATGTTCCAAGGGCTGAACATAGCGTTTGCACTGCGGCTGTGGTCTTCGGTGAACTACTGTCATAATCAAAAATACTTCGTTACTGCCTAACACCAAACGCTTACCCGAATATCAAAGCTTTCTGCGTTTACCTTCCTCTGTGACGACGCACTTAACCTTCAGTGTGGTTTTGGTCTATGATTGTTATCAAAGTAGAATCATATTAATATTTCTTTACCCTGAACACTTCTGCAGTGTGTAGCCTAAATCAGGTAAAAACAAAATTAAATTTGCCTTGCCATGTGACCTTAACCTTCGAACCTCAGATCAGCGCATCGGCTGGGCCTTAATATTTCCACCAGGTTTTGTTCAAAGTAGATCAATATATTTTTAATTAATTCACACATAAACACACGGATCCTGTGACTAATTGTTCTCATAATCAGAACTCTTTCTTGCCTTTCCACTAAGTTAATCTACATTGGACAAAAACTGTTAAATATGACGTCGCCAGGTTTGCCTATGATCTAGCCTTGTGACCATGACCCCTGACCTACTGTATTGTTCTAAAAAGCATTAAGTCATAGGCTATTATCAACACTTCCATCAGGGGTGAATAAAATACCATTAAATTAAGCTTTTTTTTTTTTTTGCTTAGACACACACACACACACACACACACCGCTCGCTGGTGCAGTGGTAACGTTCTCGCTTGCCAACTGGTGGACGGGAGTTCGCACCTCGCTCAGGTTGCGAAAAGTTTCACTGATGAAGTGGGTGGTTACTGTCCCCCTTGAGCAAGGGGACGGGTGTGTGTGTGTGTGTATAATTTTGTGTGAAGGTCACAGCCTTGCCCTTAGATCGGACTATATGAGCTCTCAGCTCCCTTCCGGGAGGGTAAAATGCTGATGATCACGACCATCAATTGATCCTGACCAACCCGGTGAATTACACATACACACACAGTCAAACACACACACACACACACACACACACACACACACACACACACACACACTCATACACAGACACAGACACAGACACAAACACACACACACACACACACACGCACACACACACACACACACACACACACACACACACACACACACACACACACACACACACACACACACACACACCTACACACACTCAAACACACCCCCACACCCACACACACACACACCCACACACACACACACACACACACACACACACACACACACACACACACATATACACACACACACTCAAACACACTTACATACACACTCAGACACAAACTCATACATGCACACACACACTCGTACACACACACATACATTCACACACACATATATGCTAAAACACATACACACACCCTCTCAAACACGCACGCACACACACACACACACACACACACACACACACACACACACACACACACACACACACACGCAAGTACTCGCTTTCCCTTTCAAACGAGCGTGTAAAAACGTTGTCAGACTAAGGCCGCTTTCAAACAACCGTGGCCGCCACCAGTGGCCACAATTAGTTGCATCCCATAGTTTTCAATGGAGCCTTTTATACGAAGCCACTGCGGTTGCCCGGCCGGCAACCTGCTCCCAGCGGTGGCTCGCTTGTGCAACTAGTGTCCGCCACTGGTGTTTGCTGCCACTCGCTGTAAAGTATTTTTTCAAATCGGAGCTTTGATATGGCTACACTATTTGCCGGCCCCTTCACACTGGGCCACCATTCGCGGCCACTGGTGGCCGCCACTGGTGGCCTCGTGTGAAAGCAGCCTAAGTGACCAATTCTTTTCGTGACAGGTGGATGTTATTCCGTGCAATAATTACATAATTATTGACATTAATAATTTTGACATAATTAATGTGGGAGAGAAAACTGGTGTATGGGTGCAAAATATATTGCTATGGAACCGTCCTTGGAAGGCTCCTTAGCTTATGGGAAGTCAGTCCAGTCATTGTGTACTTATATCAGGACTAAACAGTGATGCATGGGACCAGAGTCTGGGTTTGCTTGCAGGCGTGTCATTCATCCTCTTACATAAGATAATGATGTATTGTTTTCTGTGTAAGGAAACATCAGAACAGGTGGTGTGTGTTGCCTGTTGCAGTCACCCATAGGTCCAATTATCCCCCATGAGTGAATAGCGAGCAAGAGTTTCTGCGGAACCTGAACCTTCAGGTGTTTGAACCATGACGTTTTCCTTGATTCTGTGATATATATATATATATATATATATATATATATATATATATATATATATATATATATATACAGAAATCCCTCAATTATCCGGATGCTCTGCATCCGGCCATGCTCTGTATAATAATGTTAGGCCTTGGCTCTATTAGGTCCGTATCCAGATTTATTTGTCCTTAACTGGACATAAACATTTCAGTTTGGCGGCTAGCTGGCCTGCAGATAAAAAAAAAATCCATTGGGTGGCTCACCAGCCTCTATGTCCATGCTCAGGTAACATACCATAATCCACAAACAAAACAAACAAGGCTGTCCTGCTCCCTACTGAATGGTCAAAATCCCCTGGCCACCCTGATCACCTGAAACATGCCAGCAGCGCCCAGGGAAAACAGATGTAAGTTACAAGCTGAGCGAGAATGGCTGTCCGGCTCCCTACAGAATGGTCAAAATCCCACAACCACCCAGATCACCGTTAACACTGCGGCAGCATGCAAGGAAGACAGAGTGTAACCCACAAGCTGAGCGAGAATGGCTGTCCAGCTCCCTACCAAATGGTCGAAATCCCCCAGCCACCCAAAGTAGTTGGAAACCCTCGGTCATGCACATCCATTCACTCCTTTACCGAATGGTCAAAGTCACATCACTGTCCAGATTGCTCAGCCATTCCTTAGGTCCATGCTGTATGGGGACCCAGTGTTTCTGCCTCATTGTGACATTTGCCTGGGTGAGCAAAAAGGACCCCTTGCACTTGTAGGTCAGTGTGCTGCTTTTTGCTTTCATGCTCTTAGCCAAGCTTGGGTAGACATGGCATCGCCTTACACTCCCCAACACTACCTCACCTCAGTTCTAGCATTTTTCTATCCACGCGTGGACGTGCTTGGCTGAGACAAAGGCAGCTTCCATTATTGCATTTGTTGTGGTGCCCTACCTTCTGCAGACCTTAATTCTCCTCTTTGGTGTTCTCGTGTGTGTGATAATGGCCCCATTGCATATTGCAATGTGTTTTTCGATGTCTAAAAACAACCGAAAGACTGCAGAACACTGCCAATATTTGGTAGTTTTTTTGTAGTTGCTGTTTATTTAGTGTTTTCTTAGTGTTTAGGATTATATTGCATATTCCATTGTGTGTTCCGATGTAAAAAAAAAAAAAAAGCCGAAAGACTGCAGAACACTGTCAAAATTAGGAGACGTACTGCATAATTTGGCAGGGTTCTGCATATTGATAGCTTTGTTTTATTTTTTGTTGTGTATGCATTATTTTCTTAGTGTTTAGGATTATTTTCCATATTCTAATGTGTGTTTTGATGTTTAACAAGAGCGGAAAGACTGCTGAACACTGTCAAAATTAGGAAGGGTATTGTGCATATTGGTAGTTTTTATTTTGTTTTTTGTTGTTTGTGCATTGGTTTCTTAGTGTTTAGGATTATACTGCATTTTGCAATGTGTGTCTTGATGTTTCAAAACAGCCGAAAGACAACAGAACGCTGCCAGAATTTGGAGGGGTACTGTACATGTAGGTTGGGTATAGGTAGGGTTTGGGTACAGTAGAGGATATAGTTCTGTATCTCGACATTGCCAGTATCTGGTTATGCTTTTGGTTCTCTTATGTCGGATAATCGAGGGATCTGTGTGTGTGTGTGTGTGTGTGTGTGTGTGTGTGTGTGTGTGTACATATCGATCGCTCTCTCTATATCGCTCTATATATATATATATATATATATATATATATATATATATATATAATCCATCCATCATCCGGTCCTATGTTGCCCCATGAGAAGCATAGGAGGCCGGGGCAAGGCAGGTTGGTCCTAGCATTTAAGATAGGAGTGACTAGCATCACTCATCCCCGGGTGGCATTACTTGAGCAATAAACCCCAACTACCCCTTGGATATAAACCTACACAGGCTTAATCCGACTGGAGTGCCTTTATTACCCCGTAAACCACCTAGGGCTATTTTTAAAGCGGAGAGCCTTAATTACCCACTAAACCACCTGGGGCTATTTTTAATTCTTAAAATAGCAGGAGTGGCCTATCTATCTATAGCCAGACGCCATAATCTCGTAAAGGGTGGCCGTTTTTCCTTGGGTTAGTTATTTTACTGTGAGAGGCACTAACCCTCCGCAAAACCACTTGTACAGAACACGTGGAGGTTTGTTGTATGGTTACCACCCAGAGTTGTAACTGGTTTTCTGGCTTACAGGAAACCATTAGTCTTGTCATTCAATGTAAAGCTACCTGAAAAGGAAAGAAAAGTAACAGAAAGTGACAGGAAGGATGAGGGAAACAGGAAGTCAGGAGGGTGGACACAGAAAAAGAATAATAAAGGTGAAGGAAGAAGTAGGCAGGACTACATCAAGTGAGTGGATGATGGTCGCTACCACCTACCACTAAGTAGGAAAAGTGTTATATCTAATTTGTTGGTCAAATATGTTCGATTTGGTCAAATAAGGGGCGAGTTGGGCAAATAAGGGCCGAGTTGGTCAAATGATGGGCGAGTTGATCAGATATGCAGCGAGTTGGTCAAAACTAAAATTAATCCCCCGCCCCCATCACAAACTCCTCGGGCCATCCTTACTTTCATTGCACATAGAGGAAGAATTTTAGCACCAATTCCTTTAATATTGTTTTAGTAATTTATCAATGGTATGTCATAGAAAATGTCGATTTATTTTTCTCAATACTACCTATTTGCTGGTTTCAGTTCATTATATGAAGTAACAAAGTGACTTCGGCCTCTTTCAAGCCTAAACTTAAATTTGTTATAATTGTTTTATCCTTTCGACAGAATGAACATCACCGTTTGATGTTCATCATAATCTCGCCATTTCTCTTCGTACTTTTTTCTGTTGGACAAACAAAACAACATTATGTATTAGCTAAAGACTTAAAAATGCGTTGTCGTATAGAGTCGTAAGTAATAATTTATACAATCACGTATTGACAAATTAAAACGATGTATTAACTCAGTGAAAACTGCGAGGAAGAAAGCCATGGCATCGTGTGAAGAAAAAGATCACAGTAATGATAATATTTAGCAAGATATTATTAAGAGACAGAATGCCATTATTATGCGTGATTGATGATATGATGAAGAAAAAATCTATGATATGATAAAACCTATATTCCGAAAGCCATCATCAGTTGTTACAGATGATCATGATGAACATCACCAGCAGAAAAACATATATGCCACAGTCGTGGTATACTGTTGGTTCACTTTAGCTTGGTGGACACTATTTTATCATCTATTTGCAGCTTGTTTCACGTAGCTTAAAAGCAGAAAAAGACAGTAGTACAGAAGTATACCCTTTTTACAAATATACGTGATTGCAACTTCTTTTTATTGTTAATCTGTCACTTCTCTGCATTCAGGATGTAGATGTGGCAGTATTAATTCAAATTTAATTGAACACTTAATAGTCTGCGATGCTTGAGGTACCTGTAAAACAGCGATTCTCCAGTCCCGTCACTAACCAATAAGCATCCGCACATTGCTATCACTATACTGGCATCCACTCTCTCACTGTGGTGGATCCTGATATCAACACCACATAGTTACTGCGATAGCCATGACTCTAAAACCATTGCAAGTTATTATGCCTGTTGCTGTGGCAAAGCTATAATTAGAACCTGCGTCCGTCTTGTCACGCAAGAGTCCAGGGACCACCGAAAAGAACCATGCATTTCCACAGCGCTCTACTCAGTACATGAAAGTCTTAGTTACGGCCGTGTTTTTTTTCTTTCTTTTTTCTTTTTTTGCTATTGCCTATGTGGATGACGCAGACTTATAGTAAATATTATTTTTAGTGTTTACACCCCAACACACACACACACACACACACACACACACACACACATATATATATATATACGACCGTGTCGATTAAACACCTCTAAGAGTGAGGCATCATAGCCACCTCACCACTGTGGGTCTAAAAGGTGTGAGAGCGTCATGTAATGTGATGTATACTTTCGGATTCCCACACCCTGAACCATGGCAGCGGGAACCCCAGCGATGCTGTAATGACTACGATAGAAAACATACGTTGGGATAGTGTAGGTCTGAGTGACAAACAGAAAAGAAAAATTAATACAGCTCCAAGACAGCAACCACATATTTTACGACAGAGGAAGGCAAAGTTAGTGGCGTAAGATTTCTGATTAACACAAATCTTGCAGACAACACTGTTAAATTCAGCAGTGGATCTGACAGAGAAGCATGGCTTGTAATTAGACTATATAAAAACATACACCCTGAAAGTAATACATGTATAAGCACCGACTTCTCAAAGTTCACAAGAAGAAACAGAAACAAATTATGATATCTCCCAGATTATGGAAGAAGAAAAGACCAGATATACTGTACCCATGGGGAGAATTCAATGCAAAAATTGTCAAATCGATAAATGGAGACGTTAGTATGGGACAGAGGTTAAATGGTGGTAAGCTTTGCTGAAATGGATGAGAATAATGAACTCATTCTTTCACAAAAGAACAGGGAGAAAAGGGACCTGGGGTAGTCCAAATGGAAAACAAAGAAAGAAATCGACTACATTATAGCAGATAAAAATAACGCGATCATAAATGTCAAAGTTATCAACAAAGTAAATATAGGACGTGACCATAGAATGGTGGGCTGCACAGACACATTCAGCTTCAGAATTGAAAGAAAGAAGCAGATTAAAAATAAAAAATATATATACCCAATAAAAATAAGTTTAAACAAAGCAGCCTTTCAGTCAGAAATAATGAACAAACGTCAGGTTCTAAATTATCCTGAGTGTAACAGTAATGAGTTGAATAATAAACTAACAAAAGTGTTTACAGAATCAGCGGAGGTAGTAGAGAAAGCTAATACAGCCAAAGGCAACAAATATTCAAAAAAGATACTTGAGTTCCAAAAATGAAAAAAGGAGATGAAAGTAAAAACAACGATGAAACAGAGAAAACAAAAGAAAAGAAAGAAAAATATGGATCAGATTAAAAAAAAAAATGTCTGAAGTAGGTCCGAGATAAAATAGCACTAGGAAAGCAAAAAACTGTATAACTGAAAGACAAAAACGGTGAAGTAATTAAATGCAGATATATGACGGTGATGAGAGTTGAAAAATTTTGCAAAGAACCGTATGCATCATTGACAGTAGTGCCTAGAGCTACCTTTTCTGTTGAAACATATGAAATATCTGAGGTAACACCGGACAAAGTAAACATTTCTCTTAGAAGTATGAAAAGATGGAATGCCCCAGCAGCAGATGGAAGAGTTGGAGAGTTACTGTCAGATGCAAGACTAGAAGTACAAAAGAGGCTTACCCACTTAATTTCTTAATCCATAAAAAACAATCCAAAACATGGTGTAATGTGAGTTATTTTGCTTTACCAAAAATGTGACCTCGAATATCTTAGTAACTAACGACCCATTAGCTTATTACCAGCAATTTACAAACTCTTCACTAAAGTTCTTACGAACAGAATAACAACAAATTAGGAAGAAAACCAACCTCGTGAATAGGCAGGATTCCGAAGCGGGTAATCGTCTGCTAATCATCTATACACAATGAATCAGCTAACTGAAAAAAAAAAAAAAAAAAAACTACAGAATATGATAAACCACTGTGGTTAGGTTTTGCTGATTACGAAAAGGCTTTCGACTCAGTGGAATACTTAGCAATTATGAATTCACTGCAAGAATAAGGAATAAATGAGACCTTTGTAAAACTGCTTGAAAACAAATATAAAGTGGGAACTGCTAGTTAACGTACATAAAGACTCAGAAAAAATTAAGACTGAGAAAAGTGTACGACAGAGAGATGCAGTTTCACCAAAATTATTTACAGAATGGTTAAAAAGTATTTTCAGAAAGCTAGACAGAGAGAACAAAGAAGTAAACGCAGACGGAGAAAACCTAGGCCATTTAAAATTTGTAGATGACTTTGTCCTAGTCTCTGAAACACCAAAGATACTGCAAGAAATGTCAAATGACCTAAACTGAGAAACTCTCAAAAGAGGACTAAAGATTAATCAGAGTAAAACATAAGTAACGTTTAATCCATATACAGCAAAAGAGGGTCATCAGAATAAGCAAAGAAATACCGGAAGAAGTCAAGGAGTACAATCACTCGGGGCAAATACCAGACTAACGAAAGACACTGATAGTGAAATAAAAAGACGCATTGTAACTGGATGGAAAGCTTTTGGTAGACATAGAAACACCATTAAAAGTAGCTTGCCAATATGTATGAAATTATAAGTTTATAACGAATGTATCATCCCAGATATAACTAATGGTTGTGAGACCAAGAAACTGACAAAATAGATATGAAATCAACTAATCCATTCTCAAAGACCAATGGAAAGGTCCGTGATTGGAGTATCGTTAAGAGACAGGAAATAATCAACTTGGGTGAGAGAGGAAACTAAATTCAAAGACACTGCAGAGGTTATGAAGGCAAAGAAATGGAGTTGGGCAGGACATGTAACAAAAATAAGGAATAACCGATGGAGCAAGAGGCTGACTGGTTGGACTCAAAGCGTAGCAGAAAAGGCCAGAGATGAAACAAAGAAGTTTGCAGTCAAAACGTGGCAGAAATTGGCTCAGTCAAGGAGTTCGTGGAAAAGACAGGAGGAGGCCTTAGCTCAGCAGCGGAAAAAAAAAAAAAAAAAAGAATAAAAAAAGACCATATATACTATACTCATGGGAGACTTCAATGCGGAAGCCGAAAAATAAAAAAAAATGGAGAAACATGTATGGGAAAGTTTGGAGTTGGAGAAAGGAGTGATAAAGGAGAAATGGTGGTAAATTTTGCTGAAATGTATGATAACAATGAACTTTTTTTTTTTTTTTTCACAAAAGAACAGGAAGAAAATGGACCTGGAGAAGTCCAACTGGAGAAATAAAGAATGAAATTGACTTCATTATAGCAGATAAGAATAACACGATCACAAATGTCACAGTTACTAACAAAGTAAGGATTGGAAGTGGCCGTAGAATGGCGGGTTGCACAGCCAGATTCAATTTCAGAATGAAAGATGATGACTGATAATAAACAGATATGCCCAATAAAAATAAACGAAAACAAAGCAGCCTTTCAGCTGGAAATAATGAACATATTTCAGGCTCTAAGTAATGCTGAATGTGACACTGAGGAGTTGGATGATAGACTAACAAACGTGCTAAGAGAATCAGCGGAGGTAATAGGGTATCCTTATACAACAAAAGCCAAGAAGTATTCGAAAATGACACCCGAGCTCAAGAAAAAATAAAAACGAAATGAAAGTAAAAACAAAGAAAGATTAAACAGAACGAGCAAAATTGAATATGCTTATCAACAAGGAACACAGAGAAGAAAACAAAGAGAAACATGGATCAGATCAAAGAAATCATCAAAAAAGGAAAGAAGTCTGAAACAGGTCCGAAGTAAAATGGCACAAGGAAAGCAACAAATTATATCACTGAGACAAAAACAGTAAAGTCATTAAATGCAGAGATAAGATGGTAAAGAGACTTGAAGAATAGTACAAAAAACTGTAATCATTAAAGACAGTAGTACCAACAGCTAACTTTTCAATGACAAAAGTGAAGTACTGAGGTAACACCAGACGAAGTAAACATTTCGCTGAAAAATATTAAAGGAGGGAATTGCTCCTGGAGAAGATGGAATAGTAGCAGATTTACTGCTCGATGCAGGAGTCTAAATACAAAACAGGCTTGCCCTCTTATTTACTCATATAGAAAAAAGAAGGAAATTCCCAAAACATGATATAATCCAGTAGTTATTTTACACTACAAAAAAGCAACTCAAAAGATCTTAGTAACTATCGACCCATTAGCTTATTGTCAGTCATTTACAAACTTTTCACTAAAGTCCTTACGAATAGAATTACAACAAATTGGGATGAAAACCAACCTCGTGAATAGGTAGGATTCCAAGCGGGTATTCGACTACTGATCATCTACACACAATGAACCAGCTAACTTAGAAAACTACAGAATATAATAAATCACTGTACTTAGGTTCTGCTGATCACGAAAAGGCTTTTGGTTCAATGGAGCCAAGAACAAAGAGTAAATGAGAACATTGTAAAACTTCTGGAAAACATATGAAGAGGCAGCTGCTACAGTTAAAATACATAAAAATTCGGAAAATATTAAGACTGAGAAGGGAGCGCGACAGGGAGATACAATTTCACCAAAATTATCTTCAGCATGCCTAGAAAGTATTTTCAGCAAGCCAAACTGGGAAAATAAAGGAGTAAACATAGATGGAGACAAGCTAAACCACTTAAGAATTGTAGATGGCATTGTCCTACTCTCAGATACATTGCAAGATATGTTAAATGACCTGAACAAAGAAAGTCTCAAAGTAGGGCTAAAGATGAATCGGAGTAAAACTAAATAAATGTTTTATCCACATACATCACAGAGCATCATCAGAACTGGATGGACTGCTTTCGGTAAACATAGAGACATTATGAAAAATAGCTTGCCAATATGTATGAAACGAAATGTAATGAATGAATAATTCAAGCTATGACGTAAGGTTAAGGGACATGGAAGCTAACAAAATCGATGGAAAGTAAACTAATCCGTTCTCAGAGGGCAAGGGAATGATCAGTGTTGGGAATATCTTTAAGAGACTCGAAAAGACCAACATGTGTGAGAGAGAAGACTATAGTCAAAGACATTATAGAATTTATAACTGAACAGGAATGGAGGTGGGCAGAACATGTACCAAGAATAAGGGATAACCGATGGAGCACGAGGCTAACTGACTGGACACCATGAGACTGTAGGCGTAGCAGAAAATGGCCAGACAGGCGATGGAGAGATGAGACGGAATTTTGCAGGGAAGACGTGGCAGATATTGGCTCAGTCAAAGAATTCGTGGAGAAGGTTGGGGGAGGCCTTTGTTCAACAGTGTACTTGTTATGGCTGATGATGATGATGACGATAATATACATATCATCATCATCAGCCGTTTGAGTGTCCACTGCAGGACCGGCAATCCCGACCTAGGTGGGAACGATACAGCCTATGGATCTCTACCTAGTGGCTTGGGCTGTCTGGTAGAGATTGTATGTAGGGTGAGAAGGGCATTTAAGTCTGACTGTAGTGTTGGAGTAGCATTGGATGTGTGTGTAGTCTGTGAATCAAGTGTAATCGGCCCGTGCAGGCTGACTGGGTGCAAGCATACTTTATAGTACACGACAATGGTTCAACCACAGCACCCCATATGTCCACCAAAGCAGTACATGGCCGGAAGAGCGCTCCCGGAGTTTATTACCATAGTGGGTCGTGAACCCTCATTCTTCCATGTACGAAAACGCACACTGTACCACTGTAACACAGAGACTCCTCGGCCTCCCCCTCCATCTTCCCCCCTCCACCTCACTCACATACACTCTATTCGTCAGTCTTTCACCCTCCATCCTCTCCACATGGCCAAACCACCTCAGTGTGTTCTTCATAACGCTTCCTATCACATCCACATCCACACCACAACGCTCCTTTATATCCTCATTCGTCAGCCTGTCTCTCCATGTGACTCCACAGGCTCCTCTTAAATAACTCATTTCCACTGCTCTCACTCTTGACTTGTGTCCTTCCAACAGCGTCCAAGCTTCACTTCCATACGTTAGAGTTGGTATCACAATACTGTCATGTAGTAACTTTTTCACTTCCATGCTCACTTCCCTGTTTCTTATCACTGCTTTCAAAGAACAAGCAACCTTTCTTCCCTGCTGTACCCTTTCAAGCACTTCACCCTCCAAACCTCCATCCTTACTCATCACACTACCCAAGTACTTAAACGTATTCACATTTTCCAATTCCTCGCCATCCAGCCTCGCTGTACATTCACTGACTTCACCTCTCTCAAAGACCGTCACTTTACTCTTCCCTACATTCACCTTTAGATTCCGTTTCTTACACACTCTCCCAAATGCATCCACCAAGCCTTGCAACTCCCCTTCGTCTTCACTCAACAACACAGTATCATCTGCAAACAACAGTACAGGGAGTTTCCAAACATTATCCTCTCTCACCAGGGCCACTCCAACATCCACTGCCATACCTTGTACCTCTTATATTACTCCATCCATGAACAGATTGAACAACCATGGAGACATGACACATCCCTGTTTCAACACAACCTCCAAAGAGAAAAATTCACTTATTTCACTATCCACACGAACTGCAGCCTTAGCACCATCATACATACTCTTCACAGCATTCAACAACTTTCCATCTACTCCATATATTCTTAATACTTTCCATAATCCTTGTCTATCCACCCTGTCATATGCTTTCTCCAAATCCATGAAAGCTGCATATAACTTCTTTCCCTTCTCTAGAAACTTTTCCACTAAAGATCTAAGAATGAATATCTGATCTACACAACCTCTTCCCTTCCTAAAGCCTCCCTGTTCTTCTTCAACTAATTCCTATGTTCTTTCTCTAACTCTGTCAGTAAGTATCCTACCATACACTTTTCCTATTATAAAAAGAAGACAATTGCCCTTATGATTACCACACACTTCTTTTTCCCCTTTTCCTTTGTACAAGGGAATAATTATAGCTGACTTCCAATCCTCCGGGACTCTACCTTCCTCCCAGGCCAATCTGCACATCTTCCACATCCATTCTACTACTATCTCTCCCCCATGCTTCAGCATTTCACCACACACTCCATCAATACCTGGGGCTTTCCCCAATTTAACTTTCTTCATTGCTTCCACAACTTCTATCCTACTGATTTCTTCCTGTCTTCTCACCTCCCTCCTTCTCCCAGC
Organism: Coenobita brevimanus; assembly: GCF_032717465.1. Classification (NCBI taxonomy): domain Eukaryota; kingdom Metazoa; phylum Arthropoda; class Malacostraca; order Decapoda; family Coenobitidae; genus Coenobita; species Coenobita brevimanus. The sequence goes on from NC_136955.1 coordinate 35,659,612, forward strand.
CATTCCCCAGCCACTTATACTTGCATTACTTCCATCCTGTATGTTCAACAATTCCTTAAAGTGTTCTCTCCATCTGCTCACTTTTTCTCCATTCTCCACTAGTAATCTACCATTTTTATCTTTCACTCTCCTGCTAACCTCACTTCCACCCTGTCTTACTCTCTTCACCTCTTTCCAGAACATTTTCTTACAGTCCCTCCACTTTACACTCAAATTCCTTCCAAATTCCTCATCCACTCTCTTCTTACTCTTATTAATCTTTTCACCTCTCTCTTCCTTTCTACATATAACTCTCTCTTCCGCCTCTCAACTTCTTCTACGCCCCCATTTCTCATCCATTCATTGTATGGTTTCTTCTTTTGTGCCTCAGCCTGTCTCACCTCCTCAGTCCACCACGCTGTTCCTTGCACCCCCCCTCCGTCTTCTCTTCCTCCCACACACAACATCACATGCTGCACATATTTCTTCTGTAAATATCCTGCACACACCTTCTACATCCCCCATCTTCTCCAATTCATATTTGCCCAATTGTTCCTCCACTTCTCTCTTATACTCTGCCTGTTTCTCATCCTCTTGTAACCTTTCCACTCTCCTTGCAATTACTCCTTCCTCTTGTCTTTCGCTTCTTCTATTCCTCCATCTTACTTGAATTCTAATTCTGGCCACCACCAAGTAGTTGTCAGAAAGTCCACTCCCCCAAACTCTATAAGCTCTTGCATCCATTACACATCTTCGCATCCTTTCATCCACACACACATAATCAATCATTGCCTTCCTTTCATTCAGTTCACCACCCACCCTTCTCATCACTCGCCATGTATACCTGTGGATCATTTTATGTCTGAAGAGGGTATTGGCTATCACCAACCCCCTCCCAGCACAAATGTCCACTAACGCACTGGCACTCTCATCTATCTCAGCAGGCACACCCCATTCATCAACTATTCCATCCACCTTCAGATTCCCTACTTTACCATTCATATCACCGATCAAAAACACTCTCTCATTCCTTCCAAACTTTTCCATGCACACTTCCACATTTGTCCAGAACTCTTCTCTCACTCTGCTGGCAGATCTTGCGTTGGCGCATACACAGACAGAATCGCCCACATTTGTATTCCAACTTTCAAGTTTACCCACACAATCCTTGACCCAACTGATCCATACTTCTTTCATCTTTTACTCACATCTATACATACTCCTTCCTTCGCCCTCTCATTCTCACCTACTTCTGCACGTATATCCCACCCATACTCCCATTCTCTCACACTTTCTCCTCTCCATTTTGTTTCAGTTATTCCACATACATCCACTTTTGCACTCTCAAGCATCTGGACAATCTCTCTCTCTTTCACCTCATCATTCGCTCCTCTTACATTCCATGTAGCCATTACCAAGTCCTTTGTCCGGTTCTGGTTCGTCATCGTTTGGTCAGTCCTTGTCCGAGGCTTTTTGTTTGCTTTTTTAGTTAGTTGTTATCCGGGGAGGGGCACTAACCATCCGCCAACCCTTTTAGTCACCTTTTACGACAAGCAGGGATACTGGGGGAGTATTCTTGAATATATATATATATATATATATATATATATATACTGTTACATAACCTATGATTTCATCATCCTTTGTGTAATTCTAACGTACAGTATGCTGCATGTTTGATCACGAGCGTGTTCTACCTCACTCCCCCCTTCTACCCTTATAGTAGAGTAAGTCGTTCTTTCTGTTGTTCAGAGCAGGAGTGTCAACTCTTTGCCCCCTATGGCTTCATTTGCGCGTCCTTCTTACAAGTTGTATCAAGCTCTGCCGGCCCCTATATAATGAGCTCAGTCTCTACATTAATTGCCACTTAGATCTACTCCTCATTTTGTTCACATCTCTGTCCTTCCCTGTACAGTTGTTATTACTGTGAGTGCTCAGGAAGTCTCCAACCATCTAGCAGCTGTGTAATTTGAGTATAAGTGTTATTACATTTTTCTTGTACTGTATAGCATAAGGTGTTAATTCGTAGGCCTAGTAAGGTTTTTGTGATTCATGTGTTTTGGGTGTCAGCCATTATTAATAATATTTTGTATCTGTCATAATATACCTTGCATTCACTGAGCATTATCCGGTTTTCTCATTTTATCAGGGCTGACTTAGATAAATTTACACTTTCTAATTTCATGTTAATAGAGGCTATTGCATTTAACCATATATTTAACCTGTTTTTTGCCATTACATTATCCTTATGAGTCCTGAATGTTTAGTTGCTAGTTTGAACATTAAACTTTAACTTATAATTTTACCTAACTCTTTTGTTTTGAACCTGGACGTTGCGGGACAGTAGTGATTTTTAGTATTCTCACTTGAAGTGTTCATTATCTTTCTCTGTTCCGTAACATAAATTTGGCTACCTCTTATTAGGATATTCAGGATATTATCATAAGGATATTGCTTGATATTTTGTGACTGTGATTTATTCATGATGTCTACTATTACTACTCTTGATGAAGCCAAAGATTTTTTGTCAAATGTGCAAACAGTGTGTGATGTAGAAAACAGAACAAAGAATGAACTTAAGCTTGTTGCTCAACAATTGGGAATTGCAGTTCACTCTCATCATTCTAAAGATCAAATTGTTGGCATGATTAATAAAAGCTTGTTTAATGTAACTCCTCCAAATGAGCAAACGCAGATTGAAATAGGTTATTTACAGCTAGCTCTGCAGGAGGCTCGTGTTAAGGAGGCTGAGTTTCAAGCACGTTCTAAGGAGGCTGAGTCTCAGGCTAAGGAGGCGGAGTCTCAGGCTCGTATTCAGGAGGCACAGGCACAGGCTCAGGCACAAATTGAACTAGCTAGGATTCAGGCAGACCATGAGTATCGCATGAAACAAGGTGGAACTGGATCATCTAGCTCTGATGATTTTGATGTGGCTAAAAATGTTAAACTTGTCCCTCCTTTTAATGAATCTGATTTAACAAAGTATTTTCAGTTGTTTGAGAGGGTAGCTACAGGTTTTAATTGGCCCAAAAAGTATCGGCCAGTACTCCTTCAAACTGTTCTCACCGGTAAAGCTCAAGTAACTTATGCATCTTTGCCGCAGGATCAATCTGATAATTATGATGTAGTTAAGTGCTTGATTCTTAAGGCCTATGAGCTTGTTCCTGAAGCCTATAGAGTAAAATTTAGGACAACTTACAAGCAAGATAAGCAATCCCATGTTGAGTATGCAAAAATCAAAGAAGATCTGTTAGAGCAATGGTTAAATTCTAAGAATGTGGATTCTGATTTTGGTAAATTTAAGCAGATGATTTTGCTGGAGGACTTCAAAAGGTGTATTAATAATGATGTAAGCCTATATCTTGAAGATAGAAGAATAGATAATTTGTCTGATGCTGCAGTTTTAGCTGATGAATATGTTCTCACTCACAAGAGATATTCTAAAGAAAAAAGGAAAGCTGAGAGTAAGTACGTTGCCTCTACTCAGAGTACAGGTAACAGGAAAGAGAATAAAGATGATGTTTCTCAGGAAGTAAATATCAGCTTCACCTCTAGGTTTCAGAAAAGTAAATGTACTTATTGTAGTAAGCTTGGTCATACTACGGAGAAATGTTTCAGGAGACAGCGTGATGTGAACAAAAAGAAGTCTTTAAATATTCAGTCAATTGGTCTAGTGTCCACCCTTGAGAGTTCCCAGAATTCTTTAACTGAGTTAACTGAACCTGCTTTGAGGGGTAAATTAAATGCTCATGATGAAGCTCCTCTTTTGAGCAGTAACGTGGATGACACTCTCGAGAGTACATGTGCTAATTTCCTGTCTGATGGTTTTGTCAGTCCTTTGGACAGTAATCACAGGAAATAAGTTAAAATATATCGTGATACAGGTGCTTGCCAATCCCTTATGCTGACCAGTGTTCTAGGCTCTAATGTTAATTCCTTTGATGAAACTGTAATCTTACAAGGTGTAGGGAATAATTACTTCTCTGTCCCTCTGTGCAGAGTGAATTTAGAGTCTGGTTTTGTTAATGGTTCCGTTATGGTTGGGTTGGTTGAGACACTCTCAATGTCAGGTGTAACTTTCTTACTTGGAAATGATATTGGTGAAAGTCAAGTGTGTCCAGCTCCTCAGTTGTCTAGTGAGCCAGTGGCTGCGACCCAGGATTGTGATGTCCCTGATGTGTTCCCTGCATGTGCTGTCACTAGGGCTAAGTCTAAAGTTACTGGTGACTTAGAGTATAGTGATGATGATGATGTTATCCCAGCTGACACTTTTCTTGCTAATTTGGACCACTCACCAGATGAGGTAGTACCGCGTAGTGTTGATAATTTGTCTCATCAAGAGTTGGTTGAGTTGCAGGTTGCTGACCCTGAGTTGAAAGGTCTAGCTAACTCTGCTTGCAGTGAGGAAGAGTCAGCTGGTGCTTCTACTTGTTATTATATAAAGTCAGGAGTACTTATGAGGAAGTGGAGACCCCCAACAGCATCAGCCGACTGTGAATGGGAGGTTGTACATCAAGTTGTCATCCCTCGTGTTTGTAGGCAGGATATCATTAGAGTGGCTCATGATTCCAGTTTGGCAGGACACCTTGGAGTGAGGAAGACTGTGGCAGGCATTTTGAAACACTTCTACTGGCCAGGTATCTTCAGGGAAGTTTCCTGGTATTGTAAGTCTTGTCACACCTGTCAAGTGGGGAAGTGTAATCAGACCGAAAAGGTTGCACCTCTAGTTCCCATTCCTCCTTTTGAGGCGCCTTTCACCTGTGTGTTGGTGGATATTGTGGGCCCTCTTCCTAAGACTTCTTCAGGATTTTCTTATGTGTTGACCCTGATTGATATGGCTACTCGTTATCCTGAAGCCATTCCACTTAGAAATATCTCAGCAAAGAACGTGGTTAAGGAAATGCTGGGGTTCTTCACCGGTTTGGTCTGCCCAAGGAGGTACAGTCAGACCGGGGAAGTAATTTCATGTCAAATGTTTTCAAGCAGTCTCTGAAAGAGTTGGGCATCACTCAGATCACGTTTTCAGCTTACCATCCCCAGACCCAAGGAGCGTTGGAGAGATATCATCAAACACTCAAATCGATGCTCAAGAAATACTGTTTGGAACATCAGAAAGACTGGGATAAAGGTCTTCCATTCGTTGTATTTGCCGCAAGAGAATCTCCAAATGAATCACTGGGCTTCTCACCCTTTGAACTACTGTTTGGCCATGAAGTAAGAGGACCCCTTAAGCTACTCAAGGAATGCTGGCTGTCGGAGGAAGATGACGTCAACCTGCAGGAGTATGTGATGAAGTTCAAAGAACGGATGTCCACTCCTTTACAGCTGGCGAGAGAGAATTTAGGAGCTGCTCAGGAGAAGATGAAGACTTGGTATGATAAGAAGTCCAGGTTACGCCACTTTCAGCCAGGAGATCAGGTTTTGATCCTGCTACCAGTGCATGGCCAACCTCTTCAAGCCAAGTTTAGTAGTCCTTATTTCGTGGAGAAGAAACTCAGTGATGTCAACTATGTCATCGCCACACCAGATCGTAGAAAGAACAAGCAACTTTGTCACATCAACATGCTAAAGTTATATCACAGGCGGGACGAAAATAACCCAGTCTGCACTGTAGCTGTTTCACCCGAGTCTGCAAGTGAAGTTCTCCCATGCAGCATGAGCCTGAGTGATAGTTTGGGGAAGAATCCTGATATCATGAATGATCTCCAGACTAAGCTTTCTCATCTACCTCCCAAGGAAAGGCAGGAGTTTTCGGCATTACTGCAGGAGTACCCGCAAGTGTTCCGTGCCACTCCAGGAAGAACCACTGTGTTGATGCATGATGTCGATGTTGGAGACGCAAAGCCAATTAACTGCCTCCTTACCGTGTGAACCCAGTGAAAGTTCCTCTCATCCAGAAGGAGCTTGGCTACCTGTTGGACCACAAGATGATTGAGCCCTGTCAGAGCGAGTGGAGTTCTCCTGTCACTCTAGTCCCTAAGCCAGGTGGGTCACAACTGCTTTGCATCGACTACAGACGTGTTAATCAGATAACCAAAACAGACACTTACCCTCTCCCTCGCGTGGAAGATTGCATAGACAAGATCGGAAAGGCTAGGTACATAAGTAAGTTTGATTTGTTAAAGGGATACTGGCAAGTACCTATGACTGAACGTGCTAGGGAGATCTCATGTTTTGTAACACTAGAAAAGACTTTTGCATGTTCTGTAATGCCATATGGTATGAAGAATGCACCAGCCACATTTCAGAAGCTCATGAATGTTGTAACAGAGGGTTTGGCAGGGTGTGTTGTTTATATTGATGATGTATTAATCTTCAGTGACAACTGGAAAGATCACCTATGCCATGTCAGTAAATTTCTTGAGCGTTTGGTTCAGGCTAATCTTGTAGCTAATTTATCAAAGTGTGAGTTTGGTCAAGCTAAAGTTCAGTACCTTGGGTACGTAATTGGTGATGGACACGTTGCACCACCAGGAGCTAAGGTTCAGGTTATAAGTGATCTTCCCAGACCTAAAAGTAGGTCTGGGAAGATCACTTATATTTTTGGGAATGGTAGGTTATTACAGGAGATTTGTTCTTAACTTTTCAATTCTTGTATCAGCACTTACAGAACTACTGAAAAAGGGAGTTAAATTTGTCTGGACCGATAACTGTGAATCCTCTTTCACCAAACTTAAAGCTATCCTATTAAGTCAGCCAGTGCTTGCTACTCCATATTTTGCTAAGCTTTTTAAGATGGCTGTTGACGCAAGTGATACAGGAGCTGGGGCTGTTTTGCTGCAAGTGGATGATCAGGGTATTGAACACCCTGTATCTTATTACCGTAAGAAGTTCATTCCACCTCAAAAGAACTACTCAGCTATTGAGAAAGAGCTTTTGGCCTTGATTTTGGGTTTACAGCATTTTTCATTTTATTTGTGTTCTGGTTTTGACCCCATAGTCATTTATACCGATCATAACCCACTGAAATTCCTTAGTAAGTTTAAAGATAAAAATCAGAGATTGACAAGATGGAGTCTACTTCTTCAGGAGTATTCATTAGACATACAACATGTCAAGGGGAAAGAAAATGTTATTGCAGATTGCTTATCTAGACTTTAGACAGATTGTTTTAGAGTAATAAGAAATTTCCTTTGTAAATTTCTTTTTCTTCTTGGGGAGGTGTTACATAGCCTATGATTTCATCATCCTTTGTGTAATTCTAACGTACAGTATGCTGCATGTTTGATCACGAACGTGTTCTACCTCACTCCCCCCTTCTACCCTTATAGTAGAGTAAGTCGTTCTTTCTGTTGTTCAGAGCAGGAGTGTCAACTCTTTGTCCCCCTATGGCTTCATTTGTGCGTCCTTCTTACAAGTTGTATCAAGCTCTGCCGGCCCCTATATAATGAGCTCAGTCTCTACGTTAATTGCCACTTAGATCTACTCCTCATTTTTTTCACATCTCTATCCTCCCCTGTACAGTTGTTATTATTGTGAGTGCTCAGGAAGTCTCCAACCATCTAGCAGCTGTGTAATTTGAGTATAAGTGTTATTACATTTTTCTTGTACTGTATATCAAAAGGTGTTAATTCGTAGGCCTAGTAAGGTTTTTGTGATTCATGTGTTTTGGGTGTCAGCCATTATTAATAATATTTTGTATCTGTCATAATATATCTTGCATTCACTGAGCATTATCCGGTTTTCTCATTTTATCAGGGCTGACTTACATAAATTTACACTTTCTAATTTCGTGTTAATAGAGGCTATTGCAGTTAACCATATATTTAACCTGTTTTTTGCCATTACATTATCCTTATGAGTCCTGAATGTTTAGTTGTTAGTTTGAGCATTAAACTTTAACTTGTAATTTTACCTAACTCTTTTGTTTTGAACCTGGAACGTTGCGGGACAGTGATTTTTAGTATTCTCACTTGAAGTGTTCATTATCTTTCTCTGTTCCGTAACAATATATATATATATTTATATATACTGTATATATATATATATATATATATATATATATATAGAGAGAGAGAGAGAGAGAGAGAGAGAGAGAGAGAGAGAGAGAACCCAAGTGTCTAAGCCAACTTTGTCAGAGATTAGGAACCACTGTTTCGATATGGAGCATAGATTTTTTCAGTATTTTACATAGTAGTAATGATAGAATGGAACTGCTAATTTTGGAGTCCTTGTACATTCATAAATTGAAGCCTTCATTAAATAACTATGAATCATCAACAAAGTTGTATACCTAAAGATTATATTGTTTTGTTACTATGAATAAAGATTTTGATACTTGGTTCATTGATTCTTTACTTGGTTCTTTGGCTTCACACTGGTTAATTGATGTCTCAGAAGCTTCTTGATACTTTTCCTTATGAACCACTGTGTTCATGATTATCAGTCTTCGCTGCCAGCTCCAAGAGGTAACACTCTTTATTTTTATTTCTCGAGTTTGTCATATTTTAAAAATAGTTTTACATTTTGGTTTTATTCATAGTAATCAGTCATTGGTACATGCTCTTTTGGGTAACATTTTTTTTTTCTTATGGATATATTTTGACATTTGATGTAAATTGCAATATGTGTTTTAAATGTTTTTAGGTCTGAAGACGGGATATGTTTCCCGAAACTCACCTGGAATAAATATGAACTGGAAAATCACCTCGATTCTCCTTGGCTGGCTGTATACTATAAGATTCCCCACGGGCGTATCAGTTATAATATATATATATATATATATATATATATATATATATATATATATATATATATATATATATATACAGAGAGAGAGAGCTGTGAATATGTTGAAAAGATCAAGATCAAGGGGCGAGGGAAAATTCACCTTGATCAGTGTGTGTGTGTGTGTGTGTGTGTGTGTGTGGACCACGACAAAGTGGTTCCCGTGGAACATACACACACACACACCGATGCACCGAGAGAGAGCAGATGCACGACGACACTGCTCTATACCTGGCCAACTTGGCCAGCAGCATTTCCTAAATAAGTATCTTTATATAAGTCAAGCTCTGTACAAGATTAGACTAAATGGTGTCCTAATATAAAAAGGAAGTTTTAAGTAAGACTTGGTCAAACAGAAAAGTAAACAAGCAGAGCAAGAATGCGCACAATCAGCTGATCGTTGTTTAGTCTACAATCTGCCCCAGGGAATGTAAGTACTATATGCGCTTTTAGTACTGCAAAATGACCACATACTTTAGTAAAGCAAATTTGGAAAAGAAAAGGGATAAAGGTAGAAAGCAGGATGATGATTTCTACCAAGAACTGGTTGAAATGGAGGCTCACAACAAACTGGTTGAGCATGTACACAGGTTAGAGATGGCTTTGCAAAATGAGGATGAAATTAAGAAACAGATGCACTTGCAAAAGGAAGAAATAGAAAAATTAGGAAAAGAAGTCAACAAGAAAGACACAGCCATAAATGAGCTAACAGTTGAAGTGGGTACATTTAGGAGGAAAATTAGTGAAATGGCAAGTACATTAGTCAACCACGAGAGTATTATGGAAGAGTTAAAAAATGATACAGAGACAATTAGGAAAGTAAGCAGTCTGATAGATCAGAGCAGTGATATTGAGGAGAAGATAACACAGGTGAATGAAGCTGTGCAAAGCTACAGAAATGATGTGGAAACCACTTATGCTGAAATGGTGAAAGTAAAGAAAGACTTGGAAACAAGGGTGGAAGAAAAAAGCATGAAAAAGGAAGTAAAAAGAATAATCCAAAACAATCTTAAGTTAGTCAGAGATTCAGTAGATATTAACAAATCTATAGTAATCACTGGTATAGAAAAGGAAGAAGTAAAAAACAAGATCTCAAAGAGACAAAAAGGAGATGGCAAATGTAATCGGCATATTGAAAGAAGTATCAGAGGAAATCTGTAGTAAAGACATAGAGGAACACAGAAGGTTAGGGAAATACGAGAAAAGCAAGTCAAGACCCCTAAAGGTAACCTTCCAGAATGTAAACACCGTGGAGGAGATACTAAAAAATGCAAAGAATCTTATGGAAAAAGAGGAGTTCAAAAATGCATGGATAAAAAGATGTCTAACACAAGAGGAATTGGAATCACTGAAAGAGAAGAGGGAGGAAGCAAAAACAAAAAATGAGGGAAGATCAGAGGAGGAGAAGAATATATATTTTTTTTTTACAAAGTAATAGGATTGCAGGTACGAAAGTGGTACATAAACAGGAGGGAATAAAAAGGAGGAAGGTAGTAGAACCAAATCATGACAAGTATATAAACAAGATGATTAAGTTGATGTACTCATATGTGGATGGAATGGTATCTAAATTATTAGAGATGAATGATTATGTCAGAGAAAATGAACCACATATAATATGCCTAACTGAAACAAAATTAACACCAAGGATATCGAATGACATACTAAACTTAGAGGAATATAATATATGGAGAAGAGATAGGAACTTATAAAGAGGAGGAGGAATTATAATATTAACTAAGAAAAACCTAAAAGTCAAAGAAATAGAATTATATATACCCTCACAAGTAGAACTGATTGCAGTAGAGATAAATACATCTGAAGGGAAAGTAATTGTAGCCAATTTGTACATGCCACCCAGATCAAACACATGGGAAAGAGACGAATATGAGGACCTGGCGGAGAGTACAATTCACAGTTTAAGAGCATTACTACATAAAATGGAAGAGAAATCGAAAAGAATTATACTAACTGGAGATTTTTATACAAATATAAATTGGAATACTCTAGATATAATAAGCCAAGAAAGCTGTTGGAACCAAAAACTCCTGGATCTTGTGCAAGAGTTTTTCCTAACGCAACATGTAAGGGAAAGCACCAGAAAAAGAGGACTCGATGTGCCCTCAATGCTAGATCTCATAATTACTAGGCAAGAAAACGATATTGACAGTTTAATATATCACCCTCCACTCGGCAAAAAGGACAATGCAGTACTAAATTGCAATTTCAGGATTTCATATGACATAGATGACAGCAATGAAAGTTACAAAAAGAGCCTAAACTATAAAAAGGGAAAGTATCATGACCTAAAGAAGTATTTCTTAGAAATTGCTTGGGAAAAGAAGCTAAGAGGACAAGATTTAAGTGCTATATATGAAAAATTCTGTCTACTTTATGAAATAGGAGTCCAGAAGTACATCCCACAGCACAAAGAAGCAGAAAAGAAAATAAGGAAATGGTTCAATACGGAACGTAAAAAATCAAAAGAAAAAAGAGATTTGTTGTGGAATAGATACAAAGACACAATAGTGAAAGGGCATATAATAATTACAAACAGGCAAGAAACGATTATACAAGAATAAGGAGGGAAGCCCAAAAACAGTTTGAGGAGGATACCATAAATAAAAGTAGTGATCCACCAAAGCTATTTTACAGCTATATCAGAACCAAAACCAAAGTAAAAGATAAAATACAATCCATTACGGACGATGGAATCATCTATACACAAGAGAAGGATATTTGTGAAGCACTATACAAGAATTTCCAATCAGTTTTTACAGAGGAAAAAATTTTTTCAGAGGGATTATGTGGAACATGCATGCCCACACATACTACCAGATATACAAACATCAGAAAAAGAAATACAAGAGGAGCTAAGTAAATTAGACAAAGGAAAAGCAAATGGTCCTGATGAAATTTCATGTTGGGTGCTACATGAATGTGCAAAGGAGTTAAGTAAACCATTATTTTTAATTTTCAAGAAATCCTTGAGTCAAGGTAAACTACCTGATGTTTGGAAGAAAGCAAACATTGTTCCCTTATTCAAGAAAGGGAATAGACAAAATCCACTTATCTACCGACCAGTATCACTAACCAGTGTTGTAAGCAAGGTATTAGAAAAGCTTATAAGAAAAGCCTGGGTAAATCATCTAGAAGAACACAGTATGAAAACAGAAAGACAGTTTGGTTTCAGAAAATGAAAATCATGTGTTACTAGTCTGTTGAGCTACTATGACAGAGTAACAGACACATTACAGGAAAGAGAAGGGTGGGGGGACAGTATCTATTTAGATTTCAAGAAAGCATTTGACACAGTACCACAGCAAAGACTTTTATGGAAACTGTACCATCAAGGAGGAATTCGAGGCAAACTGTATTGTTGGATGCAAGATTTTCTCATGAAAAGAAAAATGAGAACAGTACTAAGGGGAAACTACTCATCATGGAAAGAAGTGATTAGTGGGTTACCACAGGGCTCAGTGCTGGCACCAATCAGGTTTTTAGTGTATATAAATGATATACACAGTAACACTGGAAATGAAAGCTATCTAAATATGTTTGCAGATTATGCAAAAATACAAAGGAGAATTACTAACACAGACTCTTGTAAAGAGCTACAAGAAGAATTAAATAAACTTCATGAATGGAGTAACACATGGCAAATGGAATTCAATGTGGACAAGTGTCATGTAATCAAGTTTGGTAAAAGTGGAAAAAGACCTGATTGGGATTATACATTAGGAAATAAAACCCTACACACATCAGAAAGAGAGAAGGACCTAGGTGTGATTGTCTATAACAGACTATCTCCGGCTGACCACATCAGTGAGAAGGTATGGAACATGTATTCACTGCTTGCCAATATGAGAATAACGTTTACATACATAAATGAAGACATGCTAAGAAAGATAACATCATTCATCAGACCAACCCTGGAGTATGCATCAGAAGTCTGGAGTCCTCATCTCAAAAAACACATAAACAAGATTAAAAACGATCAAAGGGCCGCTACAAGATGGGTACCAAGCTTAAGGATCTAAGCTACGAAGAAAAACTAAATAAACTGAATCTACCAGCATTACAGGAGAGAAGGAAAAGAGATGATTATGCTATATATATATGCATATCAGGGAAGGAGAAAATAGACATAAATGATTACTTAACGTATGGGGAAGCATCAGCAAGAGGACAATGCAAAAAACTGCATAAAAAGAAAGGTGATAAAGACGTAAGGAAATTTAGTTTCCCAAATAGAGCAATTGATCAGTGGAATGCACTACCAAATGAAATAGTGTGTTCCAAAAAATTCACAAATTTAAGGATATGTATGATAAATATGGTTTAAGACACGGGACAGTACGAGCCTGACTCATTCCTGTGAAGATACAATTAGGTAAGAACAATTAGGTAAGAACATACACACACACACACACACACACACAGACACACACACACACACACTTTGTATGAGTCAAGCTCAGTACCAGCTTAGACTAAAGGATTGTTCATTATTAAAAGGAAAAAAATTATAAGTTTAAACAAGACTTGTTCAAACAGGAAATAGAAACAAGACGAAAGAATACGCTGAGTCATCTCTGAGGTTTGTTTAGACTACAACAACACGGAGATTGTAAGTACATGCTCTGCACTTTAAGTATTGCAAAATGGATACACACTTCAGTAAAGCAAATTTGGAAAAGAAAAGGGATAAAGGTAAAAAGCAAAATGATGATTTCTACCAAGAACTGGTTGAAGTAGAGACTCACAATAGACTGGTTGAATGTGTAAACAAACTAGAAATGGCTTTCAAAAATGAAAGTGATGAAATAAAGAAGCAGATGCACTTGCAAAAGGAAGAAATAGAAAAACTAGGAAGGGAGGCCAATAAGAAAGACACAACCATCAGTGAACTAACAGTGGAATTGAGTACACTTAGGAAGAAAATGAGTGAAATGGCAAGTACAGTAGTCAATCACGAGAGTGTTATGGAAGAGTTCAAAAATGACACAGAGACAATTAGGCAAGTTAGCAGTCTTATTGACCAGAGCAGTGATATTGAGGAGAAGATAACACAAGTGAATGAAGCTGTGCAAAGCTACAAAAATGACGTAGAACCCACGTATGCTGAAATGGTGAAAGTAAAGAAAGACTTAGAAACAAGGGTGGAGGAAAAAAGCATTAAAAAGGAAGTGAAAAGAATAATCCAAAACAATCCAAAGTTAGTCAGAGATTCAGTAGAGATAAACAAATCAAGAGTAATCACTGGTATAGAAAAGGAAGAAGTAAAAAACAAGATCTCAAAGAGACAAAAAGGAGATGGCAAATGTAATCGGCATATTGAAAGAAGTATCAGAGGAAATCTGTAGTAAAGACATAGAGGAACACAGAAGGTTAGGGAAATATGAGAAAAGCTAGTCAAGACCCCTAAAGGTAACCTTCCAGAATGTAAACACCGTGGAGGAGATACTAAAAAATGCAAAGAATCTTATGGAAAAAGAGGAGTTCAAAAATGCATGGATAAAAAGATGTTTAACACAAGAGGAATTGGAATCACTGAAAGAGAAGAGGGAGGAAGCAAAAACAAAAAATGAGGGAAGATCAGAGGAGGAGAAGAATATATATATATTTTTTTTTATACAAAGTAATAGGATTGCAGGTACGAAAGTGGTACATAAACAGGAGGGAATAAAAAGGAGGAAGGTAGTAGAACCAAATCATGACAAGTATATAAACAAGATGATTAAGTTGATGTACTCATATGTGGATGGAATGGTATCTAAATTATTAGAGATGAATGATTATGTCAGAGAAAATGAACCACATATAATATGCCTAATTGAAACAAAATTAACACCAAGGATATCGAATGACATACTAAACTTAGAGGAATATAATATATGGAGAAGAGATAGGAACTTATAAAGAGGAGGAGGAATTATAATATTAACTAAGAAAAACCTAAAAGTCAAAGAAATAGAATTATATATACCCTCACAAGTAGAACTGATTGCAGTAGAGATAAATACATCTGAAGGGAAAGTAATTGTAGCCAATTTGTACATGCCACCCAGATCAAACACATGGGAAAGAGACGAATATGAGGACCTGGCGGAGAGTACAATTCACAGTTTAAGAGCATTACTACATAAAATGGAAGAGAAATCGAAAAGAATTATACTAACTGGAGATTTTTATACAAATATAAATTGGAATACTCTAGATATAATAAGCCAAGAAAGCTGTTGGAACCAAAAACTCCTGGATCTTGTGCAAGAGTTTTTCCTAACGCAACATGTAAGGGAAAGCACCAGAAAAAGAGGACTCGATGTGCCCTCAATGCTAGATCTCATAATTACTAGGCAAGAAAACGATATTGACAGTTTAATATATCACCCTCCACTCGGCAAAAAGGACAATGCAGTACTAAATTGCAATTTCAGGATTTCATATGACATAGATGACAGCAATGAAAGTTACAAAAAGAGCCTAAACTATAAAAAGGGAAAGTATCATGACCTAAAGAAGCATTTCTTAGAAAATGCTTGGGAAAAGGAGCTAAGACGACAAGATTTAAATGCTATATATGAAAAATTCTGTCTACTTTATGAAATAGGAGTCCAGAAGTACATCCCACAGCACAAAGAAGCAGAAAAGGAAATAAGGAAATGGTTCAATACAGAATGTAAAAAATCAAAAGAAAAAAGAGATTTGTTGTGGAATAGATACAAAGACACAATAGTGAAAGGGCATATAATAATTACAAACAGGCAAGAAACGATTATACAAGAATAAGGAGGGAAGCCCAAAAACAGTTTGAGGAGGATACCATAAATAAAAGTAGTGATCCACCAAAGCTATTTTACAGCTATATCAGAACCAAAACCAAAGTAAAAGATAAAATACAATCCATTACGGACGATGGAATCATCTATACACAAGAGAAGGATATTTGTGAAGCACTATACAAGAATTTCCAATCAGTTTTTACAGAGGAAAAAAAATTTTCAGAGGGATTATGTGGAACATGCATGCCCACACATACTACCAGATATACAAACATCAGAAAAAGAAATACAAGAGGAGCTAAGTAAATTAGACAAAGGAAAAGCAAATGGTCCTGATGAAATTTCATGTTGGGTGCTACATGAATGTGCAAAGGAGTTAAGTAAACCATTATTTTTAATTTTCAAGAAATCCTTGAGTCAAGGTAAACTACCTGATATTTGGAAGAAAGCAAACATTGTTCCCTTATTCAAGAAAGGGAATAGACAAAATCCACTTATCTACCGACCAGTATCACTAACCAGTGTTGTAAGCAAGGTATTAGAAAAGCTTATAAGAAAAGCCTGGGTAAATCATCTAGAAGAACACAGTATGAAAACAGAAAGACAGTTTGGTTTCAGAAAATGAAAATCATGTGTTACTAGTCTGTTGAGCTACTATGACAGAGTTTCAGACACATTACAGGAAAGAGAAGGGTGGGGGGACAGTATGTATTTAGATTTCAAGAAAGCATTTGACACAGTACCACAGCAAAGACTTTTATGGAAACTGTACCATCAAGGAGGAATTCGAGGCAAACTGTATTGTTGGATGCAAGATTTTCTCATGAAAAGAAAAATGAGAACAGTACTAAGGGGAAACTACTCATCATGGAAAGAAGTGACTAGTGGGTTACCACAGGGCTCAGTGCTGGCACCAATCAGGTTTTTAGTGTATATAAATGATATACACAGTAACACTGGATATGAAAGCTATCTAAATATGTTTGCAGATTATGCAAAAATACAAAGGAGAATTACTAACACAGACTCTTGTAAAGAGCTACGAGAAGAATTAAATAAACTTCATGAATGGAGTAACACATGGCAAATGGAATTCAATGTGGACAAGTGTCATGTAATCAAGTTTGGTAAAAGTGGAAAAAGACCTGATTGGGATTATACATTAGGAAATAAAACCCTACACACATCAGAAAGAGAGAAGGACCTAGGTGTGATTGTCTGTAACAGACTATCTCCGGCTGACCACATCAGTGAGAAGGTATGGAACATGTATTCACTGCTTGCCAATATGAGAATAACGTTTACATACATAAATGAAGACATGCTAAGAAAGATAACATCATTCATCAGACCAACCCTGGAGTATGCATCAGAAGTCTGGAGTCCTCATCTCAAAAAACACATAAACAAGATTAAAAAAGTTCAAAGGGCCGCTACAAGATGGGTACCAAGCTTAAGGATCTAAGCTACGAAGAAAGACTAAATAAACTGAATCTACCAGCACTACAGGAGAGAAGGAAAAGAGATGATTATGCTATATATATATATATATATGCATATCAGGGAAGGAGAAAATAGACATAAATGATTACTTAACGTATGGGGAAGCATCAGCAAGAGGACAATGCAAAAAACTGCATAAAAAGAAAGGTGATAAAGACGTAAGGAAATTTAGTTTCCCAAATAGAGCAATTGATCAGTGGAATGCACTACCGAATGAAATAGTGTGTTCCAAAAAATTCACAAATTTAAGGATATGTATGATAAATATGGTTTAAGACACGGGACAGTACGAGCCTGACTCATTCTTGTAAAGATACAATTAGGTAAGAACAATTAGGTAAGAACACACACACACACACACACACACACACACACTTTGTATGAGTCAAGCTCAGTACCAGCTTAGACTAAATGATTGTTTATTATTAAAAGGAAAAAAATTATAAGTTTAAACAAGACTTGTTCAAACAGGAAATAGAACCAAGACGAAAGAATACGCTGAGTCATCTCTGAGGTTTGTTTAGACTACAACAACATGGAGATTGTAAGTACATGCTCTGCACTTTAAGTATTGCAAAATGGATACATACTTCAGTAAAGCAAATTTGGAAAAGAAAAGGGATAAAGGTAAAAAGCAAAATGATGATTACTACCAAGAACTGGTTGAAGTAGAGACTCACAATAGACTGGTTGAACGTGTAAACAAACTAGAAATGGCTTTCAAAAATGAAATTGATGAAATAAAGAAGCAGATGCACTTGCAAAAGGAAGAAATAGAAAAACTAGGAAGGGAGGCCAATAAGAAAGACACAACCATCAGTGAACTAACAGTGGAATTAAGTACACTTAGGAAGAAAATAAGTGAAATGGCAAGTACAGTAGTCAATCACGAGAGTGTTATGGAAGAGTTCAAAAATGACACAGAGACAATTAGGCAAGTTAGCAGTCTTATTGACCAGAGCAGTGATATTGAGGAGAAGATAACACAAGTGAATGAAGCTGTGCAAAGCTACAAAAATGATGTAGAAACCACGTATGCTGAAATGGTGAAAGTAAAGAAAGACTTAGAAACAAGGGTGGAGGAAAAAAGCATTAAAAAGGAGGTGAAAAGAATAATCCAAAACAATCCAAAGTTAGTCAGAGATTCAGTAGAGATAAACAAATCAATAGTAATCACTGGTATAGAAGAGGAAGAAGTTAAAAACAAGACCACAAGAGACAAAAAGGAGATGACAAATGTAATGAACTTACTGAAAGAAGTATCAGAGGAAATCTGTAGTTAAGACATACAGGAACACAAAAGGTTAGGGAAATACGAGAAAAGCAAGACAAGACCTCTAAAGGTGACTTTCCAGAGTGTAAACACTGTGGAAGAGATACTAAAAAATGCAAAGAATCTTATGGAAAAAGAGGAGTTCAAAAATGTATGGATAAAAAGATGCCTAACACAAGAGGAACTGGAATTATTGAAAGAGAAAAGGGAGGAAGCAAAAACAAAAAATGAGGGAAGATTAGAAGAGGAGAAGAAGAAATTTTTTTTACAAAGTAATAGGATTCCAGGTACGAAAGTGGTACACAAACAGGATGGAAGAAAAAGGAGGAAGGTAGTAGAACCATGTCATGACAAGTATATAAACAAGATGATAAATTTGATGTACTCAAATGTGGATGGAATGGTATCTAAATTACTAGAGATGAATGATTATGTCAGAGAAAATGAACCACAAATAATATGCCTAACTGAAACAAAATTAACACCAAGGATATCCAATGACATACTAAACTTAGAGAAATACAATATATGGAGAAGAGACAGAAATGTAAAAAAAGGAGGAGGAATTATAATATTAACGAAGAAAAATCTAAAAGTCAAGGAAATAAAACTAGATATACCATCACAAGTAGAACTGATTGCAATAGAGATCGACACATCTGAAGGTAAAGTAATTGTAGCCAATTTGTACATGCCACCCAGATCAAACACATGGGAAAGAGACGAATATGAGGACCTGGCAGAGAGTACAATTCAGAGTATAAGATCATTGCTACATTAAATGGAAGAGAAATCGGAAAGAATTATACTAACTGGGGACTTAAATACAAATATAAATTGGAATACTCTAGATATAAATAGCCAAGAAAGCTGTTGGGACCAAAAGCTCCTGGATCTCGTACAAGAGTTTTTCTTAACGCAACACGTGAGGGAAACCACCAGAAAAAGAGGACTTGATGTACCTTCAGTGCTAGATCTAATATTTACTAGGCAAAAAAATGATATTAACAATTTAATATATCACCCTCCACTCGGCAAAAGCGATCATGCAGTACTAAATTATAACTTCAGGATAGCATATGACATAGTAAACAGCAATGACAGTTACAAAAAGAGCCTAAACTATAAAAAGGGAAATTATCAAGACCTAAAGAAGTATTTCTTAGAAGTTGATTAGGAAAATGAGCTTAGAGGACCAGATTTAAATGCTCTATATAAAATTTTTTATGAATTTTATGAAATAGGAGTCCAGAAGTACATCCCACAGCACAAAGAAGCAGATAAGAAAATACAGAAATGGTTCAATACAGAATGTAAAAAATAAAAAGAAAGAAGAGATTTGTTGTGGAATAGATACAGAAGACACAATAGTGAAAGGGCGTATAATAATTACAAACAGGCAAGAAAAGACTATACAAGAATAAGGAGGGAAGCCCAAAAACAGTTTGAGGAGGATATAATAAATAAAAGTAGTGATCAACCAAAGCTGTTTTACAGCTATATCAGAAGCAAAACCAAAGTAAAAGATATAATACAATCCATTACGGACGAGAGAATCACTTATACACAAGAGAAAGATATTTGTGAAGCACTAAATACGAATTTCCAATTAGTTTTTACAGAAGAAAAAATTTTTTAGAGGGACTATGTGGAACACGCATGCCCACACATACTACCAGTTATACAAATAGCAGAAAAAGTCATACAGAAGTTAAGTAGATTAGACAGAGGAAAAGCAAGTGGTCCTGATGAAATTTCATGTTGGGTATTACGAGAATGTGCAAAGGAGTTAAGTAAACCATTATTTTTAATTTTCAAGAAATCCTTGAGTCAAGGTAAACTACCTGATATTTGGAAAAAAGCAAATATTGTCCCCTTATTCAAGAAAGAAAATAGACAAAATCCACTCAACTACTGACCAGTATCACTGACAAGTGTTGTAAGCAAGGTATTAGAAAAACTTATAAGAAAAGCTTGGGTAAATCATCTAGAAGAACACGGTATGATAACAGAAAGACAGTTTGGTTTCAGAAAAGGAAAATCATGTGTTACTAATCTGTTGAGCTACTATGACAGAGTAACAAACACAATACAGGAAAGGGAAGGATGGGTGGACAGTATCTATTTAGATTTCAAGAAAGCTTTTGACACAGTACCACACCAAAGACTTTTATGGAAACTGTACCATCAAGGAGGAATTCGAGGCAAACTGTTTTGTTGGATGCAAGACTTTCTCATAAAAAGAGAAATGAGGACAGTACTAAGAGGAAACTACTCATCATGGAAAGAAGTGACTAGTGGAGTACCACAGGGTTCAGTGCTGGCACCAATCATGTTTTTAGTGTATATAAATGATATAAACAGTAACACTGGAATTAAGAGCTATCTTAATATGTTTGCAGATGATGCAAAAATACAAAGGAGAATTACTAACACAGACTCTTGTAAAGAGCTACAAGAAGAATTAAATAAACTTCATGAATGGAGTAGTACATGGCAAATGGAATTCAGTGTGGACAAGTGTCATGTAATCAAGTTTGGTAAAAGTGGAAAAAGACCTGATTGGGATTATAAGTTAGGAAATAAAACCCTATACACATCAGAAAGAGAGAAAGACCTAGGTGTGATTATCAATAACAGACTATCTCCGGCTGACTACATCAGCGAGAAGGTACGGAACATGTATACACTGCTTGCAAATATGAGAATAGCATTCACATACATAAATGAAGACATGCTAAGAAGGATAATAACATCATTCATTAGACCAATCCTAGAATATGCATCAGTAGTCTGGAGTCTTCATCTCAAAAAGCATATAGACAAAATTGAAAAAGTTCAAAGGGCTGCTACAAGATGGATACCAAGCTTCAGGGACCTAAGCTACGAATAAAGACTAAATAAACTGAATCTACCAACACTACAGGAGAGAAGGAAAAGAGGTGACATGATAATGCTATATAAGTGCATATCAGGAAAGGAGAAAATAGACATAAATGATTACTTAACATATGGAGAAGCATCAGCAAGAGGACACTGCAAAAAACTGCATAAGAAGAGAGGTGATAAAGACGTAAGGAAATTCAGTTTCCCAAACAGAGCAATTGATCAATGGAATGCACTACCGAATGAAATAGTGTGTGCCAAAACAATTCACAAATTTAAGGATATGTACGATAAATATGGTTTAAGACACGGGACAGTACGAGCTTGACTCATTCTTGTAAAGATGCAATTAGGTAAGAACAATTAGGTAAGAACACACACACACACACTGAGAAATGACTACGGTAAGAGAAAGAAGGTGCTTGGGTAACAAGCATGAAATGAAAACATTTTCAAAAAGAAATAGAAAGAACACGAGCAAGTTGAGTTTGCATAAGCTACTGGTTAAGAAAGGACAGTGAATGGCTAATAATATAGGGGACGGTATAAAGGGAGTGAGAATAGATGTAAACCATCACATCATTGTGGGGGAAAAATAGCAGAATATACCAAAAGCAGTAAGACATACTGGAACTGAAAGGATAGGGATTAGCAGGGTGTAAGGTAGATAAATATAAAAAGGTATGTCTGAATGTAAGAGAAGGAATGTTCGAAAAGCTATAATCCCTGTATAATCGAAGATGGCATAAAGAATAAATCCCACTGGTAGAGAAGGGAAAGTGAGTGATAGAAGGATGTAGGGTACGCAAAAAAATAAATAAATAAATAAAATAAACACTGTATCTGAATAAGAAAAAGATTATGAAACAAGATTTAAGTTGAGAGCATCATTACAAATGGCAAGCCCTGAATAAGCAAGGACAACGACTGAAAGTCTTGGGGAGATGTGTAGAGAAGCAAACATTAACGGATGAAGAGAAAAAAAATAAATGGGATTAAGGTCCTAAAGAAATAGTTGGAAAATGAGAAGCTAGTCGATAGTAGCAAGCGAAATACCACACCCACTTGCAGGGCAAAGACAATGGTTAGCACGAATGTGTAAGACTGTTAGACAGATAAACACGAAAATGAATCTATCGAACCACAAATTAATAGACGAAAAAGAACAGATAAAGCGAGTGTAGCAAATGCAATAACATAACCACTGGTGGATGAAGGCCACTGGCTGATAGGCGAACGATGGTAAGGAGACAGGGATAAAAATATAACAATGACACATGTGAAAAGAGATTAAAAGGATATTAATACTTCATGATAAACAAGAGATAAGTCGAGTATAGGAAACAGAATAACAACCCATCTCGTAGAGCAACGGCCGTGAACAATAACAAGAGATAAGTCGAGTATAGGAAACAGAATAACAACCCATCTCATAGAGCAACGGCCGTGAACAATAACAAGAGATAAGTCGAGTATAGGAAACAGAATAACAACCCATCTCGTAGAGCAACGGCCGTGAACAATAACAAGAGATAAGTCGAGTATAGGAAACAGAATAACAACCCATCTCGTAGAGCAACGGCCGTGAACAATAGAGATACAGAGTATTGGGTCGACAGGGTGGACAGGATTCAGGCCTAGGGTGATAAATGATAACTGAGTAATGACTCCCAATGGGACGACGGCTTCCCTGATAAATGGACGCTTACGCTCCTATCAGACTACCACCATCCGATATCGGGATGGAGTGAGGGTGGCGGAGGGGGTGAGAGACCAATGGCTCGGGAGAATAGTTGGATTTGGCTATAGTGAAGTGGAACTTAATCCCTGCGATTCGATGACGCAAGTTCATTTTAAACTGGTCCAATCGAACGCTTTATTGCAGTCTAGAAGTGACTTTTCGAACTTTACTTCACAGAGGTCCGCTTTACGATAAAAGAGGGGAACAAGAATAAACCATAACATTACTTCATAGAAGTGAAAATGATTAATGATTTCTTTTCATCCTAAGAAGAATTAACTGTACTGTAGTATAGCCTGATTTTGAATGTGATTTTAGGAGCACCAAACTGTGTATCTAGTTACTGGCAGTACTGATTTGATGCAGACACATTTTCTGCTTGACTTTCGCACTAATGGTGTTAATATTACCAAGCTCAGTATTAACTACATCTTCATCCGATGCCAGTAAGCCCTCAAATTGTACATTCTGTAATGCCTGCATTATAAAAATTGTATATCCAAAGGCTTTTGACAGAATGGACAGAAAGAGAAAAAGGAAGGTGTTACGTATGTATAGTGAGGAAGGTACTGTATGCCACTGAGTGTACATGGTGGTAAAGCATGTGTTAGCATGGACAGGCAATTACGTGAGGGGACACTTTTTTTTTTCTTTTTTTTTGTGCTTCCGACACCGGACATAAGCTTAATAGCCCATTCCCTTAGGCCCAGCAATCCTCCTCCGTGTCCTGATGGTGGTAGACAGCATATTATGATGGCAAAGGTTAGACTGGTTGAGGTTGGCGAGTTCACAAATAGGCAAGGACATGGAGTGATCCATCCTCGTCTGGGCACTAATTTGCACCTACATTTTGCTGACAAGTTTATAGAGTAATTTTACCTTCAGACAAGTTTATTCAACCAAGAGAGATCTCCCGTAGTGAAGGAGAACAGGCATTCTTCATTTAGCCTTTGCCGCCTTCCTCCACCACCCGTACAGAGTGCTTAAGGTGCGGTAAGAAAATATGGAGGAGAGATCCCAAAACAGTGTAAGGTCTGTCGGCCTGTTTTCCGTTGTAAATTTGTGTTTGCATATTATAATCCATCACTCTGTCTCCAGTCACTTCAGTCCCTATACAACACCAAACCCTTCTTTCACTATAATCCACAGATCTTCGTATATTCCATTACTTTGTCCTTACACTTGGCTCTTGTTCTTGCTCTTGTTTTTTCTAGGCGCCTCTCGTCCATAAACTTTCCTATTCAATCGTTCACTAAGAAATTACACGGTGTGGTTGAGATGTCAGAGTACATAGCTGATAATCCTGATGTCATTGTACTGTATTCCAATGTATCAAGGTGAAATAAAAATGACATATAGTTTGTGCTGTAAACAGTGTCAGTAACTTTGCATATGACCACCGAAATGCTATATAATTACGCTGGCTGCTGCCAGTACGCCACACTGTAGGGGATTCTACAATCTGAAGAAATGCTGGGGTAAACAACACAATTGATTGATTGATTGCAAATAATTAAAAACTGGCGGCGCAACTGCCAGGGTCATATGCCGCCGGATGACAAAGTAAAAGACACATCAGAATAAAAAGTGCATATTCATGTTAGAGTTAATATCTGTTAGTAGGAATAAAACACTGAAAATTATAAAAGAATAGTTTATAAAATATCAGTTACTTATAAAAGTGGAAGGAGGCCCGCCTCCTGAAGAAAACTAAAAACATCACGAAAATCGCTAGAGGCATCACCCAGCATCGAGGACAAACAGTAGGCACCATCTGTCCCCTTATGCCTATGGAGGAATCTCTGACGTAGGTCCCCCAGACTCGGACACTCGACCAGCAAGTGACGGACAGTAAGTGGAACAAGGAAGTCATCACAGTACAGCTGAGATTCACCACTCATCAGGAACCCATGTGTAAGCCGAGAATGCCCAATGCGAAGCCTAGTGAGAGCCACCTCCAATCGCTGAGACGTAGAGGGAAGAACCCTTGGCACAACCACTCTCTGAAAGATTTCTTTTAGTTTATTGTGAGAAACAACATTCCATTGTCTCTGCCAACACATACGAATTGCCTACCGCAAGTAAGGTGTTACATCAGAAGCAGGAAGTGGGTAGTCGGTTGGGGGCTGTTGAGAGGACGCAGCATTAGCTAAAGTATCTGCCCTCTCACTGCCCACCACACAAACATGTGCGGGTACCCAGCAGAAGTCTACTCGGCGGCCATGACAGCCAAGAAGAAAAAGCCACTATAAAATTGATAAAACCAATGGATGGGATGCATTAAAAGACTCCAGTGCAGACAGAGCACTAAGCGAGTCACTAAAAATTACAAAAAAGGATTGGGGGAGAGGGGGAGAGTAAAAATAATTTTGACAGCATATAAAATTGCAGTCAGTTCCGCCGTATACACTGAAGTAATGCCAGGAAGGCTACCACCCCTACTAAAGGAAGGGAAGACAACACCAAATCCTACTCCAGTATCAGTCTTAGACCCATCAGTATAGACGGGGACAGAACCCTCATGAATGAAGGTATGTTCTAAAAAGAGAGACAGGGACACATGAGAGGGAAGTGAGCCCTTTTTTCAACAAAGGACCTACAGAAAGTAATGCGAGGAAGCAGCCAAGAACACACCCTTGGGATCCGATGTGGACAAATTGCCAGTCTCGGAACAGAGAGGGCTAACATAACAGACCGGATCCTGTAACCAAATGGCTTTGGGAGATTAGGACGGGTGTCAAAAACAGAAGATCGGGAATCCTGGGAGACGATGGCACAAGAAATTGAGTCTGGAATGCGGTGAAGATGATACCAACACCTCATCATTAGCAACTGGCATCACAAATCCAAAGGGAGTACACCAGCATCCACCAATAAACTCGAAATCGGAGATGATCTGAATGCCCCGGTTGCCAGATGCCCACCAGCATGATGCACAGAATTTAACAACCGGAGACGTGCATCTGTTGCAGAGGAGTAGACCTCACACCCATATTCAAGTTTAGGAAGAATAAGAGACCTATGCAAGAGGAAGAGGGTCTGACTGTCAGCACCCCAAGAGGTATGAGCTAAAACTCTCAAAAGACTCAAAGCTTTAAGACAAGCCGCCTTAACAGAATGAATATGAGGAACCCAGGTTAGTCATCTATCAAACAGAACACCCAGAAACCGCGTCTCTTCCACACAGGATACTCTCCTACCATAGAGATAAAAGTCAGGGTCTGGGTGAACCCCTCGAAAACGACAAAAATGCATAGCCACTGTCTTTGTTGAAGAAAAATGGAAACCGCGAGTTTCCACTCAGTCAGAAATTCGATTGAGAGCCAGCTGCAATTTCTTCTCTATCAGAGGCATTCTTGATGCGATGAAGGAAATCGAGAGGTCATCGAAATAAAGTGATCCTTGTACACCATCAGGAAGTACACTAATGACAGTGTTAATGGCTACAGCAAACAGAGTAATACTAAGGATACTTCCCTGTGGTATTACATCTTCTAGTGCTCGGGCAGTAGAAAGCACTCCTCCCACTCGCACCCTTAAAATTCGGTTAGATAAAAATTGTTGAATAAAAATAGGCAAGCGTCCACAAAGACCAAACTCATGAAGAGAGAGTAAAATACCATGATGCCAGGCAGTGTCATATGCCTTCTCCAGATCGAAGAAGACCGTGACCTGGTGTTGGTTAGTGGAGAAAGCCTCAGTGACAGAAGATTCCAAGGACAGTAGTGCATCGGTGGTAGATCGCATTTTTCGAAAACCATAATGGCCAGGGGATAAGAAGTCACCTCTCTCTAAAAACCATACAAGTCTAACGTTGACCATCTTTTCCAAAACTTTACATATACAAGATGTCAAAGAAATAGGCTGATAATTCGTCGCCTGTAGGTGGTCTTTACCTGGTTTGGGGATGGGGATAACTACAGCAACACCCCAACAAGCCGGAAACTCCCCAAAACACCAGATCTTATTTAACAGTGAAAGCAAAAACAACAGGGACTCATCAGACAGGTGGCGTAAAAAGGCATAAGGAATATCATCATAACCAGGAGAGGAATCATGGCACTGCGACAGAGCCGCCTGGAGTTCAGAAATTGAAAATGGAACATTGTAAAGCTCTCCTCCAGCAGAGGTAAAACTGAGACCACGAGACTCTAGGCGCCGACGGTGGCAAGCCGAAGGCGTATCTGCATCCTTCTTTGACACACTGGCAAAATGATCAGCAAGCAACTCTGCAACAGCAAATGGATCAGCCACAGTTCCACCTGTTGCGGATAAAACAGGAGGGGAGGGAACAGTAAGTTTTCCTGAAATTTTCCTTACCCGGTTCCACACCTGGGTGATGGAAGTCCTCGAATTAATGGAGGAAACAAAACCCTTCCAGGATGAACGCCTGGCCTCTTTTAAAACCCGCCTCATATGAGCTCGTGCCCTCTGACATGCCACCAAATACTGAGGATCCCCACAGTGATGACGAAGTCGAGAGAAGGCGACTCGTTTGGCTCTCACTGCGGAACTGCACTCTAAGTTCCACCAAGGGACCGGACATTTAGGAAACTGACCCTTCGTTTTTGGAATAGATAACAGGGCTACTGAGTGCAACACGGTATTGAAATATGACACAGCTTCAGTAAGACAGCCAAACTCGTTGATAGAGAGGGAAATGGAACTTAATTCCCTGAAACGTGGCCAGTCAGCCTTATCCAGAAGCCAGCGAGGAAGACGTGGCTGAGGTCCACCAGCATTAGCAGTTAAAAGTAATAGAAAATGGTCGCTGCCATACAGGTCTGGCAACACATCCCAGGTAAAATCTAAAACAGCATCAGCTGAGCATAAAGACAAATCAATGGTGGTAAAAGTTCCAGTCTGACTATGGAAATAACTCATTTTATTGGTATTAAAAATGCCTAACTCCTCATCTTCCACTTAAGAGGCCAGCATTACACCCCGAGGGTTGGCCTCACTGCTTCCCCATAACGGATGGTGACCTTTCATATCTCCTAGTAAAAGAAAGGGAGAAGGAAGGTCATGAATAAGGCATTCCAGATCAGCCCTTTCAATAGTAGCACTAGGAGGAAGATAAAGACTGCAGACTGTATACTGCTGACGTAAAAACATCCGGACAGCGACAGTCTGCAGGGGAGTGGAGATGTCCAGATGACAGTATGGAATATCCTTGCGATGGAAGATAGCAGCACCTCCATGATAACCTTGGCCCGGGACAGGATCAGAATAAAAGGCATGGTAGCCAGAAGGGTCGGAAGGAACAGTATCACCTACCATGGTCTGGATGCACATGCACAGAGGAGTAAATTGAGAAACAAGATGACACAGTTCCTCATAGTTGGCACATAAACCCCGACAGTTCCACTGGATGATAGAACCCATAATGGAGGAAATGATGATTAAGTGCGGGACTGTACACCTGACAAGTGAGCGGGTTTGGATTGATGCTTATGAAGACCCTTCATAGGAGCCTGCCCAGCACCAGAAACCCGGATCCTCTGTCTAGCATCTGAAGACAAACGTGAGGATGGGGAAGTAAGTTTTACAACACTCCTTCTTGGAGTGGGCATACCAGTTTATTTGGAAGATGGATTGGGGGCCGTCTTTGGAGGTGTAGGACGGCCATTGCCCCCACCAGAAGCCCCAGAAGTGGAAGTAGAGTCCACAAGACTCGGATCATTTGAGGAGGACATCCTATGCTTTAGATCTGAAGCACCAGCAAGTTGTCCAACAACATCCCCAGGTGGGGACCGGACCTGCGATGAACCATCAGCTTCAGCTGTCCCCTGGCTAGATTCCTCAGCCTGCGGGGCAGAGGAAACAGGAGAGGGGTCGACACAAGGGTCGACAACAGAGACCTTAGATGGCCGGTCTTCATGCTCAGAGGACTCTGACGAACAACGGTGACGTTTGCCAGGTACAATCACTGGTATGGCTTGGTCCTCCACACGAGACACAGACTCCAGGAAGGCCAGCCTGTGCACGACGACAAAATTTGCTGAGATGTTCATACCCCTGACAGTGGAAACACCGTCTTGGGGTGGGCACATATGGCTTCACCAGAAGTGACAGCCAAGCCAGCTTCACAGATGTAGGTAGGGTCAACCTGTCGAAAGTCAAGAAGAGGGTCAGAGTTGGGGTCACGACACCATCAATTTTTTTCTGTAGTCACTTAACACATATCACATCATAAGAACTCAGCTCCTCCAACAGCCGCGCCTCGTGAGTATCGTAGGAGGTCACGGGAAAAATCACTCCTCTGCACCTGTTAAAAGTAGCATGGAGAGCACAGTCAACTGCAGCACCAGAAACAGAAGTCAGCACCTGTAATCGAGAGCTCTCCTCTGGGGAGGACACCTAAATAAGGATGTTTCCATCCCCTTGGGAACAGATCTTAGGTTCCCTGCTGCAAGCTGAGACAATGGCACGGTGCAGATCAAATATGTCAAAATCCAGCATTGTCCCTTTCATAGAAGGTTTCATAACCAGATATTTTGCATATTTTTCCGGCACCTTATCGTCTGAGCTGAACCCCAGAGCCGAATCAACCCGACGGGATCTCCTCCTATTCCCAGTTAAATGCTGGGGCAGAGAAGGCGAGTCCCTAGGGGTCTGAAAAGGCTCCAGAGTGGCAATGAGGGAGCTACATTCTGAAGAATGTCCAGGGACAGATGCAGTGTCATCACCAGATGTATTTTTAATGGCAGCCATGAAAACAGACAAAAACTTCATTCCCCCACCCCTCCACCCACCACGGAACCCAACAAGGGGAGGTCATATGCCAGGGATAAATACCACTGGTGACCCCAGAGGTAGCAGGAGAGTATACACAGGTAACCACCAGGGGACCAGGCAAGGGTGACCCCAGGACGATAGGAGCCACCAGGCCCCCCAGTGCCCACTTGACCCTGGCCAATGCATGACCAGCCAATTGACCTGGTCGGGCCCAACCAGGCCACCCGTCTAGCCAGAATAAGGGACCAAAGAGGTGTATTGCTAGCTGCAGGGCGCATGGTGCAGCATCACTCAACCCCCAGGACTCCCGTCTCCCAGCATTACGGGACGCCACGCACGGCAAACACGTGGGGAGGCAACGGTCCTGCCCTAGGTGGCAAATGGGCAGGGACTAACATCACCAGCAGGCCTCCTCCACCAGTGATGTAGGGGGTGCTTGGTCCACGAGGTCAACAAATACCGAACCCTACAAAGGTAGGCAGGCCTCCAAAGTAGGTGGCACCGCCAACCACGCTTCAAGCCCCGCCACCACGTCAAGGTGACCCCCTGCAGCGGGGTAAACAACACAAAAGCAGGATGCGTGACCGCTCCCCCGACCCAACTCCATCTTTTTGCTCATACTAAAAGCACATGACTGAAGCTTAAACAATGCGGTTCTCTAACACTGACGCAGAGTGCTATCACACACATATAAAATACTGTAAAGAAAAATTGTTAACTGATAGAAAATTTCAGTTAACAGAAAACTCACGATTGCTGTATATTTGCAACAGAGGTAGAGGAAGAGCTCCAGATCACGCTGGCTACAGTAATATCAGTATATCATATAGAAAAGCTACATCACGCCACAGACGAATGAAAATATGATAGACGGATATCACGTGGTGTCACCGAAGTGTGTGTGTGTGTGTGTGTGTGTGTGTGTGTGTGTGTGTGAGAGAGAGAGAGAGAGAGAGAGAGAGAGACTATAGGTTGAAAGCATCCCTATCAATTTTACAGCCAGTATAAACTGCCGCGTCTCTCTGATGCTAAGGCATCTGATTTCAGCAAACAGGTGTCAGTATAATCTGCCTCGTCACTCTAATGCAGAGGCCAAAATTGCTTTCCAAATGACACAAACCTGCCACAACAACGAGTTTTCCTGAATCTTGGGTTAGGAGGCTCGTGCATTAGGAGGCTCACTTATCACATCTTCTCACTTATCTATTTCCTTGCATAAGTTGATATTTTTCTCTCGTATAATATTCATGCAATATATGATGATACGGCCAAAAATAATGCTTGAGCACCAAAAATTAAAAGCGTGATATCTATAACTTGCACAAAAAATCGCCAATTAAGAGGTGCTAGATTTCGTAAGTGCTAACGAGAATAATGCCCAAGGACCACCACAATATTGCACTCATAAAGCTTTACATACTCACGAGGCAGTGACACAGGACACACCTGCAGAGAACACAAGACATAAAGAGGCGATGCACCTCTTGACTATATACACTTAGGGTTCTTACAGCAAAAGACTATGAGCAACTGAAAACTCTCCATTCTCTACGGTAATATGTCAGACAAATGATGCTCTCTGTATCCCTGGTATGAGCTGCCATTCTAACACCCAAATGCAACACCTTACTGTTCCATACAGAACAACACTCTCTGTATCATCACTGACAGCACCAGTCTTAGAACAACCCACTTAAACTCTGAAACTAATGTTGTCTCTACTAGAGAATATCTAGCTATGAGAGGCATACAGTTCTGCGCGGCAGCCCGTACTAGCACATAACACTCCTGTCATTATATGGCAGATCCACACAGTACAACTAGCTAGGTGTACATGAAACCATCACCACACAAACATTAAAAGAACCAATTCAAAATCTCACCTCCAGAAATTCCTACACCAATGAAGAAACACCTACATACCCACAACACGCGCAGGGCATTACGACACCTCGATGAGAACACCATACTACAAGCACCCCCTCGATGCCAACCCATTAATGGATCCTTAACAAGAGCTGATCAAGTTCGCGTGGCTAGACTTACATCAGGTCACATTGCAGTATTAAATTATCAGCTTGGATTATATTCGGTGGAATCACAGGCCACACATATGCCATTAATAGAATAGGCCCACACAACATAAAGCACATAAGGAAACACTGCAAAGCACATGCCTTACTAAGATGGAGGTATCACATCGACAGTGTAGGGAACTAATAGGACAATCCCACTGGGGCGGTTGGCAATCTGCGGTCTACAGGTAACCTTGGTCAGCCAAGCTAAAGTTAAGGAACGACTCTCCAAACCAGCATGGCTTCGAGTCTCTCCTGTCCTACTGAGCAGCCAACTCATCCACACAGCTATCTCAGCTTAGACTAATTTAACCTAATCTTAACGAATCCAACCTAGCCCAGCATTACCAAGGCATCACACTCGTAATAATGTTCTATCCAGACCTAACAAAGCATAATCTTAGTAACGTATCCTCACCTAATCTACTTTAACCAACAAACTCCCCCACTGTGATATCTAAATCTTACATAACTAAACGCTCACACCAGTAACCTAATATACCCAAACTCGACACAACAGTGTCCACCTCTCAGATTCTCCAGTTCTATAAATTAGTCTTCTCTGACGTAATGATATACTGCTATCACAATCTCACTGGATCAGCAAACTCTCTCATACTCATAACAACCTCACTAAGTGACTCTAACTTATCCTCACTTAAACTCACCATCTACATCTTACCTAATACACCGTAACCATAACAGATAAATTTGTTAAATATCCTACTGTATACCCAACTCTCCCACACTAAGAGCTTTACCTGTCCAAACCTAACCTAACCTAACCTAACCTAATCTAATCTATTCTGCATATCAAGTGTCCTACACTATGCCTCATTCAGCTTTCATTATTACAATTTCTAACAGGAAAACAAAGATGAAAATGTGCAACAAACATGAAAGGGAAAGGTGAATATAAGTTTGGAAGTGTGGCAGGAAGGATGCCAGGTGTTGAAAGAGGAAGAGCGAGAGAATGAGTGGCCTTGTTAGTGATCCAGGAAGTGCAACAGTGTGAGACTGAATGGAAAGAGATGTTATCAAGACTGATGTGGGTGAAAGCGAAATTTGGACGTGAGTTGTGGGTATTTTTGAGTGCATATGGGCCTGGTAGTGAAAGGAATGAAGAAGAGAGGGAGTCTTTCTGGAACATTGCTGATGAGTGTCTGCAGAGTTTTGGAGCAAATGTGAATGTGGTGATGATGGGAGATTTGAATGCTAGAGTGGGAAACGTAGCAGTTGAAGGTGTTGTTGGTATGCATGGTTTGCCTGGAAGAAATAATAATAGGGAAACAATAATAAGGATTTGTGTTGAGCAATAGAT
The DNA here is from genome assembly GCF_032717465.1 of Coenobita brevimanus. Lineage (NCBI taxonomy): Eukaryota > Metazoa > Arthropoda > Malacostraca > Decapoda > Coenobitidae > Coenobita > Coenobita brevimanus. The sequence goes on from NC_136955.1 coordinate 35,692,640, forward strand.
GGTGACTGGAAATACCTTGTTTGAGAAGAGAGATATTTATAAGTATATACGGGTGAGACAGGAGAGTGGAAGGCTAGTTGATAGAACATTGGTGGACTATTTGGTTGTGTCCAGGAATGTAAGAAGAAGATTGTTGGATGTGAGAGACTTGAGACAGGAGGATGGAGGCATGTCTACCCACTACCCGGTGAAGGGAAAGTTGAGAGTAGGTATGAGGTGGGTGAGAGCTAGGAGGGTTGGGTATAACAGGGATGTTTTTAAAGTGAGTGAGTTGGATAAAAGAAAGAAAATGATAGAGTATTAGAAGAAGTTGAAAGATGAGTGGAATGCAACGAAAGATGAGGAAAATGGCTGTGTGGAGGATGAATGGCAGTTGTTTAAGATTGTTGTGGTGGGGAATGAGGAAGTGGTGTGTGGTGTGAGAAGAGTGGGTGGTGGTGTAAGAAACGGAAGTGAACTTTGGTGTGAGGAAGTAAGAATGGCTGTAGATGAGAAGAGACGTTCTTATGAAGTGTGACTGCATAGGAAGGATGAGATGTTGTATGAGTGGTATAAGGAAAAGAGGGATAGGGTGGGAAGGGCTGTGCGTGATGCTAAATTGACAGCAAATGGGAGGTGGGGTAGGTGGTTAACTGAGAATTTTCAACAGAGTAAGAAAATGTTTCGGAAGGAGGTGAAGAGAGTGTGAAAGGGAGAGTCTGGAAAGGAAAAGTGAGTAAAAGCTGAGGATGGAAGGATGTAAATTGAGATGGATGCAGTAAGGAAGAGATGGGCAGGGTATTTTGGAAGATTTTAAAATGCAATGGAAGAAAGGGAGACTGAGATTGTGGCAGATGAAAGGGTGCAAGGAATAAATGTGTTGGGAGAGTTATATGATTCTTTGATCACGATAGAGGAAGTGCACGAGGCAGTAAAGATGAAAACAGGGAAAGCTGCAGGTATGGATGGGTGTGCTGAGGAATGTCTGAAAGAGTGTGGAACGAATATTGTTGAGTGGTTAGTAGATTCCTGAATATTTGTTTTGGTGCCGATTGACTGGACAAGTGCTTGTGTGGTTCTGCTGTATAAAGGTAAGGATGGTAAGTATGAATGTTCTAGTTTTAGGGGTATAAGAGCGTTGTACTCTACGTAAGGTGTATGGTAGTGTTGATTAAGAGAGGTAGTAAGGGTACAGAGGAAGCGATTGACGATGAGCAGTTTGGCTTTAGGAAAGGGAGGGCATGCGTGGATTAGGTGTTTGCTGTGAGGTAGGTGTGTGAAAAGTATTTGGCAAAAGGTAAGGATTCACTGAGGCGTTCACGGATTTAGAGATGGCGTATAACAGAGCTGATAGGGAGGCTTTGTGGACTGTTTTGAAATTGTATGGCCTAGGTAATAGGTTGTTGAAAGGAGTGAAAAGCTTTTATGTAAAAAGGAGAGCATGTATAAGAGTTGGAAATATTGTGAGTTATTGGTTTCCCGTGAAAGTGGGGCTGTGGCAGGGATGTGTGATGTCGCCACGGTTATTAATATTTATATAGATGGTGTTGTAAGGGAGATGGATGAGTGTTAGGTGGAGTTTTGGGTCGGTAAATGCTGAAGAAAGAGAGTGGAATTTTAATCAGCTGCTGTTTGCAGATGATACTGCGCTGGTGGCTGATTCGGAGGAGAGATTGAGACAGTTGGCAGAAGAGTGTGGAAGGGTGTGTGGAAGGCAGAAATTTAAAGTAAATTACAATAAGAGAAAAGTGATGAAGTGTATGAGGTTGGTAGATGGTAGGAGGATGAATGTAGTTTTGAATGGTGAGTTGCTTGAGGAAGTAGAGTGTTTTAAGTATTTAGGATCACGTGTAGCTGTGTAGGTGTATAGAGGTGAAGTTTTGAATGAAGGAAGTAGGAAAGGTGCTTGGAGGAATGAAAAAAGCTTTTACATATAATTCACTTAGAATGGATGTAAAGAGAAGGCTGTATGAGGGTGTAGTGGTATCGACTGCATTATATGGGGCTCAAACATGGAATATGGGTGTAGCAGAGAGGGAGAGGTTGAATGTAGCGGAGATGAGGTGTCTGAGGAGTATGTGTAGAGTGACATATATGAATCGAGTGAGAAATGATGAGGTGCGATGAAGAACTGGGGTTATGTGGGAGATGGCTGATCGAGTTGAGCAGAGAATGTTGCGATGGTTTGGGCATATGGAGAGAATGGATGAAGAGCGATTGGTGAAAAAGATAATTGGATCCAATGTGTGAGGTGTAAGGCTGAGAGGACGACCACAAATAGAACGGATGGACAGTGTGAAGAGAGCATCGGATGTGTGAGGGATGTCTGTTGAGCAAGGAAGAGTGGCTGCACAAGATAGGGATGAATGAAGAGAAATTATGATTGAATAAAATGGTCACGCAGTCCCGAGGGGATATTCTGCATTGGGTCTGATCAGCTGATCAGGTCAGGTGTGGGAATGGGGATGGGTCCATTATGATGTGGCAGTGGAAAGCCAACTCTGCTGTCGAACTCTGCTGCAGATGTCACCGATTGCACTGTACGATTGACCCTTGTGCAGTATGGCGGAATGAGGATCTGTCCCTTCTCCCCTTGGGGTTAAGATACGAGTAAATGTGTGTGTGTGTATGGATGGGAAAATTGGGAGTATGTCGCTCTGTCTCGGCTACCCTCCCCTGCCCCTTTTGGGGGGGATGCAGGCTAGGTATATACATAGCTAGAACATAACTCTACCTAACTATGACTGGCGGAACACAAGCATTAATCGCCAAGTGAGATAATGGACAATGAAGGATAGGTAAAGTATTCTGCGTTATTTAGTTTACCCCTCTCGTTACCAATCGAAGTAAGCTGCGTCCAACCGTGAGCGAGTACTTGGGAAAGAGTCCTGGGCACCCAAAGCCACACAGTGAGACCCCCCCCCCGTCACGGCGCTATTCCCCCTCACTCGACAGTTCATAAACAATTTCACATCTTTATTTATGCTTCCATTAAGCTTTTTTCTTTTCACCTTAATCCTGAATAAATGTACTTGCCTGTGGTGTTGTAAAAAAAGATCAGCTGAATGTAAATTATGCCTTAATGTTTTTTTTTTTTTTTTCAGTGTTTCTCATAGAAATGTAATTTTTATGGTAAATGTTACTGAGAATAAATTATAGGGAGTTTATTTGGCTACATTTTGGTGAATAAAGAATTAGAGTAGGAGGGCGAAAGGAAATTATATTATGCTCGAACAAGGCTCGTAGCACACTGACTGAGGCAGTGGGGCAACGCTGGGTGCTGGGTGGGTTGAGCAGCAGCGGAGGAATACATGGGGATGTAAGTAGTGCTTTGTTCTCTCCCAGAAATGGATGCAAAATAATTCTATAACTAAAGAAACGGGCCATTTCGTTCAGCGCAACTAGCATCGAATGGTACCGAGAGTTTGAAATGTGAGCAGACGCAGCCTGGATCAAATGGTAACAAATGTATGAAATTGCCACTGCACCCATGAACACCAATGGGTTAATTTTGTAAAATGTCTTTGCTGCTTTTTTTTTTGTTTCTACTCGTTGTTGCGGACACGTAACTATCCCCTGGGGGTAGGGGGGTTTCAAGAATACTCCCCCAGTATCCCTGCTTGTCGTATGAGAGGACTAAAAGGGTTGGTGGTGGGTTATTGCCCCACCCCGTAAAAAAGAACTAACTAAACAAGCGAATAAAGCGCCTCGGACCAGGACGGACCATACGTTGACGACTAAGGAACGGACAAAGGACATGCTGAGGGTGGGAACTTGGAATGTGAGAGGAGTGAATGATGAAGTGAAAGAGAGAGAGATTGTTCAGGTGCTTGAGGATGCAAGAGTGGATATATGTGGATTGACTGAAATTAAATGGCAGGATGAAAGGGTGAGAGAATGGGAATATGGTTTAAGAATATGTGCGGGAGTTAATGAGAATGAGAGGGCAAGAGAGGGAGTATGTCTGATGATAAGCAAGAAGTGGAAGGAGAATATAAGAGAGTATGGAACAGTGGGTGCAAGGATTGTATGGGTGAGGATGAAAGTAGGTATACAAGCGTGGGCAATTGTATGTGTGTATGCTCCGACAGAGGACCAAGGGGCAAGAGTGAAAGATGAGTTTTGGGCGAAAGTAGAAGCATGTATGGACAAATCTGAGAGGAGCGAGAGAGTGCTTTTGATTGGAGACATGAATGGCAAAGTTGGGAATGTACGAGTGGATGGAGTGGTTGGTCAGTGGGGTGTGCCAGCTGAAGTAGATGGGAATGGTAGTGCTTTGGTGGACATCTGTGCTGGTAAGGGGTTGGCAATAGCCAGCACCTACTTTCGTCATAAGATGATCCACCGATATACATGGAGAGTAATGAGGAGGATGGATGGTGAACTTGTTGAACGAAAGGCAATGATAGACTACGTGTGTGTGGATAAGCGAATGAGAAGACAAGTGTTGGATGCAAGAGTGTGGAGAGGGTGGGGGAATGGAGTCTCAGACCATCACTTAGTGATGGCCAAGGTAAAGCTGCAAAGAAATTGGTTGAGGAGACGAAGGGGAAGACAGGAGGAAACAGCTCCTGTGAGAAGAGTGGAGAGTTTGCAAGATAGTGAGAAAATGGCAGGGTACAAGAGCATATTGGAAGAAAGATTGGGAAGGTATGAGCTAGAGCAGATGGAAGGGGTGGAAAATGTATGTAAGATACCCACAGAAGAGATTGGCACAGCGTGTGATGTGGTTTGTGGAGTGAGGAGGAGATGCAAGGGTGTGCTAGGGACAGCATGGTGGAATGATGAGGTGAAAAGAGCTGTGGAACAAAAGAAGAAGGCATATAGTGAATGGTTAGTGAGTAGAGGTAGGGGAGAAGATGAGAGAGAGAAGAGAGAGGTATATGTGGGCAGGAGAAGGGAGGTGAAGAGACTTGTGAAAGAGAATAAGAAGTAGATGAAGAGTTTGGGAGGAATCTGAGTATGAAATGGAGGAAGAGTAAGAAATTGTTTTGGAAGGAGGTAAAGAAAGTAAGGCAGTGTGAAAGGGGAAATAGTAGGGGAGTGAAAGACAGGAATAATAGATAGTTGGTGGAGAAGAGAGAGAAATTGAGGAGATGGAAGGAGCACTTTGAGGATTTGTTGAATGTAGAGAGTGAGAGCAGTGCGAGAATAAGTGCTTGGGGAATGGCTGGGAGAAGAAGAGATGAGAGGAGGGAGGAAGAGATCAGTAGGGCGGATGTAGTGGAAGCAATGAAGAAGATCAAGTTGGGAAAGGCCCCAGGAATTGGTGCAGTGTGTGGTGAAATGCTGAGGTATGGGGGTGAGATTGTTCTGGAGTGGATATGGACGTTGTGTAGATTGGCTTGGGAAGAGGGAAGGGTTCCAGAGGACTGGCAATCAGGTAAAATTGTTCCTTTATACAAAGGAAAAGGGGAGAGAAGTATGTGGTAACCATAGGGGTATTTGCCTTCTTAGTGTGACTGGTAAAATATATGGTAGAATACTCATTGATAGGGTTAGGCGTATGACAGAGGAGCTAGTTGGAGAAGAACAAGGGGGATTTAGGAAGGGAAAAGGGTGTGTAGATCAGATCTTTGTTCTAAGATGTATAGTGGAGAAGTATTTAGAGAAGGGAAAGAAAGTGTATGCTGCCTTCATGGACTTGGAGAAAGCTTATGACAGAATAGATAGGCAAGGTATGTGGAAGGTAGCCTATTAAGAATATATGGAGTGGAGGAGAAATTGTTGAGTGCTGGGAAGAGTATGTACGAAGGAGCTACGGATACGGTGCGAGTGGATGGTAAGCTAAGTGAGTTCTTTGATCTCAATGTCGGACTGAAACAGGGTTGTGTGATGTCTCCATGGCTGTTTAATATATACATGGATGGGGTTGTAAAGGAGGTCCAAGGTAGGGCAGTGGATGTGGGGGTGGCTCTAATGAATGAGGGTGAGATTTGGAAGATTCCGGTGTTGCTGTTTGCTGATGATACAGTATTGTTGAGTGAAGATGAATGGGAGTTGCATTTGGTGAGTGAATTTGGGAGAGCGCGTAGGAGGAGGAACCTGAAAGTTAATGTAAACAAAAGTAAAGTTATGGTGTTTGAGAGGAATGAAGTCATAGAATGTACAGTGAGGTTGGATGGTAAGGATATGGAGAAGGTGAGTGCATTCAAGTACTTGGGTAGTGTGATGAGTAAAGATGGAACTTTGGGGGATGAAGTGCGTGAAAGGGTACAGCAGGGAAAGAAGGTTGTTGGTTACCTGAAAGCAGTGATGAGAAATAGGGAGGTGAGTATGGAAGTTAACCCGTCACGTCCCGAGGTTTTCCGCACCTCCGACATCCCCCAGTCCCGAGGTATTTTCGAATTTTTTTTTTTTGGCTAAAACCTTCGCTTTTGGTGAGAAACATCGAAAATTCATAGAGAAATCGCTCACCTGAGGTTTAAAGTGCCCAATCCAGGTAGGAGTTCCTCCTTACCTGAGTGGGTTTTCTAACATGCTGGCACCAAAGAAAACGAGTTCTATGGGAGGGTAACTATTTTATCCACTCATAAACGGTATTTATTTATTTACTTGGTACGAATGTATATGTAGTATGACAGTATATTGGTTTTCAAGTAGTAATAAAGGCATTATATGCATTGTTTCACTCACTAACTAATCACCATACCTGACCTATTTTTGCCACACTACCTGATCATTATTTCTGGCTGTTTCTTTTTCTAATGCTATGTAAACATTGTCCTCCACATTGTCATCGATTGGGGAATCACTCTGGCCCTGAATAACTTTACTAGCCAGGTCACTGGTAACAGGTCCTTTGCCAAGACAATGGCATGAGGGGGGGAGGGGGGAGGTTATGCAGTGTAAGGCATTGTCCCTGCTTGGTATCTTGTACAGGAATAGAGGAAGGTGTCCTGTGTATACATACGAAAAATCACGTGCGAAAATTGAAAATTGTGCAAATTAGGTACCTTGCAATTGCACGACGTACTGGTACGTCGCCGGGACTGGCAAATGCAAATCGTGGTGACGTACCCATACGTCGTCGGGACGGGGTGGGTTAAGAAGTCACTGCATGATAGTATTGTGATCCCTACCCTGATGTATGGAAGTGAGGCGTGGACCTTGCAAGAGGGGAACAAGTCAAGAGTGAGAGCAGTGGAAATGAGTTACTTGAGAGGAGCATATGGAGTGACATGGAGGGACAGGTTGACGATTGAAGAAGTGAAGGAACGTTGTGGGGTGGATGTGGATGTGGTTGAGAAGATTAGGAGAAATACACTGAGGTGGTTTGGACATGTGGAAAGAATGGAGAATGAAAGACTGACTAAGAGGGTGTATGTAGGTGAGGTTGAGGGAGGGAGCGGGAGGGGTAGACCGAGAATGAGGTGGAGGGATGGAGTTGAGAGGTATATGAGGGAGGGGGGGGTGAGTTGGGGGGAGGGTAGTCAAATGGTGAGTGACAGAGCGACTTGGAGGCGTTTTGTCTGCGGCCACCCTTTGCGGGATTAGGGCGTCGGCCTATAGATAGATAGATAGACAGATTTCATTTTTGATAGTGTATAAGAAAAGTGTATGGCCATAACCTCTTTGCACCCCGCATCCCTGATATGGGACGGAATTGGGCATTTTCAAAATTCAATAAAGAAGGGAACCCCGGGGTAGGGACCTATGAGCTTTGCAGCTATGAGCCGACAGGCGGAGAGCGGTATGCCTAGCACCCTTCCAGCAAAATCCCTCGCACAGGAGCTCCGGGAGCTAAGGAGTTAAGGAACGGTCAACCCATTGCCCAGTGTTGAATAACACAGTCAGTTGACTTCAATTGTTCCTCTCATATCACGTCTCTTTAGCCCTCTTCTTTATAAAGCCTCATTTAATTTGCCTTCCTGGTTTTTTATTTTTGCTTGTCTCCCCTCTCCTGCCATGTCCTAACCTGCCTGGCCCACCACCAGCTCTACCCGTGACCTGATTGCCAATTTACTCAAAGGCTGTCACGATCCTTCATCATTGTTCTCATTTATTACTTCCTTCTCACTCTTCTCAAACACTGATCTGGTGCATGTCAATATGATTGCAGGTCTGTTTTTCAGAGAATGATGGTCTTTAAGCTTAGTCTTACTTCATTATTTATCATGTTTCCAACTCAGGTCATAGGATAAACAGTCTGTTTCCTCAGACACAAGTAGCTTTTGCTTACCTACACCTTCACATGGCACCGCTTCAGCACTAATGTCAACAGTCCATACAGACAGATGTCAGGAATCTGTTATTGCTTGTCTACATCTTCACGTAACCACTTATTGTTTTACCAATAACAGAACAGAGGAAGAAAAAAAACAAAGGAATTTAAAATAATCCATGCACCTTGTTATAGGTTTCCTCGATTCATAAATAAAATCTGTAACAGCTGGACTTGAACAGCTGTACAGTAGGTTAAAGTTTGGGGGGAAACCACTCTGGGGAAGCGATTTCCAAAGAGATGCAGTTCGAGGAATAAAAGAATTCTGACAAGCTGAAGTTCTGCATGAGCGCTACCAGATACCCGTGTAGCGCGGGGGAGGGCATGGAATGGTGGCACAATGGATGCAACTTCGTCTGAGCATTTGCCATAAAAGTATCTGTAAAATAATGCATGGGAGGCAACATTCCTTCTTACCTGTAGGCGAGGTAGTTCATTTGTAGCAGTCGGGTTATTAATAATTCTAAGAGCAATTCTGAATTTTGTCCAGTTGTTTTAGTGCAACCTTTCCACATCCATTCCACAAGGGTTAGCAATATTCCAGCTGAGAGCGCACGTAACTCTTGTAAAATATAGCTAATTGCTCGTCAGTGAAGAAGTTGCGGACTTGGTACAATAATCCAAGTTTCTATGAAGCCATTTTAGAAAGTGATGTGACATGAGAGGTCCAGTTGAGGGCACTGTTAAGTGAAACACCGAGAATTTCAATACCTATAGAGATAGGAATATTAATAGCACTGAAGGTAAAATAGGAATCGGACAATATCTGTCTATTAGGATATTGTATATATTTGGTTTTCCTGGCGTTAATTAGATTATACAGTATTATATTGTCACCATTCCGTGACCTTAGATAGGTCTTGATTTATGAAGATTGCTGTACTGAGTTGTGAGTTAGAGATATTAAACTTTGTGAATGGGTGTTTAAGTGTGAATGAACTGTGAAGTGTTGAGTCATCTGCATATGAGTGAAGGGGATTATGGTTGACATAATGCCAACCTTCCAAATTGATAGATGTTAGGGCTGTGTTATTTAGGACAGTGGTATTAGCTGTGGTGATATTATAACATGCCGGTGCGTCCTGTGTAAGATAAGTAAAATAGGCGTTAGCGAGATATTATATTGCGTCAAACTGTACCATGACCCAGCCTGGGATCCACCTGGCGTCAGTTCAGACAACACAACCTCTGTAACCACCGGCCACCTGTTCCTCTCTCTCTCTCTCTCTCTCTCTCTCTCTCTCTCTCTCAAATGTAGTACGAGTACTTAAGGAAGGGAGTGAAGGTTCTCTCTCTCTCTCTCTCTCTCTTAAGTGTAGTACGAGTACTTAAGGCAGGGAGTGAAGGTTCTCTCTCTCTATCTCTCTCTCTCTCTCTGAAGTGTAGTACGAGTACTTAACGAAGGGAGTAAAGATACTGATTAACGATGCAATGGCCGACACAGAGTGGCTCATTAGGAGAAAGTGAGCCATTAACAGTGAGGGAGAGTGGGAAGGAAAGGAAGATTAAGAGAGGAATTATGACAGCATGAGTATGAAAGGCGGAAAGGTAGCAAGGACTGGGAGAGGAGAGAGAGAGAGAGAGAGAGAGAGAGAGAGAGAGAGAGAGAGAGAGAGAGAGAGGAGAAGGAAGGAAAACAAGGAGGAGGAAAAGGTGGAAGGTTTTAAGTGTTTATATCTGTTCATCCCCATCTCAAGTAACAACTGTACAACAATCATTTTTTTTCTCGACTTAACCATATGCTGTACACCTCAACTCAGTTGTTAAATCTCTATCAGTACTTGTTGTTTGTTTTTTTAGTATCAGCTTCATTAGCATCATCTACGTCGGCATCGAAATAGGAAACAGCTGGTTAGAAGCGTAGCATCTGAATTCGTAAAAGAGACAAAGGAAGTAACAATGCTATCCCAAATCTCAAAAGTTCAATAGAGCTGCACACACACACACACACACACACAGGGATTCAATCGAGGCGGACGTGCGACATCGGCGCTCCGTACCGAACCAACACGGCCAGTGGCATTACCTAAATTAGTATCTTTGTATGAGTCAAGCTCTGTACCAGGTTAGACCAAATGACTTTTCATTATCAAAAGGAAAAAAATAATAAGTTTAAACAAGACTTGTTCAAACAGGAAAGAGAACCAAGACGAAACAAATACGCTGAGTCATCTGAGGTTTGTTTAGACTACAACAACACGGGGATTGTAAGTACATACTCTGCACTGTTAGTATTGCAAAATGGATACATACTTTAGTAAAGCAAATTTGGAAAAGAAAAGGGATAAAGGTAAAAAGCAAAATGATGATTTCTAACTGGTTGAAGTGGAGACTCACAATAGACTAGTTGAACGTGTAAACAAACTAGAAATGGCTTTCAAAAATGAAATTGATGAAATAAAAAAGCAGATGCACTTGCAAAAGGAAGAAATAGAAAAACTAGGAAGGGAGGCCAATAAGAAAGACACAACCATCAGTGAACTAACAGTGGAATTGAGTACACTTAGGAAGAAAATGAGTGAAATAGCAAGTACGGTAGTCAATCACGAGAGTGTTATGGAAGAGTTCAAAAATGACACAGAGACAATTAGGCACGTAAGCAGTCTTGTTGACCAGAGCAGTGATATTGAGGAGAAGATAACACAGGTGAATGAAGCTGTGCAAAGCTACATAAATGATGTGGAAACCACGTATGCTGAAATGGTGAAAGTAAAGAAAGACTTAGAAACAAGGGTGGAGGAAAAAAGCATTAAAAAGGAAGTGAAAAGAATAATCCAAAACAATCCAAAGTTAGTCAGAGATTCAGTAGATATAAACAAATCTATAGTAATCACTGGTATAGAAGAGGAAGAAGTAAAAAACAAGATCACAAGAGACAAAAAGGAGATGGCAAATGTAATGAACTTACTGAAAGAAGTATCAGAGGAAATCTGTAGTAAAGACATAGAGGAACACAAAAGGTTAGGGAAATACGAGAAAAGCAAGACAAGACCTCTAAAGGTGACTTTCCAGAGTGTAAACACTGTGGAAGAGATACTAAAAAATGCAAAGAATCTTATGGAAAAAGAGGAGTTCAAAAATGTATGGATAAAAAGATGCCTAACACAAGAGGAATTGGAATTACTGAAAGAGAAGAGGAAGGAAGCAAAAACAAAAAATGAGGGAAGATCAGAAGAGGAGAAGAAGAAATTTTTTTACAAAGTAATAGGATTGCAGGTACGAAAGTGGTACACAAACAGGATGGAATAAAAAGGAGGAAGGTAGCAGAACCATGTCATGACAAGTATATAAACAAGATGATAAAGTTGATGTACTCAAATGTGGATGGAATGGTATCTAAATTACTAGAGATAAATGATTATGTCAGAGAAAATGAACCACACATAATATGCCTAACTGAAACAAAATTAACACCAAGGATATCCAATGACAGACTAAACTTAGAGGAATACAATATATGGAGAAAAGACAGAAATTTAAAAAAAGGAGTAGGAATTATAATATTAACTAAGACAAAACTAAAAGTCAATGAAATAAAACTAGATATACCATCACAAGTAGAACTGATTGCAGTAGAGATAAACACATCTGAAGGGAAAGTAATTGTAGCCAATTTGTACATGCCACCCAGATCAAACATATGGGAAAGAGATGAATATGAGGACCTGGCAGAGAGTACAATTCAGAGTTTAAGATCATTGCTACATAAAATGGAAGAGAAATCAGAATTATACTAACTGGGGATTTCAATACAATATAAATTGGAATACTCTAGATATAATTAGCCAAGAAAGCTGTTGGGACCAAAAGCTCCTGGATCTCGTACAAGAGTTCTTCCTAACGCAACATGTGAAGGGAAACCACCAGAAAAAGAGGACTTGATGTACCTTCAGTGCTAGATCTAATATTTACTAGGCAAGAAAATGATACTGACAGTTTAATATATCACCCTCCACTCGGCAAAAGCGATCATGCAGTACTAAATTATAACTTCAATATAGCATATGACATAGTAAACAGGAATGACAGTTACAAAAAGAGCTTAAACTATAAAAAGAGAAATTATCAAGACCTAAAGAAGTATTTCTTAGAAGTTGATTGGGAAAAGGAGCTTAGAGGACAAGATTTAAATGCTGTATATAAAAAATTCTGTGAATTTTATGAAATAGAAGTCCAGAAGCACATCCCACAGCACAAAGAAGCAGATAAGAAAATACAGAAATGGTTCAATACAGAATGTAAAAAATCAAAAGAAAGAAGAGATTTGCTGTGGAATAGATACAGAAGACATAATAGTGAAAGGGCGTATAATAATTACAAACAGGCAAGAAACGATTATACAAGAATAAGGAGGGAAGCCCAAAAACAGTTTGAGGAGGATATAATAAATAAAAGTAGTGATCAACCAAAGCTGTTTTACAGCTATATCAGAAGCAAAACCAAAGTAAAAGATATAATACAATCCATTACGGACGAGGGAGTCACTTATACACAAGAGAAAGATATTTGTGAAGCACTAAATAAGAATTTCCAATCAGTTTTTACAGAAGAAAAAAATTTTGAGAGGGACTATGTGGAGCATGCATGTCCACACATACTACCAGATATACAAATACCAGAAAAAGTAATACAGGAGGCGTTAAGTAGATTAGACAGAGGAAAAGCAAGTGGTCCTGATGAAATTTCATGTTGGGTACTACGAGAATGTGCAAAGGAGTTAAGTACCGTAAACCATTATTTTTAATTTTCAAGAAATCCTTGAGTCAAGGTAAACTACCTGATATTTGGAAAAAAGCAAATATTGTCCCCTTATTCAAGAAAGGAAATAGACAAAATCCACTCAACTACCGACCAGTATTACTGACCAGTGTTGTAAGCAAGGTATTAGAAAAGCTTATAAGAAAAGCTTGGGTAAATCATCTAGAAGAACACAGTATGATAACAGAAAGACAGTTTGGTTTCAGAAAAGGAAAATCATGTGTTACTAATCTGTTGAGCTACTATGACAGAGTAACAAACACAATACAGAAAAGAGAAGGTTGGGTGGACAGTATCTATTTAGATTTCAAGAAAGCTTTTGACACAGTACCACACCAAAGACTTTTATGGAAACTGTACCATCAAGGAGGAATTCGAGGCAAACTGTTTTGTTGGATGCAAGACTTTCTCATAAAAAGAGAAATGAGAACAGTACTAAGAGGAAACTACTCATTATGGAAAGAAGTGACTAGTGGAGTACCACAGGGTTCAGTGCTGGCACCAATCATGTTTTTAGTGTATATAAATGATATAGACAGTAATACTGGAAATGAGAGCTATCTGAATATGTTTGCAGATGATGCAAAAATACAAAGGAGAATTACTAACACAGACTCTTGTAAAGAGCTACAAGAAGAATTAAATAAATTTCATGAATGGAGTAATACATGGCAAATGGAATTCAATGTGGACAAGTGTCATGTAATCAAGTTTGGTAAAAGTGGAAAAAGACCTGATTGGGATTATAAGTTAGGAAATAAAACCCTATACACATCAGAAAGAGAGAAAGACCTAGGTGTGATTATCAACAACAGACTATCTCCGGCTGACCACATCAGCGAGAAGGTACGGAACATGTATACACTGCCTGCAAATATGAGAATAGCATTCACATACATAAATGAAGACATGCTAAGAAGGAAAATAACATCATTCATCAGACCAACCCTGGAGTATGCATCAGTAGTCTGGAGTCCTCATCTCAAAAAGCACATAGACAAGATTGAAAAAGTTCAAAGGGCCGCTACAAGATGGATACCAAGCATAAGAGACCTAAGCTACGAAAAAAGACTAAATAAACTGAATCTACCAACACTACAGGAAAGAAGGAAAAGAGGTGACATGATAATGCTACATAAGTGCATATCAGGGAAGGAGAAAATAGACATAAATGATTACTTAACATATGGAGAAGCATCAGCAAGAGGACACTGCAAAAAACTGCATAAGAAGAGAGATGATAAAGACGTAAGGAAATTCAGTTTCCCAAACAGAGCAATTGATCAATGGAATGCACTACCGAATGAAATAGTGTGTGCCAAAACAATTCACATATTTAAGGATATGTACGATAAATATGGTTTAAGACACGGGACAGTACGAGCTTGACTCATTCCTGTAAAGATACAATTAGGTAAGAACAATTATGTAAGGTAAGAACACACAGACACACATTAAATATTTAACATGGTAGTCGTTTAAATGTTAGGAGGATATCTGGTGAGGGACAGATTCCCATATTTTCTTCACTCACAGCAGTTTCTTTGAAACCTTCCTACATCCGTCCTTCCTCATCACCAGCCACGCTTGCATCACTGCTTCATCAAAATCCGCACCTTCCTCCCTTTCTGTATCTTCATTCATTCATTCATTGCCAGACGCCATGTATCCCAAACGGGGTGGCCAAGGACTTAGAGTTAATTGTTTTACAGGTAGGGGCACTAATCCTCCACCAACCCCACTTGACACGTAGGGAGAACGTTATGCCAACAGCATCTGATGTTCCCAGGCGGTCACCCATCCAAGTACTAACTAGACCCAACATTGCTTAACTTCGCCGATCGGACGGGAAGCGGTGTACTCAACGTGGTATCTCTCTTTCCCAGTTCACGTTCTCAACTCTACGTCCTCGCTTGGCTATGTGTGTCTATTCTTAACACGGAGAACATGCAAATTCAGCATTTTAATGGTGAAACATATATTCAGAGCGCTAGGGAACATAGGAACTGACAAACACCTTGGCTGAAGAACATGTTGGAAAAAGCGTGTGTGTTTGTAAATGTTTCCCGCTAGACAAGGTTAAGCTGTCATTATCTGTGTGTACCTTCACTGAGAAGGTCAGCAGTTGTCAAAAACTGTCTTGGAACATTTCCCCTGTCATTGTTCTCACTTTCACTATCGCATCATCCTTACATTTTCATCTACTTCCCATTCACGTTCTGTGTTATCCCTTCCACTTTGCTAGACTTTTCTTTCATCATTTGCCAATTGTTTTCATTTTCTTTCCCTGCTCCAATCTGCTTCATTTCCTTCCCCCTCATCACGTATCTATCCTTATATTCTCGTAATTCCTTAACTTATGTCGCCCTGCTTGACGTATCAAGACTACGACATTAACACTGTACAGTACCTACTTACCTTCCCCTTCCGTCTCCCAACCCTTGCCCTCACCCTTAGCACGTATTAATGAAGAAATGCTAGCGAAGGGCGTGGAGAGGGGAGAGGGAGAGGGAAGTGTGATATTGGAGAGAGTATATTAGTAGGGAGTAACTGTAGCAGAAAGATTTATACATTATTTAACAAAAAACAAGAGGAAACGTAAATGAATATTAACCAAAATTTTTGAAATGATAGGGGAAAACACAAGAAGAGTAGAGGATGAAGAAAAGAAGGAGAAAGGGGCAGGGATGAAAGAATGAAATGTAAAAACAGGGGCATAGGAAGAATTTTTAGAATGGAGTTGTCAAGGGGTGGCCAAGCCCACTTATAGGGTGACCCAAAGAGAACTATGGAAAGGGGTTTGAAGGTATTCCGTAGAAATTTGGGTGATCAATGGGGTGGCCAGGCATATTTCAGGGGTGACCATCCCTCTTACTACTCCTATGAATATGAACGGGAAAAGGAAACTAAGCAGGATAAAATGACCAGATGTGATATGTCCCCACCCTCCAACCCCCCTCCCCCCAAAAAAAAGAAAACAAGGAAATAGGATTTGAGACATTACAGAGGACATGAAACGAGTTAAATAAAAGAAGATAATATGGAAGAAAGAGGAAAAGACATGAAGTAAAAAAAAAAAAATGACAAAAAGGATGTAACTATGAAGGAGGTGTCGGGCGTAGAACTTAACTCACGAGTACATCGGGGAGGAGAGTGATGCATAGTTAAGGACAAGGAGAGAGGGACACAATGTGATGGTGATTTAGATGGTAATGACCATGATGAATGTGTGAAACGTAAAGATGATGCTGATGTTGATGATGACGATCATGATAATGATCATGAAAGAATATGGAAGCAGAGCGTGAAGGACATGATGGACGTGAGAGAGGTGTGCGTATGTCCCTGGGTCATAGAGCAAGTGAATTGTGAGTGAATGAAGAATGACAGTAAGAGTGGGTTTAGAGGGAGTTAACAAGCAGCGTGAGGCAGCATGAGAGCCGTTGACAAGGAGGGACGAAGGTCTCGCGTCTTGGTGGGAAGATAAATGTACTGTGTTGAATCCGTCCAGTAAGGAAGCATCGTTTGTATATTATTCGAGATACCTTGGGACAGTTTTACTCAGCTTACGATAGACTTTCTAACTGGACGGGGAAGATATTGTCTTCAAAAATTATTTCACCAGTAATATGCAGTTCCTAAGTTAAACAAAATCATCTAATACCAAGACTAGATGGTAGGATTTCTGCTTTATTGTAAAAAACACCGGACAATGGTACTAACCTTAGTACTGAACTGTAAGCCTCGTTTAAAATGATGGAAATATGACATTAATGAATATAGTGGAGAAACTGGGAATGATAATATAATGAACGTAGGTCATATAAGCCGAAGTACGGTGGTAGAAGGAGAGGCAATGAACATAAAACAGCAACAGTAGAAATGCTGCCTGGACCAAGGAAGTTTACTGGATTGAAGGAGGAAGAGGAAGACATAAGTTTTATTGGGAAATGATAGAATCATACGCACGACACCGGCACTAGATTTAAATTATATGCAATACAGCGATTTTCGTACCCTTAGCCCATGTCTTCTCCTTCCTCTCTCCATCTGTCCCTTAGCCTCCCTCACGTCATCCTTTCCTCACCTACTTCACCGCATGCCATCTCCTGCCTCACTCACTTCATCTCCTCCTCTTCCTCCATCACCTGATCCCTTCTTCCTTCCTCACCCTATCCCCCCCTCTACCTCCTGCACCCCTTTCCATTGCTTACTTCCCTCCTTCCATCTCCTCCTCTGCCTCCCGCATCTCTTCCTTCTTCATAACTACGTCCCAGACTCTTTGCCTCATCTTCACTCATTTGCTGCCTGGCTGCCATGCTAGTTAGATTTCCTGGTCCGCTCTGTGAATACCCACAGCTAAGTGCCCTGTTTCAGTGCTTTGCGCCTGTGATTACGATAGTGTGATAGTCCAGCATCTAGGTGAGTGATCTAGCTGCTTGTCTGGTCGCTAAATGTAGCTTGTGCAGTGTGAATTTGGTTTGATTAACGTCTGTGAGTTTTGTTTGTAGATGTGTGTTTGACTTCCAGTATTAGCTTGGATAGATGGTATGGCATAAGACACTCAGTTTATTTTTGTGTGATCTCTGTAACTGAGTGTTCAGTGATTTAAACAGCGATCTGCACTGCTTTAACCCGCGCCGTCCCGAGGACGTACTTCCACGTCCTCACGTTTTGTCACAGCCAGTCCCGAGGACGTACTTCAACGTCCTGCAATTGCAAGGTTCATAATTTCCACAAATTTCAAAATTCGCGGGAGATTTTCGTTTCGCCCGGGTACCCAAGCCTCCCCTACCTGCCGCCAGGCGGGCAGCGTCCTAGACCCCACGTGACCCACGCTCGCCCTTGTCTCGGTCACTCACCTGCCAGCAGTGACCCAGGTCAGACATGGCGCGGAAAGGTCTCTCAGATGAGCAAATTGCATCCGTCCTGGAAGCCTTCACTGGAGACAGTGATTCTCCACTCGATGATGATGTGGTGGATCGCGATTACGTCCAGCCAGAGGAAGAAATAAGTAGCAGTGATGAGGAGGTCCCTTCGCCCCGAAAAACGCGGTATGTGACATACCGTAAGGCAAGGGAAGGCCAGGCTGCTCCCCAACCACATGCACAGCTATCTCTCCATCACGATTCTGATCAGGACGAGGATGAGGACGATGAGGATGACGGAGGGCTAGGACGTGATATCGCCGAGTGGTTGGGAAAGGAAAAAATATCACCACGTGGATCAGAAGGTGGGGCGAGACGACACCTAAGGTATGGTTCAAGTACTTTGTCTGGGGAAGTAGCAAGTGGTGTGGTGGGATTGCTGGGAGAAAGGGAAAGTGTTGTGGTGGCAGCGCGGGGTGAAAGTGAGAGTGGTGTGGGGGTAGTGCGGGGTGAAGGGGCCATTGGTGGGAGGGAGGCAGCACGAGCACGTGGTGCTCGTAGGCCTAGGGGAGAGGAGGTTGAGTCACTCCCCAGCACTTCTTTCGCCCCTGAATATGCCCAAACTTCCTCGCCACAGCCCCAGGATGTGGGGAAAGGAAAGAAAGGGAAG
The DNA here is from genome assembly GCF_032717465.1 of Coenobita brevimanus. Classification (NCBI taxonomy): domain Eukaryota; kingdom Metazoa; phylum Arthropoda; class Malacostraca; order Decapoda; family Coenobitidae; genus Coenobita; species Coenobita brevimanus. Next base: position 35,711,139 of record NC_136955.1, read on the forward strand.
GGAAAGGGTAAAGGAAAAGGGAGAGGGAAGAGAAGTGCGAGTGATGAGAGGTGCCGCTCTCCACCTCCCCAACCTCCCCCACCACCCTCACCTCCCCACCCTGACGAAGGGGACGATGGTGACGTGGCTGGAGACGGTGGTGTCACGTGGAACTGGGAGGATGGGAGTAATTTTACTCCCATCATTCACCAGTTCACTGAGGAGTGGTGGTCAGGTTGCACGGCTCCAGGTGTAAATGCTGGGTCGTCACGTTTAGATTTTTTCAATTTGTTTTTTGATGAGGCGTTTGTTGGGCGCATAGTAGAACAGACGAATATATTTTCACAATCCCAGCGCCTTGAAAGTGAACGCCTAGGAACCACAAGCAAGCATGCAGAACAGTATGACTTTCCCGTGACTATATCAGAGATGTTCCTATTTTTGGCCCTGGTAATCTTGATGGGTGTGGTGAAGAAAAATCAAATTCCTGCCTATTGGACAACGGACCCAATCATCCTAACACCTTTCTTTGGAAAGGTGATGGGTCGTAATAGATTTCAGTTTATTCTCGGCCGCCTCCACTTTTTTGATGCAGATGATCCAGCCAATGCAAATAACACCGATAAAATGAGGAGAATTAGGCTGGTATTTGATCATTTACGGGAAATGTTCTGCTCCTCATTTTATCCCTACAGAGACCTCGTCATAGACGAGAGTCTTGTGTTGTGGAGAGGCAATATTTCCTTTAGGCAGTATATACCCAGCAAGAGACACCGTTTCGGGTTCAAGATCTTTGTTATGTGTGACTGTAAGACTGGTTATGTGCAAGACATAGTCTTGTACACGGGCGCACAGACAGATATAATAGAAGATCGGAGTATAGGACTCTCTGGGGCCGTGGTGAAGACAATGATAGAAGAGCACCTTCATCGTGGTCATGTTTTGTACCTGGACAACTGGTACACTAGCCCTCTTCTCGCTAGGTTCCTCCACCAACACGACACCGGAGTCTGTGGTACAGTCAAGAGAAACCGTCTCCATATGGTCAAGATAGGGAGGAAACTTGACAAGAATGAGGTGGTTTTCTTCCAGGCCAATAACATCCTTGCAACCCTGTGGAACCACAACAGGGAAGTTTGCCTCCTATCAACTGTTCTCAGCCCCCTGATGCACCGCACAGACTCCGTGGATCACCGTAGCGAGAGGAGGCGCAACGTATGGAAACCAGAGTCTGTACTTGCCTATAATCTGAACATGAGGCAAGTTGATCAGTCAGACTCGATGATTTCAAGTGTTGACTGTGCCAGGACAACGATGAAGTGGTACAAGAAACTCTTTTTCCACTTGCTCGACATCACGGTCCTGAACGCCCACTACCTGCACGCAATGACCACCGGAGTATCCGAGACCTTTGAGGGGTTTGTGAGGGAGCTGGCACGTGAAATAATCGCCAAGCATGCCCAGGAAAGACCCCCACACCGCCCCGGGCCCCCGTGCTGCTCAGACTCCCCTACGTCTTGCAGCCCGCCACTACCCCAGCGCAATCCCTTCCGAACCAAACCGTCGTAAACCCCAGCGTCGCTGCCATGTATGTAAGCACTCGACAGTCAGACCATCAACGCAGAGAAAAGACACAAGATACGAGTGTGTCGAGTGCAATGTTGCGTTGTGCCTTCAGCCTTGTTTCAAGGAATACCATAATCTAGTACACTTCTGAAACTGTGTGGGAAGGCGAAATGACGCTCATGATAATGGTAAGGCCAGTCAGTAGGTGCTAAGTCAAATATAAAGTTGAAACGGGTGTTATTTTTTCAGAAAAGTAATGTATAAGATGAGAATTAGTGTAAGTGGAAAGAATTGTTATCAAAACTACACCCACTGTGTAAATCTGGTCAGTAAATATGTGACAGCAAGGAAATAAAGTGGAAACGGGTGTAATGTTAGCATGAATAAAACGTATAAGTTGAACATTACTGTAAGTTGTCATAATTGATGTCACGATTACACCCACATTCTGGTCAGTAAGTATGTGATAGGAATTATATACAGTGGATGATGTTGTAATGTTAGTAGTAAGGTATTTTATAAGTTGATTGCTTGTGTAAGATGAAACAAATGATATCGCGATAACACTCCCTGTGTAAGTACGCGCAAATATGACGCTAAGTTCCATCTTACGTTCAGAAATGATGTAATATCAATTATATCAAGTGTTTACATGTGCAATGTTAGTGTAGAATGATTATATAAGTAAAAAAATAGGTTGTAAGTTGAATTAGTTGTCATAGCGACTTCACCGTGTGTGTTACTATGCGCTATTATTACGCTATATATTTACGTAAGGCCTGAAATAATCTCAAAACAGTTCTATAAAGTTGAAAAGTGTATAATAATATTAGAAAGGTATTATGTTAGTAGAAAAAGCACAATACGAGTTGAAACATCAGTCACAGCGAGTTCACTCACTACGTAAATTAGCGCTAGCATTACGCTAAATGTTATCAAAAGGCCTGTGAATACGTAAAAACAGTTCAATATAATGTAAAATGGTATAATGTTATTATAGAAGTATTATGTAAGTAAAAAAAATTATATGTATCATGATTTTAGAATGTTAGCGATTCATCGTGACCAAGTTGGCCGATTTTGCTTGTTTCTCACGATGGTACAATGGTTATTTCTGCTCTATTTTTGTATAAAATTCAATATACTCTTTTATCACATGTTTTTATGTTTGTAATAAATTCATTTCTACTTACTTTCATTGGTTTCCCAAACTTATAATAACATAGAAAACGTTTGATGCTCACACCGCATAGGAAGAACACGGGGCCAGGTGGGACCATCGCATACCTGGTTAAGCTAATTAGGGACCCCAGGGACCACTTTCTTTGCCACCGGCCATTGTTTCTGACCAAAAGCGAAAGTTTAAGCAAAAAAAAAAAAAAGGTCGAAAATTGCCCGGGATTGGGGGATACCAGTGGTCGAAAAGTTGCCGGGACGGGGCGGGTTAAGTAAAGAAAAAAATGTCATATTAATAGACTGTTTTCACCTTGGTACTCACATAGATATGCAGTTACTTCTGCCATCTCCCGCCAGAGGGCCAGACAAGGTACCCTCAGGGAACCATAGGCATCGGTGTTTTCTGTATATATTATTCTGTCTCAACTAATTTTAGTACCAGGGGAACCATTTACTGGGCTCTCATAGAAATACTAAGAATTTCTAATTTTTTGCCCTAGACCATAAAAGTAGACCCAATTATAAGGTATTTTTATTTTTGAAAAATTTTCAAAATTTTTTATATTAAAGTTGCAAATCACGATGGATGAAGTGATCATATATGGTCACTTGCCGGTCTAGATAAAAAAAAAAAAAAATGTCCAAATTATGCAATATTTGAAATGTAAATGAAAAGGTAAAAAATACACAAAATAACAACTTTATCACTGTATTATTACAAAATAAACTTTGTAAGTTAATAAGTTAAAAAATTGATTTTTTATGAATACTTTACCTCAGTACTTTTCAGAACTAAGATTCCCCAAGATTACCACACATTTCTGGTTACTGTCTGGTTCCCCAACTATGATACAGGCATATGGTACTCCTGGAAGCAGTTTCTCTCAGCTTTCAGGCACAAATGGACTTTACAGACCCGGCAGACAAAGTTGGATCTGATTATGTGTCCCATTCGGCTGCTCATTGCTGCGGTGACCTTGGACAGGCTTGGGGAGCTCGCAAGTGGTGGGGCTGGGGCTGGTTCTGGGGAATGCAGTCAAGCTCCTTGGCTGCCGAGGAATCATTGGTTTCCTGTTGCTGGCAAAGTGGAACGACTTCACCCGGAATTCCTTCAAGCAGAGGCCACTTGTCTCACCTAAGCCTTACAATCACGCCTGCAGCATAGCCAGGCATTGGTAACGGAGAGGTCCAGGCAGTAGGCAAAGAGCCTCATGTACCATCTCTTCAATTTCATTGGGGTATGGTAGAGGTGTACCAACATACTTCATTCGATGCCCCCTATGTTGACATTGTAGGACTTGATGACATTGGGCAGTCGACCTCTTCCTTTTTCTTTGTGACTCTCGAATACCACTGGCAACTGGAGACAGGATGTATCCCTAGGTCAGTGAACAGGACAGTAACCACCTTATTGTCTTTCCACCGAAGAGCCATGATATCGTCATCAGTGGTCAGGTAGTTGTAAGACCCCCGAGGTACAGCTTGTTTCTCAAGCTCCTTGACTGACTTCAGTGGAGGTTTTCCAATCCTGTTCTCCCTGGCCACACCTGTGTACCTGCAGTCTTTGGTTTGATGGTACCACACAATATCAAGGCTGGTGAAAAAGTTATCTGCAAATATTGCAGTGTTGGTAAAGTAGGACATGGTGCTGGCAAGGACGGAGACTATCTGGCTCGTGGCTCCGAGTGTTTCCTGCTCTGGGATGAGGGGGTTGCCGTGGGCCTGGAGTGTCGGCTTTCCCTGGTAGAGTATCACATCATGGATGAACCCATCCTCTGACACTCTGCAGAACAGCTTGAAACCAAACTTATCCAGCTTAGTCTTAGTGTACTGCCTCAGGTTCCCTGCAGTCTTCCCCTTGTAGCCCACCATCACCTTGTCGATGGACTGTTTTGGAGTCTGCAGCTCACTCCAGAAGGCATCGTTGAGGTGGCTGAAGAGGGGTCGTACTTTGTAGATGCGGTCTATAGTGCCGGCAATTTGTGAGTTGTCACTGAAGTGCAGGGTTTGCTGGAGAAGTCGAAAGTGTTTAGAGGACATAAGGTCAGCCACTTGAGGTACTCTGGTGTCCATGGCCCAGTAGTCGTCAATGGAGGGACACTTCACAATCCCCATGTACAGCAGGATGGCTATGAAGTTGAGGATCTCATCGTCGATGGTGGAGAAGGAGGTAGCAATATCCTTTAGGGTGGCATACAGGTTAGTCTGGTAGGTTATATGCTGGGGCTGAAGAACCTGCTGAAGTATTGATGAGGACTCTGGACATAGAAAGGTGGCTGGTGCTGATAGGCAGGAAGGAGGGGATTGTTTATGTCCACCTTCTTCCATGTAGTGGGCCTTCTGCAGTGTGTTCTTGCACTTTGTCTTGCCTTTGCCTTTGCCCTTACCCTTACTTGGTGGTTGCAGTTCCTCCTCCCTCTCCCCCTCAGCCACATCCTCCTCCTCCTCATCTTCATCATCCAGCTCCTCGAACACTGGCCTGGTACACCTCTTCTTTGTGGGGGACTCATTGCTGGGACTTGGGTTGTGGGGCTCAGGCACATAGTCAGGACCTCTGATGTCATCGTCTTCAAGGCTCTCTGTCACGAATCAATCCGCGACATTTCCCTTTTGTGAGAAGCCACGAACTATTAGTGGAAAACTCACTGCGTATCGCTCAGCTAACCGTTTCTCCCTCCATTTCGGGGTACACTTTTCAAAACATTCGTCACTGTTTTCAAAAGTGACCGATTTAATGCACGTCACTAAGTGCTGTACTGAGCGATACTATTGTTTTCTTTATTGTTCGCCCCTGCTTGCACTTGACCGTTAAAAATGCAGCCTAGTGCTCCGCTTTTGTTCCCACGACTTACTCAGTCGAGTGTTTGTTGTGACGGAGGAAGGTCCTGTGCTCCAAGAAGTGTGAGAGGTCGCTAGCACCCAAGCTCCACTGAGACAGTTAATCCAGTCCTCCCACTCCCGGGTGATACACAGCATTCATCGACCGGTATTTCCTTTTTGTAATCCTAGTTTAAGAGTTTAATTAAGGTGTTTTTCCTAGGCGTAAGTATTTAGCTTTTGTGCGAGTGAGTGAGTGCGTCTCATTGATTTGATTTGAAATGTAACGTTAAATTTATTTTTGTAATTAATAAATTTAACAGTTCTTTTCCTTGAGCTTAATGTAAAGTAACTCTTGTTTCATTTCTCCGTAATTAAGCTTATTTCCCACATAGCTCCTAGCTTGCATAGACGTTTTACTATTCATAACTGGTACTTAGACCAGTCTTGTATTAACTTAAAATCCGTTGTGCGACCTAGGAGTTAATGCATCAGCAAGGACCTGATATTATTATTAGTATTAGTTATTTATTGTCAGGGGTGAAGTAACTTTCTCCAGAGGCTAACAGTACTAATTCAGCAATTGTGAGTAATTAGTCTCTGCTGTGTACTGTTGAGAAAGTTTGTAAATTCTCGTTCTGAGAGAATCGTGCGAAGCAGGCCAGCGTAAAGTAATCGTTGTTTGATTTAGTAAGACAATCATTGTCCCTGCTCTTCAATATTATTGAATATTATTTTCAATTTAAATAATATTTAACCATTTATTTCAAAAATTACCGTGAAATTTTAAAAACCCCGTGACAATGGGCGACCTCATTCCAGGATATTAACTCCTAGCTATAAAGCTACTCACAAGATAGTGCTCACTCATTCATATTTAGGTATTTATCATTAAAGTTTATAGACACAAGTTTACTGGTGTTTACCGTTAATTTAGCAAGTGAATTTTGCTTTATCAATCCATAGAGTACTTAACTCTAGTTTATTTTTGGTAACGCCAGACGATTTTATTCGCTCCTGGGAAGTCGCCGTACCCATTGTGTTTATTATTGAGTCTTCCCAGTCATTTGCATTTTTGCTTAAATCTTTGCCAGTTAACTAGATAAGACTGGTCACCACTAACTTGTGTCTGTACTCTTTACTTGTGTTTATTAGCATTTGTTCGCTAAGCAGTCAGTACTCAGTTTCGGTTACTTAGTAAATTGAGCTAGCATCATGGCAGCCAGTGCTTATGTACAGGAAGCCAAAGATATGGGTCTCACTGACCCAGAGAAAATACAGAGTTACGTTCTCTCACGGTTTAATTACGAGCAAGAACGTGAGAAAGACGCTCGTGAACGTGAGCGAGAACAGCGAGAATATGAGCGAGAACAGCGCGAATATGAGCGAGAACAGCGTGAACACGAACAAAAACAACGCGAGCTCGAGTTAGAAAAAGAGCGACAACAGCGCGAACACGAGCTTGTACAAGAGCGAGAACAGCGCGAATACGAGCGTGAACAACGAGACAAAGAACGAGAACATGAACTTGAAGTGCTGAAGCTTAAGCGAGATTCCTTGGCTTCAGACACGTCTGGTGCAGTTGGTCCAAGCTCCACGAGCGTTCTCCCTGCACATGTCCTGCCGACCCCACGCATCAAGCTTCCTTCATACAAGGAAAGCGAGCGAATCGAGCCGTACATAGCTCGTTTTGAGGACATGGCAGACATGTATCAACTGGATGAGGCAGCTAAGCGGCTTCAGTTTCTTAGCCTATTTGAGGGCCCTGCCCTCGATATTCTCCACAGAATTCGTGGAGACAATCTCACATATGAGATGATGAAAGCTGCACTCATTAAGGCGTATGGTCTCACAGTAGACGACGCCAAAGTTCAATTCATGCGAGCTCGTCTCCAAGACAAGGAGACAGCTGTTCAGTTCCTTGATCGTCTCACAGCTTACTTAAATGAGTGGATGGAGAAAGATGAAACTCCTTCCACGCGTGAGGGGATAATTGACCTAATGCTGCGTACACAGCTAGAGAGGTCGTAGCCTGCTGAGCTCATAGCACAGCTTAAGATCTGCCAGGTGAAAGATGCCAGCCAAATGGCAGAGAAGGCTGACGCATTCTTTACTGCATACGGTATCAAGCTCGTAAGCAAAACACCTGGAACAGAAAAACTGATAAGTCTGGGAAGCCGTCTCAGACTGAACCCCAGCAACAAGGCCATTCTCAGAATAATGGCCAAGGTCCAAAACCGCAGTGGAAGGACCGGGGGCAAAACACTCAGAAACCTGAGTGGAAGAGGTACAACAAGTACCCTAACCAGCAGCAGTATCAGCCACGCAACCGACCGTCGGGACAAACTTTTTCACCACCAGCTCAAAAGAGGCAGGAAGCAAATGCAGCCTTCATTCCTCAGCAGCAGCACGGTGGTCACGTCCCTACCAGTGTGGGTACTTCCCCACAGTTCACTAGTCCCACAGTGACAGTGAACCCCCCTCCACAGATGGCCAATGTTCCATCTTCTCCTCAAGGCACAATGTTTGCCACATCAATTCAGCAGCCTCATGAGTGGCTAGCTGCTTCCTCCACAGGCCCTCCCACAGGTGACAGTACCTTCCTTGTTCAGCCAGGGTTTGTGGGAGGCATTCTTGTGAAGGTCCTGAGAGACAATGGTTCCTCAGGTTGCTCTGTTAAGCAGAGTTTAGTTCGGCCTGAGCAGTATACAGGTCGACAGATCCATGCAAAGCTTATTGATGGATCAGTGAGATTGTTCCCTGAGGCATGTATCCAGGTGGCATCTCCATTTTATACTGGTACGACACTTGCAGTTGTCATGCCAGAGCCTCTATTTGACTTTATAGTAGGAAATATTAATGGAGTCAAGGATAGTTGCTCCGATGACGCTACTCAGACTTCGGCTGCTGCGGTAAAACGAGCCATGACTGAGGCTCCAGACTGTGTCACCCCAGTGATCATTGAATCGCCGCAAGATCTGATGTGTAGTCAACTTGTTGTACATGAACAACATTCTGACCCGACACTTGCTGCCGTGCGGAACAAACAAAAGGGTCGAGTGATTAAGTATTCACGGGGAGGTCGAGCCAAGTTCCTTCGCAAACAAGGACGGCTCTACCGTGAGTCACGAACACCCGAGGGCGAGGTTCGACTGCAGTTTGTCGTTCCCGCCAAGTACCGCCTAGCAGTGTTACAATGGGGTCATTGTTCAGTCTCAGGAGGTCACATGGGCAAAAGGAAGACCCAGGGCCGTATCCGAGCTGACTTTTTCTGGCCAGGGATGGGACGGGACATAGATAGTTTTGTCCGTTCTTGCAGTGGGTGCCAAAGTATCACCACTAATCAGGGACATGCCCTTCCTGTGCCATTTGTAACTACACCTGTAATCTCTGAGTCAGTTGAGAGACAGGGTAGTGGTGAAGTGGGTGCAGACCTGACGTCTCGCCCATTGGCCCCACAGGACACATTATGTCCAGGGCCTGTACATACATATTATGTACCGTAAGTTAAGGGGGAAGTTGAGAGGCGACTTGAGGCTATGGAAGACCCAAGTTTGCATAAGGATTCTCAGCTTCCCAGTACTAATAGAAGTACTGTAGGTTAAGGGGGAAGTTCGAGAGAGAACTCCGCAGAGGCGACTTGAGGCTATGGAAGAACCAAGTTTGCATAAGGATTCTCAGCTTCCCAGTACTAATAGAAGTACTGTAGGTTAAGGGGGAAGTTCGAGAGAGAACTCCGCAGAGGCGACTTGAGGCTATGGAAGACCCAAGTTTGCAAGGATTCTCAGCTCCCCGATACTAATATAAGTATTGTAGGTTAAGGGGGAAGTGAGAACTCCGCAGAGGCGACTTGAGGCTATGGAAGACCCGAGTTTGCACAAGGATTCTCAGCTCCCCGATACTAATATAAGTATTGTAGGTTAAGGGGAAAGTGAGAACTCCGCAGAGGCGACTTGAGGCTATGGAAGACCCAAGTTTGCACAAGGATTCCCAGCTCCCCGATTTTAATATAAGAACTGTAGGTTAAGGCACAGGTTGAGGACCCGTGTGCAGTTCGAGGCTATGGAAGACCCGAGTTTGCACAAGGATTCTCAACTTGCCGACCATAATCGTGTGCTATAATTAATGGCGACCTCGAATGTACGAAGCTTAGGCTGTCACTCGTATTTTTCAGCCAGAGCGTACTTTTCGTAGCATGTACTGATTGCTAGGCAGAGAGAGTAATTGTAACTTAATAAGAATTTTGTCTCATTGACACTTTTGATGCTCCACCTCAATTGGTTTTGCAGGTTCAGCAATGGGTGTAGCAGTTTTGCTGTGCGGACCAGCTGATCGTCTGCCGCAAGCTGCCGCCTCTTCTCCTCTGCCTTCGTCATCGCCATGTTATTATTTACTGTGTCATTTTACACGTAGGTACAGTTACACTACAACTGTCACACCTACACCGTGTATTACATACACCACGCTACACAACAATTAGTTGTCAGTGTAAATGTAGCAAATTTTCGCTCAGTTTGACCTGAGTACAGGATTTTCACCGTCGTCACAGAGTTTTTCCCTCAAGCTTGCTTCTATTAACGTAAATACGAGGTTTTTTCGCTCACTGGCGACTGCGACTTTCTCCTGTAGCAGGATAGCACACACACCACAGTGTGAATCTTGTGCGAATGACTTGGGATGTGTACATATATCTATATATATCCACAAATTTTTTCCCATAAGGAAAAAATTTAACTTTGTAAGGGCGTAATGTCACGAATCAATCCGCAACATTTCCCTTTTGTGAGAAGCCACGAACTATTAGTGGAAAACTCACTGCGTATCGCTCAGCTAACCGTTTCTCCCTCCATTTCGGGGTACACTTTTCAAAACATTCGTCACTGTTTTCAAAAGTGACCGATTTAATGCACGTCACTAAGTGCTGTACTGAGCGATACTATTGTTTTCTTTATTGTTCGCCCCTGCTTGCACTTGACCGTTAAAAATGCAGCCTAGTGCTCCGCTTTTGTTCCCACGACTTACTCAGTCGAGTGTTTGTTGTGACGGAGGAAGGTCCTGTGCTCCAAGAAGTGTGAGAGGCCGCTAGCACCCAAGCTCCACTGAGACAGTTAATCCAGTCCTCCCACTCGCGGGTGATACACAGCATTCATCGACCGGTATTTCCTTTTTGTAATCCTAGTTTAAGAGTTTAATTAAGGTGTTTTTCCTAGGCGTAAGTATTTAGCTTTTGTGCGAGTGAGTGAGTGCGTCTCATTGATCTGATTTGAAATGTAACGTTAAATTTATTTTTGTAATTAATAAATTTAACAGTTCTTTTCCTTGAGCTTAATGTAAAGTAAACTCTTGTTTCATTTCTCCGTAATTAAGCTTATTTCCCACATAGCTCCTAGCTTGCATAGACGTTTTACTATTCATAACTGGTACTTAGACCAGTCTTGTATTAACTTAAAATCCGTTGTGCGACCTAGGAGTTAATGCATCAGCAAGGACCTGATATTATTATTAGTATTAGTTATTTATTGTCAGGGGTGAAGTAACTTTCTCCAGAGGCTAACAGTACTAATTCAGCAATTGTGAGTAATTAGTCTCTGCTGTGTACTGTTGAGAAAGTTTGTAAATTCTCGTTCTGAGAGAATCGTGCGAAGCAGGCCAGCGTAATCGTTGTTTGATTTAGTAAGACAATCATTGTCCCTGCTCTTCAATATTATTGAATATTATTTTCAATTTAAATAATATTTAACCATTTATTTCAAAAAACACAGTGATATAAAAACCCCGTGACACTCTCATCGTTGCTGATGTTGGGGTCTGCTGGCACCACAGTCAGTATCTTCTGGGAGTGGTTCCTTCAGTAGAACATATCACAGGAAAGCTGGAAGAAGAATGTCTTTAGAAACTTATTCATGAGCTCAGACAATGGCATACGTTCCCTGTGAACAATGAATTCAAGCAAACTTTGGGAACTGAATTTCTAAAAAAAAATTTAAGCAAATATTCCCCATGAAAATTTAAATTAAAAAAAATGTGCATAGGTTCATGTAAATTGAAAAAAAAAAAAAAAAAAAAAAAAACGGGCATAGGTTCCCCATGACAATTGCTATTTCTTTATGTCATAGTACTCATATCTCGGAAAACCTCCAGTATATTCCTTGCAATAACAAAAATACATTTGAAATCACTAAAAAACTTACTAAAATCACATTTATTTCAGTGTGCACTTACGAGAAAATAATAGAAATGACTCATTTTTTGCTGCAAAACATCCTAGCATCCCTACCCAAGCCGTGGCCATATGGCATGCTGGTTTGGGTCACTATCATCAATGTTATATATGTTTTTATATAACTTTATCATAAACACAAAATAATACCCTTTACCAGGCAAAGTGATCATATGTAGTAATTTAGGAAAATCCAATGTGTTACGGTAAATGGGCATATGATTTTATATGGTCACACACTTTTTCATTGACAAATTTTACCAAGTTCTGTGTGATCCATGTAAATGACACCTATATCAGGTTATACAACATCTGTTCAACTGCAATATTTCAGGGTATTATGAACTTACCGACATTACGTCAGGAGCTAGGGTCATGGGCGTTGAGACAATTCGCTGAGATATTGCTTCCTTCATGTCTGGGCTGTAACTAAACTTAAAGGCGCATCCAACCAATGATGAGCAAGCATCAGCCCTGACGTCATAGCCAGACTCACAACCTGAACATTGCTGATTGGCTGAGGCCCGATGACAGGGTGGTAGTCACACACTGGGCAGTTTGGGGATGCCATTTTGTACACCCACTTAACCGGCCGACTCCTGTTGATGTATATATATGTCAACGTGTTTTGTCACCGTGACTCCCGTTGACATATATAAACGTGCAGCAATTGCAAGGTCCCAAATTTGCACAATTTTCATATTTCGTGCGTGATTCCTGGTACGTATACACGGGACACCTTCCTCTACATGATGCCAGGCAGGGACAATGCCTTACCCCACATGACCCCCCACACTCCATTGTCTAGGCAATTCACCTGTTACCAGTGACCTGGCCAGTAAAGACATGTCGTGCCACGGTACGAAATTCAAGGCCAGAATGATTCCCCAGTTGATGACAATGTGGAGGACATAGTTTACGTAGCATTAGAGGAAGAAACAGTCAGAAAAAAAGGTGAGGTATGCTGATGTGTTTCGTGAGTGAAACAATGTTTATATCACCTATATTACTGTGTGAAAACCAATATACTCTCGTACTACATATAAATTCTTACCAAATAAATAAATAAATACAGTTTATGAGTGGTGTGGAATAGTAACCCTCCCATAGAACTCGTTTTCTCTGAAGCCTGCCTCATAGAACACAGTAATGTAAGAGGTACTGTTACCTAAATCAGGTATTTTAAACCTCAGGTGAGCAATTTCTCTATGAATTTTCGATGTTTCCCACCAAAAGCGGAGGTTTGAGTCAAATTTTTTTTTTCCAAAATTGGTCGGGATTGGGAGGGGGGTCATTGGTGGAAAACTTGTCGAGACGGGGTGGGTTAAGTGATCAAATATCATCACTTGCCCAGTAAAGGGTTTTAAGACAGTGTTTTAAACAATACAAGTGTTCTGTTATTATATAACTCTAAACAATACATTTGTGAATCAAGTGATTATGTCAGCAATTGTTTACATCTTCTAAGGCAGGCAAGTCTTGTTATTGCCCCAAAACTTTTTTTTTTGTTTTACTTACATTAATTTTTACAGCAAAATATCTCTCCCATTTCTTTACAGGTAAGATAAAATTGTATTCTCATATGTTGTGACTTTTCAGGTGATGATATATTTGTTTGTGTATTGTATGACTGTTGTGACTTCATTATTGTTAGATTTCATGTCACATAATAGTTTTATTTTCTCATTCCAGGTAACGGTTAGCTTTCCATCCTGTTTAATAAGTTATAGATAAATCCTCTGCAAGTCCATTACTATCCAATAAGGTGGCTATTCTTCCACAGTTTTTACAGCAAAACCCCCTCCAGCAAAACTTTTACTTGTAACTATTGCATAAATTGCATTTGTTTTGCTGGCAGATTTTGTAAAAGTAACTGATGCTTGTTCCATTATCTATTCCAGGTGCTAATCAGTAATACGAGTATTTGTTTCTTTTTTTCTTGTAAGTGTCCACAATAGCTTTGAATTTCAGAGTGCCACAAAACATTATTTGCATAGCCTGCCCTGGTAATTTCACTGGATCCTTTTGTATAGACTGTTTCTTTGTTTGCAAGATATCCAAACTATGTCAAAGCCTGGATGATAAGCCGATCGAGGCTACAAACAAAATTAACAGCCTGACCTGAAAAGTTGATGGGCTGGAGGAGTTCATTGCAAGTAACGCTGGACACACTGTGGAGGAAAGTGCCACTGCTTGGCCAACCACTGTCCAGATCGACCATCCTCCTCCTGCTATAGTTACTTCTCCCCCCTTCCCCCCCCCATCACCATACAGAACGTGTTCCAGCCAGTGCAGAATGATGCAAGGTTTGTGAGAAAATGGAGCATGGTTTCAGTAACCACATACAATAAACTTCAGATTCTTGCAGAAGTAGAGGAAGGGCCCTTTGAGATACAGGTCATGCAGGACTCCATCATCTGTGGTCAGTTGGTGGAATCTTGTGGCAAGGCACCCTCTAAAGCAAAGCGTTTTTGTGTTCCAGGAGTAGATGACATAACAGAGGCTGTGGATGACATTTTTAAAAAGGTGGAAAATGATAGCCTAGTTATTACTTATGTAGGTACTAATGATGAGGGAATCCGATCACAGGAGCTGATGGAGAAGTACAGAAAGATGCTATGGCACTAACAGGATAAAACTAATAAGATTTTAATTTCATGCATTCTCCCAAGGATTGATGCAGGAATGCCTTCTTCAGTAAAGCGACTAATGTAAAAAACAGGGTCAAGTCACTCTGCTTGCAGGAAAGTGTTGAATTCATCGACACATGGAACCAGTTTTACAAACAGCGAATACTATTTGCAAATGATGGACTAAACATCAATGCTATTGGTTCCGCCCGTCTCGGTCGTTTACCTAGTGATGCTGTAATTTTCTTCTGGTGAAAAAAACAAGTATCATGGGAGGCAAACACAAATATCATATGATCTGATAAATCAATACAAAATGGAAGCTCCCCTGACCGGATAGGTCAATACATTAACCCGCCCCATCCTGACGTTTTCTGGGCAGTGGTACACCCCAGTCCCGACTTTTTTGGACCTTTTTTTTTTTTTTGGCTCAAACATCCGCTTTTGGTGAGAAACATTGAAAATTCATAGAGAAATCGCTCAACTGAGGTTTAAAATGCTCGATCCAGGTAGGAGTATGTCCTTACCTTACAGGGTTTTCTATCAGGCTGGCTGCAAAGAAAACGAGTTCAATGGGAGGGTAACTATTCTACACCGCTCATAAACGGTATTTATTTATTTATTTGGTACGACTTTATATGTAGTACGAGAGTATAATGGTTTTCAAACGGTAATATAGGCATTATAGGCATTGTTTCACTCACTAAATCATCACCATTCATGACCTTTTTTTGCCACATTACCTGATCATCATTTCTGACTGTTTCTTCGTCTAATGTTTGTCCTCCACATTGTCATCGATTGGGGAATCACTCTGGCCCTGAATTTCGTACCGTGGCATGACATGGCTTTACTGGCCAGGTCACTGATAACAGGTGAATTGCTGAGAAAAGGTCATGCAGGGGGGGGAGGAGGTCATGCTGGGTAAGGCATTGTCCCTGCCTGGCATCTTGTAGAGGAAGCTGTCCTGTGTATACGTGCCAAAAATCACTCGCGAAAATTGAAAATTGTGCAAATTAGGGACCTTGCAATGTCCTCACAATGTTGCCGCGTTAAATTACGTCTCCGGGATATGAGTGCACGTCATTTGAGGACGTGGATTCACGTCTCCGGAACGCGGCGGGTTAAAGCTCTTCTTGTAATTGTGCATAGTCTGAGTAACAGATTTTTGTGATTTAGAGGTCCATGTCTTTACTGAAGATTATGATTTAAATGGTACAATAGAATCGTGGATAAATACTGAGGAAACAGATTTTCTAGCAGAGTTTAATTTACCAGGCTATCACATTTTCAGTAGTGGAATTAAGAACAGAGCAGGGGGGTGGTGTGTTGTTATATTTTAAATCCGAATTTTATCCTTTCATAATTACCCAGCCATGTATTGAAAACATTAACACTATTTATACTCAGCTAAGAAAAGAATCTTGTCATAAAATGAAACTTCGGTTAATTTATTATCCATCTGTTTGGCCACATAACATCAACAGTGCAATCTACGATCATATTCCCGAAGTCTCTTGTATGGAAAACACTGTAATATTTTACTAGTTCCGAAATGGGGAGAAATCCTATCCTTGCACACAGGGTTAAACCTATATACAACCTTGCAGAAAGATTCATTGCATCAGTCTGTAAAGTATCCGACATGTGGAGCTACCATCCTAGATCTTGTCTTAGCCACATCAGAAAATTTAGTGAGCAAAGTTATTGTAGGAGAAGAATTTAGTACAATTGATCATCGCAAAGTTGTTATTGATGGTTTGATGACTTCTTATAAATTAGACATTATAGCATTTTTTCAACCTTACTTATTCTTATTCAAATGTTTGGGTATGTAATGTATTGCCCCTGTGGCGGGGGGGACACTATCTGGCCGCACTATAGGGTGGTACTACTACTCTGCAGCCAGGTTGTGTTAGGAAGAATACTGCCACCGTATCCCCTGCGTGTCGTAAAAGGCGACTAAAAGGGGCGGGGTGAGGGGACTAGGGACCCCTCCTTTGCTTTTTAGTTTCTAAAAAGAGACAGGCCAGAGAAAGGGATGGGGGACTGAGTTATCCCCGTACCCTGAATGTGCGTGGATGTAGGACAATTGAGGCTAAAAAAGGAGGAGATTGGGAGAATGTTTGTGAGAAGAAAGTTGGATGTGATAGCTTTGAGTGGAACGAAAATGAAAGGGAAGGGTGAGTCTATGTTTGGAAGTGTGAATGGAAGATTGTCAGGTGTTGATAGAGGAAGGGCAAGAGAAGGTGTGGCCTTGTTAGTGAGTCCGGAAGTACAGCAGTGTGTGATTGAATGGAAGGAAGTGTCATCGAGACTGATGTCGGTGAAAGCGAAATTTGAACGTGAGTTGTGGGTGTTTGTGAGTGCATATGGGCCTAGTAGTGAAAGGGATGAAGAAGAGAGGGAGTCTTTCTGGAATGATGTTGATGAGTGTCTGCAGAGTTTTGGAACGAATGTGAATGTGGTAATGATGGGAGATCTGAATGCTAGAGTGGGAAATGTAGCAGTTGAAGGTGTAGTTGATATGCATGGTGTGCCTGGAAGAAATGAAAATGGGGAACGAATGATAGGGATGTGTTTTGAGCGAGAGATGGTGATTGGAAATACGCCTTTGAGAAGAAAGATATTTATAAGTATACATGGGTGAGACAGGAGGGTGGAATGGTTGTGGATAAAGCATTGATGGACTGTGTGGTTGTGTCTAGGAATGTAATAGGAAGATTGTTGGATGTGAGAGTTCTGAGAAGGAAGGGTGGAGGTATGCCTGACCACTACCTGGTGGAGGGAAAGTTAAGAGTAGGTAAGAGATGGGTGAGAGCTAGGAGGGTTAGGTGTGGCAGGGAGGTTTTGAATGTGAGTGAGTTGGATAAAAGAGAGAAAATGATAGAGTATCAAGAGAAATTGAAAGATGAGTGGAACACAGTGAAAGATCAGGAAAATGGCAGTGTGGAGGAGGAATGGCAGTTGTTTAAGAGTGCTGTGGTGGGACATGCAGAAGAGGTGTGTGGTGTGAGACGTGTGGGTGGTGGTGTAAGAAAAGGAAGTGAATGGTGATGCGAGGAAGTAAGTATGGCTGTGGCTGAGAAAAGATGTGCATATGAAGTGTGGCTGCAGAGAAAGGATGAGGGGTCATAGGAGAGGTATAAGGAAAAGAGGAATAGGGCGAGAAGGGCTGTGCGTAGTGCTAAAGTGGCAGCAGATGAAAGGTGGGGTAGGCGACTGACTGAGAATTTTCAACAGAATGAGAAAATGTTCTGGAAGGAGGTGAAAAGGGTGTGAAAGGGAGAGTTTGGGAAGGTAGAGCAAGTAAAAGCAGAGGATGGAAGGATGTTAACTGAGATGGATGCAGTAAGGAAGAGATGGGCAGAGTATTTTGAGAGACTGTTAAATGTTGAGGAGGAAAGGGTGGCTGAGATTGTGGCGGATGGAAGGGTGCAAGGAATAAATGTGTTAGGAGCATTGAATGATTCTTTGATCACGAAGGAGGAAGTGGAGAAGGCAGTAAAGGAGATGAAAACAGGGAAAGCTGCAGGTATGGATGGGTGTGCTGTGGAATGCCTGAAGGGTGGTGGAGTGACTATTGTTGACTGGCTAGTAAGACTGTTGAATGTGTGCTTTGTGAAAGGTATGGTGCCAATTGACTAAGCAAGTGCTTGTGTGGTCCCGTTGTATAAAGGCAAGGGTGATAAGTATGAATGTACCAGCTTTAGGGGTATAAGTCTGTTGAGTGTTGTAGGTAAGGTGTACGGTAGAGTGTTAATTATGAGAGTTAGAGAGGGTACAGAGGGAGTAATTGGTGATGAGCAGTGTGGCTTTAGGAGAGGGAGGGGATGCGTGGATCAGGTGTTCGCTGCGAGACAAGTATGTGAAAAGTATTTAGCAAAAGGCAAAGATGTGTTTTAGGCATTCATGGATTTAGAGAAAGCATATGATAGAATTGATAGGGAGGCTTTGTGGACTGTTTTAAGATTGTATGGACTTGATGGTAGGTTACTAAAAGGGGTGAAAAGTTTTTATGTAAATAGTACAGCGTGTGTAAGAGTGGGAAATGCTGTGAGTGATTGGTTTCCCGTGAGAGTGGGGCTGCGACAGGGATGTGTGATGTCGCCATGGTTGTTTAATATTCATATGGATGGTGTTGTAAGGGAGGTGAATGCAAGAGTGTTAGGTGGAGGTCTGAGTCTGGTGAATGTTCATGGTGAAGAGTGGAATCTGAAGCAGCTGCTGTTTGCAGATGATACTGCACTGGTGGCTGATTCAGAGGAGAGATTGAGACAGTTGGTAGAGGAGTTTGGATGGGTGTGTGAAAGGAGGAAAGTGAAAGTAAATGAGAATAAGAGTAAAGCGATGAAGTTTAAGAGGTTGGTAGATGGTAGGGGGATGAATATAGTTTTGAATGGTGAGTTGCTTGAGGAGGTAGAGTGTTTTAAATATTTAGGGTCACATGTTGCTGTGGATGGAAGAATAGATGCAGAAGTGAAGTTTAGAATGAATGAAGTAGGTAAGGTGCTGGGAGGAATGAAAAGTGTTTAGATGTTGTTCGCTTTGAATGGATGTAAAGAGAATGCTGTATGAGGGTGTTGTGGTACTGACTGCGTTATATGGGGCTGAAACATGGAATATGGGTGTAGCAGAGAGGAAAAGTTTGAATGTAATGGAGATGAGGTGTCTGAGGAGTATGTGTGGAGTGACGTGTATGGATCGAGTGAGAAATGATGAAGTGCGAAGGAGAACTGGAGTTGTTCGAGAGATGGTTGGTATAGTTGAGCAGAGGGTGTTGTGATGGTTTGGGCATATGGAGAGAATGGATAATGAGCGATTGGTGAAAAAGATAACTAGATCTGATGTGAGAGGTGTAAGGCTGAGAGGGAGACCACGAATAGGATGGATGGACAGTGTGAAGAGAGCGCTGGATGCGAGAGGGATGTCTTTTGAGCAAGGAAGAGTGGCTGTTCGTGACAGAAATAAATGGAGAGAAATTGTGAATGAATAAATGATGACGCATCCCTGAGGGGATATTCTCCTGCATTTAGTCTAATCAGCTAGTCAGGTCAGGTGTGGGTAAGGGGATGGGTCTATTATGATGTGGCAGGGGTAAACCAGCTCTGCTGTTGGGCCCTGCTGCGGATGTCACTGATTGCACTACGCAGTTGACCCTTGTGCGGTGTGATGAGGTGAGGCTCTGTCCCTTTTCCCCTTTGGGGCTAAGATGCGAATGAATGTGTTTGAATGGATGAGTAAATGGGGAGTGTGTCGTCTTGTCTCGGCTACCTCCCTTTCCTTGGGGGAAGCAGCCTAGGTATATAGATAGATAGAGATGTAATGTATAACCTTGCATAGCCATGTATAGTTATAAGAGACTTACGTGACAGAATGCATGCCCACATCGCTGAGCTATGTTGTGCCATCACCATGGATCTGCTGATTCTGTGTCTTTTGTAGGTAGGGGAAAGACAGCACGCCGACTCCCTTGGGCAGTTGACCATAGAGTTCACCTGAGATGACAACTGTATATAGCCGTGAAAACCAAAAGGACTTCATACCCACACCTCTCGACATCCTTCAACGATCCAAATTCATTATTGGTGGTAGTGTTGTGGGTCAAGACAGACATTTAACAACTTTTTCATCATCATCTCATTATGCCCATTATTGTCGGCGAGCTCTAACCTGTCTTAACTGCTCTGCTCTGCTCTCCTCCAAGCTCTGCCCTCAGTTAACCAGCCCTACCCTGCTGGAGTCCTGCAGTGCATGTCCTGGACTCCTTGTATATGACCTGCCTCTTTCTGGTATTCATATCCGGAGCCTTCAGCTGCTTGCAAGCTCCTGTCACCTCCTACCCTTTGCCATGCGGATCTGGTGTGTGTCCTGTGCCTTTCTGGTGAGGTAAATTGCCATCGCTCCTTGTCCTGTCCTGTCCACTATGGGAACCTCAGGCCGTCCCCACCCAACTCACACACCCCGCACTGCCAGTTGGATCAAGCCGTATTTATAACGTAACTTGGACTAAGCCACTTGCTCAAGGACACTTGGTCACGTCCGGACTTTCATGTCAGTGATAATTCACTACCAGTGGGTGTGTCGCTTCCCTTGTTGTTCCTCGTCACGAACTTCATCATACAGTTTTCTCCCATCAACTGCTCAATTCTACTCGGTGGTAGGAACTTCATTTCTCATTTCACCTTGAATACGGATCAGCTAATTAGTGTTACTGGTTGGACTTGTGGTTTTTATTGTTGCCTTGCCACTTCCTTTAGAAACTGTCATTTTCTCTAAAGATTGTAATTAATATTATTACTAGTATTATTCATTTCTGATTTCATTCATTATTCAAGTTCTATTATATTATTTGATTTTCAGTTTTTATTAATCTTTTCATCACCTCTCTTTATTCATTCTTCATAAAATCGCCAGTTTTCTTTCATATAGTGATCACTGTGTATAATTCATTCTCCTACCTGTGGCTGTAGCTGTGTATTATTTCCCTGCTCATGTTTAGACTCTCCATATATATATCTATATATCTATATATATATATATATATATATATATATATATATATATATATATATATATGAATTATTTAGGTAAAGTTAAACTTCCCCCACCTGCCAGTTAGCTGGAGATGATGATGATGATAATGGTGACAATGGTAATGATAGTAACAGAACTTTGTTTCGAAGCAGTTTTTGTTATGTAAAACCAAAGTCTGACACTGCTACTGCTACTGCCACTACTGTTACTATTACGAACACTACTTCAACTTTTACTCTTATTGATACACCTAATACTAGTCCTACTTCTGTCTTGGGTCATCTAGATAATTATACAGTAATCCCCATACTTTTACCCAGTATCCCCAAAGTGACACTCTAGATTCTCTGTCTTCTCATCTCCCTGCTAATCTTCCTTCTGATAACCTTGCCAATACTCTACCTCCAGACCATCACTCACTCTTACAACTGCTTCTACTTTAGTCTCCCCTTTTGTCTCTCAGTCTCCATCCAGTATAGTGACTACTCCCATTGCCTTGCCTTTCCAAATAACAACAACGATGACAACTGCAGCACCCTCCCCATAATTTATTTTTCTGGATGATCAGAACCGTCCAAAAATTACCTGAATGACAAACGGTTTCTATATATGGTTTCCTCCAAGAGGTCAGAACAGATATTGATACCCGGCAACTTACTACTGACCCACTGAAAATCTCCTGTCTTAAAAGTTGTCTGGATCAGGGTAGAACACCAGTGGGTACCTGTTTTAGATCAGGTTACATTGACAGTTGCATAACATTCGATGAATTTCGTAATGACCTAGTAAACTTCTGTTCTCATACGAAAGGAGGATTCCTTCAATGCTTTCTCCACCCACCTTCAGATTATAAGGGATGATATGAAAGTCCCAGTAAAGGATGCAACCTTGTAAGAAACTTCGGCTGCTGCCACTTCTACCATTTCTTAAGTAAGGAAGCTTCTACGAGGTACCCCGTGGGTACCTCGGGACACCGACGGGAATGGTGTTATTAAACTGAATTATTTTTGTCTTTTAATGGGTTACCTTAGATTCATTAACTGACTTGACAAACGCCAACTAGAGACTGCTTTATAGATTGGATTCCCCACTGTAGGGGGTCACCTTGACGTGGTGGTGGGGCTTGAAGCATGGTTGGCAGTGCCACCTACTTGGGAGGCAAGCCTTCCTTTGTAGGGTTTGGCATTTGTCGGCCTTGTGGACCAAGCACCCCCTACATCACTGGTAGAGGAGGCCTACTGGTGATGTCAGTCCCTGCCCATTTGCCATCTAGGGCGGGACTGTTGCCTCCCCACGCGTTTGCCGTGCGTGGCGTCCCGTAATGCTGGGAGATGGGAGTCCTGGAGGTTGAGTGATGCTGCATGGTGCGCCCTGCAGCTAGCAATACACCTCTTTGGTCCCTTATTCTGGCTAGACGGGTGGCCTGGTTGGGCCCGACTAGGTCAATCGGCTGGTCACTGGCTAGCCATCCAGGCTAGTCACCTAGTGGCTTTAGGGTCAAGCGGGCACTGGGGGACCTGGTGGCTCCTATCGTCCTGGAGTCACCCTTGTCAGGGTCCCTTGGTGGTTACCTGCGTATACTTTCCCACTACCTCTGGGGTCGCCAGTGGTGCTTTCCCTGGCATATGGCCTCCCCTTGTTGGGCTCCATGGTGGGTGGAGGGATGGGGGAATGAAGGTGGTTTATTTTGAATATGGCCTCAAATAAATCTTTTACAGCTGACGACTCTGGTTCCGTCCCTGACCATCCATTACAGTCTCCCTCCTGTGTGCCTCCTGTGCCTCTGGCTGGTGAGGCCCATATTGCCACCCTGGAACCATACCTTCCTGGTTCCAGTGGTTTACGGTCAGTGGCCACTACAAAGAAGAGCCGGCAACAGACAACATATTGTGGACATGCCCGTGAGGTCCTGCCAGGTGCCTTTGAGAGGGTTGATTTCGCAAGGTACTACACCGTTCGTACTTTGGATGGTCAGCCTATTGGTAATCTCGACATATTTACTATTCATCGGCGCATTGTGTCAATCTGTGGGAGGGAGCCGAAGATCTCACCTCAGGGGGATGGTAGCCTCCTAGTGGAGGTTACATCCCCTGAGGAGGGTTCCCGGCTGGCTGCCCAGTGTAAGGACCCGGATGCACTGTTCACTTGTGTTCCCCATGCCTTTTTTAATCGTAGTCGAGGTGTTGTTTTCTCAAAAGACTTACTCCGATACAGTGAAGAAGCTGCTTGAAGAACTCCAGGTCCACAGGGTGGTTAAAGTGGAAAGGTTTCAGAAGGTTGATGGTGTTCTTACCCCAACTCCATCCTTGTTGCTGACGTTCGACTGTACTGTTCTGCCTTCATCCATCAAGGTGGCTTGGTTGTCCCTTAGGGTCAAACCCTTTGTCCCAAATCCACGACGCTGCTACCACTGTCAGATGTACGGGCATGTTGGGCGAGCTTGTCGTCGTTTGCAACAGGGCATCCCAGTGGTGTATGTCAGTTGTGGAGCATCCACTCATGCAGGACAGGACTGTCCTGGACCTGTTTGTTGTTTGCACTGTGGCGAGGCACATCCTGCTTCATCTAAAGACTGTGCCCGGTTTTGCTTGGAGAAAGAGATCCTCCTCATCCGTAATCGGGATAAAATAAGCTTTCCTGAGGCCAGGAGTAGAGCCATGTCATCTGTTTTCCATAACGGAGTGTCTTATGCGTCAGTTTTGTCCGGTCATAGCCGTCCTCATCGTCCTGTCCAGCAGCAGACTCGAGTTCCTCTTGTTGTTTCAGCTCCTATGCCTTCATCTGTCGATCCCATGCCAGTGCAACAATCTCCCGCACTTGCGACGGTTGCCGCTACAGTTCAAGACTTGACCTCTACATCTATGGTATCCCCTAGTAGTCATGGTGCACATTCTTCATTTGCTAAACGTCATCGTGGTTCCTCAGAGTCTTTGAGTCTTGAAGATCCTCCAAGCAAGGTGTCGGTCGTGGAGTCCACATCCTCTGTAGTTAGTCCATCTGTGCAACAGCCCTCGGACCCTGCTTCTGGGTCTTCGGGGGCTTCTGGGGTGTCAGGTCAGTCTGGCACCTCTTCCTCCGGGGAATCGGATGTTCCTCCTCCAGTTACCTCTGAGGATCCTGTCCTGACCCCTCCATGTTTGGAGGCCAGGACCCCAATCCCTCCTGCTCGACCTCTTGGTTCACTGGGGGCCCCGGGCAGGGTTCGGAGTAGCTCTTCCTCTCCTGCTGGGCAGCGACGGGTGTCTGTGAAGTCTCCCAACACTTCGCAGACCCCAGGCCCTCGTTCTAGCCATGCTGCTGCCCGTGGCAAGCCCCTTAGTGGGCGTATCCGCATTCCCAAGAAGATTGTCTCCCAGGGTCGCTCAGTGGTTTCCACTAAGTGACCCTTTCTTTTGTGTATATAGTTCCTCCATTTTAATATTTTTAGTATTTTTTTTATGGTTTTCTGTTTGTCCCTCTCCCCTGCCCCTTTTTTTTTCAATAGTTTTAATGGATAATATTATTCAATGGAACTGCCGTGGTTTACGAGCCAACTGGGAGGAACTCCGTTGGCTTCTGGCTGAGTATTCACCTGTGTGTGTTTGTCTACAAGAGACAATGGTTGGTGATGCTGCACCTCCCAGTCCACCTGGTTACCAGGTTTTTTATTCAGATCCTCTTCCTGGACAGGGTCATGGTGGGGGTGTGGCTATTCTAGTACGCAGTGACACACCTTTCACTGCTGTGAATCTTAACACTCCACTGCAGGCTGTTGCTCTCCAGATTTTCCTTCCCCGTCGTTATACTGTGTGCTCTTTGTACCTCCCTCCTAGTGCCACTATTGAGAGGGTTGATCTTGAAAATCTTATTCGTGCACTTCCCTCACCCAATTTCTTGCTGGCTGACATGAACAGTCATCATCCCCTGTGGGGTGGCTCCACAGCTGATGCTAGAGGTACTATGTTAGCCTCCATTGTGGAGGATGTGGACCTGTACATTTTAAATTCTGGTGAAGTTACTTACTTCCATAGTCAAACGGGTATTTTTACTTCTATTGATTTGTCTCTGTGCTCTGCAGGGATAGCCCTGAATTTTACATGGGCTGTGTTACCAGACTTACATGGCAGTGACCACTTCCCTATTTTATTAAGATCGACACAGAGTGTGCCTCGGCGTCGTCTTCCCCGCTGGCGCTTGGATAGGGCGGTCTGGCCGGTTTTTGAGGAGCTGTGTTCCCCGAACCGATGTGTGGAGGATTTTGTCAGCACTGATGCTGCTGTTGAGTATTTCACAGACTTACTACACTCGGCGGCACTGCAGAGTATTCCAAGAACAGCTGGTCACTTTCCTTGCCATCCAGTTCCCTGGTGGACTGATGAGTGTGCTTCTGCTGTTCGGGCTAAACGTGCTGCTTTTTCCCGACTTCGTCGTCACCGAGGTGACCCTGGTTACTTAGCGGCATATAGGAGGGCCCGAGCTCATGCCCGGTGGTTATGAAGGAGGCTAGGAGGAAGTCTTGGGCATCATTTGTTTCTTCAATTTCTTCACAGACTCCTCTCACGAAAGTGTGGAAACGGGTGAGGAAGATTTCAGGGAAATTTCCCATTCCCTCTCCTCCTGTTTTATCTCATGCAGGTGTGGTGGTGGCTCATTCTTCATCTGTTGCCGAGATATTTGTAGCTCATTTTGCTAATGTCTCTAGGAAGGACACCTCATCCCCGTCGGCACGCCGCCGACGGCACCTGGAATCTTTGGGCATTAGTTTTCCATCTACTGTGGAGGAGTCATATAATGTTGCTTTTTCTGCTTCTGAACTTCAGATGGCATTGTCGCAGTGTCGCGACTCATCTCCAGGCTTGGATGATGTCCCATATGCCTTCTTACACCACTTGCCTGATGCAGCCCTTCATTTTCTGTTGTCACTGAATAACAGAATTTGGTGCAATGGTGGGTTTCCGACCTCATGGGGTGTTGCTGTGGTTCTCCCCATCCCTAAGCCGGGTAAGGATCACTTGCAGGCCACTAATTATCGCCCTATCTCGCTGACATCTTGCCTTTGTAAGGTCCTCGAAAAGATGGTGAATAGTCGGCTCGTGTGGTACTTAGAGAAGGGTGGTTACTTGTCTCCAGTCCAGCGTTGGTTTCGGAAGATGCGGTCGACCACAGATGCTCTCCTTTCTTTAGAATCTTCCATCTGCCAGGCTTTTGCAACTAACCAGCATCATATCACAGTGTTCTTTGATTTGGAGAAGGCGTACGACACTTCCTGGCGTCATGGTATATTGCAATCTCTTTATGAGTTTGGTCTCCGTGGGAAACTCCCCACTTTCACCCGGGAGTTTTTATCTAATCGTTTTATTCGGGTCCGAGTCGGGAGTGAGCTGTCTACTTC
Source organism: Coenobita brevimanus (assembly GCF_032717465.1). Classification (NCBI taxonomy): domain Eukaryota; kingdom Metazoa; phylum Arthropoda; class Malacostraca; order Decapoda; family Coenobitidae; genus Coenobita; species Coenobita brevimanus. The sequence goes on from NC_136955.1 coordinate 35,737,435, forward strand.
ACGTCCCCTTGAGGATGGTGTGCCACAAGGAAGCATACTAAGTGTTACCCTTTTTGCAGTGGCAATTAACAGCGTTATTTCTGTGCTCCCTGATGGTGTTCGTGGCTCTCTCTATGTTGACGATTTATCAATCTCTGTCACTGCCTCACGGATGTCAATGGCAGAAAGGAGGATGCAGATGGCTCTCAACCGTGTCTCTAGATGGGCTGATGAACGAGGTTTTCGATTTTCCTTCAAGAAGACCGTTGCCATGCATTTTTGCCGCGTTCGTGGAGTCCACCCTGACCCAAACCTTTTTTTAGATGGGCGTCGTATTTCGTGTTTAAAGGAAACCCGGTTTTTAGGGCTGATTTTTGACAGCCGGTTGACTTGGGTCCCTCACTTGAGGTACGTAAAAGCCGAGTGTCTCAGAGCATTGGGTCTCTTGGAAGTTTTAGCGCACACATACTGGGGAGCTGATTGCAAGACCCTCCTCCTCTTGCATCAGTCTCTGATTTTATCCAAACTTCATTATGGATGTGAAGTTTATTCCTCTGCCTCAGAAGCCCGGCTTCGTATTTTAGATTCCATACATCATGCTGGTGTTCGTCTCGCCACTGGGGCATTCCGATCTTCCCCGATTTCGAGTTTGTTGGCTGATGCTGGTGTCCTTCCTCTAGACTTGCTCCGCTCTTCCCTTTTGATGAGATGTTGGTATCGCTTATCTCGTCTCCCAGACTCTGTGCCCTTTGTCAAGGTCTCTCAAGATTCTCGGTCACCTATTTTTGCCACTCGGCCATCCTTTCCAAAGCCCTTTGGTTTCAGGGTGCAGTCAATTATGTAGCTTCTCTGTTCCTTCTGTGCCGATCACTCCCCACCGTGTCCCGAGGGTGGGTTACTGGCTTCTCCCCAGGGTGACATTTTGTCGTTTCTTCTCATCCAGTAAGGCCTCCCTTCCTTCTCAGGTTTTATTTTCTCTGTTTTTAGAGCATGCCTCTTCTCATGGGGACTCCATACCAGTTTATACTGATGGATCTAAGTCTGATGCGGGTGTGGGCTTTGGTGTGGTGTTTCCCACCTTCTGTCGAGGTGGGAGCCTCCCTGTGACTGCTTCTGTTTTACGGCTGAGCTGACTGCTATTTTATTTGCCCTTCAGATTCTCTTCACTCTCCCCCACACTGCTTTTACTGTTTTTAGTGACTCACGAAGTGCTCTTTCTGCAATGGAGTCTTTTAATCCCTCTCATCCTTTGGTTTTATCCATTTTAGAGTGGCTTTTCCTTTTAGGGCGTCGTGGACGTCGTGTAGATTTCTGTTGGGTTCCAGCTCATGTAGGAGTGGCAGGGAATGAACGAGCTGATCAGCTGGCCAAGGCGGCAGCGGCTCGTCCCCCTCTTGCACAGTCCCTTCTGTATCGTCTGCCTGCTGCAGATATGCGCTCCTTTATTGCCTTCAGGGTTTGGTGCTGTTGGCAGGAGCATTGGGATGCTGTGGGTGCCAATAAGTTGCGCTCGATTTGCCAGAAGGTGGGCTCATTCAGTTACCAGGGCTTCCCTCGTCAATGGGAGACTGCTTTGTGCCGCCTCCGCATTGGCCACACCCGTTTCTCTCACGGTTTTTTAATGGAGAGGGCTCCTCCTCCATTCTGTGATGACTGTCTAGTTCCCTTGACTGTTCGGCACCTGTTGGTGGAGTGTCCTAGTCTTGAGGATTTGCGGCGTCGGTTCCTCTCTGACCACCAATCGGATGGTGGTGTGTATCATCTTTCCTCCGTGCTTGGGGAGGATGTCTGTGTCTTGAGAGGGGCAACCCTCTCCTTTGTGAAGGAGGCAGGACTTCTTAAGGATATTTAGAATTTCTCCTTTTTGATTGTGTAGCTTATCCTCTGTTTTTTGTTTTTTGTTTTTTACTTTGTTATACGGCGGCATATGACCCTGGCAGTTGCGCCGCCATGATCATTATAAAAAAAAAAAAAAAAAAAAAATTATAGATTGGATTCAACCCAGGTGGTAAATTACTTAAACTGTCAAAGGAATTGAAAGAGAAACTGAGTGTGAATGTCCCTCGTTAGGCAGCAAATGACAACACAGAGTTGTATGAGTGGTACAAACCTTCCACGACCTGGCGGGATATTTTCGTTTGCGGTTGTCTACCAAGAATTCTTCCAGTAATGTTCGTTCTTACTTGCGACACAGGTCACTTTCCGCTGAACGTGACCAATCGACCACAGGTGAGGGCGAAAAGTCCTCTTGTGTGTTTACACCGTGGTGTCTTAGGACATCCTGAGTCAAATTGTTATCACAAGCAAGGACAAATCCGTGAGGACAGACAATCGCATGGGGACTGGCGGTGATGTTCACCTTTGCAGTCCTGCCGTGCACATTGGAATATAGTAAGGAAACTACAGGCCATAATACGGTGGGTGTCGTTATCTTGCGTGACAACATTTGGGGGAAAGGAAGTGCAGCATTCGGACCTCTCCCCCACTGCAGTTACTAAACACCATGTAGCAGTTACTGAACACCATGAATTTCCCGTCTCATATTCGTGCAATAAGTTCTTCAGAAGTAGGTGTGTGTGTGGAAAATGTCAGGTGAATGTCTCCCTCTTCATGGATTCAGGGTCTGTTATTGACTTGGTGACTGAAAAGGCGTTAGCAAGAATTAAAGGTCACAGCTCTAAGATTGATTTACTTGGTAATGACTCTGCCATGATTACTATGTACAAATCTAATTCGCTGATTTTCTACCATTGATACTCTCTTCAGGCATAAAATGATCCACAGGTATACAGGGCAGGTGATGAGAAGGGTGGGTGGTGAACTGAATGAAAGGAAGGCAATGATTGATTATGCGTGTGTGGATGAAAGGATGCGAAGATGTGTAATGGATGCAAGAGCCTATAGAGGTCGGGGGAGTGGACTTTCTGACCACTATTTGGTGGTGGCCAGAATCAAGACCCAAATAAGATGGAGTAATAAAAGAAGGGGAGGATGGGAAGAAGAAGTAGTTGCAAGGAGAGTGGAAAGGTTACAAGAGGATGAGAAAAAGGCAGGATATAAGAGAGAAGTGGAGGAACGATTAGGCAAATATGAATTGGAGCAGATGGGGGACGTGAAAGGTGTGTTCAGGATATTCACAGAAGAAATATGTGCAGCATGTGATGTGCCGTGTGGAATGAAGAGAAGACGGAGGGGAATGCAAGGAACAGCGTGGTGGACTGAAGAGGTGAGACAGGCTGTGGCACAAAAGAAGAAAGCATATAATGAATGGATGAGAAATAGGGGCGTGGAAGAAGTTGAGAGGCAGAAGAGAGAGTTATATGTTGAAAGAAACAGGGAGGTAAAAAGATTAGTAAGAGAGAGTAAGAAGAGTGTGGATGAGGAATTTGGAAGGAATTTGAGTGTAAAGTGGAGGGACTGAAAGAAAATGTTCTGGAAAGAGGTGAAGAGAGTAAGACAGGGTGGAAGTGAAGTTAGCAGGGGAGTGAAAGATAAAAATGGTAGATTGCTAGTGGAGAAGGGAGAAAAAGTGAGCAGATGGAGAGAACACTTTAAGGAATTGTTGAACATAGAGGATGGAAGTGATGCGAGTATAAGTGGCTGGGGAATGGCTGGGAGAAGGAGGGGGTGAGAAGACAGGAAGAAATCAGTAGGATAGAAGTTGTGAAAGCAATGAAGAAAGTTAAATTGGGGAAAGCCCCAGGAATTGATGGAGTGTGTGGTGAAATGTTGAAGCATGGGGGAGAAATAGTAGTAGAATGGATGTGGAAGTTGTGTAGATTGGCCTGGGAGGAAGGTAGAGTTTCGGAGGATTGGAAGTCAGGTATAATTATTCCCTTGTACAAAGGAAAAGGGGAAAAAGAAGTGTGTGGTAATCATAGGTGCATTTGTCTTCTTAGTATAATAGGAAAAGTGTATGGTAGGATACTTATTGAACGAGTTAGGGAAATAACAGAGGAATTAGTTGGAGAAGAACAGGGAGGCTTTAGGAAGGGAGGAGGTTGTGTAGATCAGATATTCATTCTTAGATCTTTAGTGGAAAAGTTTCTAGAGAAGTGAAAGAAGTTGTATGTGGCTTTCATGGATTTGGAGAAAGCATATGACAGGGTGGATAGACAGGGATTGTGGGAAGTACTAAGAATATATGGAGTAGATGGGAAGTTGTTGAATGCTGTGAAGAGTATTGTTACGTCCCAGTCCCCACACCGCCACAGGCTCCAACAGCAGTAGTACAGTACAGGAAGGACGTTGCCCAGTGAGTTGTTCTTCTTATGGTCAGCCTTTAGGTGTGCAGTACACAAGATCAGCTGAGGCGAAAATAAACACGGGCTCCTTAAAGTTCACTGTCTTTATTTTCCAAATAATTCCACTTAATTCTTTCCAACTTCACTGTTCTCACAAGCACTGGAGCTATAAACACTTTACCTACTGTTATTACACTTAATGCTCAACACTTCACTGCTTTCTCAACTTTCAGTGATATACAAACTTCAATAACCCGTCACTGCCACTGTTTTCACAAGTACCGAAAATATACAATCATAACTGACACTGCACTGCACTTCACTTCACTCAAACTGACCTGAAACCCGACTAAAAACTTCAAACCGACTGACTGACTGACTAGTCTCTTCCCCATCCTTATATAAGCTTGCATTACTCTCGAAACTTCTACGTCTCCAACATTCTAGGACATACTGTCTTGCATCAGCCCCTAGCAACAACAGTTACCAACTACGAGACATCAAAACATGCTAGAGTTCTCACATTACATAACACTCTAAATCATTTACCATACGAACTTAAACTACATAATTTAACAAGCAATTACTTAAATAAAACATTACTGAGAAAAAGCACATTCAATAAATGCATAACTTACGAAATATCTATGCTCACAAACAGCAGGCTAACTGGCAACTCTGACTCGTACCGAACTTACGGTCCCAGAAACGTCTCGAAGGTACGAGACTACCTAACTGGCAAATCTCCCTTCATAACAGTATGTATAATGGTGCTAAGGCTGCAGTGCGTGTGGATGGTGAACTGAGTGGACTTGTCTCTTTGAAGGTTGGGTTGAAACAGGGATGTGTCATGTCTCCATGGTTGTTCAATCTGTTCATGGATGGGGTAATAAAAGAGGTACAAGGTAGGGTAATGGATGTTGGAGTGGACCTGATGAGAAAGGGCAGTGTTTGGAAACTCCCTGTACTGTTGTTTGAAGATGATACTGTGCTGTTGAGTGAAGACGAAGGGGAGCTGCAAGGCTTGGTGGATGAGTTTGGGAGAGTGTGTAAGAAACGGAATCTAAAGGTGAATGTAGGGAAGAGTAAAGTGATGGTCTTTGAGAGAGGTGAAGTCAGTGAATGTACAGCGAGGTTGGATGGTGAGGAATTGGAAAATGTGAGTACGTTTAAGTGCTTGGGTAGTGTGATGAGTAAGGATGAAGGTTTGGAGCATGAAGTGCTTGAAAGGGTACAGCAGGGAAAAAAGGTTGCTGGTTCCTTGAAAGCAGTGATAAGAAACAGGGAAGTGAGCATGGAAGTGAAAAAGTTACTACATGACAGTGTTGTGATACCAACTCTAACGTATGGAAGTGAAGCTTGGACGTTGTTGGAAGGGCACAAGTCAAGAGTGAGAGCAGTGGAAATGAGTTATTTCAGAGAAGCCTGTGGAGTCACATGGAGAGACAGGCTGATAAATGAGGATATAAAGGAACATTGTGGTGTTGATGTGATAGGAAGCGTTAGGAGGAATACACTGAGGTGGTTTGGCCATGTGGAGAGGATGGAGGGTGAAAGACTGACGAAGAGAGTGTATGTGAGTGAGGTGGAGGGGGGAAGAGGGAGGGGGAGGCCGAGGATGAGGTGGAGGGATGGGGTGGAGAGGTATATGAGAGAGGGGGTGTGAGTTGGGAGCAGGGCAGTGAAATGGCGGGGGACAGGGCGACGTGGAGGCGATTTGTTTGTGGCCACCCTGAACGGGATTGAGGCGTCTGGCAATAGAATAGGTATTCTTATTATTTCCTTTTGCATTGTTTTAATTCCACTATGTTTTCTTTACATGGTAATTATTACTGATGATTTCTACTCTTCTAATGATAACTCTTTAGCCCTCATTCTGTTGAACTCTTTTACCATATCAATGTGTTTGTATTATGAATATTGTCTTCCATTGCCTTGTTCGTTAACTATTTATGTTGCATCATTATACTATTTTTATTCTGTGTTACTATCCACCATTATAAGTGACTTTAATTAGGGACCTAGCTACATCGCTTTTCTACCACATCCTTTTATTCTTTGTTCAGTTTTTCTATCGAACCTGATGTAGCTGGACTCGTCATCCGTGGATTTCCCCATTGTGTCAGGAGACACAAATTTTTACTGGCCGGAGAAAATTGTTACAGATGATTTGATGATTTCTCATAAACTAAACATTACATTATTTTTCAACCTTGCTTGTTCTTATGTAAACGTTAGTGTATATAAAGTATAGCCTTGCATAGGCATGTATAGTAATAAGAGACCTACATGCCACAGGCTCCAACAGCAGTAGCACAGTACGGGAAGGACGTTGCCCAGTGAGTTGTTCTTCCTATGGTCAGCTTTTAGGTGAACAGTACACAGGATCAGCTCAGACATCGTAATTAAACACTGGCTTCTTAAGCACTGCCCTTATTTTCCAACTAATTACACCTAATGCTTTCCAACTTCACTTCACTATTTTTGCAAGCACTGGAGCTATACAAACATTACTAACTGCAATAACACTTTACTGTTTGCCAACAACACTTCATTATGTTCACAAGTACCGAAGCCAATCGTCAATAATTGCAATAATATTATACTTAATGCTTTCCAGCGACACTTCACAAACTTCACTAACAGCACTGACACTGCAGTACACTCTAACTGAACAGAAATCCTACTGAACTTGCTGTAGTCTCTTCTTCATCCTTATAATAAGCTTCCACTGTTCGAGAATGATCTACAGTACATTCTATGGGAACAACAGTTGCCAACTCAGAGATATCCAAAACATGCCAGAGTTTCTTACACTGCACAACACTTTAAATTATTTAGCATACAAATCCAAATTAAATTATATAATTTAACAGTCACATAAATAAAACATCACAGAGAAAAAGAGCATATAAATTAATGCATAACTTATGAAACATCTACACTTACAAACAGCAAGCAAACTGGCACTCTGACTCGTAATGGTAAAATACCAGGAACATCGGGAAACACACAGAATACCTAACTTGCAAATCCCACTTCTCAACACTACCCTCTCCCTAGTCCTTTGTCGTCCTGACAAAACTGCACAGTATATACAAACATAAACCTTATCCTAATGAAACATCTAACTATACACAAAATAATACTTCAACTTATCAGGTCTTCTTTTATTCCGCTCCTGATGGCATCCTTGCTCCTTCACACAGTCTACTCCTCCAAGAAGGTCTTGGTCCTCTTCCTGATTCACTTCTCTTGGGAAAGTGTCACTATCCTCTTGCACTTCAGCTCCTTGGTTCTCCTCAACATCCTCGGCTGCAAGACAGCACGATTCCTGTAAGACGTCCCAGCTGTACTGTCCTGGCCCATGGTACTGCCACAGATGGTTCACATGTACCACCTTTGGGCGAGACTTCCTACCTCCCCGAATTCGATATGTTACACCTGACAGGCGGTCTAACAGTGTAAGGCCTGTCCCATGAGCTCTGCAGCTTTGGTGGCTGTCCCTTCTTTTGCTGAGGATTGTATAACCAGACTTTGTCACCATCCTTGAAGTTAACCTCACTTGCCGTGGCATCATACTTGCACTTCATCACCTCTCTTGAAAACCTGAGGGCTTCTCGCACTTAACCCCTAAACTGTGGGGTTGTTTTGACCCGACTTGCATGTCCCGATAGGATATTCGCGCTCCGACAGACTTTCTAAAAATATTTACCAAAAATCAGTTATTAATCCTAGAATATTATAATTAAATAAGCATATGGCACATATCTTCAGCTTTCTCCTGGGATGTTTGTTGAGCCTTCGTCGAGTACCGTAGGACTTGTGGAGACCTCTGAAGTTGGGTAATAAAGTCTCCACTTTACACTTCCCAACACCCTGTAATATGATTACCACAGCCTGATATTATCACTAGAAACATTATTCTATAATTTTCAAATAGTTTGGAATCCATACTCCAAAAAAAAAACACTGTGAAAGCAATGAAAATTACAAGCGTGTATGAGCTTCCCACTTGCGCTCGTTCCCCGCTGGTATTCTGTCATTTATGATTCATAAAAACACTCACACTTTATATTCCTATTACTATATAACACTTATATATATCTGCAGTCTTTATCCATAAGCTTCCTTCAATAATAGTAGTTTATTGTCACTGTAGGCATTCAATTTCTCTTTTTTAGTAAAATACGTAGCATTCACTTTCTCGTCCTGTATACTAGTGTTTAGAGCGAATCTGTCACTTTCACTTTCAAAACTTATAGAATTCGTACATGCTAGAGTGAAACTTTCACTTTTATTACTCCTAGTATATATGGCCTACTCGTATTCTTATATTACTACTCATTTACATTTCTATTTACAGTCTCTATTTTATTTACATTATTCACATTTCTATTTTATTTACACTATGTTATGCACTGTCACTGGCAGTAACTTATAAAACTATTTTCCACCATTCAATTATATTTACATTCATTGCTTTCACTTGCTGTTTACACATTATTTACACATTATTTACATTTCTACTTGCATTGTTTTAGAGTCACCAGAAAGATCGTAGTCACTGTCCTTCATTATCATTGATAAATTAGCCAGTTCACGTTCCACAGCAGTCACTTAGCCCTTTACCCCTTTCCACACGAGGTTTAGTAGGGGTAGAGGTCACAGGGCCCTTTGCATGGGGCTATAATGTGGCGGAATTGGACAGGCACGAATCCGGCGTGGTTTCATCTTGAAAGACAACAGTAAACTGAATGCTACTGCCTAGGGGCAGTGAAGGGCTGCCAGTGTCAGCGTGGAGACAGCTGCTAATATATACGCTATGAAATGATTGGCAGGAAATCTAGACAATAAATAATATATTAGGTAGTTCCAGGTGAATGTAAATATCACTTAGGCTTCTCCCTTCCTTTCATATATATATTTTTATTACAAAAATGGATTATAGGCATATTTCAAGGGGAAATTACCGGGGGAAATTAGCGAACGAGTGCACGTGAGGTGTTGTCAGGTGATAATTAGCCAATTCCAGGTGTATGACACTATCACTTACCTTATTTCTTTTTTGTATATATTATTTTGTATAAGAATAGGGCATAGGGCTTATTTCAATGGATGAAATCAGTGGAAAATTCCGGGGAAGATTTGCTTAATGCAGAGCGGCCGGGCAGGCGAGAGTAGAGGGTAATGGAGGGAAGGTAGGGAGGGGAGTCAAGAATGGGGAAAAATGGCTGAATTGTCAACAATGGATGGGAGTACAGATGAGATTAGGAGTGCTGACTAGTGTTGGACATTGGCAGTACTGATAGATGGTACAAGCCACCACTTGTAAGCCCGGGAGAATTCAAAATAACACAGAATCACAAAAGTGACACCCTGTGGTATGATCCATTGTGCCCGAGTGTCACGAAAGTGACGCCCCATGGTTAAGGGGTTAATGGTGTACCTCATCCAGTCTTTCCTGAAGGTGCTTTGCATAGCCGGTGGTGTCTATAGGCAGCTCTTCACCAGGTAGTCTTCCCATTAACAAGTCAACGGGTAAACGTAACTCATGGCCCAAAATTAATTTGCAGGGGTGTAGCCAGTAGACTCATGGAATGCAGACCAATATGCCATCAGCAAAGCAGGTAATTCATTGTCCCATTCTGTCTGTCCCTCTAAGCAGTACTTGGTCAGTTCTTGTTCCAGGGTCCAGATGAATTTCTCCACCATCCTATCTGACTGTGGCCTTAGTGGGGTCGTCCTGGTCTTCTGATCCCCAGTAACTTGCAGCACTCATGGAACACAGCAGACTCGAAGTTTCTACCCTGGTCTAAATGTAGCTCTTGTGGCATCCCAGAACGACAGAAAAACTGTTCAACCAACACCTGAGCAACAGTCGCAGCCTCGTGATCGGGGATGGCATAGGCTTCCTGCCATTTTATGAAGTAGTCCATGGGAACACGTATATACCAGTTTCCTCTGTTAGTGAGAGGCAGAGGTCCAGCAATGTCCACCACGACTCTTTCCATCGGTGCACCCACTTGATACAGCTAAAGAGGGGTGCAACCACGTTTCTTGGGTCCCTTCTTGACACAACACACATCACAGGACTGACACCACTCTTCAACATCCTGATGCATGCCAATCCAGTAGAACTTCTGTCAAAGCCAACTTAGAGCTTCTTCATTCCAGGTGCCCACTAGTGATCTGGTTATGGGACTCATCCAAGATCTCGGACCTCATCTTCTTCAGAACCACCAGTTGTCAATATTTGCTGAGGCCATTAGCAATCTCCCATTGATGCTCCAGTAGTCCATCGTTCAAACGAAGAAGGCCCCACTGACTCCAGTAGCTCTTGGTCACAGGGCTTAACCTGGAAACTTCTTCCCAAGTTGGCTACACTGTACTCCACTGCAGCCGCTCTAGCACTGGCTGTAAATCTGCATCCTCCATCTGTATCCTCTTCAGGTCTGCTCCATCTGACATTGGCCTTGTCACTGCGGTATGGCTTCATTTCTTACCATGATTTTTTACTAACTGCTGGAACTCTGGGTCACAAGGCTGACAACTCAGGCTGTCAGCATGGCCAAGTACCCGCCCTGGACGGTGCTGCACTTCCTAATTGTGCTGGTCTAGCTTTCCAAGGCAGAGTGCCAGTTGTCCTTTCGGATTCTTCAGCGTTTTCAGTCACTTGAGTGCTGCATGGTCCGTCCTGATGACGAAGTTTGACCCATACAGGTGGGGATGGAAGAAATCTAGGCTCTTCATCACTGCCAAGAGCTCTTTACAGGTCACACAGCAGTTCCATTCCGGTGGGCTGAGCATCTTGCCGTCATATGCTGCCACATACTCTTTTTCATTCTTTTGTGACAGGACTCCACTAGTACCATGGTCCCTAGTATCACAGTCCAAGATAAATGGCTGACTCTGATCAGGGTACAGCAATACTAGACAGCTTGCCAATGCATGCTTGAGTTCGTCGAAGGCTTTCTGAGTCTCTGCTGTCCACGCAAACTTCTGCCTCTTCCCCAACAGCTTGTGCAGAGGTGCAGTTATTGTCACAAACTCCTTGACAAACCGCCTGTAATAGGTACACAACCAAAGGAAACTCCATAGCTCCTCCACATTAGTTTGAACTGGCCTTTTTTCCAAATCTGCCACCTTCTCTGGGTCAGTACAGACGCCACTCTCGACTACAATGTGTCCCAGGTACTTTACTTCCTTCTGAAACAAGTAGTACTTCTTGGGGTTCAGCTTGAGGTGCGCTGCATGAATCCTGTTCAACACCTACGACACCCTCGCTAATTCTTGGTCGAAAGTTTGTCCAAACACAATTACATCGTCCAGATAGATGAGGGCCATCTGCCAGTGAAGGCCTTTCAGTACACAATCCAATAGATGCTCAAAAGCAGCTGGGGCATTGCATAGGCCAAAAGGCATCACCTTAGACTGCTGTAAACCCCGTATGAAAAGGCCGTCTTCTCTTTGTCCTTCTCTGCAACCTAGACCTGATCATATCCTGCCTTCATGTCTAGGGTGGAGAACCATTTAGCATCTGACAGAGCATCCAGGGTGTCATAAGTTCTTGGCAAGGGGTGTGCATCCTTCACTGTCACATCATTCAGGGCTCAGTAATTTACACAGCACCTTACTGAGCCATCCTTTTTCCTTACCAGAACCAATGCTGATGCCCAAGGACTGCTGGATTTTTCTATTACCCCTTGACTTTGGAGATTTTCCATCATCTCTATTTCTTGCCATTGGGTTGGCGCCATCCTCCACGTTGGCTGGTTAATTGGGAGGTGATCCCCGGTGTCTATACTATGTTCCACCAGATCAGTGCACCCCAGGTCTAGGTCTTCGGTGGAGAAGACATCAGCAAACTTCGTCAGCAGCTGCCTCAGCATGAGCACTTGTGAGCCATCCAGGCATTGACAACTCCTTGAAAATAGGTCTTGTAAGTGGTCTGGCATGTACCAGTCTTGACTATGCTCCTTTTACAGGCCTTCCTTTGATGCCACTCGGGGTCCACCACCTGGCACAGTCCTACAATTTCTCCCTCACTGATCATCTGTGGCTCATGGGAGAAATTGGCCACCACAACCAGCACTTCATCTCACCTGTTTCCACCAGAGTTCTCCCCACCATAACTCTGGCCTTCGCTTTGCAATGAATGTCAGTCTCCACTACCCCTATACAGCTGTCAAAAGAGCCACTCACCTTACACTGGGGCAACAGTTCTGATTTGGAGGGTACCACTGTAGTGCAGAGCACCCTCACCTCGCCACCAGAACTAGTACATTTCACTGCCATGATGGGAACCGACCTTCCTCGAACTTTTGGCTTCTTGGAGCAGAAGTCCAGCTCACATCCCATGGACATCAGATAGTCTAGACCCAGAAGGCAAGGATCCTCCATGTCGGCCACATAGACTGGAAGAGTAGCCTCTTGGCCTGCCACTTCAATCCTGACATCCAGGTGTTCCCTCAGTTCCGCACAGTGCCCAGTTATGCCACACAGTTGTTCTGGTGACTCAGGCAGATATTGATGATGTAACACATCAGGCATCACAAGAGTCTGCTCTGGTGAAACAATCACCAGGGAACACTTCTTTCCGTCTATTTGCACACTGTAGATTGCCATTCTCATGCATTTTCTCGGTGGTGGGGTGACTTGGGAAAAGCTGGCTGATGGTTGTCCCTTAACTCCAGCCTCCACTAGTTTTCTGCTTCTTTCTGGTCTTCTGCAGCCTTCTTCTTATCATCCGTTTTCTTCTTCAGACACTCAGAACTGAAGTGTCCCACCTCATTACATGTCCAGCATGCTTTTGTTATAGCTGAAGACTTCCTTGCACTGCTCTGTTCTTACTCCTTCTACCATTTGTGACAATCCTTTTCCTTGTGTTTCAGCTTTCCGTAGAACCAGCAGCCTCCACCGGTCTTCTCCTGTTCCCTCTTCCACTTCTAGCAATCCTCTTTTCTGTGTCCTGGCTTTTCACAGTACCAGCAACTTCCCTCAAATTTTTCCTTTTCACATACCTGCCCCTTTCTTGCCTTGAATCCTGCACTATGACCTGTCTGAAAAGTGGACGTACTGGACATGACATGGGACTCAAACTCTAGAGCCCTGGCTAGTGCATCTAGCATGCTTCTGGGTTATGCCTGCTTCACTTGCACTTTCAACTCTGCACTGTCAAGAGCATCGATGAACTAGTCTCTCAGAAGAATAGCCAACAGGTTAGGTACTGCTCCAGAGTACACCTTATATGCCATACTCTCCAGGTCATGAGCAAGCTGCTGTAAGGATTCTCCTTAAGCCCGTACATGGCTCTGGGATCTTGCTCTGTAAACTTCAGTCTGGTATATGGTTCCATAGGTGTGCTCCAGCACTTCTATTAGGGACTGATAACTGTTCCTCTCCATCACTGGCGGCCCAGAATTTCCACTGCGGCACCCTTAAGGCTAGTAGTAAGTTGCACTGCCCTCTTCCTTTCATTCCAACCATTCTGATCCGCAAAAAAATCAAACTGTGCATGGTAAGCTTCCCAAGATACTTTACCATCAAATTCCTGAGGTTTCTTTTTAATTGGACCCCCATTATAACCATGCACTTCACTGGTTTGGGATCTAAAAACTGGGGCATCATGATTTAGGCCATGACATGAAACATCTGCATTCTGATTATTCAACCCTATAATGCTACCTTTAGATGCCTGGGATCCATCAAGATTCAGCATACACTGTCCATTCCTTTCATATGTCCTCTGTACACTAACCTGAGGCTTAGCAGTGCAATATTTCTCTACAGCCTCAATTTTCTCATTAATTATCTTCACACGGTTAACTACAAGCTACAACTGGTTATCAACGTGCTGTCTGCACTCCGTCACTACTTCCTCACTAACTGACTTCAACTGGTCATCAACATGCTATTTGCACTTAGTCACATTATTGCTTACCTCATACTTCTGGTGCCGTAGCTCAGCGTATACCTCCTTCGTCAATTGTTCCTGTTCTTCCTTCATTTCCCCCATGAAAGCATCCAGCTGTCCTTACATCCTCAGTTGTAATTCCCTCTGTTGTTCCTATAATGCCTCTTGAAGTTTTTCATATCATTCTTTTTGTTCTTCAGCTGTTCCCTCTGTGCTTGCAATTGTTCTTTGATTTTGTTCCTGAGCTCTTTCTGTTCTTCACTTTGGGCCTGCAGTTGTTCTTGGAGTTCTTTCTGTCCTTCATTCTTTACCTGTAATTGTTCTTTGATTTCTTTCTTCTGTGCCTGCAATAGCTTCACAATTGTCACCAGGGACATTTCCTCCTCCTGCCCACCTCGAGTCCTTGTATGAACACCATCTGCTTCCATGTTGAAGGTTAGCCTCACTCCAGCCCTTAATAATAATCCACACTCCTGACACCAGTGTTACATCCCCACCCCACACTGCCACAGGCTCCAACATCAGTAGTACAATACAAAAAGGACGTTGCCCAGTGAGTTGTTCTTTCTGTGGCCTTTAGGTGTACAGTACACAGGATCAGCTCACGCTTCGTAAATAAACAATGGCTTCTTAAGTTTTCTGTCTTTATTTTCCAGCTAATTACACTTAATGCTTTGCAACTTCACTTCACTATTTTTACAAGCACTGGAGCTATACAAACTTTACTAACTACAATAACACTTCACTGTTTGCCAAAAACACGTCACTATTTTCACAAGAACCGAAGATAATCGTCATTAATTGCAATAGTATTACACTTAATGCTTCCCAGCAACACTTCATAAACTTCACAAACAGCATTGACATTGCATTACACTCTAACTGAACTGAAAACCGACTGAACTTGCTCTAGTCTCTTCTCTATCCTATTATAAGCTTGCATTGTTCAAGAATGATCTACACGCTACAAGAACAACAGTTGCCAACTCAGAGATATCCAAAACATGCCAGAGTTTCTTAAACTGCACAGCACTCTATATTATTTAGCATACAGACCCAAATTAAATTACATGATTTAACAATCACATAAACAAAACATCATAAAGAAAAAGAGCACAAAAATTTATGTACAGTATAACTTATGAAACAACTACGCTCACTAACAGCAGGGAAACTGGCAAGTATGACTCATTACGGTAAAATACCAGGAACATCGAGAAATGCCCAGACTACCTAACTAGCAAATCCCCCTTCTCAACATATCAAATTGATTTCAGAATAATGTGAAGTGCTAAACACTGGCATTAAAAATGTAAGACTTAGGTATAACATGAATAATGTCCAGCTTGATAGGGTAAACCATGAAAAAGGCTTAGGAGTTTTAATAACAAATGATTTGAAACCAAACAAGCAATGTACAGAAGCTGTAAAAAAATGATTTAATTGGATTCATAGGTAGATCATTTGAATACAAATCCGATAATATCGTCTTCACTTTGTATAATTCGATATTACGCCCGCACTTGGAGAAAAACGTTAAATCTTGGTCACCATTTTATAAATGGATATGGATGGTTTGGTGGGTGGGTGTGGGGGAGCCTTCTTGCTTTTCTGTCCTTGTCTTTAACTGAAGTATTAGTTTAGTTAAGTACAACCTTCCCTATTCCAAACAGCCAGGAAAGGGCCAACAGGTCCATTGTGTTTTGCTTTCCTTTATACTCCTTTGTACTAAGCGCTTGGCCAATGAAAGGGTCGAAACTTGTGTAGGTTACTCCCCCGCGCTTCACCACTGTCTTGAACAACCACTGGAATATGACGGTACCAGGCTCAAATCCCTAGATTCCCCCCACTATATGTGTAGGCACTTGTAGGCGCCGAAAGTCGTGAACTCCCCAAAGTTCTGTTCAATATCTCCTTCTTCCCAACACCAAACTCACTGAGGCATAAGGAATTTATCAGAATAGAGAAAAAAAGGAAAAGGTTATAGATGGGCAACACTGGTTCAGATAAGTTTGTAGGAGGGGCAACAGGAGAGAATGTATTTAGAAAGTGTAAGGCTACAAAGTGTTTGGAAATGAAGGCGGAAGAATGTGTGCATATAAGAACTTAGGAGATATAATGAACACTCAAATGCAAACGAATATACGCCAAAATATGGTGCTAAGATAAAGAATGAAGAAGCGACTAAGCAAGAGAAGAGGCAAAGAATCTACTCTTTGTGTCCTGTCTTGATCTGTCTCCGCCTCATCGGCAAAGAAAAGAGGTTGGCGATGGGTGGCTTCCATACGAAGGTTGAGGATCTCATTACCTGGTTTACCGAACATCTTATTTGTCAGTGAGGGTGTTAGTGAGTCACACAACACCACTGTACACATACCAATCTTGACCCCCTTCCCAGTATTTTCTCGGTTATAATATTTCCTGTTTATTTGATGGATCTTTATGTTTGGTTTTTAATGGTTTCCTGCGTGTGTGTGTGTGTGTGTGTGTGCTCTGACCTAATTGTTCTTACCTATTTGTATCTTTACAGGAATGAGTCAAGCCCGTACTGTCCCGTGTCTTAAACCATATTTATCGTACATATCCTTAAATTTGTGAATTGTTTTGGCACACATTATTTCGTTCGGTAGTGCATTCCACTGATCAATTGCTCTGTTTGGGAAACTGAATTTCCTCACGTCCTAATCACCTCTCTTCTTATGCAGTTTTTTGCAGTGTCCTCTTGCTGATGCTTCCCCATATGTTAAGCAATCATTTATGTCTATTTTCTCCTTCCCTGATATGCATTTATATATTTATATAGCATTAGCATGTCACCTCTTTTCCTTCTCTCCTGTTGTGTTGGTAGATTCAGTTTTTTTAGTCTTTCTTCGTAGCTTAGATCCCTTAAGCTTGGTATCCATCTTGTAGCGGCCCTCTGAACTTTTTCAAGCTTGTCTATGTGTTTTTTGAGATGAGGACTCCAGACTACTGATGCATACTCCAGGGTTGGTCTGATGAATGATGTTATTATCCTTCTTAGCATGTCTTCATTTATGTATGTGAATGCTATTCTCATATTTGCAAGCAGTGTGTACATGTTCCGTACCTTCTCACTGATGTGGTCAGCCGGAGATAGTCTGTTATTGATAATCACACCTAGGTCATTCTCTCTTTCTGATGTGTGCAGGGTTTTATTTCCTAACGTATAATCCCAATCAGGTCTTTTTCCACTTTTACCAAACTTGATTACATGACACTTGTCCACATTGAATTCCATTTGCCATGTATTACTCCATTCTTGAAGTTTGTTTAATTCTTCTTATAGCTCTTTACAAGAGTCTGTGTTAGTAATTCTCCTTTGTATTTTTGCATCATCTGCAAACATATTTAGATAGCTTTCATTTCCAGTGTTATTGTCTATATCATTTATATACACTAAGAACCTGATTGGTGTCAGCACTGAGCCCTGTGGTACTCCACTAGTCACTTCTTTCCATGATGAGTAGTTTCCCCTTAGTACTGTTCTCATTTCTCTTTTTATGAGAAAATCTTGCATCCAACAAAACAGTTTGCCTCGAATTTCTCGTTGATGGTACAGTTTCCATAAAAGTCTTTGGCGTGGTACTGTGTCAAATCCTTTCTTGAAATCTAAATAGATACTGTCCACCCACCCTTCTCTTTCCTGTATTATGTCTGTTACTGTGTCATAGTCGCTCAACAAATTAGTAACACATGATTTTCCTTTTCTGTAACCAAACTGTCTTTCTGGTATCATATTTTCTTCTAGATGATTTACCCAAGCTTTTCTTATAAGCTTTTCTAATACCTTGCTTACAACACTGGTTAGTGATACTGGTCGGTAGTTGAGTGGATTTTGTCTATTCCCTTTCTTGAATAAGGGGACAATATTTGCTTTCTTCCAAATATCAGGTAGTTTACCTTGACTCATGGATTTCTTGAAAATTACAAATAATGGTTTACTTAACTCCTTTGCACATTCTCGTAGCACCCAACATGAAATTTCATCAGGACCATTTGCTTTTCCTCTATCTAATTTACTTAACTCCTCCTGTATTACTTTTTCTGATATTTATATATCTGGTAGTATGTGTGGGCATGCATATCCCACATAGTCCCTCTCAAATTTTTTTTCTTCTGTAAAAACTGATTGGAAATTCTTATTTAGTGCTTCACAAATATCTTTCTCTTGTGTATAGGTGATTCCCTCGTCTGTGATGGATTGTATTATATCTTTTACTTTGGTTTGGTTCTGCTGTAGCTGTAAAATAGCTTCGGTTGATCACTACTTTTATTTATGATATCCTCCTCAAACTGTTTTTGGGCTTCCCTCTTTATTCTTGTATAATCGTTTCTTGCCTGTTCGTAATTAATATATGCCCTTTCACTATTGTGTCTTTGTATCTATTCCACAACAAATCTCTTCTTTCTTTTGATTTTTTACATTCTGTATTGAACCATTTCTGTATTATCTTATCTGCTTCTTTGTGCTGTGGGATGTACTTCTGGACTCCTATTTCATAAAATTCACAGATTTTTTATATACAACATTTAAATCTTGTCCTCTAAGCTCATTTTCCCAATCAACTTCTAAGAAATACTTCTTTAGGTCATGATAATTTCCCTTTTTATAGTTTAGGCTCTTTTTGTAACTCTCATTGCTGTTAACTATGTCATATGCTATGCTGAAGTTGGAATTTAGTACTGCATGATCGCTTTTGCCGAGTGGAGGGTGATATATTAAACTGTCAATATCATTTTCTTGCCTAGTAAATATGAGATCTAGCATTGAAGGTACATGAGTCCTCTTTTTCTGGTGGTTTCCCTCACATGTTGCATTAGGAAAAACTCTTGCACGAGATCCAGGAGCTTTTGGTCCCAACAGCTTTCTTGGCTTATTATATCTAGAGTATTCCAATTTATATTTGTATTAAAATCTCCAGTTAGTATAATTCTTTCCGATTTCTCTTCCATTTTATGTAGTAATGCTCTTAAACTCTGAATTGTACTCTCTGCCAGGTCCTCATATTCGTCTCTTTCCCATGTGTTTGATCTGGGTGGCATGTACAAATTGGCTACAATAACTTTCCCTTCCGATGTGTTGATCTCTACTGCAATCAGTTCTACTTGTGAGGGTATATCTAGTTTTATTTCATTGACTTTTAGATTTTTCTTAGTTAATATTATAATTCCTCCTCTTTTTTTTAAGTTTCTATCTCTTCTCCATTTATTATGTTCCTCTAAGTTTAGTATGTCATTTGATATCCTTGATGTTAATTTTGTTTCAGTTAGGCATATTATATGTGCTTCGTTTTCCCTGACATAATCATTCATCTCTAATAATTTAGATACCATTCCATCCACATTTGAGTACATCAACTTAATCATCTTGTTTATATACTTGTCATGACATGGTTCTACTACTTTCCTCCTTTTTATTCCCTCCTGTTTATGTACCACTTTCGTACCTGCAATCCTATTACTTTGTAAAAAAAAAAGATGTGTTCTTCTCTTCTTTTGATCTTCCCTCATTTTTTTTTTTCCTCCCTCTTCTCTTTCAGTAATTCCAGTTCCTCTTGTGTTAGGCATCTTTTTATCCATACATTTTTGAACTCCTCTTTTTCCACAAGATTCTTTGCATTTTTTAGTATCTCCTCCACGGTGTTTACACTCTGGAAAGTTACCTTTAGAGGTCTTGACTTGCTTTTCTCGTATTTCCCTAACCTTTTGTGTTCTTCTCTGTCTTTACTACAGATTTCCTCTGATACTTCTTTCAGTAAGCTCATTACATTTGCCATCTCCTTTTTGTCTCTTGTGATCTTGTTTTTTACTTCTTCCTCTTCCATACCAGTGATTACTATAGATTTGTTGATATCTACTGAATCTCTGACTTACTTTGGATTGTTTTGGATTATTCTTTTCACTTCCTTTTTAATGCTTTTTTCTTCCACCCTTGTTTCTAAGTCTTTCTTTACTTTCACCATTTCAGCATACGTGGTTTCCACATCATTTTTGTAGCTTTCCACAGCTTCATTCACCTGTGTTATCTTCTCAATATCACTTCTCTGGTCTATCAGACTGCTTACTTGCCTAATTGTCTCTGTATCATTTTTGAACTCTTCCATAATACTCTCATGGTTGACTACTGTACTTGCCATTTCACTCATTTTCCTTCTAAGTGCACTCACTTCCACTGTTAGTTCATATATGGTTGTGTCTTTCGTGTTGACCCCCCTTCCTAGTTTTTCTATTTCTTCTTTTTGCAAGTGCATCTGCTTCTTTATTTCATCAATCTCATTCTGGAAGGCCATCTCCAGTCTGTGTACACGCTCTACCAGTTTATTGTGGGTCTCCATTTCAACCAGGTCTTGGTAGAAATCATCATCCTGCTTTCTACCTTTATCCCTTTTCTTTTCCAAATTTGCTTTACTAAAGTATGTGGCCATTTTGCAATACTAAAAGCACAGAGTACTTACATTCCCTGGGGCAGTTGTAGACTAAACAAACAATAAGCTGATTGAGTGTGTGTGTGTGTGTGTGTGTGTGTGTGTGTGTGCCATGAACCATATACGGTTATTGGCATACATTATAAACAAAGGAAAAGAGGCGTGATAAATCAATATGAAAATCCGTTTTTTTTTTTTTCAGGTTTAGAAGCGTAGACAGAGTGTGCTCACCGAAGCGCGACTTAAAAGTCTTACCTACTTGAAGATGATGATGTCGTTCGTATTTTATTGTGGGGTCTCCCAGACGATGTGAAGATTGATTTATATTTTTTTTTGTCTTTCGAGCTGTACGCCATATCAGCTGTGTGTGTGTGTGTGTGTGTGTGTGTGTGTGTGTGTGTGTGTGTGTGTGTGTGTGTGTTTCCTGTGTGTGTGTGTGTGTGTGTGTGTGTGTTTCCTGTGTGTGTGTGTGTGTGTGTGTGTGTGTGTGTGTGTGTGTGTGTGTGTGTGTGTGTGTGTGTTTCCTGTGTGTGTGTGTGTGTGTGTGTGTGTGTGTGTGTGTGTGTGTTTCCTGTGTGTGTGTGTGTGTGTGTGTGTGTGTGTGTGTTTCCAACCATAACTTCAAAGGGGAGCGAATAAACTTCACACACATAATGCAAGACTTTGCACCTCAACACTAACTGTCATATGGTTAAAAATTGTCACAAACCTCAGCTGTGCTGTCCACCCTTGCCACAACTGGATTCCCCAGTTTGCTTAGTCACAGTTGTGGCATGGGGTAAGACTGGTAAGCATGACGATACAAGTAGGTTGGTTGTATATCATTATATTATTGCATTTCAGAGCTATTGTGAAGACACCGTCTGCAGCATCACATTTTCCCCAGTAACTTTGTCATTCAAAGATCGCACAGAAGTGGCATCGTACTAATGTGGATTCCACAATTTCCATAAGCATATTACTCTGTGTCAAGTGCGCCTCATGGCCTTCACACTTCTGTTACGCATACGGCCGTAAGTTTGGTTCGAGTGTTATTGGGTAGTGGAAGGATAGTGGATTAAACAGTGGTTGTGGATTTACCAAGGTTCTGCAGTACGGTATACTGTACACCTTACCCGAGTGAAGGCTGGAAAGTTTTCCAGTAAATGAATATATAGGCTCTATCTTGTGTCTAAGAGTAATGTATCTCAGTTACAGGTGCAAATGTTGGGCGATATTTTAGAGTTTTTGCGCTACTCTTTTGCTGTTATTAATGTTTAATGAAGTTTTTTGATTATCAGTATCTTTTTCAGTTATGATAAGAATGTAATGTCCTCTTAACATTTAGGCAAGAGTGTTAGGAGCACGTGTGGAGTTCCATGGAGAGATGGATGACCCTCCCCCCTCGCGCTCTCTCTCTCTCTCTCTCTCTCTCTCTCTCTCTCTCTCACACACACACACACACACACACACACACACACACACACGAGGAACTACGATCACTCGCATGTACAATTGCGGACAGATGACTCGAGGCCACCCACTCCACCACAGTCGTGGTGGGGTGCTTATCTCACCTGGCAACAGTGGCGTGTCAGAGGCAGGGGTTCAGGTTGCTACCGGTTCGAAGCACTCTTCTCTAGGTTTGCAGCCGAGAATGGTTTTCGCTTTAATATATATGTATCAACATAAGTTATGAATCAAAGATGCATCTGTGCGTTATGACATGTTATATCAGATATAAATCCAGAGGATATTTAGGTGTAATCCTCAAAAGTATATCGCTAGGGCTGAAGTGCTGCTACGTCTCCTAGGACAGCGAGAATACGGGTATATTTTGGAATTCGATATTGCTTAGTACTACACTACCAAGTCGCTATGGAGTATCTTTACAGTACCAAGGGAAAATCTTTTGTTAGAAAAGACCTAACAGCTTAGGCAGGTTAGCTAACTTTACATTAATCCCAACTCTCTCTATACAAACTCAGAGTGAGGGCAAAATTTATGCCACGTAATTGAAACATAGTCCCGTTTACTGGAACGAATGATATGAGTGTCAGAGAATACTCCCCTATTCCACTTCAAGTCCCCTATGGTTATCCTATTTAGTGACTCTTGTGTAGATCTTTAGCATAAAATTTGCTTAGGTCTTTACGGTCTGATTCAGGCTGCCTTACTTTCATCGCATTGTAATAATTCCTAAAAACTATACAACTGCATTCTGAAATAATATATATGTTGTCATTCTCCAATTATATTCCAGGTTATGGTAATGTTTGTAATGGGCGTTAAGAATGGGCATATGGAGTGGACTGTTATCCTCGTGCCAGATACTGAGTTCGGTAATTTGTCCAGATAATTTTAATCTGTGGGTATTACTCTCACTTAACTGAATTATCAATATTAGGTTATCGCTCTTAGCAGCTGTTACGAGGAAAGTGGCTGGAGGTGATAGTGAATCGTCAGAAAGCTGGAGTCACCTTTTTCCGGCTGCACTGCTTTATGTAGGGGAGGGGCAATACCGACGTAGCACTGTACTTCTGTTGGGAATTACATTAACATGACAGATATTTCCACCTGAATTTTTTGTCAGACAATAACAGCAAATAAAATACTGTACTGATAACGGGGTATGTGGTCGGTTATCCTAATGGCAGGGAAGTTTGACGAACGGACCGTGAACACAGAAGCGAAAATAACTGCAGTTTGATATATTAAGACCCTTTGTCACACTGTATGACATAATACAATGTGAGTGTAGGGGGATGATACAAGCGTATAATGGCAGTTACTATGGAAGTAGGGAAGTAGGAAATTAGGCACATGTTTTTGATCGGGTTCACTAAGATGCCGGGACGAGACAATTCCTACACCTGTCTCATGCAGTGAATGAGTTCATCTGTTACAAAACCGACGTGATAACGGAGCTGCGATCCTGGAAATTGGCCTAGACACCACCAAAAAGGACCATGAACCGCACGCAAGAACACATCGCCCTGAGAGCCAGGATTGTTGGTTTACAGGAAGCTGGATTGTCCGTTCGAGCGATAAGTAATCAATTAGGAATCGCAAGATCAACTGTGCAAAGATGGATCCATAGATGGGAAGAGAGTGGAAATCTTTCAGACCGTGGAAGTGGACGACCTCCTAGGCCTACAACATATGAACAAGATCGATTGATTTTACAGGCTGCCGAACATCAGCCCCTAACTAATGCTCTCAGGATACGGGAGGAGCTACATTTACATGCGTCAGACCGCACCGTCAGGCGACGCCTTCATGAAGGAGGCTTTCATCACCGAACAGCAGTAATAAAGCAGGTTTTGACGGATGACCATCGTGCCATGAGACTACAGTTCACACAGCAGTATGTCGATAGAGACCTAGATTTTTGGGGACGTGTCATCTTCACTGATGAGAAGACCTTCCGATCAACATCACATGGCAGGCGTCATTGTTGGAGGAGAAATGATACCAGGTAATATGTTTCAACTGTGCGGCTAGATGCTATGGAAAATTATGAAAACTGAAATGAAATACATGAAAAACTATATGAAATAACTATAAATTTATTATTAAGTACTATAAAAACATTATAGGTGGTGCGACCATCATCCACTCACTTGATGTAGTGTTGCCTACTTCTTCCTTAGCCTTTATCATTCTTTTTCTGTGTCTGCCTACCTCTCTCCCTATTTCTCCCAGCTTTCCTGTCACTTCTTATTGCTTTTCTTTCCTTTACAGGTGGCTTTACATTGAGTGACAAGCCAAATGGTTTCCTGTAAGCCAAGTAACCATTTACAACGCTGGGTGGTAACCATATAACCAAACCATACGTGCTCCCTACGTGTCAACAATTGGGTTGGTGGAGGGTTTGTGCCCCTCCCCGTAAAACAAATAACTCAAAGTCAAATGGCCACCCTTTACGGGATTATGGCGTCTGGAAATAGATAGATAGAAAACATTATACCAGTCCTTAGCACCTGTGCTGAAGTTTCCACGGCTCACCGAGAGATATGTATTAAGTAATCTGTTACTGTGTAGCATCCAGCAAGCTGACACTTCATTCCCTCATTAAACCTCATAGTTACCACCACCTTGCCGGTATCAGTATAGGAAACTTACCCTCTTCTCGATATTAATAGTTATGTATTGCTTGATCTTTGTTTTATCGATTAGAGTAGAAAAAATATGTAGTAAGCAAACTACTCGGTAGGTTCAAAAGCACCCTGTCACTAAGCTGCATTCTACGTGTAGCATGAAGTGTAATTTTGTGATTTGCATAGTAACAAATTAACTCTTACGAAACATTTTATTAACATAGGTTACTACTATTCTGATCGAAGCACTGGGCCTGATTATTAGTAAATGAAAGTATTATTTTCTCCCAGGTATGCCAGACAAAATATATATGAGGATGCACGCAGCGGCCTTGTAACCTGCAATGTTTGGGGCTGGATCTGTCTCCACGGTGCGGGAAACCTAACCCCTCTTGAAGGACGCTTTACAGCTGCCAAGTATATAGAGATTTTGGAACAGAGCTTTCTGCCTTCTCTCCAGGAAAATAACTTCCCTTTTACTGGTCCGATACTTTTCGTTCATGACAGATGTCCCATCCATATGGCCTGCGTAGTTCAGCAATGGTTTGCCAATCATCCTAACATATAGCTGCTTGAATGACCCAGTAAGGGTTGTGATTTAAACCCAATTGAGGGCTTGTGGGCAAACATGGTGAACTCGTGGGAGCCAGCACAAGAGAGGACAACCCGACAACTTGTGCAGCACACGCAGGAGCAGTGGCAATTGTTTGTGGCCAATCCTCGTCTTGTGTATAACTATGTTTCTAGTATGCCTCGACGGTTACAGGCTGTTATTGACAAGGAGGGAGGCTGGACTGGATATTAGTATTAGAAAATGACTGTAATAATGCATTTCAGTTCTTGATTACACTACAGTATTTAATATTGTCACATATATTACATAATTTGTTATTTTTTCAGTATGCATTTAGTGATACAGTGTAACACACACATTATATATATATATATATATATATATATATATATATATATATATATATATATATATATATATATATATATATAATCTTTGGTGTTTTTTGCATGCACACTCTGGACAACTTATAGTCCATATTATTAGATATATTTGGGAAAAAAGTAAATAATTGCTATTTCATTTGTGTTTTTCACTGCCTATTAATGACCATTATGAACTGCAAAAACGTTTGGTATTTGTCATATGAACATAAATGCATGCTTGAAATGTATTTTTAAAAATTATAAGGATCACTAAGTTCCATGGTAAAAGCATTATAATTAAGATAGTCCAGAAGTGTTGCTGTTTAGCAGATTTATGCTTAAGATCTACACAAGTCACTAAATAGGATAACCATAGGGGACTTGAAGTGGAATAGGGGAGCTTTCTCTGACACTCATATCATTCGTTCCAGTCAACGGGACTATGTTTCAATTACGTGCCATAAATTTTGCCCTCACTGTGAGTTTGTATAGAGAGAGTTGGGATTAATGTAAAGTTAGCTAACCCGCCTAAGCTGTTAGGTCTTTTCTAACAAAAGATTTTCCCTTGGTACTGTAAAGATACTCCATAGCGACTTGCTAGTGTAGTACTAAGCAATATCGAATTCCAAAATATACCCGTATTCTCGCTGTCCTAGGAGACGTAGCAGCGCTTTAGCCCTAGCAATATACTTTTGAGGATTACACCTAAATATCCTCTGGATTTATATCTGATATAACATGTCATAACGCACAGATGCATCTTTGATTCATAACTTATTGTGATACATATATATTAAAGTGAAAACCATTCTCGGCTGCAAACCTAGAGAAGTCTGCTTCGAACCGGCAGCAACCTGAACCCCTGCCTCTGTCACGCCACTGTTGCCAGGTGAGATGAGCACCCCACCACGACTGTGGTGGAGTGGGTGGCCTCGAGTCATCTGTCCGCAGTTGTACATAAGAAGGATGGGCTGATGCATGGATAGACAAACACACACACAGACACACACACACGAAGAAGTACGCTCACCCTCATGCACGTAAGAATAGATGGGCGGATGCATGGATAGAAGGACGTACGTGCGCGCAAACTCACAGATAGATAGATAGATAGTTTATTGAGCACAGCTTACATTTATAAAACATAATACAACTTGGAGATTAATTAACAACTCTCGACCTCACGACACTAAATGAAAAGAAAAAACAGTAGTCCACCAAATATACTTCTTTACAACAACAAAAAACTTTTAACGGCAATATATGGAACTGGAGTTCACAATCAAAATACTGAGTCAGCAAAACATATTCCAAGGCTTAGCAACAATACACGATTGCTTAACATCAGATCCAGTGACAACACGAATTAAACCCTAGATATTATTTACAACACATATTTCATGTTTCCTCTTAATTAATTATAAACTAACACAAATAAACAAACATGTATACACACCTCAAGAGAACTAAACCAGATAAGTGTAAATGTACATGTAAACCTTAAGAATATTGTAAGTAATAAGACAAGACTTGTCATTCAGAAATCTACCGGATATAGTTCCTCCACTATGGTATAATTTTACACACACACACACACACACACACACACACGCATGCATATATGACCACATCCCCCCCCCCTTTTTCACGAACACACAACTCCAACACGCAAAAAATGTGATTTGTTGGGTGTGACACATTCAGACCATAACGAGGACCAGAATACTTGAACCTGCGGAATATGAGGTGGAAGCAGGTTGCGGGTGATGAGATGGGAGGAGCTGGAAGAATATGATGACGCTACAATGAATGGGAACGAATCTGAAGAAATATATGATAACGAAGAGTAACAAAACGGGGAAGACAGAGAAGGTGAAGAAATATAAAGAGGTTGTGAAGAGAATAACTTGGAAAGCATTGCTTTCGTGGTAGGTGGAGAGTAAAGAAGAAGAAAAAAAAAGGAAGATGGAAGGAAGAGGCGTATGTGGAAACAACAGGAAAGCAGTGTATAAAAGAGGGTATGAACACTGAAATCTATGAAATGTATCGGTGTGGGGATGAGGTAGATATATTTGGAACATGGAATAGTTGTTGTAACTGTAAGAATGTAATAATGACGGGTACCAGAAGGAAGACGAAGATGAGTAACAGAGAGGTGAAAGAGAAAAAGTTCAACATATATCGATGGTAACTGAGTGGAATGAAAAGGAAAAATGAGGGTTGGAAACATGTTGGAGGAAAAATACGTGGGTCGATTAACTCTCATACACTCCGATTCAGTTTGTCACTCGCTAATTTCTCCGCTCAACAAACATATTATTATTATCTGAACCACATGGAAACATTATGCTTTCTTGTTAGCTGAGTTCTTGTCTAATACTTTTATACCAGTAGGCTTAAGGTAATAACGCTTCTCGATCTAAGTAGAGTATGCTGAAATTATAGACATCAAAGCTGTTTAGAAACAGGGATGTGAACATGGAAGTGAAAAAGTTACTGCATGACGGTTTTGTGATACCAACTCTAACGTATGGCAGAGAAACTTGGACCTTGTTGGAAGGACAGAAGTCAAGAGTGAGAGCAGTGGAAATGAGTTATTTGAGAGGAGCATATGGAGTCACATGGAGAGACAGACTGACAAAATAATGAGGACGTGATGGAGCGTTGTTGTGTGGATGTGGATGTGATAGCAAATGTTAGGAAAACACACTGAGGTGGTTTGGCCATGTGGAGAGGATGGCGAGCGAGAGACTGACGAGGAGTATGTATATGAGGTGAAGGGAGGAGAGGGAGGGGGAGGCCAAGGATGAGATGGAAGGATGGAGTGGAGAGGTATATGAGAGAGGAGGATGTAAGCTGGGAACAGGGAAGTGAAATGGCGGGGGACAGGGCTACATGGAGGCGATTTGTTTGTGGCCACTCCTTACGGGATTAAGGAGTCTGGCATTACATAGATGGACAGAAAACTGTGTAGCAGAACACCCTCTTTATTCCACTGGAATTTTTAGCCTTCGTATACATATCTCTGTTTTAGCAGAAACCTCATTCTGGCCGGCCAAGAAGAGTCAGTGTCATTGAATTACGTAATTACTTTATTACATACAAACATGCTGATATAAACTTAGCCCATTGCCGTCCTTGTATAGCCTCCATGACGGTTACAGGTGCCGTCTTAGGATCCCCAGAATATCCCTTATTTACGGTCATTTCAAGAACCAGTAAGGGACTAATTTTGGTCATTTGTATTGTTATGCTGGTAGGACTTGTCAGTGGCTTATATCTGGAAATGTGAGGACTGTTCTAGAAATTAAGCATTATGAAGGATTAGATTAACGTTTTATATATGGAAATATCAGGAAGGGAGGAAGGAGTAACGAAGAATAATGTACCAAACCATAATATGGCTACATGGCACTGTAAGAGTAGAGAGAAAATTAAGGGAGGAAGGAACATGTAAATGTCAAGAAGAGAGGTAGGACAGAAGTGCACAAGAAGACAGTAGGGAGAACACAATGGGAGAAAAAAAGGCCCATTTAGTCGTCTCTTATGACAAGCAGGGATACTTGGGAAGATTCTTCCCCCCCCCCTCCCTACCCCAGGGGAGGCTTGAGATGTGAGGAACATTCTGGATACAGCAACACGTCTGTTTGATTTTCTTTTTCTCATACCTTAAGAAATAAGTCTTGTCGTTTTTTTTTTTGTGTGTGTAATGTTAATTTGTGCATTATTGCGTGAGAAAACGTGACTTATTTCCTAAGCTCTAGGATATGCATTAATGCACGAGAAAATGTGAATTCTCTCTCGGGCTCTAGAATATCCTATGTTGTTCTGGAGGCAAAGTGAGATGGGCTATTAAAAGTGAATCCGCCGCCTGCTTCCAGAGTGAGTTTTCTGCACGGCAGCTAGTCAGTGAGCCAGTGGCAGCTAGTGAGCAAGAGCCAGATAAACAGAGAGTCAGTAACGTACAGCCATTGAACAGTCGATGAGTCAGTTAGCCACTGGCAGACAGGCAATGACAGAGAGAATTAGTGACAGATTTAATGATCCAGGCAGTGAAAGTTAATCAGTGAAGGATGGAGTAGTTAGTCAGAGGGTCAGTGAGCAATGGCCAGTAAGTCAGTGAATGGACAGTGAGTTAGTAGTATAGTCTATTTGACTGACCTGTGCAGCTGAGATGTATGGGGCAAGTAGGGTGTGTTTGATTCGCGGCTGCTGATTGGTCGCCGATGATATCAGTGAAGTAATGCAGGCAAGTACTGTAGTGCAACATGCGGACGTAAGTGTACACTGTGGGTGGATATTATAGTGCAACAAGCGGACGTAGATGTATACCGTGGGTGGATGCAGTGCAACATGCGGACGTGGGTGTATACCATTGCACCACGGGTGAATACTTCAAACGTCACCCATCGTTTTATAAAACTTTATAATCAACATTAACTCCCTTTGATAACAGAAAACTTTTAAAGCTAATTTTGACCTCTTTAGTCTCAAAAATTCCTCCATATTTAAACTGGCTGCATATACTGCGGGCACTTTGAAAATATAAATATGTTCGTTAAAATAAGATGAGCTGTAGATTTACATCATCGGCGGCCAATCGGCAGCCGCGAAACAAACACATCCTACTCGCCCCATACATCTCAGCTGCACAGGTCAAACATTTTTTTTTTTTTTTTTTTTTTGGGGGGGGTAAGTGAGGTAGCAAGATAGTGTAAGAGAGAGAGAGAGAGAAGCCACAGTGTTTAGCAAGTGTACCTCAGCTGTGCCTAGAAGAAATAAAACCCTGAAGTGTTGAATGTTCTTTGACTAACATCCTGGACTGTCTAAGCATCGTTTTCGACATATCAACGATCCCTACGTTGTTGCATTTGGTGTCAGGAGTAGGGATATCGTTTGAGAGATGGAGACGCATGGATAGTCCGCCAAAATGACGGACATATCTCTGGCAAATATATTAATGTTGAGAGCCCATCATGAAGAACAAAAACATCAAGAAGCACAGCAAGAAGAACATAAGAATTATATATTTGCAGTGTTGAGAGCACAGCAAGACGAACAAAAGAAAAACTTTCGTATTTTCGCAGTGTTGAGAGCAGAGCAAAAAAAAAAAAAAAAAAAAAAAGCTCAAGCACAAAGCAGTGCAAGACTAGAAGAACACCTAAGTGGGCAGAGACTTTAGCTTCTCCAACTATGTGAGGAGCTGCAGATGAGACCAGGAAACTGAATCAGCAACAGAAGGTGGTGTACAGCAAGGAAGTGAGAATAAGCAACTAAGTAAAAGAAGTGAGGGAAGAGGTTTCCTGTATACTGGAGGATAAATTGAAAAGTGGCATACAGGAAGTAACAGTGCTAAAGTCCTGGAACAGAGTTTGGTTGAGGGTCAGCACTCAGTACTCCCCACAGGTGCCAGTGAGAGGTGCACGGAGGGGGATGGTGAGACTGAGGGAGTAGTATACCCAATGGTCATCAACACAGGCTCAGAGAGGACTTTGGTGCAGCTGGATGTCGTGGACTATCGGCAGTTTCCAGAGGCTTTGCAATGTCTGTGTGGAGGTGCAATGTGCTGCACTGGGCTTGGGGGACTGATGGGTGTTGGGATGCGGCAGGGAGGAAAGGAGGAGAGCCTGGCTGTGTGTGTTACCGACATGGTGAACCCTTGCATTCTGGTCTTGGACTACCTGATGTCAAGCCACTGCCTGCTTGCCTTTCATTCAGTGTGAATGTTTCTTGGAGGAAGGAGCATT
Organism: Coenobita brevimanus; assembly: GCF_032717465.1. Classification (NCBI taxonomy): domain Eukaryota; kingdom Metazoa; phylum Arthropoda; class Malacostraca; order Decapoda; family Coenobitidae; genus Coenobita; species Coenobita brevimanus. Next base: position 35,768,785 of record NC_136955.1, read on the forward strand.
CTGCTGAGGCCTGTGAAGCATGGACGTCTGCTAATGGCAAACCAAATAGACTGCAGTCATCACCCCTGAATTAGAAATGCTGCTGACCTGCAAGACCAATGAGATGCAACACACTGCCCTGGGATTGGTGGAGCATAGAAGCCATGGCATTATAGAAGAGGGAGTGGGAATGGGCAGGAGCTTGATAAACCCTACAGCAGCAGAAGTACCCGTCGTCAAAGCCAGCTTCTCCCATCGCTCTAAAAAAGACAAATCAGGGCACAATTGTTTGGTTGCACCAAGAAGTCGATCAGGAGCCACCAAGCAGTGCATAACAGAGAAGTATGGTTAAGCCCCAGGAAGAACTATCCAGGCGCTTTCCAAGGAGAGCCTATTGTCTGGAGAAGCCACAGATGGTTCTGCTGAAAAGCCTCTTGGTGAAGTATGCTGATGTGTTTTCCACAGGAGATATCATGGACCCGGTAAGTACACTTAGAGTGAAGTCGAGGACCTGCTGTACATTGGCGATGAAAGGAAGGCCCAGGAGAGTGACGGAGTCGTTGGCATCATTGGCAGTCCAGATCTCCATCCCATGCGATCTAGACAACAGAGACGAGGGTAATGACTCACTAGTCTGGAAGTATTTCCTGTATATACTTGTATATTCGTATGATTAGGTGGCTGTGTCGACGATTCACAGTTTATAGGGAAGGGAAGTGTTATGCCAGTAGGATTAGGTTTGTGGTTTATATCTAGAGATGTGAGGAACATACTAGAAATAAAGTTTTATGCTGTAGGATTTAGTTAACGTTTTTTTTTATCTGGGGATGTGAGGAACATTCTAGAAACGCCGACATGTCTGTTTGATTTTCTTTCACTCTTACTTTAGGAAAATGTTCATGTCATTATTCTTATTGTGAATTCTTAAATTACGTTCATTAATGCATGAGAAACTGTGAGTTCTCTCCTAAGCTCTAGAATATCCTATGTTGTTCTGGAGGCAGTGTGAGGGGGGTTGATTAAAGTGACTCAACCGCCTGCTTGCAGTAAGCGAATTAGTAACGGACAGAGTGAGTTTTGTGCACAGCAGCAAGTAAGTGCTCCCGTGGCAGTTAGATCAACAGTCAGTCAGACAGTGAGTCAGTAACGAACTGCCAGTGAACAGTCAGTGAGTCAGCTAGTCAGTGGCAGACAAGCAATGGCAGAGAGAGTCTATGACAGGCTTTGTGTGCCAGACAGTGAAAGTTAATCAGTGGAAGATAAGCAGTCAGCCAGAGCGCCACAGCGAGGCATGGGGGTTTAGTGTGAAAATTTGTTACCTGGGTGGATGCCACATTTGTCTCACCCGAATAACATGAGCACCACAATAGGCTCCACACCATTTCAATATTTGTCTATGGTTACCACCCAACATGGTAAATGGTTCCCTGAGTTACAGGAAACCATTTGGTTTGTCACACAGTGTAAAGCCACCAGAAGTGGAAAGAAGAGAAATAAATAGAAATGATGGAAGAACTAGGAAGAGATGAGGACAGACAATTTTTGAATGATGGACATGAAGGAAGAAGTAGTTAGCACTACATCAAGCGACTGGATGATAGGCATCCCTACCTACAACCTTAGACAACTGTAACATACAATATTAAATTCATTGCACAAAGTTACAGCTGTTACAGCCGTTTAGCGAGTTCTGTATGTATCTCCCTAGATATCTATAGAGAAAACAGACAGACAGACAATCTTATAGATAGATAGGCAGATAGATAGATGGATGGATGGAGAGACCGACAGATTGATAGATAGATACAAGGATATTAAAATTATAATGGCTAAAAATAAAAGACGTAAAACGTGCTAGTGTGCAGTGTTACTGTGAGGATGCGTGTCATTATGTAAGAGGAGGTGAGGTAGTGTGATGTATGGTGTGGTGTAGAATGGACCGTGTGATAATATGAGACATTGCTATGGGTTGCGTATCAGTATGTGTGGAGTGGACCGTGTATTAGTATATGCTGTGACATCGTAATGGGTCCCGTATCAGTATGGAGGGAGTAGGCTGTAACATGGAGGGAGGAGATTGTAGCATCAGCTGAACAGGGCAGCACTCCCAAAGTGGATGGAAAGCTGATGATAGGGAAAGCTGGATTTCCAATTACATTAACCGTCGGGACATGCTTCTGGCCATCCCCCTTTGTTGAACATTTTCAGTGTTTCAGTAATACAGGGATTAGGCCAGCATACTCCCCTATACAATATCCTCTAACTATCAGCACCAGACTACATGGACATTACACACAACACTTCCTTTTCTAAATATATAAAAACAAACACCCAGCGTCGAAGTCCCCATGGGTGACGGGACCATTAAAGCCTCCATCATCCGCCCCTCTCCCGGTAACGGTCAAGATTGACGCCTGTAACCACCGTCTGACTCACTTAATTTCTGCAGCACTCGCAGCCTTTCCTCTAATATTCTCTTGAACATCCACCTCTTTTCCTCTAACCTCATCTTCTCTTCCATATTGAGACTCGGCTGTCTGAAACAAGTGGTAGTAAACTCTTTTCTGTATCCTCCTGCTTTCTCTATACTCATTTCGATGCCAAAGGTGGTTGTTGTGTATACGTATGCAACACATATCTAGCTCTTCTGTTCCTAAACTTAAATATTTTGAATTCTCTACTCTCTGGCTTCAGCTTTCCTGTCATTCTCTGACTATGTATATCTGTGCTGCTTACATATCCCTTTATTCTGATGACTATGATAAATTCTTTGACTATCTCCCTTCTAAGATGGAACACTTCCTCTCAATATCTCCTTTCTCCGAAATCTCCATTCCGAAAATCTCCATTCCAGGTGATATCAGTGTTCACCACCACCTTTGCCTCTCCTCTCCTTTCACTGCTTCATCTGGTGAAAAAGCCTACATCTTTTCTGTCCTTAATGACCCAGAGCAGCTTGTAAAGCACCCTACCCTTATCCCAGAGTCCCTTGGAGAGAGTTCCAACATACATGACCTTTTACACTGTTCATCTTTTCTCTCTGTAGGGCTTCTCTAATCACAACCTTATCACCTTAACCTGTTCTATCGCTCCAGTAAGGTCTGTGGACCCTCCCAAGAAGTGACGGCTTGGGAGTATTGAAGCTGCTGACTGGAAGGCCGTCAGGCATTACATCTTTTTTAATCCCTGGAATGATTATTGTTTCCATGGCTGAGAACCGCTTGAGTGTTCCTCATGCATTAAGAATTTTTTTCTCAGGCATTGAAGGATACATTCCTTTCTCTTATTTTGTGACTGGTGGAAAAAAAAAAAAGTTTAATCATTATCATGCCTGTTCTAATGCTATCCACAGCAAGGAGAGGGCATTCAAAAGGTACTGGATCCAACCCAGCCCTGAATCTCGTATCTTTTACATTTCTGCCCAGAATCCTGCTAAGTCTATCCTTTACTCAGCTAAGAATAATTTCATTTGTACTAAAAGCTCTGAACTGTTCAACTCAAATTCTTCCTACTCCTTCTGGTGCCTTGCCATAGACTTTGCTGAAAACTTTACTTCGTCATCCTTCATTCCACGTCTCCATCTTCTCCACTCTGATGGCTCTGTAGCTGTTTCTTCTACCGATAAAGCAGAACTCTTAGCTCAGACTTTCTTCTCCAGTTCCACCTTAGAAGATTCTGGCAATCTTCTTCCATCACTTCCACTCTCTGAGTTCCTTATGACTGAGATTAAAATGTATTCAGAGTATGTTTTCCGTTATCACTGGCCTATGGGCGTGATGGGGTCCCTTTTGTTGTCCACAAGAATTTTGCTTTTCTGCTTACACCCTGCGTCGGTAAACTCTTTCGTTTTTGTCTGCCAACTTGTACCATTCCTTCTTGCTGGAAGTGTGCTGTCATTCAGCCTGTCCTAAAGAGGGGTGACCATTCCCAGCCCTCTGACTATCGACCAGGTGCTTTAACATCTTGTATTTCTGATGTTTTACGGTCTGTTCTAAAAATAAATATAAAAATAAAGCACCTTTCCTATCTCAATCTTCTTTTCGATAGTCAGTTTGGGATCCGCCTGGGATGTTTCATTGGCGGTCTTCTCACCTTCCTTTCAGACTCCTGATCACCCTTCTTTTGGGACTTTGGCAAAAACTATGCTATTGCACTTGACCTCTCATAGGCTTTTGATCAAGTCTGATATAAGTCATTAATTTCCAACTGTAGTCTTAGGCTTTCTATCATATCCGTGCCTTCATCTCTAGTTTCCTTTCTGGTCTTTTCTGTAACTGCTGTTATACACAGCCACCAATCTTCTCCTAGGGCCATCAGTAGTTGTGTTCCTCGGGGTTTTGTGCTGTAACCAATTCTCTGCCTCCTGTTTGTCAATGACCTCCTAAGCTGTACATCTAACCCTATTCGCTCACATGCCCATGACTCCACCCTTCATCTTTCCATCTGCCTCCCGCAGCATCCTTCTCAGCAGTTGCTTCAACAAACATTGGATGAAACAATGGTACACCTTCTATCTAACTTGGCTCATATCTCTGCCTGGGTTAAAAGTAATCTTGTTATTTATGCATCGAATACTCAGTTCTTACATCTTTTGACCCATCAAAATTTACCTTAGGAATACCCTTTCATTTTCAATAATACCTTACCCAATCCTGCATCATCTTTGACTATCCATGGGGTTTCACTTTCTCGGGATTTATCTTGGAATGATCATACTACCTTTCTTGTAAAATCTCATCCTAAGAGATTTTGTGTCCTAAGCCGACTCTGTGCCTTCTTTACCCCTTCACAATGGTTGACTTTATACACGGGTTTCGTTCGCCCCTGTGTAGAGTACAACTCTTATGTGAGGGAAGACTCCCCAAATACAACTCCTCTCAACAAGGTGGAGTCAAAGACTTCTAGTTTCACTAACTCTCCTACTCCTACTGGCCCCTATTCAACCTGTATTTCTTCGACGCACTGTTGCATCTTTGTCACTCACTGCTCCCCTGAACTCACTGCTTGCATTCCTCCACCGCTACGGCAGGCGTGTAGCACCCGTCTAGCAGCAAATTTTCATTCCTTTTCTGTCCAGCTGCCCAATGCAAGCGTTAACCATTACTCCCAGTCCTCCATGTATACAAGTCAGCTCTGGAACTCTTTTCCTTTGTTTATATTTCCTACTGACTCTGACCTCCAGTCTTTTAAACGTAGTGTGTCCAGGCATCTCGAAATGAATTGATCTTGACTGTGGTGCTCTTACCTTGTTTTCATTTTTTTCTTGGAGAGAACAATTTGTAGGCATCTAGCCTTTGATTTCTTCTTCCTTGCGTATAAAAAACAGGTATAAGAAAGGGTCAACAAGGTTAGGTATTTTCAAAAAAACTTCTTCACAACGACTGCACATTCATTATCTGTTACCTTCAGACGCATTTACTCGACTAAGGAAAGACCTCTTGTACGTACAGGGTTAATCCATATTGCTTCGAACCCTCTTTCTCGAGGATGTCCTTCTTACACTGAGTAACCATGTCTGGCGGTAGGATGAATATAATGAGGTCCTTCGGTTGACGGGGTCAAGTTCCCATCAGTCACGATGTAGGTGCTGTCAGTCTTGTATACTGTTGTCAGTCACGATACCACGAGACTGGGCGCCGTATAAAATTTTTAAATTATTTCTTCATAAAGAATATATATTATAAAATCGTCTAAATCCACACCAGGTATTCGACGATCGTTTCCGTAATATTAAATGAAATTATTTAGATCCGCATTTTACAACAGACAAACTAAGGAGGTGAACGAGTCGTTTGAAAGGTCAGTGATGACAACGTTCTGCCAGTGCCTAACTCCCTTAAAACACATTAACAGATCAATATTTATCACACTCTTTACCGTGATGTAAATAGCTTTATCATGTTTTTTTTTTATGCGAGGAAGAGGGAACCAAAGGCCATGAGCCGGCAGTAACAGTTCCCTCCAAGAGAAAAACAAAATACAATAGAGAGCCAATTTCAAGATCCGATCATTTTGAGATGCCTGGACACACTGTGTTTGAAAGACTGGAGATCATAGGCAGCAGGAAATACAGACAGAGGAAGACAGTTCCAGAGTTGACCTGTTCCATAAATGAAAGACTGGGAGTAACGGTTAACTCTTGCATTAGAGAGTTGGACAGAAAAGGGATGAGAGTTTGCTGCCAGACGGGTGCTACGCGCCCGTCGTAGAGGTGGAGGAATGCAAGCAGACAGTTCAAAGGAGCAGTGACCATTAAAGTAGCGATAGAAAAGAGATAAAGATGCAACAGTGCGGTGAAGAGACAGAGGTTGAAGGGAGTCAGTAAGAGGAGAAGAGTTAATGAGACGAAAAGCCTTTGACTCCACCCTATTGAGAAGAGCTGTATGTAGGGAGCCTTCCCACACATGAGAGTTGTACTCCACACAGGGGCGGATAAAACCCCTGTATAGAGTCAACAATTGTGCAGGGGTAAAGAAAGAGCGGAGTCGGCTTAGCACACCCAATCTCTTGGAAGCAGATTTTACAAGAGATGTAATATGATATTTCCAAGATAAGTCCCGAGTAAATGAAACCCCAAGCATGTTCAAGGATGATGCAGGTTTAAGCTGAATGTTAATAAACATTAGTGGGTATACCTGTGGAAGATTTTGTTGGGTTAATAGGTGTAAAAACTGAGTCTTAGGTGCATTAAAAACAACCAGATTATTTTTACCCCAGTCAGAGATACGAGCCAAGTCAGACATTAGGTGTGCCATAGCCTCATCCCTTGTTTATTGAAGTAACTGTTGAGATGGGCGTTGCGAGAACCGAATGGAAAGGTGAAGGGTGGAGTCATCAGCGTATGAGTGGATAGGGTTAGATGTACAGCTTAGAAGATCATTGATGAATAAAAGGAAGAGAGTTGGTAATAGGACAGAGCCCTGAGGAACACCACTGTTGGTAGATCTAGGAGAAGAACGATGGCCGTCTACAACAGCGGCTATAGAACGACCAGATAGGAAGCTAGCGATCAAGGCACATTTAGAAGGATAGAAACCGTAGGAGGGCAGTTTGGAAATTAAAGATTTATGCCAGACTCGATCGAAAGCCTTTGAGATGTCACGTGCAATGGCAAAGCTTTCGCCAAAGTCCCGAAAGGAGGATGACCAGGAGTCTGAAAGATAGGTGAGAAGATCGCCAGTGGAGCGTCCCTGACGGAACCCGTGCTGACGATCGGAAAGAAGGTTGTGATAGGAAAGATGCCTTAAAATTTTTCTATTGAGAATTGACTCAAAAACTTTTGAAATACAGGACGTTAAAACAATTGGACGATAGTTGGAAGGTTGGGAGTGGTCACCCTTCTTTAGGACTGGCTGAATGAGAGCAAACTTCCAGCAAGAAGGAAAGGTACAAGTTGACAGACAAAGGTGAAAGAGTTTGCCTAGGCAGGGTGTAAGCACAGAAGCACAGTTCTTGAGAACAACAGGAGGGACCCCAACAGGCCCATATGCCTTGTTAGTACTGAGGCCAGTGATGGCGGAAAATACATCAGCTGAAGAAATTTTAATATCAGCCAGGAGGAAGTCAGAGGGGGGAAGTGATGGAGGAACAGCACCAGAATCGTCTAAGGTGGAATTGGAGGAGAAAGTCTGTGCGAAGAGATCTGCTTTATCAGTAGAAGAAATAGCTACAGAACCATCAGAGTAGAAAAGAGAAGGGAAGGATGATGAGGTAAAGTTGTTAGAAACATTTTTGGCAAGGTGCCAGAAGAAGCGGGAAGAATTCGATTTGGAGAGTTGAGAGCATTTAGTATGGATGAAATAATTTTTAGTAGAGCGAAGAACAGACTTAGCACGATTCCGGGCAGAAACATACAGATGATGTGATTCAGGGGTGGGTTGGTTCCGGTACCTTTTGTAGGCCCTCTCCTTGTTGCGGACAGCATTAGAACAAGCGTGATTAAACCAAGGCTTTCTTGCGTTAGTCAAAGAATATGAGAAAGGAATGTATGCTTCCATGCCTGAGAGAATAACCTCCGTAATGAGCAAGGCACACTCAGATGGCTCACGGCCATGGAAGCAATAATCATTCCAGAGAAAATCAAAGAAGTACTGCCTGAGGGCCTCCCAGTCCGCGGCTCCAAAATGCCACAGACGACGTTTCCCTGGAGGGTCCACAGGCCGTACCTGAGTGATAGGACAGGTTAAGGTAATAAAATAAGGTTGTGATCGGAGGAGCCCAACGGAGAGAAAAGAATAACAGAGTAAGCAGAAGGATTAGTTGTGAGGAAGAGGTCAAGTATGTTGGAGCTCTCTCCAAGGCGGTCAGGGATATGGGTAGGGTGCTGTACAAGCTGCTCTAGGTCATTAAGGATAGAAAAGATGTAGGCTTTTTCACCAGATGGATCAGTGAAAGGAGAGGAGATCCAAAGGTGGTGGTGAACATTGAAATCTCCTTGAATGGAGATTTCAGAGAAAGGAGAAATGGATAGAATGTGTTCCATCGTAGAAGTAAGATAGTCGAAGAATTTTTGATAGTCAGTAGAATTAGGGGATAAGTAAACAGCACAGATATATTTAGTCAGAGAATGACAGGAAAGCCAAAGCCAGAGTGTAGAGAATTCAGAAGAATCGAGTTCAGGAACACGAGAGCAAGATAAGTCGTTGCGTATATATACACAACAGCCACCTTTGGCTTTGAAATGAGTATAGAGAAAGTAGGAGGATACAGAAAAGGGTTTGCTGTCAGTTGCCTCAGACAGCTGAGTCTCAGTTAGAAAAAGAAGGTGAGGTTTAGAGGAGGAGAGGTGGTGCTCAACAGAGCGAAAGTTAGAGGAAAGGCCGCGAATGTTGCAGAAATGAAGAAGAAGAGAGTCAGACAGTGGTTCCAGGCACCTCGAGTCGTCACCGGGAGAGGGGCGGATGGTGGGGGCATTTATGTTCCCCCTCCTGGGGACTCCGAGGCTTGGTGATGAGTCGCCATTTTAGTTGAATTTTGAATAGGAAGTGTAGTGTGTACTGTGCATGTAGTTTGGTGTAGATAGAGAAATTTGTACTTGAGAGCATTCTGGCCTACTGTCTGTGTAACTGAGACACTGAAAAAGTTCAGCAAAGGGCGATGGTCAGGAACTAGTCCTGGGGGCTGATGAAACGGGAGCTCCAGCACTCCCTGTCATCAACTTTCCATCCACCTCGGGAGTACTGCCCTGCTCGACTGGTGCTACAGTCTACTCCTCACCGCCATGACTCTATTAGCACCGTGATACGTGTATTAGGTATGATCCTGAAACATATAAAGGGAAAAATCTAAATGTAAGTTAATAATCAGCAGAGTATCAAGGTAATATGTGCCATATTTCCATTCACTCATCATTCAAGACATCAAAATTCCCGGTCATCATCATTATCATCATCATCATTATCATCCTTATCCTCATCATCATCATCATCCCTAAACTGTTTCCACGAAAAAATATGGGATGATCAAGTCAGAAAATGAAGCGGGTACTAGATATCCAGAAGCAGGACCAGGAAAACACAAGGCCATCCCATCAGAACAAACTTATCACTGATATTACCTTTGGCTTGACCCAGTCTCCTTGTCTGCTAATGTCCACTGATATGGAACTTTCGCAATTCCTCTTCCACAGTTACATCCTGACTCCTTCAACCCCAAGACATAATTTATTGCACATTTAATCTTAGTCAGAGATATACTTAAAGATAATTAGAAGTAAAAAGATACTCTTATATGAAGGTTCAGTCTAACCCAAAGGTTTTCAGCATTTTTCTGGTCGGGCCCCCCTAAGCCTTGATTAACATATTCACGCCCTTCCTCCATCCCCTTGGTCAACATATCCACATTCCCCTATCCCCCGGCTTCCTGCCATTATCTGATTGCGAAAACTTCTTCCAGAAATATTAGACGTAACCCGACAGAATGAGGGCTGCATTGACCGTGCTCCTGCAGTACACTATCCCCTTTTTCGAGGAATAGGAGAGAAGCTGAGAAATCTGTATATTTCAACTGGTGTTTCGTCTGTCCTCCAATATAAGACTTACTGGTATCTTTAATTTTCACCAGAACCGAGCAAATTAGAGAAAAATAGGAAAACTTCAACAACGAGACACATGAAGAAATGAAACGAAAGTATTACACGCGTCAAAGAAAAGTGTACTTTGACGGCTGAAACAGAGAGAGTATGAACAATGAATAAAAATCAATTGTTCATCCTGACACACACACACACACACACACACACACACACACACACACACACACACACACACACACACACACACACACACACACATACATACACACACACACACACACACACACACACACACACACACACACACACACACACACACACACAGATAGATGTACAGGCGCTTTTGTAGCATAGGTAAGTGACCGACCACTGGATTCAAAAAATCTTTGCAAGACATTTCTGTTCAAATGCATGTAAGACAGGTTGGACTAAAGTGTATTATATGCAAGATTCTAGCCTCGTGATCGAATGCATTAGGGTACTCCAGCCGGAAATGTTCCCCCGGGTTTTCATGTAAGGGAGAGAGAGAGAGAGAGAGAGAGAGAGAGAGAGGGAGAGAGAGAGAGACAGAGAGACAGAGAGAAAGAGAGTTCAGAATTTCAGGCAGAAGAAAAACTTCACACTAAAACTGTACAGTTCGAACGGCAATAGAAAAGCCTGGGGAAAAAGAAAAGTTGATGTGATAAATGTAATGTTGTTACTAGTGTAAGAGAAATTCAGAGGAAGGAACGGTGAGAGAAGGGGAGGAGTAATTAAAGGAGAAGAAAGGTATCTGAGGAAGGAGTGAGAAATGGGGAAATGCGGGGAGGGGAAAGAAAAGAAAAAGAAAAGAGGCAGGACAGAGGAGGGAGAGAAAACACATCAAGGAGAGCCATACAGAGAAGGCAACAAACGTGTCCACCAATTAATCCAAGGGTCGGACACTTGATTTCGTACTGTATTCATTACCTTAGATGGATTGCTCTCAGCTTCGACATCCCTGTACAGTACTTCACTCTGCCTGACTTCACTCTTCCATCAACTTCGATTTAAATTGGATCAAACTGTTTGCATCGACCTTGTCTTGTAACCTTGATCTGTGATCCTATACCCCTTATACTTAAATCTCCACAACATTGGCTGACCCCAAGTCCCCTCACGAAGTTGATCTAAAACAGATCAAAACTGTTTGCGTAACAGAAGCAAACATTTAACTATGCCACGTGACCTTAACCTATTACGGGGTGTTTTCAAATGTAATCCCTTTTTTCTTGCTTTTCCTGACAACATAAGTCTATATCGGATTGCAGCGGTTTAAACAACCTTGACATTTGACCATCGCTTTTGACCTTTTCCTACTACCTTTTCATTTGATTTCATAAACCAATACCTTTACTCTAGCCTTACCCTGAACCACTCCACTAAGTCTGGTGTAAATCAGAAAAAAGCTTTAAAATGATATTGCCATATGATCTTGACCTTTGGCCTCTCCGTGTAACATTCATAATTATTAAACTGACTGTTTTCTCAACCGTGTTTCATCAACAATTAAAGTTGATATTGTTACCTGGCCATAACCTTGACTCTACTGTTCTCAAAAATTAAGTTCAACATTTGGCCTGACCATCAGCCCTTCCCGGTGATCAGGTAGTTAAAGAGTCCTTGATGAGATAATTGTCATAACAGGTTCGATCCCCAAGCTGTGACTGGAGGCAATTTGATCAAGTAATACCCCAAGGGAAGCAGACTATCGTCTGTATATATATACTAGCTGCTACCTGCTCCAGTATAATGGAACCTAACAGTAAGGTAAGCATCTTCGCTTACTATGACAGGTGAAAGACTAAACTGTGATAGAAGATGCTTACCTTACTGTAAAATTTAACTATCCACAACCAGGCCTCACTCCGTCAACTACCCCAGTCACATCAATTCTTCGTTGTTACAGATCACTGACATCGAGGCATCATATCAAAACTGCTTTACTTATTTCGTTCACACACAGACAAAAAAAAAATGAATTTTATCTTGCCCTGCGACCTTGACTGTTGGTTGATTGCTCTTAAAATTTACTTCCGTCGGTCTTGCCTTACCCTCAGCCATTCCACCAGGTTAGATCTAAATTAGATAAAAAAAAAAAATGTTTAAGCTGACCTGGCCAGAATAAAATCTGACCTAGGCTTGTTGGCTTCACCTTTGACTTATTATTTTCAAAACAATAAGCATGTTCCATGGCTGGCCGCCAATTGTTCCACCAAGTTCGGTTGCAATCGAATAAAAAATTAATAATTTTCCCAACACACACACACACACACACACACACACACACACACACACACACACACACACGAATATGAGGACCTGGCAGAGAGTACAATTCAGAGTATAAGATCATTGCTACATAAAATGGAAGAGAAATCGGAAAGAATTATACTAACTGGGGACTTCAATACAAATATAAATTGGAATACTCTAGATATAAATAGCCAAGAAAGCTGTTGGGACCAAAAGCTCCTGGATCTCGTACAAGAGTTTTTCTTAACGCAACATGTGAGGGAAACCACCAGAAAAAGAGGACTTGATGTACCTTCAGTGCTAGATCTAGTATTTACTAGGCAAGAAAATGATATTGACATTTTAATATATCACCCTCCACTCGGCAAAAGCGATCATGCAGTACTAAATCATAACTTCAGGATAGCATATGACATAGTAAACAGCAATGACAGTTACAAAAAGAGCCTAAACTATAAAACGGGAAATTATCAAGACCTAAAGAAGTGTTTCTTAGAAGTTGATTGGGAAAATGAGCTTAGAGGACAAGATTTAAATGCTGTATATAAAAAATTTTGTGAATTTTATGAAATAGGAGTCCAGAAGTACATCCCACAGCACAAAGAAGCAGATAAGAAAATACAGAAGTGGTTCAATACAGAAGGTAAAAAATAAAAAGAAAGAAGAGATTTGTTGTGGAATAGATACAGAAGACACAATAGTGAAAGGGCATATAATAATTACAAACAGGCAAGAAACGACTATACAAGAATAAGGAGGGAAGCCCAAAAATAGTTTGAGGAGGATATAATAAATAAAAGTAGTGATCAACCAAAGCTGTTTTACAGCTATATCAGAAGCAAAACCAAAGTAAAAGATATAATACAATCCATTATGGACGAGGGAATCACTTATACACAAGAGAAAGATATTTGTGAAGCACTAAATAAGAATTTCCATTTAGTTTTTACAGAAAAAAAAAATTGAGAGGGACTATGTGGAACACGCATGTCCACACATACTACCAGATATACAAACAGCAGAAAAAGTAATACAGGAGGAGTTAAGTAGATTAGACAGAGGAAAAGCAAGTGGTCCTGATGAAATTTCATGTTGGGTATTACGAGAATGTGCAAAGGAGTTAAGTAAACCATTATTTATAATTTTCAAGAAATCCTTGAGTCAAGGTAACCTACCTCATATTTGGAAAAATGTAAATATTGTCCCCTTATTCAAGAAAGGAAATAGACAAAATCCACTCAACTACCGACCAGTATCACTGACCAGTGTTGTAAGCAAGGTATTAGAAAAACTTATAAGAAAAGCTTGGGTAAATCATCTAGAAGAACACAGTATGATAACAGAAAGACAGTTTGGTTTCAGAAAAAGAAAATCATGTGTTACTAATCTGTTGAGCTACAATGACAGAGTAACAAACACAATACAGGAAAGGGAAGGATGGGTGGACAGTATCTATTTAGATTTCAAGAAAGCTTTTGACACAGTACCACACCAAAGACTTTTATGGAAACTGTACCATCAAGGAGGAATTCGAGGCAAACTGTTTTGTTGGATGCAAGACTTTCTCATGAAAAGAGAAATGAGAACAGTACTAAGAGGGAACTACTCATCATGGAAAGAAGTGACTAGTGGAGTACCACAGGGTTCAGTGCTGGCACCAATCATGGATTTAGTGTATATAAATGATATAAACAGTAACACTGGAAATGAGAGCTATCTGAATATGTTTGCAGATGATGCAAAAATACAAAGGAGAATTACTAGCACAGACTCTTGTAAAGAGCTACAAGAAGAATTAAATAAACTTCATGAATGGAGTAGTACATGGCAAATGGAATTCAATGTGGACAAGTGTCATGTAATCAAGTTTGGTAAAAGTGGAAAAAGACCTGATTGGGATTATAAGTTAGGAAATAAAACCCTATACACATCAGAAAGAGAGAAAGACCTAGGTGTGATTATCAATAACAGACTATCTCCGGCTGACCACATCAGCAAGAAGGTACGGAACATGTATACACTGCTTGCAAATATGAGAATAGCATTCACATACATAAATGAAGACATGCTAAGAAGGATAATAACATCATTCATTAGACCAACCCTGGAATATGCGTTAGTAGTCTGGAGTCCTCATCTCAAAAAGCATATAGACAAGATTGAAAAAGTTCAAAGGGCCGCTACAAGATGGATACCAAGCTTAAGGGACCTAAGCTACGAAGAAAGACTAAATAAACTGAATCTACCAACTTTACAGGAGAGAAGGAAAAGAGGTGACATGATAATGCTATATAAGTGCAAATCAGGAAAGGAGAAAATAGACATAAATGATTACTTAACATATGGAGAAGCATCAGCAAGAGGACACTGCAGAAAACTGCATAAGAAGAGAGGTGATAAAGACGTAAGGAAATTCAGTTTCCCAAACAGAGCAATTGATCAATGGAATGCACTACCGAATGAAATAGTGTGTGCCAAAACAATTCACAAATTTAAGGTTATGTACGATAAATATGGTTTAAGACTCGGGACAGTACGACCTTGACTCATTCCTGTAAAGATACAATTAGGTAAGAACAATTAGGTAAGAACACACAAACACAGTGTGCACGTACCAAAACAATACGTTGTTTTTGCTTCTCAAGGATGGGTATAAAAAAGATATAAAACTGCAACCACTTTCTCGGTCGAGAACAAGTGGGGATTTGGAGCAAGGTAAGGAAAGTCTCGTTACCCCTGCAGTGTAACAAGTCTTTTCTACATAGGCGTATTGTTGTTTGGAGAGAGAGAAAAGCCCGACACATTTGTCTGAACCACCATAACCCCCTGGACCACAAAGAGAAAAATAAATTCAGATAAAGCCCCGGTGATCAGGTAGTTAAAGAGTCCTTGATGAGATAATTGTCATAACAGGTTCGATCCCCAAGCTGTGACTGGAGGCAATTTGATCAAGTAATACCCCAAGGGAAGCAGACTAGTCGTCTGTATATATATACTAGCTGCTACCTGCTCCAGTATGATGGAACCTAACAGTAAGGTAAGCATCTTCGCTTACTATGACAGGTGAAAGACTAAACTGTGATAGAAGATGCTTACCTTACTGTAAAATTTAACCATCCACAACCAGGCCTCACTCCGTCAACTACCCCAGTCACATCAATTCTTCGTTGTTACAGATCACTGACATCGAGGCATTTCACCACAAACCATTTCATTCCAGTTTCTGCATTTCCTACACGTATCTGACCATCTTGCGTACTCAGACTCGTATGAATCAAAATCTCTTTCATATCATCCTCTCCCTTCCTTTAAGTACGTCTAACTTCACTGTCTACGATGGTCAGCCTTTCCATCGTACTCTATTATCACACCTTTCTCTTGCTGCATTATTACCCACTCTCGAAAATGGTCTCATCACACTTGTAGATATCAGTCACGGCATTTCCATCACGTTCAGTCTTTTCTATCCCTGTTCAGATATATAAGATTCATGCCCTAAAATGTCACTGAAAGAATACAGTTTAGCATTACAAAGATCGTCACCCAGTGTTTCAAAATACAGAGCAAAGCTAGAGTTAAGGTGGCCTTTACCTGACTTTTTCTGTTCACTGCAAACGACATAACAGTATGAACAGTGGCTAGTCATATCATGCAACTCGTCAAGCACAGTCGAAACAACAATGCCAATTTTACGTTATTCTGAGCAGAGCACTTAGCAGTGCAATGCAGCCATCCATTATGCAGTTAGTGGTGCCACAACGGACGTGCCACAGATTAATGGTGTTAACAAGGTGCCAGAAGATGAGCCACTAATTTCCCAACCGAGCATACATTCCTGACTGACCATGAATGGAACAAGCTCTCAGAACTCACCATTTCCACTGCTGCCACTGCTTTGAGATGGTTATAATTTCTGGTATCTGTTGGTATTGGCTGTTTTATTTTACAAGGGTGTTAATCCCTTTGGGAGAGAAATTCACAGTTTATTAACTGGTAAAGAACTCCCACTACTGATTAAGTTTCTATCTGTAGCGAGAGTTCAATGCATTACAAAGACTCGTGCATTATCTCTGATAATGTTGAACACAGAAATGCTATTTAATGTACAGTAAAGTTCAAGCCTGAGAAAATATGCAGTTATACCCGTCGTTAAAATTATTTGTCGTGAAAAAATTTCATGTTATTATTAACCCGTCACATCCCGACCACTTTCGCACCTCTGACACCCCACGGTCCCGACCATTTTCGGAATTTTTTTTTTTTTGCCTAAAACCTCCGCTTTTGGTGAGAAACAACGAAAATTCATAGAGAAATCGCCCACCTGAGGTCTAAAGTACTCGATACAGGTAGGAGTACCTCCTTACCTTACAGGGTTTTCTATCAGGCTGGCTGCAAAGAAAACGAGTTCTATGGGAGGATAATTATTTCACACTCTTAAACGGTATTTATTTATTTATTTAGTACGAATTTTATATGTAGTACAAGAGTATATTGGTTTTCAAACAGTAATATAGGCATTATAAGCATTGTTTCACTCACTAACTCATCACATTCCTGACCTTCTTTTGCCACATTACCTGATCATCATTTCTGACTTTCTTCCTCTAATGCTATGTAAACTTTGTCCTCCACATTGTCATCGATTGGGGAATCACTCTGGCCCTGAATGTCTTTATTGGCCAGGTCACTGATAACAGGTGAATTGCCGAGACAATGGCGTGCAGGGGGGGGAGGTTATGCAGTGTAAGGTATTGTCCCTGCTTTGCATCTTGTAGAGGAATAGAGGAAGGTGTCCCGTGTATACGTACGAAAAATCACGCGCGAAAATTGAAAATTGTGCAAATTAGGGACCTTGCAATTGCAAAACGTACCAGTACGTCGACGGGACTGGCAAATGCAAAATGTTACAACGTTCCCATACGTCGACGGGACATCTCGGGTTAAACAACGCTGCATCATCTACATGGATCAGAGTTATTGATGAGAGGGTTCCAGCTTAGAAATGAGTAAAAAACTAATGGGTCTAAACACCAAACATAGTAATTAATACTTCCATTGGACTTCACTGATAAGAGGGAAGTCTGTTTATGAAGTATCTAACCACTCATGTCTTAATCTTCATTGAAAATGTTAAACTTTATTTTTTTAACAATAATAATGTAAATCTAACAACTCAATAAAAGAAAGGAAATCAATTGCCATATCTGATAACACTGGTTAAAAAAAAAAAATCTGAGGCAAGCATGTGAATATGTGTTTTTGACTAATTTTGATATGCTTAATTCAAATTTCTAAACAGTTTTGCTCTATCACCTCTAGTTTTTTTGCTTTCACATATGCCTTTTTTTATTATAATGCATATATTTATAATATAATGAGTTTATTTCATATATTAAAATGGCATATTACAGAACGAAACAAAACAGACACAGAACACTGACAGGACTAAATATTACCATTACTTGGATATAAGCATATATACACACCATAATACTACAGACAGTCAGGAGTGAGTTTTTTTGGACGATCTGGTGTACTTTGCCTCCGGGATGTCGTGCAGGAGCATCCAGCAGAAGTCCCCCATCATGCTGGGGTTCCACTTGCCTTGGTAGTTGCTCTCGATCTTAATAATACCTTGGTGGAACCTTTCCCCATGTTCGCCACTTAATGCTCCGAGGTTCTGGGGGAAGTTGAGGTGGGAGTGGAGAAAGTGAATCTTGAAAGACATTCGGCACCCCATATCCTGATAAGCCTGCAACAACTTCTCGACATGCTCTTGGTAATCTAGTGCCCGTGTATTACCAAGGAAGCCATGGCAGACTACCTTAAATGCTTCCCATGCTCTCAAATCCTTCAAGGTGAGCTTCCCCTCAAATACCTCATCCTTCAGCACCTCCCGGATCTGAGGTCCGATGAAGATGCCCTCCTGGAGCCTAGCAGAACTGAGAGCTGGGAACAGAGTGCACAGGTGTTGGAATGCAGCATCATCCTTTCCATGGCCTTCTTGAAATTCTTCTTAAGGCCAAGCTTGATATGAAGAGGGGGAAGAAGCATCTTGTTCATGTCCACCACAGGATTTTCATGGGCACTGTGTTTCCCAGGCACGAAAGTGCTCCTAGACCCCCAGTCCTTCTGTAGTGCTTGACATGTTTGAACTTGTTGTGGCGTGCGTTCTAAACCAAGTTCCAAGAAAATACGATGGTAAATGGACTTTTGATGAATATTTTGGGGCTAGGCCTATATGTATACAAGTACATACATGTGTACATGTATATCTCAAAAACTAGAGGTGATGAGTGAAAAAGGATTTCGAATCTGAAATCAGCACCCCAAAATTGGGTTAGAACACCTAATTTCATGCTTGCCTAAAATTTTTTGTAAATTAGTGTAATTTCATTACAGTGATTGCACAGTCGTAAATTCTTGTATCTCAGTTTAGCATTCCAAAGGGATTTTTCTTCAGTAGGTTTGGAACCTTCTTTTTTAATATTTTCCCACAAAGCTTAAAGATACAGGAAAATTATTTATATTATATATTTTCTCTTGTGTTTTATTGTATTGCCCCGTAGCAGAGAAAAAATAAAAATAATATGTCACGTACTGTCCAATTAGTCCATAATACCAGTCGTGTTGTTGTTATTGTTGTTGTTGTTGTTGCTGTTGGTGCCCCAGCCTCATACGTGACGTGACCTTCATGAACTGTGGCTAAAGTTACTCGTCCCAGCAGTCTACCATCCTCCTTTCGGGGATAGAGTGATAGCTGAAAGTTGTATGGATAATTGGGCAGTGGAGCCATCTGGTTATATTGGTGCCACATCGTGAAGCCCACTCAAGTAGAACTATAGTCGTGGCGAAAGACTCAGGCTGACATTATCGTACCCTGGCAACCTACTTGTAAATAATGTGTCTGATTTCGTATCAAATTATACACGAATCATAATATTATACAAGAATATATCATTCACGAATATTATCATACACGAACATATTACAAACGAATTGTTAAGCTAGGTGTTTTAGGGCGACTTTTTGTCATAAAAACACCAGCTAGAGATCTGGGGTCCTCTTTCGAGACCAGAGCTAGAACACACAACGAGAAGAGCGGGGCATAAAAACTCTGGGCAACAACCTTACATGTGTATTAACTATAATTTCCAGTATACAATATGAGGGAGAGTTACACAGTACACTATTCAATATGAAAAGATACTAGACAGACTAGAGAGCTCTGACTGGGTTGTGTGGTGTTAGTATCAAGCAGGATACTTTCCAGTCGTGAGGGTACTGGACGGACACTGTGTACAAGGTGGGAGTAGATTTTACACAGTCTATCTCTAGGGCTGAACACACAATCTGAATATAAGTGTCCCATCATACACTAAGTGGAGGTAGAGGCACTAGTTCTGCACAGTACACATTATGGGTATGAACACAAATAGCACACAGTGCAGTCACTTGAGCAGTATAGTTAACACAGTAACCGGCATAGGCACTATTGTCACACACACATGGAGCACTCACTGCTTACACTGGGCAGGCCGGAGGGTTCCGACCGGACTGTGGGGACCGGGAGGCTCCTAAGTGTCAGCCAGGCATCAGCGGGGTCCCATCAGGTGTCCCTTCTCTTAAGGGCCACGGGATGACACTCAATGGTGATGTAGCCTGCTGTGGGCTGCGGTTGGGGAAGGTGAATGGCCCTCCACTCGAAGGGCTTGGTTGAGGAGTCTGGCCCTTAGGGCTTGGGCCAAACAATGTGAATAGACGTGCTTGTCTGTGCCCACCCTGGAGAGAAGGTCGCCGTCATCTGGGGCTGGAGAGTTTGCACCCTGGGGTCACAGGGGCACTGCCGAGTGTCCGGCGCCCGCGGCCTCCCTCCCGTCAGGCCGCCATCAGTGTTGTACTGTGGCTTCACCTCCAACGGGTGTCCGTCAGTTGTTCGTCTCCCTTGGGCGCCGGCTGAACTGCACACACTCCCGGGGATATCATGGGTGCTTGACACACTTCCTCCAGACAGAAAGGCTCCTGGGGGCTTCCTTTGTGGGGTGAGACAGAGGAAAGGCCCACTCAGGCACAGGAGGGGTGGGCCGAACAAGGGTCGTCCTCCGGCTGGGAAGTTGCAGGGGATGAGGGACTTTTTTGGTGGCATCTCCCTGGCGCGGCTACAGGCCATCACCGAGGTCCGTGGGCAACAGGAGGAGGGCTGCTACAGGCCGTCCCTTCCCTGTCGGTGCGGCTACAGGCCATCACCGGGGCCTGACTTCCTGGCAGGACTGTGGGCGAGGTGTGGCTACAGGCTGTCGCCTGTCCACGGGCATGGCTACAGGCTGTTGTCGGTGTCCTGCAAGGGGAGTGATGTGCAGGCGAGATGCGGCTACAGGCCGTCACCTGCCTACTGGTGCGGCTACAGGCTGTCACCGGTGTCTTACTCCCTGAGGCTGCTGCAGAATAAGAGGAGTACTGTTCTCTCCCCAAGTGTGGCTGCAGGACGTCACTGGTTCTGCTGGGGGAAGGGGGGTTGGCAGCACCTGAGTGGCTACAGGCCATCTCTATTTGTGCAGCTACAGGCTGTCACTGTTCTCATGTGGATACAGGCCATCACGTTATTTGCGCAGCAACAGGCCGTCACTTGTTCCGTGCGGCTACAGGATGTCATGTTATTTGTGTGGCTACAGGCCATCACTGGGTTGCTGCCTGGAACTGGATATTCAGTCCTACCCCGAACCTGTCGGGGGCTGGTCTGGTGAAAGGGTAACATACCTTGACTGCGATGTTTCTGTTGGGTCTGTTCCAGGGAAGAAGGGCACAGGCCGTAGGGGACATAGGCCCATACTGCCTGGATGGTGTGCGCACCCTCAAAGCCCCTCTGTGGTCGCCTCCTGGGGGAGTCGTCACGTCCTGGTGGTGTTCTGTCACCACGGTCGGAGTAGACTGTAGCACCAGTTAAGCAGGACAGTACTTCCAAGTGGATAGAAATCTGATGACTTGGAGAGCTAGAGCTCCCGTATCATCAGCCATTGGGACTAGTTCCATTTGCTGAACTTTTTCAGTGTTTCAGAAACACAGAGAGTAGGCCAGTATGCTCTCCAATACAAGTTTCTCTATTTATCAGCACCAAACTACATTCACAGTTCACACTACACTTTCTTTTCAAAATTGAAAAAAAAAAAAAAAAAAAGAAAGAATAATGGTGCACTACAACAATGCCTCGGAGTCCCTGGGGGGGGGGGACCATAAATGCCCCCACCATCTGCCCCTCTCTCGGTCTCGACTCTCTGAGCTGCCTGGACCCACTGTCTGACTCACTTCTTCCTCATTTCTGCAACATTTGCAGCTTTTCCTCTAACTTTCTGTCTGTCAAACACCACCTTTCCTCATCTAAACCTTACCTTCTTTTCCTTACTAAGACTCAGCTGTCTGAGGCAACTGACAGCAAACCCTTTTCTATATCGTCCTACTTTCTCTATACTCATTTCAAAGCCGAAGATGGATGTTGCGTATATGTACACAATGACATATCTTGCTCTCCTGTTCCTGAACTTGATTCTTCTGAATTCTCTACTTTCTGGCTTTGGCTGTCCTGTCATTCTCTGACTAAATATATCTGTGCTGTTTACTATCTCCTAATTCTACTATCAAAAATTCTTTGACTATCTTACTTCTATCATGGAACACATTCTATACATTTCTCCTTTCTCTGTAATCTCTGTTCTAGGAAATTTCAATGATCACCATCACCTTTGGGTCTCCTCCCCTTGCACTGATCCACCTGGTGAACAAGCCTTTATCTTTTCTATCCTAAATTACCTAAAGCAGCTTGTAGAGTACCCTACCCGTATCCCTGACCGCTTTGGAGAGAGTTCCAACATACTTGACCTCTTCCTTACAACTAATCCTTCTGCTTACACTGTTAATCTTATCTCTCCATTGGGCTTCTCCGATCATAACCTTGTTACCATAACCTGTCCTATCACTCCGGTATGGCCTGTGGATCCTCCAAAGAAACATTGTCTGTGGCACTTTGGAGCTGTGGATTGGGAGGCCCTCAGGCAGTACTTCTTCGATTTTCCCTGGAATGATTATTGCATCCATGGCCGGGAGCCATCTGAGTGTGCCTTGCGCATTAGGGAGGTTATTCTCTTGGACATGGAAGCATCCATTCCTTTCTCTTATCCTTTGACTAATGCAAGAATGCCTTGGTTTATTCATGCCTGTTCTAATGCTGTCTGCAACAAGGAGAGGGCCTATAAAAGGTACCGGAGCCAGCCTACCCCTGGATCACATCTTTGTTATGTTTCTGCCTGGAATCGTGTTAAGTCTATTCTTTGCTCAGCTAAAAATAATTTCATCCGTATTAAATGCTCTCAACTCTCCAACTCAAATTCTTCCCTTTCCTTTTGGCACCTTGCCAAAAACCTTTCTAACAACTTTTCCTCATCATCCTTCCCTCCTCTTTTCTACTCTGATGGCTCTGTAGCTATTTCTTCTACTGATAAAGCAGATCTGTTTGCTCAGACTTTCTCCTCCAATTCCACCTTCGATGATTCCGGTGCAGTTCCTCCATCACTTACCCCCTGTGACTTCCTCATGACTGATATTAAACTTTCTCAGCTGATGTATTTTCTGCCATCACTGGCCTCAATATTAACAAGGCAAATGGGCCTGATGGAGTCCCTCCTGTTGTCTTCAAGAACTGTGCTTCTGAGCTTACACCCTGCCTAAGTAAACTCTTTCACCATTGTCTTTCAACTTGTACCTTTACTTCTTGCTGGAAGTTTGCTCTCATTCAACTCATCCCAAAGGAGGGTGACCATTCCCAATCCTGTAACTATCGTTCAATTTCTTTAACATCCTGCGTCTCAAAAGTTTTCAAGTCAATTCTAACAGAAAAATTTTAAAGTCTTTCCTATCACAACCTTCTTTCTGATCGTCAGTATGGGTTCCATCAGGGATGCTGCAATGGCGATCTTCTCACCTACCTTTCAGACTCCTGGTCATCCTCCTTTCGGGACTTTGGCGAAAGCTTTGCCATTGTACTGACATGTCAAAAGCTTTTGATCGAGTCTGGCATAAATCTTCAATTTCCAAACTGCCCTCTTACGGATTTCTATCCATTTATCTGTGCCTTCATCTCTAGCTTCCTTTCTGGTCGTTCTATAGCTGCTGTTGTAGACGATCATCGTTCTTCTCCTAGATCTATCAACAGTGGTGTTCCTCAGGGCTCTGTCCTATCACCAACTCTCTTCCTTTTATTCATCAATGACCTTTTAGGCTGTGCATCTAACCCTATCCACTCGTATGCTGATGATTCCACCCCTTACCTTTCCATTCGGTTCCCACAACGTCCATCTCAGCAGTTACTTCAACAAACATGGGATGAGGCTATGGCACACCTAATGTCTGACTTGACTCGTATCTCTGACTGCGGTAATAAAATAATCTTGTTGTTTTTAATGCATCAAAGACTCAGTTTTTACAACCATCAACCCGTCAAAATTTCCACAGGAGTACCCACTAATGTTTAATAATATCCAGCTCAGTTCTGCATCATCCTTGAACATGCTTGGGGTTTCATTGACACGGGACTTATCTTGGAAAGATCATATTGTATCTCTTGTAAAATCTGCTTCCAAGAGATTAAGTGTGCTAAGCCGACTCTGTGCCTTCTTTACCCCTGCACAGTTGTTGACTTTATACACAGGTTTTATTCACCCCTGTTTGGAGTAAAACACTCATGTGTAGGGAGCCTTCCCACATACAGCTCTTCCCAATAGGATGGAGTCAAAGGCTGTTCATCTCATCAACTCTCCTCCTCTTACTGGATCCCTTCAACCTCTGTCTCTTCGCTGCACTGTTGCCTCTTTATCTCTTTTCTATTGCACTTAAGTGGTCACTGCTCCTCTGAACTGTCTGCTTCATCCCTCCACCTCTCCGACGGGCGTGTAGCACCCTCCCTCATCACTTTTCTGTCGAACTCTCTAATACAAGAGTTAATCATTACTCCAAGTCCTTCATTTATGTAACAGGTCAACTCTGGAACTGTCTCCCTCTGTCTGTATTTCCTACTTCCTATGATCTCCAGTCTTTCAAATGCAGTGTGTCCAGGCATCTTGAAATGCATGGATCTGGAATTTGGCTCTTTTATTATATTGTTTTTGTTTTGTTTCTTGGAAGGAATGTTCATGCGGGCTCAGCCTTTGGTTCCTTCTTCCTCGCATGAAAAAAAAACTCCGTTCCTTTTGGGCCAGTACGGGGAGGAGTCGAAGATGCAGTAGCCAAATATGTTAGCAAGTTCCCGCCATATGGTGTTGGTGAACTCGGGGGCATTGTGCAAGTGCAGGGCCTAGGGAATTCCGAAATGAGGGAAGCCATGACGACTGCGTGGTGTTCCTTGGCCGGGCAGGTGATGAGGAACTTCGAATGTGTTTACGAAGGTGATGATGTACCTGTAGCCAGATTTGGTGGTTGTGGCCCCCACTGCGTCCATAGATAGTAATTGCCAGGGTTTTTGAGCGGTGATGCTCCCTGAAAGGCCTGGTGTGCAGGCGATATCTTTGCCAAGTGCGCAGGCCCGGCAAGATTGGGCAACTTGTTTGACAAGGTTGGAGGGGTTAGGGGTTCAGTAGGCATTGTTGAATACCTGTAGTAGCTTCCTGATGCCCAGGTGGATACCGTTGTCAGAGTGGAGGTATGACATGGTGTCAAAGGTGATTTTGGGGTCGAGCACTATATACCCTGACTGGGTAAACAGGTGGTCACCCTGCTGGTGGAGTTTAGGGAATAAGTGTAGTGGCATCCAGTGTGGACAATATTTGTTGTGCCACTGTTGTAGGAGCTCTGATTCGCTGTGGATCTAGTTGATGGCCAGTCGAGAGAGAGCGTTGGTGTTGGTGTGGAGTTTGCCGGGGTGGTAGGAAGTCTCATAATTGAACTCTTCCAGCATTTCTCTCCATCTAATAAGTTGGGCATTGTATGTATTAGATTGTTGTAGACATTGGAGTGATTGGTGGTCGGTGATAATGGTGACATGTGTACCCGATAGGTAGGCCCAAAAATGTTCTAGAGCCCAGACGATGTCCAGGCACTCATGTTTAGTGGCGGCGTAGTTGCTCTTGGCTTGGTTGAGGGTGCGGCTGGCACAGGCGATGATGTGCTCTCGTCCGTCCTGTACCTGGGCAAGGACAGTGCTTATCGGTATCAAGGATACGTCAGTATATAGATGGAAGGGCAGGGTGTAGTCGGGGATGGCGACGACCAGGGCGGTGATGAGTTTGCTTTTTAGTTTGTGAAAAGCAGCTCTCCGTTCATCAGTCCAGGTGAAAGGCTTGACCTTTTTGGTCAAGTCATGGAAGGGTTTGGCGATATTGGCAAATCCTTTCATAAAGACCCAACAGTACGATGTAAGGCTCAGGAAGGCGCGGACCTTGTGAACGTCTCATGGCAGGGAGAGGTCGGTGATGGCACACAGTCAGGGTTGGGTGAATTCTGTCGTTTGAGATAATGTGCCCTAGGAAAGCAATGGCTCGTGTGGCCAGGATGCACTTGGAGGGCCTGAGATTGAGGCCGGCCTGGCAGATGCGTAGAAAGATTTCCTGAGGTGCTGGAGGTGAATGGCCCATGTTTTGCTGAAAATGATTACGTCATCCAGGTATGCCAGACAGATTTCCCAGGTGAGGCCACTCAGGACGGACTCCAGTAATCTCAAAAAGGTGGCGGGGGCATTGCAGAGTCCGAATAGTAGGACTTTGAACTCATAGTGTTTTACATTGCTTGTGGAAACGCAGTTTTCCCCCCGTCCTCGGGGTGTACGAGGCCTTTCCAATAACCCGACTGGAGGTCTAGGTTAGAGAACTAAGAGACTCCATACAGGGAGTCGAGGGAGTCATCTATCCTGGAAAGGGGGATGGCATCCTTAGTGGTTATGTCGTTTAGGCGGTAATCCACGCAAAATCGCATGGAGCCATCTTTCTTCCTGATGAGGATGATGGGGAAGGACTAAGGGTTGGTGGAGGGTGATACGACACCAGCATTGAGCATTTCCTGGACTTGCTGGTCTTCCTCGGCCTGTTCTTTTGTTTTTTTTCACAGGATGGTTGGCGAATGGGTGGTTCTGTGGTATGTATTTCATGCATCAGGTAGGTGGTGCGGCTTATGTTGGTAGGGCCTGATACAAAGAGGTCTTGGAAGTCCAGGAGAAGGTGGCGGAGGCTGTCTGTCTGGTGGGGTGACAGATGCTCAGGTATGGGGGTAAGGTGGTGGGGGGAAGGGGAGGCGAAGGGCTTGGCCTCCTCCATCTCTCATACCACCAGTCCCTTGGGTAGCATGAGGGGGGTGGTGGAGATGTTGGCTAGTCTGACTGCTGTGATGTGGGAGGGGAGGAAGGTGGGGGACAGCAGATAGGCCGAGAGGGTCCCAGGTGGCAGGTTGGGGGAAAACAGGAGAACAGGACAGTAAGCCTGTTCAGATATACCCAAGCCTCGTGCTGAGGAGGGATGGTTATGGCGGAGGCAATAGTTGGTGGGAAGGTGGGGTGTGTGAGGTTGACTGGAGAGGGAGCTGGGGGAGGGGGGGTGATGATGGGGAGGACAGGGAGGGTTTGCAGGGATGAGGTCTGGGGGCTTCTGGAATTGGAGCCTCTGCTTGTGGTAATCGATTTTCGTTCGTAACTTCTGCAGGAGGTCCAGTTCCAGATAACCATCATAGTCATGGCAGGTCGAGTAGAATACGATGAACTGTGTTGAGTGGAGACTTGTTGGTAAGTGTCAGTGCGTAGGGCCCGGGTTTCCCCATGGATGGGTAGAGGGCTATCCCCTGCGTTCACGAGATGAGCTGATATAGGGAAAAGTGAGCCAAAAGCTGACATATGGCAGGAGTAAAAATGATTGTAGATGCAAGATCTGGCCGCTCCTGTGTCGACCAGAAGCCGCGCTTTTACCCCGTTCAGTCTCATCTTGTTGTAGACTGCGGGACAGTATTTCTGAGAGGTGGCCCCCGCCCCCATGGGGAGGTGTGGGGACGGGCCTAAAAATCCAGTTGTTGCAGGGTCTCATCTTCCTCCGGCTCCATTTCCCCGGGGTTGGTGTCTCCGGTTGGTGTGGCATCATCCTCGGGGCCCTCATTTTCTAGGAAGGACACTTTACATCATCCCTGGATGACTAGTCTGTGCCGGGCAACCTTGAGTTGTTCCCTGATGATATGGAGTGGACACATGTGGCTGCACACGGAGAATTCCCAAGGGTTGATGGAAATTAGATACTGGTTCTCCTTGGGGTTGGGGCACTTGTTGGTGGAGTGTGCGCTGGGTAGGTTGGGTATTGGAGTGGGGATGGTATGAGTTGAGGGCGGCCACGGCTTGTTATGTGGTGGTGGTCTGTTTGTGGAAATTTACTGACGACGTTGATCTGTTGCAGAGTGGACTGGGAGGTTAGGAGTCATTGTATGAGCTGGATATGCTTGTCTAGATTTCCCATAGGGTCATGTACTGGGAAGTGTTCCTTGACCATGCTGGGGAGAATTCACAGCAGTGTGATGAATGTGTTGTTCCCAGTTACTACATCAGTTTCCGAGTATGCGGCGGTGACGTGTCGCCTGGCCTTGATAAGAGTGTCATCCAGGTTTCTGTCGTAGGTTAGACTGTCTACTTGCAAGAGTGCTAGAACTCTTCCCAGTGAAGGCGTGATAGCCTGGATCACTATTTTCGTAAAGTTCGCCCACGTCAGCATAGGGACAATCTTGGGTGTGATGCTGGCTGCTGCTTTGCGCAAGAGGGGTAGGGTGACTGCTATCTTTTGTCTGTCATCCTCCAACCCTATGTCTAGCAGCGCTTTGATTATGGATGGGTATGTGTGGATGTCATATTATTCCTGGTCGAATTTAGGTGATTGCACGTGAGGTTTGGTTGCCATTTTGCTGTTGTCCCTGTTTTGCTCCTTTCTGTATTCTGCCTGGTTCAAGAACCAACACTGGCCACCAGTGTTATGTGCTTTTAGGGCGACTTCTCGCCCTAGAAACAGCAGCTAGAGCCAAGGTCCTCTTTCGAGACCAGACCTAGAACACACAACGAAAAGAGTGGGGCATAAAAACTCTGGGCAACAGCCTTACACATGTATTAATTATAATTTCCAGAATATAATAAGAGTGACAGGTACATAGTACTCAATTCAGTATCAAAAGATACTAGACAGACTAGAGGGCCCTGGCTGGCTTGTGTGGTGTTAGTATCACGCAGAATACATTCCAGTCGTGAGGATACTGGACGGAGTAGATTCTACACAGTCTATCTCTAGGGCTGAACAAAAACAATCTGAATATAAGTGTCCCATCATACACTAGGTGGAGGTAGAGGCATTAGTTCCACAGAGTACACAATATGGGTATGCACAGAAATAGTACACAGTCCAGTCACTAGAGCACAATTCTTTTTTATATATATATTTTTATGTGAGGAAGAAGGAACCAAATGCAATGAGCTCATAAAACTGTTCCTTCCAAGAGAAAAGCAAAATATAAGAGAGAGTCCAAATTCAAGATCCATTCATTTCGAGATGCCTGGACACACTGAGTTTGAAAGACTGGAGATCATAGGAAGAAGGAAATACAGACAAAGGGAGACAGTTCCAGAGTTGACCTGTTGCATAAATGAAGGAGTGGGAGTAACGGTTAACTCTTGCATTAGAGAGTTGGACAGAAAGGGGGTGAGAGTTTGCTGCCAGACGGGTGCTACGCACCTGTCGTACAGGTGGAGGAATGCATGCAGACAGTTCAGAGGAATTGTAACCACTGAAGTAGTGATAGAAGAGAGATAAAGATGCAACAGTGCGGGGAAGAGACAGAGGTTGATGGGAGTCAGTAACAGGGGGAGAGTTAATGAGACGAAAAGCCTTTGACTCCACCCTACTGAGAAGAGCTGTATGTGGGGAGCCTCCCCACACAAGAAAGTTGTACTCCACGCAGGGGCGGATAAAACCTCTGTATGGAGTCAACAATTGTGCAGGGGTAAAGAAGGAATGGAGTCGGCTTAGCACACTCTATCTCTTGGAAGCAGATTTTACAAGAGATGTAATATAGTCTTTCCAAGATAAGTCCCAAGTAAATGAAACCTCAAGCATGTTCAACGATGATGCAGGATTCAACTGAATATTATTAAATATTAATGGGTATACCTGTTGAAATTTTGTCGGGCTGATAGGTGCAAAAATTGAGTCTTTGATGCATTAAAAACAACCAGATTATTTTTACCCCAGTCAGAGATATGAGGCAAGTTAGACATTACATGTGCCATAGCCTCATCCCTTGTTTGTTGAAGCAACTGCTGAGATGGACGTTGTAGGAATCGAATGGAAAGGTGAAGGGTGGAGTCATCAGCATATGAGTGGATAGAGTTGGATGTACAGCTTAGAAGGTCATTGATGAATAAAAGGAAGAGAGTTGGTGATAGGACAGCCCCGAGGAACACCATTGTTAATAGATCTAGGAGAAAAACGATGGCCGTCTACAACAGCGGCTATAGAACTACCAGAAAGGAAGCTAGAGATGAAGGCACAGATAGAAGGATACAAACCGTAAGAGGGCAGTTTGGAAATTAAAGATTTATGCTTGACTCGATCGAGAGCCTTTGAGATGTCAAGTGCAATGGCAAAGCTTTCGCTGAAGTCCCGAAAGGAGGATGACCAGGAGTCTGAAAGGTAGGTGAGAAGATCGCCTGTGGAACGTCCCTGACGGAACCAATACTGACGATCAGAAAGAAGGTTGTGATAGGAAAGATGCTTTAAAATGTTTCTATTAAAAACAGACTTGAAAACTTTTGAGATATAGGATGTTAAAGCAATTGGATGATAGTTAGAGGGTTGGGAATGGTCACCCTTCTTTGGGACTGGCTGAATGAGAGCAAACTTCCAGCAAGAAGGAAAGGTACAAGTTGATAGACAAAGATGAAAGAGTTTGCCTAGGCAGGGTGTAATCACAGAAGCACAGTTCTTGAGAACAACAGGAGGGACTCCATGAGGCCCATATGCCTTATTAGTAGAAAATACATCAGCTGAAGAAATTTTAACGTTAGCCACGAGGAAGTCAGTGGGGGGAAGTGATGGAAGAACAGCACCGGAATCATCGAAGGTGGAATTGGAGGAGAAAGTCTCTGCGAAGAGATCTGCTTTATCAGTAGAAGAAATAGCTACAGAGCCATCAGAGTAGAAAACAGGAGGGAAGGATGATAGGGTAAAGTTGTTAGAAAGGTTTTTGGCAAGGTGCCAGAAGGATTGGGAAGAATTCGAGTTTGAGAGTTGAGAGCATTTTGTACGAATGAAATTATTTTTAGCAAAGCGAAGAACAGATTTAGCATGATTCCGAGCAGAAATGTATAAAATATGTGATTCAGGGGTGGGTTGGCTCTGGTACCTTTTGTAGGCCCTCTCCTTGTTGCGGACGGCATTAGAACAAGAGTGATTAAACCAAGGCTTTCGTGCATTAGTCAAAGGAAATGAGAAAGGAATGTATGCTTCCATGCCTGAGAGAATAACCTCCCTAATGCGCAAGGCACGCTCAGATGGTTCCAGGCCATGGAAGCAATAATCATTCCAGGGAAAATAAAAAAAGTACTGCCTGATGGCCTCCCAATCCACAGCTCCAAAGTGCCACTGATGACGTTTCTTTGGAGGGTCTGCAGGCCGTACCGGAGCGATAGGACAGGTTAAGGTGATAAGGTTGTGATCGGAGGAGCCCAACGGAGAGAAAAGATTTACAGTGTAAGGAGAAGGAGTAGTTAGGAAGAGGTCAAGTATGTTGGAGCTTTCTCCAAGGAAATCAAGGATATGGGTAGCGTGCTGAACAAGCTGCTCTAGGTCATTAAGGATAGAAAAGGAGTAGGCTTGTTTACCAGGTGGATGAGTGAAAGGAGAGGAGAGCCGAAGGCGGTGGTGAACACTGAAATCTCCAAGAATGGAGATTTCAGAGAAAGGAGAAATGGATAGAATGTGTTCCATCGTAGAAGTAAGATAGTCAAAGAATTTTTGATAGTCAGTAGAATTAGGAGATAAGTAAACAGCACAGATTTATTTTGTTAGAGAAAGACAGGAAAGCCAAAGCCAGAGTGTAGAGAATTCGGAAGAATCGAGTCCAGGAACACAAGAGCAAGATAAATTGTTGCGTATATATATACACAACATCCACCTTTGGCTTTGAAATGAATATAGAGAAAGTAGGAGGATACACAAAAGGGTCTGCTGTCAATTGCCTCAGACAGCTGAGTCTCAGTTAGAATAAGAAGGTGAGGGTTAGAGAGGGAGAGGTGGTGCTCAACAAAGCGAAAGTTAGAGGAAAGGCCACAAATGTTGCAGAAATGAAGAAGAAGAGAGTCAGACAGTGGTTCCAGGCATCTTGAGTCATCACCGGAGAGGGGCAGAAGGTGGGGGCATTTATGGTCCCCCCCTCTGGGGACTCCGAGGGTACGTTTTTCGACGCCATTTTTCAAAATTTTGAAAAGGAAGTGTCGTGTGTACTGTGCATGTAGTTTGGTGTTGATAGAGAAACTTGTATTGGAGAGCATGCTGGCCTACTCTCTGTGTTACTGAGACACTGAAAAAGTTCAGCAAAGGGGGATGGTCAGGACCTAATCCCGAGGGATGATGAAATAAGAGCTCCAGCTCTCCCTATCATCAGCTTTCTATCTACCTTGGGAGTACTGCCCTGCTTGTCTGGTGCTACAGTCTACTTCTCCTCAACACTGTACATGGCACAGGCACTATTGTCACACACACATGGAGCAGCCACTGCTTACACTGGGCAGGCCGGAGGGTTTGGCCGGACTGTGGGGACTGGGAGGCTCCTAAGTGTCAGCCAGGCATCAGGGGGGTCCCATCAGGTGTCCCTTCACTTAAGGGCCACGGGACGACTCTCAATGGTGACATCACCTGCTGCGGGCTGCAGTTGGGTGTGATGAATAGCCCTCCACTCATGGGGCTCAGTTGAAGAGTTTAGCCCTTATGGCTTGGGCCAAACAATGTGAGTAGGAGCGTTTGTCTGCGTCCACCCTGGAGAGGAGGTCGCCGCCGTCTGGAGCTGGAGAGATTGCACCCTAGGGTCACAGGGGCACCGCCGAGAGTCCTGCGTCTGTGGCCTCCCTCCCGTCAGGCCACCATCAGTATCGTACTGTGGCGTCGCCTCTGGCAGGAGTCTGTCAGTTGCTTGTCTCCCTTGGTCACCGGCTGGACTGCACACACTCCCAGGGTATATCACAGGTCCTCCCCATACTTCCTCCAGGCAGAAAGGCTTCTCCTGGGGGCTGCCTCTGTGGGGAGAGACAGAGGAATGGCCCACTCGGCCACATGAGGGGCTGGCCGAACAAGGGTCGTCCTCCGGCTGGGAATTCGCAGGGGATGAGGGACTTTTTTTGGTGGCATCTCTCCTTGGCGCAGCTACAGGCCGTCGCTGAGGTCCCGTGGGCAACAGGGGGAGGGTTGCTACAGGCCGTCCTTTCCCTGTTGGTGCGGCTACAGGCCGTCACTGGGGCCCGACTTCCGGGCAGGACCGTGGGTGAGGTGTGGCTACAGGCCGTCACCTGACCACGGGTGCGGCTACAGGCCGTTGCCGGTGTCCAGCAAGGGCAGTGACATGCAGGCGAGATGTGGCTACAGGCTGTCACCCGCCTACTGGTGTGGCTACAGGCCGTCACTGGTGTCTTACTCCATGAGGCTGCTGCAGAAGGAGAGGGGATGTATCGTTCTGTCCCCAAGTCCGGCTGCACGCCGTCACTGGTTCTGCCGGGGGAGGGAGGGGGTAGAAAGCACCTGAGTGGCTAAAGGCCATCTCTGTTTTTGTTCGACTACAGGCTGTCACTGTTCTCGTGCGGCTACAGGCCATCTCGTTATTTGCGCAACTACAGGCCATTGCTTGTTCCGTGTGGCTACAGGCCATCACTAGGGTGCTGCCTGGAATGGATATCGAGTCCCACGCCAAACCTGTCGAGGGCTGGTCTGGTGAGAGGTTAATGTACCCGGACTGCAATGTTTCTGTCAGGTCCGTTCCGGGGAATAAGGGCGCAAGGCCGTAGGGGACATAGGCCCATACTGCCTGGATAGTGTGCACGCCCTCAAAAGCCCCTTTGGTCACCTTCTGAGGGTGTCGTCATGTCCCGGTGGTGTTCCGTCGCCACGGTCGGTATTTCACTAATCACTTGCTATTATTATACACGAAATTGCCCGCACTGATGATGGATATGTTGCGCGGGTACGACTAAAGCGTGTATAACCCAAATGCCTGCCTGATGCGATACTGGGTAGCAAGCGCAGACTGAAAAAGTAAACTGGAAAGTAAATACATTTATTCTATATATTTGTCTATTTCCAAACACTGTAATCTTGTAAAGGGTTGTCACTGTCAAATCGCCGCCTAATCACCCTGTTCTCTGCCATGTGGCTCCCCCTCCCACTCTCAGCTGTCTCATACACCTTTTCATCTCATCCTCCATCTCGTCTTCGGTTTTCGTCTCCTCTTTGCCTTCTCTAGCCCATACACTCTCCTAGTCAGCTTCTCATTATCTGTCCTTTCTACATGCCCAGACCATCTCAAGGTAAGCTTTCTAGCTAATCCACATCAACACCAAGACTCTCCTTGAAGCCCTCATTTGTCTACCTGCCTTTCTGCCAACACATGGATGCAATAAAATGCATCTTAAATAATAAGTATAACAAGGAATCGTATCCTTTTATATGGTGGAACTGTATCATGACAATATATGATATTCTCATGTGATTTAGATGGCAAGATACGTTGATATACAGTAATTCCTCACTGGTTAACTGAGATATTGACCGAAAAACTGACATCAAGAAATTTGTTAATTTTATGAATTTAACTTATATTGGCAAGTGGGGAAGAGCTGTAAAATCCGTGAGTGTTAACATGTTCTCTGCAGTGGTTTTATTTGATTTCTTATAAGAACTGAAAGACTGTTTTATTCAGGTTTTTAAGAAGTTTCCTAGTAAACAGACTTAATGTAAATTCAATAATCTCTTCAGTATGACGTTGGTTTTATTATATTTCTGCAACCCTACATGCGATCTGGAATTATCTGAAACCGTTGTGCTCCTAAACTCTAACAGTTTAAGAGCTTGCTAATGCAAGCCGTTTTGTTAAAAAAAAAAAAAATGGAGTTACAAAATACCCTTGTAATACAATATCTGCTACATACACATCTCATCACGTAAAGGTTTTTCTCGTCAGCATCTCAAGTACTAGTAACCGTAACATATACAGCGACAAACAGAAAACTGTAATTAACAAGACGAAACAAGATGATTTCACCTGAAAAAAATTAGGACGGCTTTGCCATTTTTCAACTATGTACTTCAGCTGAATATAATCGTTTCATACAGCCACGATGACACGCAGATATTGGTAATTGTAATTATCAGAAGTTTTACCGAGCTGAATAAAATCGCCGGGTGGCACACATTGTACCAGACACCACAGATTAGGCCTGGCACATTTGTAGGAGCTGAGTAACTGCGATGTCCATAGGGCGTCCTCTCGATATTTGGGGTAGCTAGCTTGGCGATGAATCACTCGGTGTCGCTTGCTGATATTTTCCCTTATTTCCCTCTCCTTCCTTATTTACTCATAGCACACTGATGTATTAGCAAATCTTCAGAACTGTGTATTAGTTACGGTTTAGAGGTTAAATAAAGTCTGGTATAGCAAAATAAATATTTCACTCTCCAAACAGTATGATACAGTTGCGTACAAGTGGTTACACAGTATAAGTCTGAGTACTCGAGGAGTACATGTTTCTATCCCCACTCCCTGGTTATTACTGCCGACTCTAAGCTCACAGTGAGGCGTGGGAATGAAAGCTGACTATACAGTGGAAGGTTCGATCAGTCTGTGCTGATGCCTATGTGGTGCTATGTTGTTATGTGAATCTTTAGATATGCTACAATAAGTCTGACGTAAGTTATAATATATACATATACACTGCGGGTAGATAAGATAATAAGATATTGAGAAATATAGTTAATACTTATATATGAAAACAAAAATATTGATACAACTGGTACATTGCTAGGCCACGTAAAATAGGACTGTCCTCAGGCCGGCAAAACTTAAGTAGGACTGTGATAATTTATTCCTACAATCTAGCTAACCTGTCGTGGGGAAGAGGTTGGTGGAACAACTTCTATTCCTGACGCCTCACGTATGTCGTGAAGGCAATCTTCTAGACGCTTTAGACACTAACAACGCCACGACAGGGACAGAAATCGTTGGGTACAACACATGAGGGTGTATGAGTGATGGGACAGAGGACATAAGGAAATCACTGTCATTCCGGTAGGACACCTTCAAACGCTCGGACACCACAGTTAGGTTATCAGGACGAACATCAAAAGACAGGGATAGTGGAACCAAAGAACTAGGTAGAACTGCCTGAAAACCAATATATTTCCTCTTAGGAAGGGTAGAGATCGCTAATGAACGAACTTCATATGAATCAGGAGCAACATGATTGTCGTCTGCAATGACATTGTTACTATGCCGAGAACACAATAGTGTAACACTCACGCGTTCTCTGAAGTAGAATAAGTGATTATCGCCAATGTGCACATGGTAGACTGGCCATTCAGGACTCACAGGTTCAAACCGACAGAACTGATGGATCAGGTTTGAGTGATTCCATACTACAGGTAGTTCACAAGGTGTTGCTTTGATGGCAACAAAGCAAACAAGTAAGCAGGACAAACATGGACGTGCAAATATTTTGACTTACAGGAGTTCATTACTGTTCGGATAGTGAGTGCAACAGACATATAATCATCTGCCACAAAAAATATGTTTGACTGGGAAGCAAGAGTGAGCAATGAATCATTGACATGCATCGGGAAGGAAGTGACACTGTAAGCCGAATAAGTTACATTAGATTTCAAGAGAATGTGAACCAGTATTTGTGGGTCAATGAGAGTTGCTTCCAACAACGGGTAATAAAATTCTAAATGACTACCCTCAAAGAGTGGGGTCAAACTGAAATTAGCACACACAAACTGAGTAGCGTACCTCAAATGATCTAGAGGTAGTAGTTCTGCATTAACACGGCCTAACATTAACATGGCATTGACAAGGGAGGTGATTTTTGTGGAACACTGCTTTTGTCATACGGAAATGTCTGATTCTAACTGTGCAAGGTATTCAGTGAGAAGGAACAAGTTCTCGAAAGTGGCAACCTGAGATCCAAGGTTATGCAAACATGTTGTTAGTACACTAGTATGCTCAACAACAATGTTCAGATGAGTCATAAATTTCACAAACTTAGCATGCTCATCAGTGAGAAGCCTATTCTGTGACTTGACTACCTGAGCTATCACATTCAGTCTCTTGCCTAATGCAGACTCATCAGACGCCTGAGCGATGCCAAAGAGCTTGTTAAGTACCAGTCCTCCAAGGTTGAATAATCCTCAACCTTGATGGAAGGATGCAGATTTATGACCCGCATCGAGAGAGTTGGTGGGGAACTGGTTGGACAGGTCAAGGTTGCGGTCACGAAGTGTGTCCATCCTCTCAACTGCTAGATGGAGAGACGTGGCCAGCGTACCAGGGTACTAACGTTTGTGGAGCCCATAGTGAGGAGGGGTTGAAAGAACCCTCTCAAACCATCTAAATGTTGGGACACGATAGATATCTGTGCCGAGACCCGACACATGGGGGATATGTCATATTTGACACTGACCACATCCTCCACAATCAGTATGGAGCCCTCTGGAGCTACAAGTGCATCAGGATGCGCCACACTGGGAATAGGGAACCCCTGGGCCGACACCAGAAATCCAAGGCAGAGCAGTGTAGTTACCATCATTTCCTGCAAAAGGTACAACTAAATAATACAGGGTACAATGCAGATATGCTACATAAGAATGATTTACACACGGTGAGTGGCGGAACGTAGCTTACTCCTGTAATCATCAATGCTACATGACAACCGAGGAGGATTTGAAGGAGGTCGGGAAGAGGAATCAGTGTCCGCCAACAGTACAGGGAAATCACCGCAAACTTTCTTACAGTTGTCAGTGTGCACAACTAGCTTGGCACTGGAATGTAACTCCCGAACAATCAACTAGTTACCTAGCTCCTCCTGAATGACAAGTAGTGGGCCCAAGAAGCATGGAGAGAGCTTAGAAGAGTGGGTCAGCTCAGCCACAAAGACCAAATCACTGGTGACAATATCACTCGGCTGCGAGTGTTGGTGCTGGTGATCTACCATCATCTGTTGAGAAGTGTCCAGGGTATTACTAACCTTACCAAAGATGTCCAGACTAACGGCTAAATGAACCATAGCATAATCGACAACATTATACACAGGACTGGGATGCCGCAGAAGAAGAGTATGCAGAAGCCGCTTCTCCTCACCAAATAGAACAAAGTGAGGTGACTCTCCTATGGAGGCATTACTGGAGCTGTTGATGGCAGAGGCTATCTGAGGAATCCATTCATCCCAGCACGAATGGCAACCTTGAACCACATGACAAAGAGCCTCCAGAATCTTCCTGTTAGCTCTTTCGACTAAGCCACTAGAAGGAGGATGACAGGCCACTACATAAGTCTGGGCAATGTTGAACCGGGAGCAAATGTCACTCACCAGTTCATTTTGGAACTCAATACCGCTGTCAGACAGCAAGACCTTTGGAGTCGGGAATGGGTGAAACAGATGCTTGACCAGAGCACGGGCCACAGAGAAGGCAGACTTGTCCGGCAGTTGAGCTACATACCTATTGAAGTGATCTACACACACCAATAAGTATTCCATGCCACTGTCACTACGAAGGAGCTTGAGTGTCATTGCTAACCATGTCCCATGGTTTAGCAGGTGTCGGATATGACAACATTGGTGCAGGAGGTCCAGTCGAGCCTTTGTGCTGAGCACACGATAAACAGCATTGAATGTGAGCTTTAATGTCCGAGCGCATGGTAGGCCAGTAGAAACATCTACAAGCCTGCAGCAAACAACACTCCACTCCAGGATGACCTGGGTGAGGAGAGTCATGTTCAAGAACCAACACATACTGAATGAGCTCAGAAGGAACGACGACATGAGTGACATCAGAATCCAAATGTCGCACTAAGACACCATCTATTAAGTCATAATCAGACAACGATCCGGGAACATCCCTATCAGTAAGTGGATTGCCTGACTCAAGAGCACGAGACCACTTGGAATCAATTGACTGGGCAGACCGAATCCTGTCTAGAGAGAGAGTGGACAGAACGGTGTCTGCCACAGCTGCAGCAACAGGAATATTCCTTGACAATGCATCAGCCATGACATTCACCTTTCCAGGTAGATATTGTATGTCAGGATGGTAGTCCTGAATGATCAAGAACTACCTAACTAGTCTGCCAGACAGATTGCGACCCTTGAAGAGATCAGCACGGGCCTTGTGATACGTGTAAACTGTGATGTCATACCCAAAGATGAGATCATGGAAGTGTTTAAGAGCCCAAATGACACCCAAGGATTCCAAATGCGTCACTGAGTAGGTGTTTCAGCATCATTAAGAATTCTGCTTGCATTAGCTAATGGTTTTACATGCCAGATGCATCGCACTGGATCAGAACAGCTCCAAGACCTGTATCAGAAGCATCAGTAAAGACAGTGAATGCCTTGTCGAAGTCTGGGAAAGATAGGATAGGTGCAGAGATCAACGCTGCCTTTAAATCAATGAAGGCCTTTTCCTTATCAGGTCCCCAGACAAAGGGAACCTCCTTCTTTAAAATCCCGCCGTTTGCATGGTGCCGACAGTACAAAACGTCTCGATTAATCCCAGCGACATGATGGTGCCGATAGCAAATTTCGAGCGCTGTAGCACGTCTCATACTGCTTTAATCTAGCCGATTTTTTGCTATGGAGTAGCTTAATGTATTGGCAACACTGTGTCCAAGCAGCTGTATTACTGAGTTTGGTTCTGCATGGGTGGGTAAGATCAGTGTGCTACTGTCCGTCAGAGCGTCAGGTTGTCGCGAAAATTACGCCATTTTTCCGCCTCATTGGACTGGAGGAGACTGTTGAAATTGTCACATGGACCCTTCTGTCCCTTCGTTTAGTGATTCTTCAGAAGAGAAAGACCTGGATGGCTATTCTGGGGAGGAATATGAGCCAGTGGAGGGCACTGAGAAAGGGGAATCCCCCATTCTCCTCCCCCGTTCTTTCTCATCCTGCCCAGCTGGGTGGGAAAACATTGCTCTTGGCTTGGGAAACTGGGCTAAAAACACGACGGACGGCCATCCTGCTCTTATTTCTCCTATGAGTAATTTTTTTTGCTTTTCCTTGATTTATGTCCTTTTGGATTTTTTATGCAATAAATTTTTTTTTCCGTTTTTGGTCCAGGATTGGGTGGGTATAATTTTTCAAAAATACCTGGGATGGTACAGGTTAATAATTGAGTGAGAGGAGAGGCCATTTTTGCATACTCTCAAATGAACCTTCAATAGTACCCTGACAATCGAAGGAAGTTGCACACTGCTGTGACTGAGGTAGGTGTAGGAAAGTCTCGGGTAGCTGGAACTCTGTCATCAGCCGTCCATAAACCTCTGGCGTCAACAATATGACCCAGGAAAGATCATTCCTTCTTCAAAAATCTACACTTTGAAAACTTAACCTTTAAACCAGCCTCTTTGAGTTTGGTGAAAACTTGTTGGAGCTTCTGCAGATGTTCAGGCACATCCTTGCTAACAGCCACTACATCATCTACGTAGGCAAACACTGTGTTCCCCAAGAGTCCCCTAAATACTTCACTGATTGGCCTCTGAAAGCACAAATGCATATTATGAGGGCCAAAGGGTAACCTTACAAACTCATAATGCCCATCAGGGGTGCTGAAGGCTGTAAGAGGGCAACAGTCTGCGTCCAGAGGTACTAGCCAGTATCTTGAGAGAAGATCCAAAGAGGAGAAGAATTTGTTATTCTCCTCCAGACTTTGCATCAGATCGGTCAAATGAAGTAGAGGATAACGATCTGAGATCATCTCTGCATTCAGGTGGCGATAATCTATAACCGGTCTCATGATACTATACTTCTTTGGCACAAGAAACAGTGGTGAATTCCAAGGAGAATTCGAATCTTGGACTATGCCTGACTCAAAAATCTCCTTAACCAACTTGTCAGCCACCTGCCTCTGAGAATGGGGAAGACAATACACAGGCACATAAATAGGATTAGTACTGGCTTCAATGCAATGTGTTGATGCACTGTATTTGTATGTCCTAACGGCTCATCTGCTACGGCTATGGCTCCCCTATTCTGTTCAAGGATCTGCAATAACTGAGTCTGAAAATTGGGAAAATCAATCAGGTTCAGTTGAGACCTAGCCTTCTGAAGAAAGGACTCACTAGATGATGGGTGATCCTGGGCTGGTGTCAGGCCAGCCACAACCTCTATGGATGACAAGGTTTCTTCAGTATCAGTGGAAGGGTATACAAGACACTTACCCATGCAGACTCCCGATCTTAACTTACGTACACCTTTCATTCAGTTATGAACCAGAACATCAGTTTCACCATTCTTGGAAATGGTGGCTAATGTTGACTCAAGGGAAATGCCTTTCACATGCACAGTATCAGGCAAACTGATAGCATCCACTCCCTCTTTCACGCCAGGCAAACAAACAGTCACGCGAGTTAGCTCATCCAGTAGTAACTGCCTGTAGTCAGTCACCACCGCATTGGCCTCATGTGCATTTGCCATGACCTCACTTAAAGTGGCAGAAGAAGAAGAAGAAGAAGGAGCAGTAGATACAACTGAGTCATCATTATCCACAGGTGATACTTCATTAGGCGAAGTGGGAGATTCAGTTTTAGTCTGCATAGGGTTAATATCACTTGCAGCTAACGTGGGGTAAGCTTTGTTCGCTGTAGAAGGTGCATGAAGCAGTGGGAAGGACTCCAGAAGGGCTGTGTAGTGCCTATCTTTTTGTACAACTAATTTGGAACTAGTTATAATACATATGTCACGAATCAGTTCGCGACATTTCCCTTTTGTGAGAAGCCACGAACTATTAGTGGAAAACTCACTGTGTATCGCTCAGCTAACCGTTTCTCCCTCCATTTCGGAGTATACTTTTCAAAACATTCGTCACCGTTTTCAAAGGTGA
This sequence comes from Coenobita brevimanus, assembly GCF_032717465.1. Lineage (NCBI taxonomy): Eukaryota > Metazoa > Arthropoda > Malacostraca > Decapoda > Coenobitidae > Coenobita > Coenobita brevimanus. Next base: position 35,810,194 of record NC_136955.1, read on the forward strand.
CCGATTAGTGCACGTCACTAAGTGCTGTACTGAGCGATACTATTGTTTTTTATTGTTCGCCCCTGCTCATTCGACCGTTAAAAAATGCGGCCGAGTGCTCCGCTTTTGTTCCCACGACTTACTCAGTCCAGTTGTTGCTGCGACGGAGAGAGGTCCTGTGTTAGCAGTGTGAGGTCAGCTAGTACCCAAACTCCACAGTTCTTCAGTACTTCCATCCTAGGTCAGCTTGGGTGATACGCAGCATTCATTGACTATATATAGTATTTCTTTTGTGTATTTCCTAGTTATAAGAGTTTAATTAAGGTGTTTTTTTTTCTAGACGTAAGTATTTAGCTATTGCGTGAGTGAGTGAGTGCGTCTCATTTAATTTGATTTGAATTGTAACGTTAAATTTATTTTTTGTAATTAATAAATTTAACAGTTCCTTTCTCGAGCTTAATGTAAAGTAAAATCTTGTTTCATTTCTCCATAATTAAGCTTATTTTCCATATAGCTCCTAGCTTGCATAAACGTTTGCTTTCATAACTGGTACTTAGACCAGTCTTGTTGTATTAACTTAATATCCGTTGTGCCACCTGGGAGTTAAGCATCGGCAAGAACCTGATGTTAGTATTAGTTATTTATTGTCAGGGGTGATGTAACTTTCTCCAGAGGCTAACAGTACAGTAATTCAGCAATTGTGAGTAATTAGTCTCTGCTGTGTACTGTTGAGAAAGTTTATAAATTCTCGTTCTTGAGAATCTTAGCAAGTCAGCGTAAAGTAATCGTTGCTTGATGTAGCAAGACAATCATTGTCTCTGCTCTTCAATATTATTGAATATTATTATCAAATTAAATAATATTTAACCATTTATTTTAAAATTGCTGTGTTATTATAAAAACCCCGTGACAATTGGCGACCTCATTCCAGGATATTAACTCCTAGCTCTAAAGCTATTCACGAGATAGTGCTCACTCATTCATATTTAGGTATTTACCATTAAAGTTTATAGGCACAAGCTTACTGGTATTTACCCTTAATTTAGCAAGTGAATTTTGCTTTATTAATCAATAGAATACTTAACTCTAGTTTATTTTTGGTAACGCCAGACGACTTTATTCGCTCCTGGGAAGTCACCGTACCCATTGTGTTTATTATTGACAATAGTCTTCCCAGTCATTTACATTTTTGATTTATTCTTTGCCAGTTAACTAGATAAGACTGGTCACCACTAGCTTGTGTCTGTATTCTTTATTTGTATTATTAGTATTCGTCGCTAAGCAGTCAGTACTCAGTTTCAGTTACTTAGTAAATTGAGCTAGCATCATGGCAGCCAGTGCTTATGTACAGGAAGCCAAAGATATGGGTCTCACTGACCCAGAGAAAATACAGAGTTACGTTCTCTCACGGTTTAATTACGAGCAAGAACGTGAGAAAGACGCTCGTGAACGTGAGCGAGAACAACGCGAATACGAGCGAGAACAGCGCGAATACGAGCGAGAACAGCGCGAATACGAGCGACAACAGCGCGGACACGAGCTAGTACAAGAGCGAGAACAGCGCGAATACGAGCGTGAACAGCGAGACAAAGAACGAGAACACGAACGTGCCGAGCGAGAAGCACGCGAGAAACATGAACTTGAAGTGCTGAAGCTCAAGCGAGATTCCTTGGCTTCAGACACATCTGGTGCAGTTGGTGCAAGCTCCACGAGCGCTCTCCCTGCACATGTTATGGCGACCCGACACATCAAGCTTCCCCCATACAAAGATGGCGAGCGAATCGAGCCATACATAGCTCGATTTGAAGACATGGCTCAGCTTTACCAGCTCGATGATGCAGCTAAGCGGCTTCAGTTTCTTAGCCTGTTTGAGGGCCCTGCCCTCGATATTCTCCACAGAATTCGTGGAGACAATCTCACGTATGAAGTGATGAAAGCTGCACTCATTAAGGCGTATGGTCTCACAGTAGACGACGCCAAAGCTCAGTTCATGCGAGCTCGTCTCCAAGACAAGGAGACAGCTGTTCAGTTCCTCGACCGTCTCACTGCTTACCTAGGTGAGTGGATGGAGAAAGATGAAACTCCTTCCACGCGTGAGGGGATATTTGACCTTATGCTGCGTACACAGCTAGAGAGGTCATGGCCTGCTGAGCTCATAGCACAGCTTAAGATCTGCCAGGTGAAAGATACCAACCAAATGGTAGAGAAGGCTGACGCATTCTTTACTGCATACGGGTATCAAGCTCGTAAGCAAAACACCTGGAGCAGAAAAGATACTGCCAAGTCTGGGAAGCCGTCTCAGACTGAATCCCAGCACCAAGGCTGTTCTCAGAGTAATGGTCAAGGTCCAAGCAAACCACAGAAGGACCAGGGGCAAAATACACAGCAGCCTGCTTGGAAGCGGTACAACAAGCACCCCAACCAGCAACAGTTCCCCAAGCAGCAGCAGCAGCAATACAAGGACAAGCCACGTAACCCTCAGTCAGGTCAATTAGTGTATCGGAGGCAGGAGGCAAATGCAGCCTTCATTCCACAAGTACCCGGTGGTGCCATCTCTACCAGTACAGGTTCTTCACAACAGTTCACAAGTCCCCCTCCGACCATGAACTCTCCTCAGACACCTAGTTCCCAGGGTGCCACGTTTGCCGCATTGGTTGTTCCGCAGTCTCATGAATGACTGGCTGCTACCTCCTCAGACCCTTCCACCAGCAACACTGCCTTTCTTGTTCAGCCAGGGTCTGTGGGAGGTGTTTCTGTAAATGTCCTGAGGGACAATGGTTCCTCAGGTTGCTCTGTTAAGCAGAGTTTAGTTCGGCCTGATGAGTATACAGGTCGACAGGTCCAAGTTAGACTGATTGATGGATCAGTGAGATTGTTCCCTGAGGCACGTATCCAGGTGGCGTCTCCATTTTTCACTGGCTTGACAGCTGCAGTTGTCATGCCAGAACCTTTATTTGACCTCATCTTAGGCAACATACCTGGCATCAAAAATAGTTGTGCCGTAGATGTTGCTACTCAGACTTCGGCTGCTGCGATAACACGAGCCATGGCCAAGGCTTCGAATCGCGTCACTCCGTTGACCGTCGCAACGCCGCAAGATCTGATTCGTAGTCAAGATGTTGTCCAAGAGCAACAGACTGACTCGACACTTGCCTCAGTGCGCAAGAAGCTGGAGGGTAAAGTGATCAAGTATTCACGGGGAGGTCAAGCCAGGTTCCTTCGTAAGCGAGGACGGCTGTACCGTGAGTCACAGACACCCCAGGGTGAGGTTCGACTGCAATTTGTCGTTCCTGCAAAGTATCGCCGAGCAGTGTTTGAATTAGGTCACTGTTCAGCAATGGGAGGTCACATGGGTCAAAAGAAGACCTCTGACCGCATCCATGCTGACTTTTTCTGGCCAGGAATGGGACGGGAAATAACGAGGCTCGTACGTTCATGTGATGTGTGTCAGCGTACCATTGACCGGGGACGTGTCCGTCCTGCGCCATTGAAGCCAATGCCCATAATCTCTGAACCGTTCGAGAGAGTAGCAGTTGACATAGTTGGGCCAATCTCTCCTAGGGCTAGTGATGGATCAAAGTATATCCTCACTATAGTTGATTTCAGCACACGGTGGCCTGAAGCCGTGGCCCTTAAGAATATAGAGGCCGTCACTGTTGCTGAGGCATTAATTGAAGTGTTCTGTCGTGTAGGTATCCCTAAGGAGGTCTTGAGCGACCGGGGTTCGCAGTTCACTTCGGCAATGATGAACGAAACGTTCAGGTTGCTGTCCATCCGAGGCTTACGAACTTCGCCGTATCATCCCATGTGTAACGGGTTGTGTGAGAGGTTCAATGGAACTCTCAAGAAGATGTTGAGGCGCATGACCGCCGAACAGCCAAAGGAATGGCCGTGGTTCATTGCTCCTCTTCTATTTGCTTATCGAGAAGCCCCACAGCATTCATTGAAATTCTCACCCTTTGAACTGGTGTATGGGAGGTCGGTCCGAGGCCCACTTCAAGTCCTTCGTGAGTTATGGGACGATGAAGAACCCGACCCTGAAGTCAAGACCACCTACACCTACGTCCTTGATTTGGCTGACCGCCTCCAGTCGACGTGCGAGTTAGCTAAGGAAGAACTGATTAAGGCACGTGAAGTTCAAAAGGCTTATTACGATAAGAAGGCAAAGCTTCGGAAGTATAGTCCAGACGATAAATGCTTGGTATTACTCCCCACTGCCCAGAACAAGTTGTTGGCGCAGTGGAAGGGTCCATTCGATGTAGTAGAGCGCATTTCAGACCTCAACTACATAATACAGATGGGGAATCTTCGTAAAAGGTTCCACATTAACATGTTGAAGGCTTATCATGAGTCAGACCCCGAGGAGACTGGCCTACTAGTAGCTGATGATAGTGACCAGCCACTGGAAGAAACCGGGGCAGCTGCGGTGATCCCAGCTGATGACCATGATGACGAGCCCTTAACCGCTCAGTCCCATCAGGAAGAGACTGTCGGAGATGTTTTACTTAACCCTGACTTAGCAGTAGGGGACCAAAAATGCCTTATGGTCACTGCTCTGTCAGTATGCTGATGTCTTCTCAGACCAACCTAGACTTGCAAAGGTTGCGTGTCATAAAACTGAGTTGACCAGCAATGCTCCTATTAAGGTTAAGCCATATCCGATTCCCATGCGACTACAGGGTGCAGTAGATAAGGAAATTGCTGACATGGAGACTGCAGGCATTATCGAAAAGTCCTCATCTCCTTACTGTAGTCTGATGGTAGTAGTCCGCAAGAAAGATGGTGGAGTCAGGATATGTGGTGACTATAGAAGGCTCAATGCAATCACTAAAGTGGATGCTGAGCCAATGGGTGACCATATTGCCATCTTCTCCAAGCTGGCAGGGTCACGATATTTCACGAAGCTTGACCTAGCGAAGGGATTCTTCCAGATTCCCCTTCATCCTGAGAGTCGTCAGTTCATTTCCTTTGCTACTCCTAGGGGGTTGTACCAGTATAAAGTCCTCCCATTTGGACTTACCAATTCCCCAGCAGTATTCAATCGTGCCATGAGACAAGTGCTCCATGGTATTGTAGGAGTAGAGATGTTTGTTGACGATGTCCTCGTTCATTCCGCCACATTGGAGGAGCACCTCAGACTCTTGGAAATTGTCTTCAGTAGACTCCAGAGTTTCAACATGACTGTGAAGCCTAGCAAATGCAAGATTGCTCACAGTGAGGTGGAGTTCCTCGGTCATATTGTTGGCAACAATCACTGCAGGTGTCAGGGTGACAAGATCAGGAAAGTTAGAGAAGCCCTGAGACCCGTGACCAAGAAACAGGTTAGGGCATTTCTTGGCCTAGTGGGATATTATAGGAGTTTTATCCCCAACTTTGCTCTCATTGCCCAACCGTTGTACGAAGTGCTACGGAAATATGCTCCAAACACCATTGAGTGGGGAGAAGCGCAAGAGAGATCCTTTATTGCTCTTAAGAACATGTTGTGCAAGGAGCCTATCTTGCAGTTGCCTGATTCCAGCAAACCTTTCATACTGCGCACTGATGCTTCACAAGATGGAGTAGGTGCCGTATTGATGCAGGAATCGGAAGGTGGAATCTTCCCAGTGGCATACCACAGCCGTAGGCTAAAACCCGCCGAGAGGAATTACAGTACTGTTGAGAAGGAACTCTTGGCTGTGGTTGATGGTGTTAAAAAATATTATTATTATTTTTTTGGGGCACCATTTACTCTGGAAACTGATCATATGCCACTCACTAGTCTTAGCACGACCAAGACGGCTAATGCAAGATTGACACGCTGGACACTGTATTTACAGCAGTTTAACCTTGTTGTGAGATACATCAAGGGAAGTGATAACGTAGGTGCAGACCTGATGTCTCGCCTGCTAACTGCTGACTAATATGGGCAATTGTTGCATGCTGGGTTCCGTAAGATAGGCATCCTAAGCGATTTGAGTAATCCAAGGACCAGCCTGGTTCCCAGTTAAAAGTGTAGACCAGACGTCTCACTCGTTGGCCCTACAGGACACAGTATATCCAGGGCTTGTACATACATGTATACCATAAGTTAAGGGGGAAGTTTGAGAACCTTGCAGAGACAGTCCGAGGCTGTGTATGAATTACCTTGTGGAATGTCTCGAGCTGTGGGCCTCTTTGAGGATTCCCGGAGAATGCACATTACCCACATGAGTGTTCACACCCACGGTGGGTGTTAAAACGTGACCTGCCCGAGATTGCATAGCGATTTTCAGCTTCCTGTATTACTCGTAAGTGTAGAATTAGGTTAACCAGTAAACCGCCCGTTCTAAGCAATTTGTGAATTCAAGAACTGGCACGTTTCCTGGTTAATAATGTTAGGTTAACTAGTAAACTGCCCGTTCTAAGAGATTTGAGTAATTCAAGAATTGGCACATTTCCTAGTTAAGCGTTAACCAGTAAGCTATAAGGGTTCTAAGCAATTTGTGAATTCAAGAATTACGTTTCCTGGTTAATAATGACATAAGTACTGATTGCTAGGCAGAGAGAGAGAGACAGAAATAACAGTTTTGATGCTCCACCTTAATTCCTTTCGCAGGTGTAGCTGGTGGGTGCAGCATTGCCGTGCAGATCAGCTGGCCGTTCCTGTTGCATGCTGCCGCCCTTCTCTTCTGCCTCGTCATCATTATTTTACTATACATTTGTATTACTGTGTCATTTTACACGTAGGTACAGTTACACTACAACTGTCACACCTACACCGTGTATTACATACACTACACTACATAACAATTAGTTGTTAATGTAAATGTAGCGAACTTTCGCTCAGTTTGACCTGAGTACAGGATTTTCACAGTCGTCACGGAGTTTTTCTCTCAAGCTTGTTTCTATTAACGTAAATACGAGGTTTTTTCGTTCACTGGTGACTGCGACTTTCTCCTGTAGCAGGATAGCACACACACCACAGTGTGAATCTTGTGCGAATGACTTAGGATGTGTACATATATATATATATCCACAAATTTTTTCCCATAAGGAAAAAATTGAACTTTGTAAGGGCGTAATGTCACGAATCAGTTCGCGACATTTCCCTTTTGTGAGAAGCCACGAACTATTAGTGGAAAACTCACTGTGTATCGCTCAGCTAACCGTTTCTCCCTCCATTTCGGAGTATACTTTTCAAAACATTCGTCACCGTTTTCAAAGGTGACCGATTAGTGCACGTCACTAAGTGCTGTACTGAGCGATACTATTGTTTTTTATTGTTCGCCCCTGCTCATTCGACCGTTAAAAAAATGCGGCCGAGTGCTCCGCTTTTGTTCCCACGACTTACTCAGTCCAGTTGTTGCTGCGACGGAGAGAGGTCCTGTGTTAGCAGTGTGAGGTCAGCTAGTACCCAAACTCCACAGTTCTTCAGTACTTCCATCCTAGGTCAGCTTGGGTGATACGCAGCATTCATTGACTATATATAGTATTTCTTTTGTGTATTTCCTAGTTATAAGAGTTTAATTAAGGTGTTTTTTTTTCTAGACGTAAGTATTTAGCTATTGCGTGAGTGAGTGAGTGCGTCTCATTTAATTTGATTTGAATTGTAACGTTAAATTTATTTTTTGTAATTAATAAATTTAACAGTTCCTTTCTCGAGCTTAATGTAAAGTAAAATCTTGTTTCATTTCTCCATAATTAAGCTTATTTTCCATATAGCTCCTAGCTTGCATAAACGTTTGCTTTCATAACTGGTACTTAGACCAGTCTTGTTGTATTAACTTAATATCCGTTGTGCCACCTGGGAGTTAAGCATCGGCAAGAACCTGATGTTAGTATTAGTTATTTATTGTCAGGGGTGATGTAACTTTCTCCAGAGGCTAACAGTACAGTAATTCAGCAATTGTGAGTAATTAGTCTCTGCTGTGTACTGTTGAGAAAGTTTATAAATTCTCGTTCTTGAGAATCTTAGCAAGTCAGCGTAAAGTAATCGTTGCTTGATGTAGCAAGACAATCATTGTCTCTGCTCTTCAATATTATTGAATATTATTATCAAATTAAATAATATTTAACCATTTATTTTAAAATTGCTGTGTTATTATAAAAACCCCGTGACAACATATCTATCTTATGCTCACGGAGAGTAGGCAATCCTAATAACCCATCTGAAGAAGGGAGAGATACCAGAACCACATAATATTGAGCTTCAACTGCTTGTGTGTCTCTAGCAAACTGGAAGGGTAAGGTAACCACGCCTGTAGCATTTATGGAACTTAAGTCCCATCAAACCAAGTGGTGGAAGGTGACAAGAATTTTTTTTTCCAGTTGAGGCTCAATTTGTTGTAGTGAGACCTCTGCAATAATGTTGACATAAGAGCCAGTGTCAAGAAGTAGGGACATTGTACAAGACTCATGACAGACTGCAAATGACATAGCATTTGGTCCTGGCCCTACATTCGCTACAGCAGTACCCACAGCAGTTGATCTGACTCTGTCATCAGGTTCTACCCCTGGTCGGCGGGTGGAGGCAGCTGGGTATCCCCCGATGACGGAGCTGTGCTTCGGGTACTAGCAACCTTATTTGTGGTCCCTGGGGGAGAACGACACTCCTCCAGTGCCCATGGGACTTGTGGTGACGACACCACTTTTTGCACCGGTTTGGTGGTGGTGCTGCTGCTGATGTGCTCTGAGCAGGAGGGCCTGCATTTGCATCTTGTTGAGGACTCAGGGAGTCCTCCATGTTTCTTTGAAATTTAAAACACTTTAACAAGGGATAAACACCCGTGTGACAATAAGAACACTTACTTGAGGGATCAGAAGTGCTAGTATCTGTTGCAGACGTGGGCTTCTCTGGTTTTCTGTCCTTCTTGGGTTTTTCTGCATGTCGCTGTCCCTTAATAGACAGGCTGGGGCCACAGGAATGTTCAGGTTGTGACTGTAGCTTCATTTGCATCTGATGACTGAAGTCATGTAGGGTTTGTGCAGGTGTGAATTCCAACTGCTTCGCAATGAATTGTCTTGGTGTCAAGACCTGGAAGTAGCAACCAAAAGTGAGCAAGGACAAGAATTTATCTAGGAGCATTGCATCCTTGGTAGCATTCATCCACCTTGAATTACCGAATGCTTGCTCTAAGGAATGTCTGACATATTGAGCAAAGCAAGCAGCTTGCCTGAAATCCATGGAAGCTGCCTTCATGTGGGTATCATACAGAGCCCTAAGCAAGGCCATAACATCACCCCCATTGAACGACATAGAGCCCATGTCGGCCACAGGTTCTGCCAGGAAGTCGTCTGCATTATCACAGGTACAGTAAAAATCATCTCCCATGAGAAGACCGGCTGGAGTGTCTGTGGTCTGTGAAATTCTGCCACGTATAAATTTTAATTTATCACACTCTGATGCAAACTGCCTTCTACCTATCTCATCTTTCGTCTGGTGCACAAATACATATACATTTCACTTAGGATCAGTGCCATCTCATATTCGTATTGGTACATTGTCTTGAAGAACAGTTAAACCCTGCAAAAGAGAGAGTTGTGTACCAGAGTGATTCGCGCTACTGGGTTGACTCATGATGCTAAATTGTGTAATGAAAGGGTTATATACTTTACCACTACGTGTAGAACTAGGTGAGAGAGTTAATTCATTTGTCTCCCCACCGTCAATACCAGAGAAAATCGCGGTAGTCGGCTCACTAAAGAAAACGGGGGAGTTGTGGAGTGACTCGCTTGAACTTGGCTCACTCAGGGTTATTGTTAACTCTGAACGGAATGTGAATGAGCTATGACTACTATCCTCTTCCTTAACATGCAAAGGCTTTTTACTGAAAGGTAACATGCAATAGAACACTAACGAACTGACAAATGAACATGGATATATGTGGTTCACATATGACGTAAATTATACACTGGTTATGTATACATAAATCTCACACATACCACATGTGAAAAATGTATTCCAGCACTTGTGTTCCACCAACCTTACCTCAGACAGTACTATGCTAACTATACAGTAGAGGGGTTGATTGAAGACCGAAGATCCACACGCCCTCGCGCACCCTACAAGAAGAGTCGATGCAGGATGTTGTAGAAGTAACGATGCACCACTCCGGTTGGAATGCACACACCAGGCGCTGAAAAGAACTGTGAATACGCTCGCAACACGGCCAGCCGCAAAGAAGAATCCTCAATACGCTCCATCCGGACACTCTCTCCATGACGCATCCAGCAGCTAGTTGATAATCTTCTTACATGTCGTCGCTCCCCAGAGCCACTGGCCACAACTGAGGAGTTTTGTGAGAGACACCGCTACTTACTGACCAAGTGCTGAGCCCGGAGGTTTGGGGTGGTAGTTGAGTGGTGATAATAAGATTGTGGTGTTAACTGAATCATAAAAGACTCGTTAAAAATATGGATACCTCCGAGCCAGGAAGATAATGGGATAGGCATGGAAGGAGGGAGCTGAACAACATTGTGTGAAAGACACAACGGAAACGGAAACTCACAAGACGACACACTGACGAAGACTAAACTCATGAGGCATGTAGGAGCACCGCTGCCACCGGTTTATGTACCAGACATCACAGATTAGGCCTGACACATTTGTAGGAGTTGAGTAACTGCGATGTCTATAGGGCGTCCTTTCGTTGTTTGGGGTCTCTAGCTTGGCGATGAATCACTCGGTGTCGCTTGATGATATTTTCCCTTATTTCCCTCTCCTTCCTTTTTACTCATAGCACACTGATGTATTAGTAAATCTTCAGAACTGTGTATTAGTTACGGTTTAGAGGTTAAATAAAGTCTGGTATAGCAAAATAAATATTTCACTCTCCATACAGTATCATACAGTTACGTACAAGTGGTTACACAGTATAAGTCTGAGTACTCGAGGAGTACATGTTTCTATCCCCACTCCCTGGTTATTACTGCCGACTCTAAGCTCACAGTGCGGTGTGGGAATGAAAGCTGACTATACAATGGAAGGTTCGATCAGTCTGTGCTGATGCCTATGTGGTGCTATGTTGCTATATGAATCTCTAGATATGCTACAATAAGTCTGACGTAAGTTATAATATATACATATACTGCAGGCAGATAAGATAATAAGATAATGAGAAATATTGCTAATACTTATATATGAGAGCAAAAATATGGATACAACTGGTACAACAAACTTTAACCCTCGGACCAGGTGAAAATTATTATTTATTCTTCTTATATACAAGAAGTTTATACTCAGGTTAGGGAGGGTCTTTGGTGGTGAAGGGGTAATTTTGTATGTAATCCCTACACTTCTAAAAGTCTAACCTAAGCTGGACAAAATCGCCTCAAGGTAACGAGAATAAAAGGAATAATACGCCACCGGAGCAAATTATTTTTTAACTAAGATAAATAATCGTAGTTATGGTACCTTAGGAAAACTGCATTATTACAACGAAACAAGGTATATGAGTCTCGTGCTTCCTCCTCCTCCACCTGCTTCTTCTTCATCTTCTTCTTGTATTGTTGTTGTTATTGTTGTTGGTGTTGTTATTGTTGTCACCCTACACATTGAACGACAGTGATGTGTCGCGATGAACTGCTACCGGTTTTACCATCTCGCAGATACAAGAGAAACATTCACCTTGTCTTTTAGGTGTCCACGTGACTGGTGCCTGTCTGACTAGATATGTTTTGGTGTATAACTTCCCCGTACGTCACCAGCATCTCTCTCTCTCTCTCTCTCTCTCTCTCTCTCTCTCTCACACACACACACACACACACACACACACACACACACACACACACACACACACACACACACACACACACACACACATTTCCTGTATTTCTCACAATTTCTCTGCTCTACCGCACACCCTAGCTAGTTCACTTCCAAACTCCCTCTCCCATTATCCCATATCACTACTTATTTTATCATCCCCCGCATCACTCTCACACTGTCTCGCTGTCACAGTCCTAGCTTCACTCTTACACTCCCTGCCACACTGTCACACTCATTGCCCCACTCAACACTGCTTGACTCACTTCCACGCTCCTTACCTGACTTCCACACTGCTTGCCACATTCTCACACACATTGCCTCACTCTCACATTGTCTGACCCACCCACCCCCACGCTTTCTACCTAATTTCCACACTGGGTACCACATTTCCATAATCCTGCCTTACTCCATTGGTCTCGCTCTAACCTTGCCTGCCTTCCCTCCTTTCCAGAACTTTGCACCTGTTAAACTTCCATCAGCCTTTTTACTTTGAAGACAGCGATGCCTTTGTTTTCTTCCCCCAGCCTCCCTCCCACCTGCTCATATGAACGAACTTAAAAACTCTTATTGTTCAAGTTTAAACCTAATCTCGCATGTTGCTCGCATTTTTTGTTTTCAAGTTAGTTTTTCAGGAAGAAAATGTGCGTCAAAACTTTAGATAATGGAGAAAGTTAGAGGGATAACTTGCAACGGCTTTCCTTACATTGTGTTGTATCGATTCGTCGGATTTCTCTGCCATTAAAAAAAAAAAAAAAAAAAAAAAAAGTATATACAGGTGCTTATATTAGAAGGACAATATAAATATTTTCAGATGATAAAAAGAATAATCAGGATGTCAATGTGCTGAGGGGATTAGCGGACACTTTCTATAACCCCTTCACAGAGCCATGTAACCCGAAACAGAGTAAACTGTCAAGAAGTAGGGGATAATAAAAAAAAAAATCAATGTACAAAAATGGTTAAAAATAAACTGTTTTTTTTTTTTTTTTTTTTTTTAATGCGAGGAAGAAGGAACCAAAGGCCATGAGCCCGCAGTAAGAGTTCCCTCCAAGAGAAAAACAAAATACAATATAGAGCCAAATTCAAGATCCGATCATTTTGAGATGCCTGGACACACTGCGTTTGAAAGACTGGAGATCATAGGCAGCAGGAAATACAGACAGAGGGAGACAGTTCCAGAGCTGACCTGTTGCATAAATGAAAGAATGGGAGTAACGGTTAACTCTTGCATTAGAGAGTTGAACAGAAAAAGGATGAGAGTTTGCTGCCAGACGGGTGCTACGCGCCCGTCGTAGAGGTGGAGGAATGCAAGCAGAGAGTTCAGAGGAGCAGTGACCATTAAAGTAGCAATAGAAAAGAGATAAAGATGCAACAGTGCGGCGAAGAGACAGAGGTTGAAGGGAGTCAGTAAGAGGAGGAGAGTTAATGAGACGAAAAGCCTTTGCCTCCACCCTATTGAGAAGAGCTGTATGTGGGGAGCCTCCCCACACATGAGAGTTGTACTCCACACAGGGGCGGATAAAACCCCTGTATAGAGTCAACAATTGTGCAGGGGTGAAGAAAGTGCGGAGTCGGCTTAACACACCCAATCTCTTGGAAGCAGATTTTACAAGAGATGTAATATGATATTTCCAAGATAAGTCCCGAGTAAATGAAACCCCAAGCATGTTCAAGGATGATGCAGGATTAAGCTGAATATTATTAAACATTAGTGGGTATACCTGTGGAAGATTTTGTCGGGTTGATAGGTGTAAGAACTGAGTCTTAGATGCATTAAAGACAACCATATTATTTTTACCCCAGTCAGAGATACGAGCCAAATCAGACATTAGGTGTGCCACAGCCTCATCCCTTGCTTGTTGAAGTAACTGTTGAGATGGGCGTTGCGGGAACCGAATGGAAAGGTGAAGGGTGGAGTCGTCAGCGTATGAGTGGATAGGGTTAGATGTACAGCTTAGAAGATCATTGATGAATAAAAGGAAGAGAGTTGGTGATAGGACAGAGCCCTGAGGAACACCACTGTTGATAGATCTAGGAGAAGAACGATGGCCGTCTACAACAGCGGCTATAGAACGACCAGAAAGGAAGCTAGCGATGAAGGCACAGATAGAAGGATAGAAACCGTAGGAGGGCAGTTTGGAAATTAAAGATTTATGCCAGACTCGATCGAAAGCCTTTGAGATGTCAAGTGCAATGGCAAAGCTTTCGCCAAAGTCCTGAAAGGAGGATGACCAGGAGTCTGAAAGGTAGGTGAGAAGATCGCCAGTGGAGCGTCCCTGACGGAACCCATACTGACGATCGGAAAGAAGGTTGTGATAGGAAAGATGCCTTAAAATTTTTCTATTAAGAATTGACTCGAAAACTTTTGAAATACAGGACGTTAAAGCAATTGGACGATAGTTGGAGGGTTGGGAGTGGTCACCCTTCTTTGGGACTGGCTGAATGAGAGCAAACTTCCAGCAAGAAGGAAAGGTACAAGTTGACAGACAAAGACGAAAGAGTTTGCCTAGGCAGGTTGTAAGCACAGAAGCACAGTTCTTGAGAACAACAGGAGGGACCCCATCAGGCCCATATGCCTTGTTAGTACTGAGGCCAGTGATGGCAGAAAGTACATCAACTGAAGAAATTTTAATGTCAGCCATGAGGAAGTCAGAGGGGGGAAGTGATGGAGGAACAGCACCGGAATCGTCTAAGGTAGAATTGGAGGAGAAAGTCTGTGCGAAGAGATCTGCTTTATCAGTAGAAGAAATAGCTACAGAACCATCAGAGTAGAAAAGAGGAGGGAAGGATGATGAGGTAAAGTTGTTAGAAAGATTTTTGGCAAGATGCCAGAAGGAGCGGGAAGAATTCGAGTCGGAGAGTTGAGAGGATTTAGTATGGATGAAATTATTTTTAGTAGAGCGAAGAACAGACTTAGCACGATTCCGGGCAGAAACGTAAAGATGGTGTGATTCAGGGGTGGGTTGGCTCCGGTACCTTTTGTAGGCCCTCTCCTTGTTGTGGACAGCATTAGAACAAGCGTGATTAAACCAAGGCTTTCTTGCATTAGTCAAAGGATATGAGAAAGGAATGTATGCTTCCATGCCCGAGAGAATAACCTCCGTAATGAGCAAGGCACACTCAGATGTCTCACGGCCATGGAAGCAATAATCATTCCAGGGAAAATCAAAGAAGTACACTGAGGTGGTTTGGCCATGTGGAGAGGATGGAGGGCGAAAGACTGACGAAGAGAGTGTATGTGAGTGAGGTGGAGGGGGGAAGAGGGAGGGGGAGGCCGAGGATGAGATGGAGGGATGGGGTGGAGAGGTATATGAGAGAGGGGGGTGTGAGTTGGGAGCAGGGCAGTGAAATGGCGGGGGACAGGGCGACTTGGAGGCGATTTGTTTGTGGCCACCCCAAACGGGATTGAGGCGTCTGGCAATAGATAGATAGATAGATAGACTTCCTGAGGGCCTCCCAGTCTGCGGCTCCAAAATGCCACAGACGACGTTTCACTGGAGGGTCCACAGGCCGTACCGGAGTGATAGGACAGGTTAAGGTAATAAGGTTGTGATCGGAGGAGCCCAACAGAGAGAAAAGATTAACAGAGTAAGCAGAAGGATTAGTTGTGAGGAAGAGGTCAAGTATGTTGGAGCTCTCTCCAAGGCGGTCAGGGATACGGGTAGGGTGCTGTACAAGTTGCTCTAGGTCATTAAGGATAGAAAAGATGTAGGCTTGTTCACCAGGTGGATCCGTGAAAGGAGAGGAGAGCCAAAGGTGGTGGTGAACATTGAAATCTCCAAGAATGGAGATTTCAGAGAAAGGAGAAATGGATAGAATGTGTTCCATCGTAGAAGTAAGATAGTCGAAGAATTTTTGTTAGTCAGTAGAATTAGGGGATAAGTAAACAGCACAGATATATTTAGTCAGAGAATGACAGGAAAGCCGAAGCCAGAGTGTGGAGAATTGAGAAGAATCAAGTTCAGGAACACGAGAGCAAGATAAGTCGTTGCGTATATATACACAACAGCCACCTTTGGCTTTGAAATGAGTATAGAGAAAGTAGGAGGATACAGAAAAGGGTTTGCTGTCAGTTGCCTCAGACAGCTGAGTCTCCGTTAGAAAAAGAAGGTGAGGTTTAGAGGAGAAGAGGTGGTGCTCAACAGAGCGAAAGTTAGAGGAAAGGCCGCGAATGTTGCAGAAATGAAGAAGAAGAGAGTCAGACCGTGGTTCCAGGCACCTTGAGTCGTCATCGGGAGAGGGGCAGATGGTGGGGGCATTTATGGTCCCCCCCCCTGGGGACTCCGAGGCTTGATAAGACGAAGCCATGTTGGTAAATTTTGAATAGGAAGTGTAGTGTGTACTGTGCATGTAGTTTGGTGTAGATAGCTAGAGAAATTTGTACTGGAGAGCATGCTGGCCTACTCTCTGTGTAACTGAGACACTGAAAATGTTCAGCAAAGGGGGATGGTCAGGAACTAGTCCTGAGGGCTGATGAAACGGGAGCTCCAGCACTCCCTGTCATCAGCTTTCCATCCACCTCGGGAGTACTGCCCTGCTCGACTGGTGCTACAGTCTACTCCTCAGCAGCTGATATTTTTTTAGTTATGTTACTTGAGCAAGATAGTTGTTTCATCAATTTAAAATAATACTCCAGCTCTCTAAAGTGGATTTGTACTTTTTTTTTTTTATGCGAGGAAGAAGGAACCAAAGGCCATGAGCCCGCAGTAACAGTTCCCTCCAAGAGAAAAACAAAATACAATATAGAGCCAAATTCAAGATCCGATCATTTTGAGATGCCTGGACACACTGCGTTTGAAAGACTGGAGATCATAGGCAGCAGGAAATACAGACAGAGGGAGACAGTTCCAGAGCTGACCTGTTGCATAAATGAAAGACTGGGAGTAACGGTTAACTCTTGCATTAGAGAGTTGGACAGAAAAAGGATGAGAGTTTGCTGCCAGACGGGTGCTACGCGCCCGTCGTAGAGGTGGAGGAATGCAAGCAGACAGTTCAGAGGAGCAGTGACCATTAAAGTAGCAATAGAAAAGAGATAAAGATGCAACAGTGCGGCGAAGAGACAGAGGTTGAAGGGAGTCAGTAAGAGGAGGAGAGTTAATGAGACGAAAAGCCTTTGACTCCACCCTATTGAGAAGAGCTGTATGTGGGGAGCCACCCCACAAATGAGAGTTGTACTCCACACAGGGGCGGATAAAACCCCTGTATAGAGTCAACAATTGCGCAGGGGTAAAGAAAGAGAGGAGTCGGCTTAGCACACCCAATCTCTTGGAAGCAGATTTTACAAGAGATGTAATATGATCTTTCCAAGATAAGTCCCGAGTAAATGAAACCCCAAGCATGTTCAAGGATGATGCAGGATTAAGCTGAATATTATTAAACATTAGTGGGTATACCTGTGGAAGATTTTGTCGGGTTGATAGGTGTAAGAACTGAGTCTTAGATGCATTAAAGACAACCATATTATTTTTACCTCAGTCAGAGATACGAGCCAAGTCAGACATTAGGTGTGCCATAGCCTCATCCCTTGTTTGTTGAAGTAACTGTTGAGATGGGCGTTCCGGGAACCGAATGGAAAGGTGAAGGGTGGAGTCATCAGCGTATGAGTGGATAGGGTTAGATGTACAGCTTAGAAGATCATTGATGAATAAAAGGAAGAGAGTTGGTGATAGGACAGAGCCCTGAGGAACACCACTGTTGATAGATCTAGGAGAAGAACGATGGCCGTCTACAACAGCGGCTATAGAACGACCAGAAAGGAAGCTAGCGATGAAGGCACAGATAGAAGGATAGAAACCGTAGGAGGGCAGTTTGGAAATTAAAGATTTATGCCAGACTCGATCGAAAGCCTTTGAGATGTCAAGTGCGATGGCAAAGCTTTCGCCAAAGTCCTGAAAGGAGGATGACCAGGAGTCTGAAAGGTAGGTGAGAAGATCGCCAGTGGAGCGTCCCTGACGGAACCCATACTGACGATCGGAAAGAAGGTTGTGATAGGAAAGATGCCTTAAAATTTTTCTATTAAGAATTGACTCGAAAACTTTTGAAATACAGGACGTTAAAGCAATTGGACGATAGTTGGAGGGTTGGGAGTGGTCACCCTTCTTTGGGACTGGCTGAATGAGAGCAAACTTCCAGCAAGAAGGAAAGGTACAAGTTGACAGACAAAGACGAAAGAGTTTGCCTAGGCAGGTTGTAAGCACAGAAGCACAGTTCTTGAGAACAACAGGAGGGACCCCATCAGGCCCATATGCCTTGTTAGTACTGAGGCCAGTGATGGCAGAAAATACATCAACTGAAGAAATTTTAATGTCAGCCATGAGGAAGTCAGAGGGGGGAAGTGATGGAGGAACAGCACCGGAATCGTCTAAGGTAGAATTGGAGGAGAAAGTCTGTGCGAAGAGATCTGCTTTATCAGTAGAAGAAATAGCTACAGAACCATCAGAGTAGAAAAGAGGAGGGAAGGATGATGAGGTAAAGTTGTTAGAAAGATTTTTGGCAAGATGCCAGAAGGAGCGGGAAGAATTCGAGTTGGAGAGTTGAGAGCATTTAGTATGGATGAAATTATTTTTAGTAGAGTGAAGAACAGACTTAGGACGATTCCGGGCAGAAACGTAAAGATGATGTGATTCAGGGGTGGGTTGGCTCCGGTACCTTTTGTAGGCCCTCTCCTTGTTGCGGACAGCATTAGAACAAGCGTGATTAAACCAAGGCTTTCTTGCGTTAGTCAAAGGATATGAGAAAGGAATGTATGCTTCCATGCCCGAGAGAATAACCTCCGTAATGCGCAAGGCACACTCAGATGGCTCACGGCCATGGAAGCAATAATCATTCCAGGGAAAATCAAAGAAGTACTGCCTGAGGGCCTCCCAGTCCGCGGCTCCAAAATGCCACAGACGACGTTTCACTGGAGGGTCCACAGGCCGTACCGGAGTGATAGGACAGGTTAAGGTAATAAGGTTGTGATCGGAGGAGCCCAACAGAGAGAAAAGATTAACAGAGTAAGCAGAAGGATTAGTTGTGAGGAAGAGGTCAAGTATGTTGGAGCTCTCTCCAAGGCGGTCAGGGATACGGGTAGGGTGCTGTACAAGCTGCTCTAGGTCATTAAGGATAGAAAAGATGTAGGCTTGTTCACCAGGTGGATCCGTGAAAGGAGAGGAGAGCCAAAGGTGGTGGTGAACATTGAAATCTCCAAGAATGGAGATTTCAGAGAAAGGAGAAATGGATAGAATGTGTTCCATCGTAGAAGTAAGATAGTCGAAGAATTTTTGATAGTCAGTAGAATTAGGGGATAAGTAAACAGCACAGATATATTTAGTCAGAGAATGACAGGAAAGCCGAAGCCTGAGTGTGGAGAATTCAGAAGAATCAAGTTCAGGAACACGAGAGCAAGATAAGTCGTTGCGTATATATACACAACAGCCACCTTTGGCTTTGAAATGAGTATAGAGAAAGTAGGAGGATACAGAAAAGGGTTTGCTGTCAGTTGCCTCAGACATCTGAGTCTCCGTTAGAAAATGAAGGTGAGGTTTAGAGGAGGAGAGGTGGTGCTCAACAGAGCGAAAGTTAGAGGAAAGGCCGCGAATGTTGCAGAAATGAAGAAGAAGAGAGTCAGACAGTGGTTCCAGGCACCTTGAGTCGTCATCGGGAGAGGGGCAGATGGTGGGGGCATTTATGGTCCCCCCCCCTGGGGACTCCGAGGCTTGATATAACGACGCCATTTTAGGTAAATTTTGAATAGGAAGTGTAGTGTGTACTGTGCATGTAGTTTGGTGAAGATAGTTAGAGAAATTTGTACTGGAGAGCATGCTGGCCTACTCTCTGTGTAACTGAGACACTGAAAAAGTTCAGCAAAGGGGGATGGTCAGGAACTAGTCCTGAGGGCTGATGAAACGGGAGCTCCAGCACTCCCTGTCATCAGCTTTCCATCCACCTCGGGAGTACTGCCCTGCTCGACTGGTGCTACAGTCTACTCCACCAGATACAGGTATACAGGTTTGTGCAATACAGACAGAGAAGAAAAAAAAATGGAAAGAGAGCGTCAGGTTGAACAAAGATCGGCTTCATGATTTAGTAAAATTAATACAAGTGTAATCAGAATTAATAAATTAATGTGTAAATAGTCTTAAGGTGTTCAGTGATTCCCATTATCTGTTCGAGTTTTTAAACTCACTGTTGCTAAGTTTTTAATCACATTGTAATTACGTACAAGATAAGTTACCATGCCAGTCGAGTGTATTACCGGTTCCTCCAGAGCAGTCAGTTGTAGGTTTATTTAGACTCTGACACTCCTCGACTGAAGTGTCAGCGTAACTTCATGAAACTTTAAGTGAGTGTTGAGGTTCTGAGTGCCACAACAGATGGTTCTTTCATACTTATCCTCCGCATGACTCTGCTATATTAGTCATAAACACATTCATTTGAGATCAGTGGTTACACCATAATTACTCCTGCCCAGTCTGTCCTCCCAGAGCCTGTTGCTTCCTGTCCATACAATCTGTCATAAAATGTTAAATGTGTTGGGTTTGTTCTACTATCCCTTCTGCTTTATCATATCCTCGTATGAGTCAGATAGCTGAATCATCTTCCCCATTTTGACATTAACCTTCCCCCGTTATCTTTCCATCTGTTTGACTGCTGAGACCGTATTCAGCTCAACACAAGTATCCTGTGATTTTTTTTTTATGCAAGGAAGAAAGAACCGAATGCCAGGGGCCTGCTAACCTCCAAGAGCAACAAACACAAGACAACAGAGAGCAAAACTCAACATCCGTTCATTTCTTTTCGAGATGCCAGGACACACTGTGTTTGAAAGACAGATCATAGGCAGCAGGAAATATAGACAGAGGGAGACGGTTCCATAGTTGACCTGTTGAATTCATGAAGGACTGAGAGTAACAGTTAACCTTCCATTAGAAAGCTGGACAGAAAAGGGATGAGAATTTGATACTAGACAGGGACGTAGCCCCCGTCTCTCCACCACTGTAGTGGTGGAGAGATGCAAGCAGACAGTTCACAGGAGCAGTGACCATTGAAGTAACGATAGAAGAGATAAAGGTGCAACAGTGCAGCAAAGAGACAGAGGTTGAAGGGAGCCAGTAAGAGGGGGAGAGTTAATGAGACGAAAAACCTTTGACTGCCTTGTTGAGAAGAGCTTTATGTGGGGGGGGGGGGACCTCCCCACATATGAGAGTTGTATTCTATATAGGGGCAAATAAAACCCGTGTATAATGTCAACAACAGTGCTGGGGTAAAGAAGGTATGGAGTCGGATTAGTACATATAATCTCTTGGAAATAGATTTTACAGGAAAAGTAATATGATCTTCCAAAGATTAATCCCAAGAGAATGAAACCCCAAGTATGTTCAAAGATGACGCAGGATTGAGCTGTATGTTGTTAAAAATCAGAGGATGCTCCTGTGAAAGAGTTTGTCTGGCTGATAGATGTAAGAACTAAGTTTTTTTATGCATTAATAACAAGATTACTTATACCTCAATCAAAGATAAGAGCCATGTCAGACATTAGGTAAGCCATAGCTTCATCCCTTCATGTTTGTTGAAGTAACTGCCGAGAAGGACACTGCGGGAAGTGAATGGAAAGGTGAAAGGTGGAGCCAAGAGCGTATGAGTGGATAGGGTTAGATGTACAGCTGTACAAGGTCATTGTTGATTAAAAGGAAGAAAGTTAGTGATAAGACAGAGCCCTTGGGAACACCACTAGTGATAGCTCTAGAAGAATGGTGGTCATCTATGACACCTGCTATAGAATGACCAGAAACGATACCAGAGATGATGGCACAGATTGGAGGGTAGAAACATTAAGCGGGCAGTTTGGAAGTTAAAGATATATGTTAGACTCGACTGAAAGCCTTTGAGATGTCAAGTGCAATGGCAAAGATTTTTCCAAAGTCCAAAAAGGAGGATGACCAGGAGTCTGCAAGGCAAGTCAGAAGATCGACAGTGGAGCGTCCCACACGGAACCTATACTGATGATCAGAAAGAAGGTTGTGACAGGAAAGATGCTTAAATTCTTTTTTTAAGAACAGACTCAAAGACTGGAAGTACAGGATGTTAACCTGTACAGCACTGGGCAAAAAAAGAACAAACTAATACCCCTCTACGCCAGCTGAGTTTGGATTTTTCTTCTGGTTAAATGGGCCTAATACATCAATGTAAGATCCTTGGTTCTAATAAAATTAATCACCAAAGCCAAAAAGGTGGTTGAATCGAGTCGGTTTTGTTCCGCTTTACCTCTGAAATCTTTGAGGTTACTGAAAGAATAGCGGCTGTGAGCCCAGGAAGACTGTCACTCCATTCCAGCCCTCCTAAATCAGTGTTCTGAAGTGAGCAAGATATGTTATTTGCATCCATTTTACTTTGGTTGCTTGCAGTGACTTCTCAGTGTCGTAGGACGTAGAACTACGTCATTGGCTTTAACCCCTAAACCGCGGGGTTGTTTTTGCTTGACTTGCATGTCTCGCAGGCATATTTGCGCTCCGACAGACTCTCTAAAAATATTTGCCAAAAATCAGTTATTAGTCCTAGAATATTAAAATTAAATATGCCTACGGCACATACCTTCAGCTTTCTCCTGGGATGTTTGTTGAGCCTTCGTTGAGTACCGTAGGACTTGTGGAGGCCTCTGAAGTTGGGTAACGAAGTCTCCACTTTAACACTTCCCGACAACCCATAATGTGATTACCACAGCCTGATATTATCACTAGAAACACAATTCTATGATTTTCAAATAGTTTGGAATCCATACTCCAAAAAAAAAAAAACACTGTAAAAGCAATGAAAATTACGAGCACGTATGACCTTCCCAATTGCGCTCGTTCGCCTCTGGTGTTCTGTCATTTATTATTCATAAAAACACTCACACTTTATATTCCTGTTACTATATAACACATATATATATATCTTCAGTCTTTATCCTTAAGTTTCCTTCAGTAACAGTAGTTTATTGTCACTGTAGGCATTCAATTTCTCTTTCAGTAAAATACGTAGAGAGCCACGGTTTCACTTTCACTGTCATAACTTCAAGTATTTGTACTCATATTCTTATATTACTAATTATTTACATTTCTTTTTACATTTTCTATTGTATTTTCAATATTTACACTTCTATTTTACTTACACTATGTAATGCATTGTCACTTGCAGTAACTTATAAAACTATATTACACTGTTCCATCATATTTACATCCACTGCTTTCACTTGCTATTTATACATTATTTACACATTATTTACATTTTCCACTTGCACTTTTAGAACTGCTTCAGGTTGTGGTAATCAAAGAAGCAGGTTATTCAGAGGGGAACCTGGCACTCAGCACACTGCCAAGAGGTGCGTTTGTGCTCAGGTGTGTATTGGGTGGTATGTGCACACATCTGGCACCTGCCGATCGCAGCCTTCCTCTAGGTTGTGGCAGGCATTTACACCAGTCTGTGCCGATCCATGTACGCCCTCAGCTCAAGTCTGTCGGGAAGTCTTACTGCATGCCGCCTTGGAGTTGCTGCTGTCACCCTACCATATCTCTCAAGCAGCTGCTGAACACAAGTCCTGGCGAACAACCTCAGGGAAAAGGACTTGGGTGGCTTTACCTTCATCTTATACAGGATGAAGGTGTTCACCATCATCATGTCTATGAGATGCAGAAGAACTTTCCTGTACCACCTAGTGTTCTTCCTGAGGCAGTCGATCTCTCCAATCATCCTGTCAGACTTGTCCACCAGCTGCATGTTGATATTATAGTCTATGACAGCATCAGGTTTCCTCACAGGTTCGCCTGTCCTACGGTCGACCTTCCCACTGTCTTTCATTTCCCCCTTGTGTACGGTGGTGAGCATGTGCACAACCCTCTTGTCATGCCAACGTATTGCCAGTATCTTCTCAGACTTGCGTTGGTGCACGTCTCCTCGCTGCGAGTTTCCTGCCTCTGGGAATTTGGGGAAGTGGGCACGATTGCTCTTCACAGTGCCACAGGAGCCGATGCCGTGCTCTGAAAGATATTTAGCAAGTTTCGGTGCTGTATAATAATTGTCAGTATACAGTACATGCTTCCCACCAAAATACCTTTCAAGCAGCACTTTCACTACACAGCCTGAGAAGCCAAGGGGGTGTGTTTTGTCCAGATCGACAGTGCTGGCTGAATATATGATGAAGTCAAGGATGTACCCCGTCTTACAGTCGAACAGTACAAAGAACTTGATTCCAAAGTGATGGCATTTGCTTGGAATGTACTGTACAAACCTAAGACGTCCTCTGAACATGATCAAGGATTCGTCTATGACAACCTTCTGAAAAAGGTGGAAGAATGACATAAACTTATCCTTCATTCTGCTCAGAATCTCCCGGATCTTCCAAAGTGGGTTGGTTTGGGAAGGTACGTCATTGTTGGCGAAGTGCAGGTTTCCCATGATGTTCCGGAAGCGATCTCTGGCCATGTACTTATTGAAGGTGGGTGGTCCATGGACCGGTATTCTTCCAACTCATGCTTCTTTGAGTGTGGCATGAGAGGCATGAGGGCGAAGAACACATACAGCTCCTGCACTCCCAGCACAGTCCACTGTTGCATCTTCACTGCACCTGCACCACTTGCAGCACGTTGTGATTCGTACCTGTTTGTCTCATCACATATGTGCTGCATGACTTCGTCATCGAGGAAAGCCAAAAGGAAGTCCACACACTCAGCATCCTCGTCAAGAGTGAAGGCAGGCTGTATCCATGAGGAACTCTCGTCAAAATGAAGATGTTCAGGGATGAAATCAGAACCTTCCGTCCACACGAAGGCATCCAGGAATCTCTGTCGTGGCGGTGTAGGGTGGGTGTGGGTGGAGGGTGGCTGTGAGGCAGACTGGGCTGTTTCAAGGTCACTCTCACTGACCCTAGGTTGCCGTGTAGCACTAGCAGCCCTTACTGTACTTGCTACTCTACTTTTACGATGAGTCAGGGATTTACCTCTTCCCCTATGGCCTGCCTTCACTGTAAATGCTGGTGGAGACTCCGATGACGAAGACTCAGGAGAAAATTCCGCTGAAGATGAGGAAGAAATTAGTGAAGTGGGGCTGGGGGAGTGGGGAGGTGATTCACCTCGGGACTCATGGAAGGCTGGGTCACGTGGGGCCATTGTTCCGGGGGGCTAACCTGCCGCCTTTTCATTCCCTTCCCTTGCTGCTCTAAGGGCTCCTTGCCCTTGGAGCTAGGGATAACTTGGGACACTGAAGCACTCGTACTAGGAGTTTCTGTAACGATTTCCTCCCCAGGCTCATCACACGATTCACCCGAAGGATCAAAGTCACTATCCATCATTATCATAGATAATTCTGCCAGTTCACGTTCCACTGCCAAGTCACTAAGTCCTTTACTGCTTCCCACACGAGTTTTTCTAGAGGTAGAGGTCACAGGGCCCTTTGCAATGGGCACAGAAGCAGCGGAAATGGCGGGGCAAGAGTGCAACATGGTTTCACCTCATAGGATGACAAGGAACTGATTCCCGTGGTGTATATGGGCAGGCAAGTGTTGACAATGTCATTAGGGTGACAGCTGCTAATTTACATGCTATGAAATGATTGGTAGGAGATCTAGACAATACATAAAAAAATAGGTAGTTCCAGGTGAATGTAAATATCACTTAGGCTTCTCCCTTCCTTTCATATACTGTATATATTTTTATTATGAGAATAGATTAAACGGCATATTTCAAGGGGAAATTGCCGGGGGAAGCGAACAAGTGCACGTGAGGTGTTGTCAGGTGATAATTAGCCATTTCCAGGTGTATGGCACTATCACTTACCTTATTTATTTTTTGTATATATTATTTTGTATAAGAAAAGAGCATAGGGCTTATTTCAATGGATGAAATCAGAGGATAATTCCGGTGAAGATTTGCTTGGCGCAGCATGGCTGGGCAGGCTAGAGGAGAGGGTAATTGAGGGGAGGTAGGGAGGGGAGTCCAGAACGGGGAAAAATGGTTAAATTGTCAACAATGGATGGGAGTACAGATGAGATTAGGAGTGCTGACTAGTGTTGGACATTGGCAGTACTGATAGATGATACAAGCCACCACTTGTAAGCCCGGGAGAATTCAAAATAACACAGAATCACAAAAGTGACGCCTCGCGGTATGATCCATTGCGCCCGAGCGTCACGAAAGTGATGCCCGGCAGTTAAGGGGTTAATAGCCAGTGATAATGAGTCTGACGTATTCTCAAAGTGCAAAAGTGTATGTTATTTGTATGGTATCAAACTGTTCTCTGAGTCTGTCTACATTATTGCATATATAATACATGTTTACTGTCAAAGGTAAGCTTCTTTGCCTTCGTTTTGTAATGTTTGATGGGAATGATAGTAGTTACAGAGACTGATCTTAAAATTAGGACTTTCCATGTCATTCTGTCTAAAGGAAAACGAAAAGTCTTTTATTATTATTATTATTATTATTACACACTACTCTAGAGTAAGTTCGAGATGAGTAATTACCGGAATAACACTGGAAATATTTTGCAGGCAGATGGAAAATAAATATATATATAATGCAGTGGCTTTGTTTTCTAGTCAACACATATTCTGAATATATGTTATCCCACTGCAAATATCTCCTAGGGTAACGTCTCATATTAAAATCAAGGGAGAATGAAAGCATTCAAACCTCTCTCCTAACCCAGCAAACTTCTATAACTTTCCTGACAACACTAACTCTTCAGATATCAACGTAATATTTAAAATGAAATGCTAGCATTTTGTCGTTGTTGTTGTTGTTTACAGATTTCCTGCACCTATAGTGCAGGCCGGGCCATGCATTAACCCAGTCAGTGGGGTATGGGCTGATTAAAAAATAGTAAGGGGGGAGACAGGGCCTGGGGATTGCCCAGCACACACACCCTGTCTCCTGGCTGGCTTTGTGGTGTGTGTGAGCACATTGTCATCTATCCTTACTAAATTAACTCAGACATTGCAGTCTTACACGTGATTCCCAAGCTATCACAAAACCCTCCTCTGCCCCCAGTCCCTCGCCTCCCTCTCCTTCACACTCACAGTTACCAAACACATGAGGTCTGGCTGCCGTTTCATATTCACCCGTCTCACACCAGTGCTTCAAGATGTGGGTAATGAGGAACTTTCCCTGACTGTACTTATGTAATATATATATATATATATATATATATATATATATATATATATATATATATATATATATATATATATATATATATATATATATATATATATATATATGTATTAGACCAGGTCATAAGATGCAAACATAAAAAAAAAGTCCAGTTTTCTTTTTATAATAAAAGTGAAACCTTGCTCCTATATAAAGGCAAGAGAACCGCAAAACATTAGTATCGTGTCAGTAAGAGGTGGCGCCTGGACACTTTATTATGCAGCCCGTGTACTACACAGAACTCACCATGATGAGGTGGCTGCAAATGGAGTTTCACACCTAACCCATCCCATCCACCCTTCCATTAAACTGGGCCAAATTTACTCTGCTTTGAAATCCTTCTTTGATTTGGATGCTGGCATTATTTTTCTTGACTTGAGTATGTTTCTTATATAACCCATCTCTGTTTCTTTAACCATAAACTGTTGCAGATGCTGCAGTCACCAGCTTGTCTGTGCATTCAACTGACTGAGTATGGCAAAGATACTTTGGACACAGCTTTTCCACAAGTTCAGGACTTTCAACCAAACCACGTACTTCAACATTAGTCAAATTCTTGAGGAGTGGTGGTTCTGTAATATCAACCACATCCTAGTTGATCATTTGAATATAATGATCTGCCCCAAAATTTATCACTGGCACTTCGGATTGTCTTCTTTCTTGTCTTGGTTGTTCCTTGCTGCTAGAATTTTCTTCACAGCATCTCTTCTGATGTCAGTATCTTCATCAAATGCCATGCCGAAAAGCATGTTTTCCAGATGGGCATAGAAAGCATTTGTTTGAATAGCCTTGGTAGCAGCCTTATATGCTCCTAGTCATTCATCTTCCATATATTTGATCTTGGTAACAGCAGTGAATAGATGTTTTGGGCCATTGACACAGGAAGAATTTTTTAAAATCTCAAACCAGGTCGAAATACATACAGTCATCAAATATTTGGCTAATGTTTTCAATGGTTTGGAAGGAAGAGGTAGCCTACTGATCAATACAGTCCCAAAATTCTTGCACATGCTGCCAGCCATCTTGAATATGCTAATGGGCCTGGTTCAGCTTAAGAGAATGATGCAGGGAATTTTCCAAATGACACTGCATACCATATAGTCAGAATATATTTTTGATCCTCACTCGGATCTAGCTCTGAATA
Source organism: Coenobita brevimanus (assembly GCF_032717465.1). NCBI lineage: Eukaryota > Metazoa > Arthropoda > Malacostraca > Decapoda > Coenobitidae > Coenobita > Coenobita brevimanus. The sequence goes on from NC_136955.1 coordinate 35,838,206, forward strand.
GGTCTCACGAAACTTCTTCGCATCGTCTACTGGGATTGGTTCAAAATTTATCACAGGGAGGTTACTAACTGTTTCTCCTATCTTTTTCTCAATCTTTCCTTTGAATGCAGTGGGCCCAAATGTTTAAATATATGCCAAAATGGACGCTCGCCGGTGTAACAAACATATAAGCCACTGCAAAGGACGGTTAGGGGAGGTTGTGAGTGAGTTTCCAATTAAAAAATCAATTTTTTTGGTGCCTAAGTGATTCGTCTGTGAATGCTCTGCATATTGAAATATATATTACTGTCATATTTCAATTATAAGCGGTATTCTGGCCCATTTTCTCACCTGAGTCGTGCTAGACGCGCATCGAGCCATACTCGAACGGGAAAAAAAATGAAATGGGTCTTTTGCTGCAGCTATATTTCTTTTAGCCAATCCTTTGGCGTTATCTTTGACACATGAATCAGAGAGAACTGTATGTCAACAAAGGACAGTTAGTGACATGTTTCTGTGTAGTGCAGTAGCAGAGTTTGTCTGGCAGAGTTTCTTTGGCTTTTTGTTTATTTTTATGTGATAGCAAGTATGTCGTGGAAGATCAGGACTTCGAAGAAGAAACTGGAGAACCCTGCAGCGTAGCTCAAGATCGAAGAAACCCAATGGGCACACCACGTGAATTCCACGTGTATTTCTTGTGGGAATCCGGTGAAATCTTGAGTACACAACTATTCACTAGATTCCCACATCGTTTCCACGTGGATAACTGGTTACCAAACGCACGTGTATAACTGGATGACGAAATCATGTGATTTCACACAGAAAATTATGCACATAAAACTGGTACATGAAATAGCCAAAATCAGATTAGTCGAACAACAGTCTACACCTAAATTCAGCTCAGTATCATGTCCCATCCATACTAAGCTATTCTTGAGTTCATAACGTGCTGGATTAATTTATAGCAAAATTTGGACGGATTTAATATTGTAAGCAAGAAAATATATATTGCCCGGGGAAAACATCCCAGAATTCAGGGAACATACTATGGTACTTAGCAATTTCTTATACATATACTTCTTTAGGATAGCTTATTAGAATGCCTAACTTTTATTACAGTTTGAACTGCCTGCCAAACCATTCAAATTCAAGATGGCCACAAAGCCCGCCAGCTTCTATGGCTGCCAATTTAGTCCTTTTTAAATATTTATACTTCTGATAATTTTTATTTCCCATGTTTTTATAGACATTTGGAAGAGTTGAAATGCTCCATGATGATACTGGTACACTAAAACCATCATTATCAAGTCTAATTATTAATAAAATCGCTACAAACATCGGAAACCTAAAGTATCGGCCCATAAAAAAGGCATCACTGCTTTCCCGCCGCCAGCCGCCAACACCAGCCACCAAGTCCAAGATCAACACAACGCGTCATGCACACTCGATCGTATTCCCGTCTACGATCCTTCATATACCTGTATGCTCGCACTTGGCAAAACCACTCAAGGTAATCATAGATATTAACAAATAGGTGTCAGTGTAGTATTGTAAGCGTCTGTGATCCATGTAGCGGCCTGTTACTTACCAGGTTGGTTAGACGTCTAGTTTATTGTATGCACATACACCAAGCAAACAACTTTGGAACACACAACACACAACTAAAAGTACCAGACATATCACGCCATCATGGTAACAAAACAGTTCACTGCCACCGCCGAGACACGGTCTGTTTTGTTAATGTAAGTTAACTATTAAGTTAGCTAACACCCCTAGGTTTGGTAAGCACCTCTCTCATAGTTTTGTCAGGTTAGTTTATAACTTTAGATAAATCATTGACAAGTTCCCTAGTAGCAGGACCAAACCTAACCTAACCAAACCTAACTACCTAACCTAACCTAACGACTAAACCTAACCTAGCCTAACTTAACCTCCGACAACAACAATCGACATTATTATACAAGTCAATTCCAAAAAGTTACTCTCAACAGTCTGGCGATCCGTGAGACCCATCGCAGCACGTGCCTAATGCATTGTGGTCCTGTCTCGAGTGTGTCTACCATCACATCACGGTTCACGTGACTTATGGGTTGGGTTAAAGCATGTGTCTACTGTTATGTCATGCGCTATCTGCTCATGCGTGAAGTTCAAACTAATACAACCTTCACGCAAATTTGAATTCCAGATACGCACAGGTCAGTCATGGCGAGGTGGTGCGAAGACTGCAACCTTAATTAGTGCTTCGCTATTAGCTCATTTTATAAAAACGATACTGCGTCTTTGAAATTCCTTAGACAGCACGGAGTGTTACCATCATCTGTTGAGTGCCCTACTTGTCACAATCCATGCAATTATCGCAGTGATCAACATATCTGGTACTGTTCTAGGGAGTATAAAGTTCCCAAAAGCAAGAAAAGGGAGCGTTGTGCCTTCTCTTCTTCGGACTACAAGGGCACATTCCTGGAAGGTACACATCTCGCACCGTGGAAGATTGTATTATTCGTGTCATACTGGCTGCAGAAACATTTTGATCACGGAACCGTTATTGAAAATCTAAAAATATCACCCAGGTCGAGTGTGGATTGGAGGAGCTTCTGCAGCTAAGTTCTATTGTACTGGTACAGAAATCAGCCTCCCATTGGTGGTCCTGGTATTATTGTCGAGGTGGACGAGACATTTTTCATAAAAAGAAAGTTTGAAAAGGGTAGCCCTTTGAGTCAAGTGTGGTTGTTGGGTGGTATTGAGAGAGTCTCCAAAAAACTTTTCACTGTACCTCTGGTGGAGCCACTTCCTCGTAGGAGGGACAAGGAAACGTTAATCCCACTTATACAGAAGTATATTTGCCAAGGCTCGATCATCAACACCGACGGTTGGTCTGCGTACGGCCTCCTGCAGGATTTCGGTTATTCCCATAAGGTGGTGAATCACTCTGTGGAGTTTGTGGATAAGGTGGATCCATCGAACCACACGCAGACTATCGAGAGACTGTGGAGGGATTTGAAGGAGTGGAGCAAGCGTCCTGGGATCCGGCCAGAATATTTTGAATAGTATTTCTCCTTGTACTTGTTCATTCGCTAGTTTAAAACGAGTTTGCTCCACCATTTCTTCATCGAGGCTGCTCGTTTGTATCCTCCACAGTCCAACGCTAGAGCTGTCCACATCTCGGGAGCCCCAATCCCCACTGAGGAGGAAGACAACGAAGCTGAATATTTAGGTTAGTTTTTCTGTTGATGTGGTCTCACCTTTGGCTTGGTAGGTTAGGTTAGGTTAGGTTTAGGTTAGGTTAGGTTAGGTTTAGGTTAGGTTAGGTTTAGGTTAGGTTAGGTTTAGGTTAGGTTAGGTTTAGGTTAGTTTAGGTTAGGTTAGGTTAGGTTCAGTTAGCTTGGCTTAGCCTAGTTTAGCTGAGGAGATAATGGTTTGCTGGTGACAGTGGGCAGGCGATTGTTGGTGCGAGGTGGTGGGGAGTAGGCCAGACGGCCAGGCGCGCGGCGGCCTGGCTGGTGAAACTAAGGTATTACTGATGGTTTTTGATGTGCTGTGAATTATTCTGACCTTCATTTCTATCGCAAATCAATACATCATGTGATTTCCTCCACCCAAAAACCCTGGATTCGCCCATCTCCCCCATTCTTGTAGCGGGAAGGAGGGGTGGGGGATATCTTGAAATATACTAATTTGCGGCAGAAATGAAGGTCAGATTCGTTCAAAACACATCAAAAACCATCAGAAATACCTTGGTTTCACCAAAAAAACGTCCCTGTGCACTTGTAAAAAATTACCCAACAATCGCCTCAGCTGTGGCCGATGTAAAGAGGCAGTTACGCTATAAAATTATTATTATTTTTTTTATGTGTTCAGCTCTGTGCAAAGGCTGAACAGCTTGGTATGAGGTCCATTAGCCCTCCTCCATACATCATATCGTGGTATAACTTTAGGAGTAACCAACTAACTAAGACTTACCTTTTAAGCCTAGTCTCAGTTCGGGAAACAAAAAAATATCCCCCTATGGTGACAGGCTCGGACGATGGGTTAGGTTGGGTTAGTTTAGGTTAGGTTAGTATAATGCAAAATAGTGTGTTTTAAATCAATTTTCATCTTGATTTTGGGGGATAAACCCACATTTGAAATTACTCAAAATTCCAAAACGGGGATTCTTCCCAAAAAATGAAATTCAGAATCAATTAAAACACAGTTTTGCTTTGGAAGCAGAAGAAAAAAATGAAAAATAAACCGGACTTCTAAAAATTTACCGATATCATTATAAGAAGATTGTACCCCCTCCACAATATGTCTACCCCCGATGTATATATGTCCCCCCCCCCAATGCATACATGCCTCCACTAAACTTGCTAGGTCAGCACGCTTTCCCAGGACCTGAAGCCTGAGCAGGAAGGCGTTATTGCATCAGTTCTTAGCAGGCAGCCAAGACGGGCAGACTATTTTACTGTGAGCTTGTAATAAACTCCTTATCTAGCTGTTTGTACACGGAGTTTCTATCACCAAAGTCTGCAAGTTACATTTGGTAGCAGCAGTGTTTCGAACCATCAGATTCTGACCGCCTCCTTGGATTTTTAGTGATACCACAAGATACACGACGTCTCGCATCTGCCAGCCTCGCCCCTCCTCAGTGCCTCTAGTGGTGTAATACCTGGCTGTGCTTTCCGAGTGTACAATTTTTCTCACCAGTGCTCACCTCTCAAACACCCCCACCCACACGCCTTGTTCCTGACCGCATGTGTCACCGTCGCCAACCTACGCACCTGTTGCACCTGTTCCCAGCACCTGTTCCGAACTCATCATAACTCCTGCCCCCACGGTGCCACTTATCACTGCCCACTGCCTGCCCACCACCATTCTCTGCATTTGCAACTCAACAGCTCTGCACCTGCCTTGCACCAACATCTGCCCTCACCATCCACCACCGGCCTCCGCTGTCACCCACATCTGGTCTGCATTGGAGCCTCCTAAGACCGCCACTCCCTGCCGGTGATTCATCGCGGCATCTCTTCTCCTCTCTGCCCAGCTGTCTCTCCACCACCGCCCCGCCTCGCCCCGCCCAGCCCCACCCCACCCCGCCCCGCCCCGCCTCGCCCCAGCCCAGTTACGCCCAGCCACCCCTGCACGTCATACATCTCGACACTCCACTGTGTAACTATAGTATATCTTTCCTTTCTATAGAGATTATCCTCGATTTTCTCTACAGATTGGTTATTGTTAATATTCCATCTCATTTCCATTACCCCGTTTTCATTTTCACCCACGTTATTTATACTCCATCTCATCCTTCGCCTTTTATTTAAACCATCCATCCCTGCACCTTCATTCATTTTCACGCCTACTCGTGTATTCCATTCTCTCATTGTTATTTATACATTTCCACCTACGTATCCATCTTCATCCTTCATCTCATCTTCCATTGCCGCATTAAATGTCATACTTTCCACGTCAACCGCTTAATTCCAGCCCTCTTGACCCGGAAACATCACCTGATCATACCCCGTCTGCCGACTCTAACACAATCACTCATTTGCGAAGTGGCAAAGAGTACCACCGCCCTGTCCCTGAGACTCCCGTTTCACTTCCCGCAGAATCACTTACTACCCATCCTACACTCGTAAATCCAGATACCTCCTCCTGTACTCCTGTCTCTACACTCCCTTCTTCTTCCTCTACTCCTTCCCCTGTCGTTCTCTCTCCTGCCTCCCTTCATACCCCGTCTTACTTGCCCTTAACTGCCACTACCTTCTCTCTCTCCCACACCTCTCCTGCCGCCACTTCTGAACCTCCAGCCATGGCCAACCCTCCACAGTATATCTATCTCGACGATGCCAATCGTCCCAAATTTACCGGCCAGGACCCAACTTGGTCTGTCTATGATTTCCTCAGAGAAGTCGAAACAGAAATACACAATAGACATATCAACGATGAATCGCTCAAAGTAGCCTACCTCCTAGGTCGCTTGCACCACAGCAAATCGGACATCGGATCCGCGATCCATGCAGGACATTTCGATAGCATTCGTACCTTTGCTGATTTTCGTACGGAACTCATCAGCCTTTGTTGCCAGCATTCAAATACCGCGTCTCTCATGGGATTCATTAATCTCCTAAATCAACTAGATGAGGACTTGCGAGTCCCAGCGCAATATGCCAAGCTCCGCAAAGCTGCCGTTGCCATGAAAGCAACTAGTAGCGAGATGCTCCAATTACTGGTAGGCACGAAATGGTTAGAAGACAAGAATGGCATTCCAATGCTTTCACTCTCCAACTTTGCTGACTTAATTGGTTACCTGAGATTCCTTCACTGGCTTACTCCTAAACAGCGAGAGCTAGCCTTGGAAATCGGTTTCAATCCAGGGGATAAAATTATTCAGGTCACTAAAGCCATTCATGAAAGAACAGATTCGAACTACACGCGTCAGGGCACCACCCAACCCTTGACCTCCTCAGTCTGTCACACCTCCACTACCCCAGACCAATCTCGCTCCCGTCCCACCACATGCGGCAGACCTGCCACACATCGTTCTCCTACCTCAGGTCGTGATCAATCTAGCGCCAGACGGAACAGACAATCTTCGATTCTTTGCTGGTATTGTGGTCATCCTGGACATTGAGCATCCAGTTGCGACCGTACATACAGACGTCCTCACTCCCAAACCAGACAGCGTACGCCTTCCCGCTCCCATCATCCACACTGCAAATACCACAAATCAAGCACGACTCACACCACTGAGGAATGTCGTTACCTCAACCGCCAACAGTCGGGGGAAACGCCGCGCCCATATCGGACCAATATCACGTAGAACCAGACACCCAACTCCCCATCCGCCATGTAGGTCCCATAACATCCTCGGGTTTAGTCATTCTCGGATGCAGTCATGACATACCAACGTCATTCTTCTTGGACACAGGATCTATAGTAAATCTCATCTCCGAACATTCCTTACAAATTATTCATCGCCATCACAACCACGTCAGTTTCCTAGAACCACCAGACATTCGCCTATGTGGTGTCAACGGCTCAGAGTTTAAGGTTAAAGGAAGAGTCACCCTTGAAGTCAAACTCCACAGAGATTTGCCCCCCTATCCCCATTGAATTTCATGTCACTAATGACTTGCAGTATCCCGCAGATGCCCTTATTGGTTTCTCCACCATGGCACAACACTCCATTGCATTATTACCTGCTTGTGGTAGTATTGACATTTCTGGATTCCCGGTTTACACTATGGAATGTCCCCGTCCTGTTCTTATGATCAAATCAGTCCTTCAATTACCTCTGTCCCTATCACTACCAAAAAGTCCACCCCAGCCCAAACCACCACTATCAACATCTGAGAATACAGAGATCATTCCTTTACTGACTGCGAGCAAGGACATAAATTCCTCAATGTCTCCTGATACATCATCTCAGCCCTCGAACATGGCTCTTACCTCCTCTCCCGACAACAGTATCGCTGACTCAGACATGTCTCAGTTACCTACCTCACACAGTCTGAATGATCTTCTCCAACACGCAGAGACGAAACGTGCAGTAACGAATACGTGCACAATTTTGTTACCGCATGAGTTCACCAAAGTCTCTGTTTGTGTTGCCGGTGCGAAAGAAGGAGTGGATATACTAACCCTACCTGAGACGTGTTGTGTAAATGGCTTGACTTATGAGTCAGCGTGGTGTACAGTCTTAGAGGACAGTTTATGCTACCTGTACTTGCTCAATGTCACAAATGCTCCACTAAAACTTAAAAGTGGTGTAAAGATTGGAGACTTCCTAGTATACCCAGCGGCCGTAAAGGTGTGCCAGGATTCCTCAATTCCTACTATTCAGACTGATGATAGTACGCCAATCGGTGTATGTACTATTAACTCTACGGGATCTGCGCCGACATATTCACCTGATATGCTCTCACATCTCATTTGCACAGATTTCCCAGAAAATACGCCTCAACTCCTCGACCTTTTGACTTCATACAGAAACGTGGTTGCCTTACCCGGTGAACCGATGGGTAGAACAGACCTTGTCAAACATATGATTGAACTACTACCAGGAACTCAGCCGATTTACATACCAGCGTATCGATTTCCTCACAGCCAGAGAAAGCAGACAGATCAAATGGTACAGAACATGTTAGACCAGGACATTATTGAACCCTCCGTCAGTCCATGGAATAGCCCACTTTTCTTAGTACCAAAGAAAGATGGTAACTTTAGACCAGTAGTCGACTATCGAAATGGAAGAGTCCTCTCGCCCAGTTACAGCCTTTAGCACCCCTTCCGGACATTTTCAGTTTACGAGATTCCCTTTTGGTCTGAGGAATGCTCCTTCCGTGTTCATGTGACTTATCAATTCAGTCTTCAGTGGTATGATGGGACACTCTCTTTTTGTTTACCTAGATGATATCATTGTTGTGAGTAAATCCATCCCTGATCATTTTACCAAACTCCAGCAAGTCTTTGAACGCCTCCAACTCGCAGGCCTGAAAATCAATCTCAGTAAATGTGACTTCCCGCAAAAGAAAATCAAATTCCTAGGCCATGTCATAGATGCACAAGGCATTCATACTAATGAGGATAAAACTAAGGCGATCATTAACTTCCCAGAACCTACCACTACCGAAGCTGTACGAAGTTTCCTGGGCCTCAGTGGCTATTATCATCGATTCATACGGGATTATGCAAAGATCGCCGCTCCTCTGACCCACTTACTCAAGCAGAATGTGCCCTTTGTTTGGACTAACGACCAGTCACAGGCCTTCCAAAAGCTAAAGACAGCTCTTGTAAATGCCCCTGTTCTAGCGTTCCCTGATTATACCACACCCTTCCTTCTCTGCACAGACGCCTCAGGCACTGGACTTGGTGCCGTTTTGATGCAACTCGATGAAGCATCAAGGAAGCGCGTAATAGCGTATGCTAGTTGCACCCTTACAACCGCTGAACGTAACTACAGTGTCACAGATCTCGAAGCGCTAGTGGTAGTCTGGTCCTTGAAACATTCCGGAGATATAGTCTATGGTTATCCAGTGCATATCCAAACAGACCACCTTCCACTATGTGATTTGTTCAAGAATCGCAACCTAACAGGTAGGCTAGCTAGATGGTCTGTCATCATCCAGGACTTTAATCCCACTTTTCAATATGTACCAGGCAAGTTGAATGTAGTCGCAGACGCACTCTCCCGTCACGTAGCAGCAGCTATAACATCACTGCAGCCTGAAGTAACTGAAAACACTACACTAACGTCAGAAGTTGTTCGAAACCTTCAGTGCCAAGACCCCATGTGGTCCAAAGTCATTTATTTCCTAGAATCTGGCAATGCCTCGACCTTACCTACTCTGCCAGTATCACTAGATGAGTTCATGCTAGATGATGATCTCTTGTACAGGAAAACACTGCTAACAGGCAAAGATATGCCCAATCGCGAAGTACGCCAACTTGTTGTCCCCACTTCCCTGATACCAAAGGTTCTTCATATTGTTCATAATACTCCTCAAGCTTCCCATCCAGGTAAAGACCGATGCTTGCGCCAAGCACATCTCAAATACTATTGGCCAACCATGCGCCGCGATATCAATGCCCACTGTGACTCTTGCCTCTCCTGCCACCGCCACAAAGGATCAACCGGCTTACCAGCACCTCTCTTACAATACCCAATCCCGTCACGACCATGGGAAACTGTCTCAATCGATCTCTTAAAACTACCTCTCACAGAATCTGGTGCTGAGTACTTGTTCGTAGCAGTCGACCACTTCTCCCGCTGCTGTGTCCTCGTACCCCTCTCCGACAAGACCGCGAAGAGCGTTGCACGTGCCTTTGTAGATCATGTAATTTGCCCATTCAGTACCCCTCATACCATTCTTACTGACAACGGTACAGAGTTCAACAATAGCCTTCTCGATGAGATCTGTCGCCGCTTTCATATCAGTAAATGCAATGTCGTGCATAACCATCTGGCTTCCAATGGCCTTGTAGAACGCCACAACCGAAAAATCTTAGAGTGCCTCAAGCATCTAGGCTCCCATAGTTCGTCCTGGGATGACTGGATTCCCCAAGTGGCGTCCTCCATCAATAGCTCCATCAATGCATCCATTGCTGAATCTCCCTTCTTCGTCCTCTTTGGTTTTGACAAGGACCTCCCATACTCTCTTTTATCCTCAAAGCCAGAACCCATCTACAACATGGATGATTATGTTAAACTAAAATTGGCCAACTTCCAGACAATCCACCAGTATGTCCAATCCACTTTGGCTTCCTCTCAGGAGGACATGCTGCAGCGCCAACATAAGTCCGCCTCTCCTATCACTATCAATGTAGGCGATCTTGTCTTTGCTCATTCCCATACGCGTTCCTCTAAGTTGGATGACAAATTTACAGGGCCCCACCGCGTCCTCTCAACAAGGCAACAAATTTCACCTCCAGGACCTGTCCACTAAGGACACCAGATGGGTCCACGTCAATGACTTAAAGCGAGCACCCTGTGGCCTCGTGTTGGAAGAGTCACTTACACAACCTCCTGCCCCCTCTTCCCCTCCTCACATCCCTCAGTCTACCTTGTCTCCACCTATCCCTCAGTCTCCTTCCTCTCCACCTCCACCTGCTCATTCATCAACCAATCAATATCGGTCCAAACTGCGCTCTGCCCATCAACCTCTTCACGACCTCCCCCATTAACTCTACCCTGATTTTCTAGGTACGATGTTAGCGATCTCCCTGCTGGCAGTGCTGACCCTCCTGGGGTCTGGGTCAGGTCAGGACGATGGTGGAGTACGTCCCGGGGCCTTGGTCGGCTCGGGAGGCGAGGTAATGCTTATCGGAGACGTAGCCTCCTTGCGCTACGATCTTGCGCCCCTGGCCGACGTAGCCATTGCCCTACCTGCCTACGTGCACCAGCTCCACGGAATCAGGAACCATCTCACGGCCCTCATGGGGACACACAACCCGAATGAGTATCTCTATAACCTTTTCCTTCCACTCACCTGGCAATTGCAATACATAAGTAACAGATTCACTGAGCTCAATGACACATTTTCCATTCCGACACGCGTTGGTCGTTCTCGTGTGAAACGAGGTCTCTTCGACTTCGGCGGTGAGATTCTGAGTGGCTTGTTTGGCGTTGCTACAGCCTGTGACATTTCTGGCTTCAAATCTGATCTCACTCATTTAGCTTCAGCCCTAGAATCACAACGCCGAGTCATTAAAATCCAACACACTATGTTACAGAAGCTCACGACCCAACTCAATGAAGTCACGTCCACTCTAAACAATTTCACCGATATCTTACAACACCACCTTTCAGATCTCAACGTTATCTCTCAGTTCTTCTACATCAAACTCAATATGGATAATCTCCAACTGGCCTTTGACTCTCTCCTGTCTCAAGTCTCTGCCTTGGTTCGTATCCTGGTCGATGCTATCAATGGACGTGTCACTGCCGACTTAGTACCTGTCTCAGCTCTCCGTTCTGTCCTGGAACGGGCTCACTCCACCTTTGGTCTCTCCCCAGTCCTCCCCTACTCCTCCCTTGAATATTATTATCCTGTTCTCGAAGCCACTCTTCTCACCACATCCGTCGTCGTCCATATTCCTCTCCGTTCTGCCATAACCTTTAACCTTTTCCACATCATTCCCTTCCCTTTCCACCTCAACAACTCCTTGTTACAGGTATCTGTTCCTTCAGAATATTTCCTCCTCTCCCATGATCATCTTTCCGTTGCCTTCCTTTCTTCCACAGACCTCCAGCAATGTTCCTCCCTTACTCCGACCTCTCGTCTCTGTGCTGCCCACCTTTTCGCTATCTTCCCTAGCAGTGCTACACCCTGTGAGTCTGCTTTAGTTCGCAACCATTCCATCTACTCGGCCTGTTCTTTTGTCCCAGCTCCTGACCTCCCGGTCCACCATGCTCACCTCAACCATGTCCAGTACTTCTTCTTTGCTGTTCCCATCTCTGTCACAATCATGTGCCCTGGTTCTTCGGTTCGATCCGTCCCCACTAGTGGTCTCTACAAAGCACCTGACTATTGTACCGTCAAATCAGAGTCCGTCATCACTTACGCCACTCGCTATCACCAAGCTGTCCGTAAACACTCCTATGACATCTTTCAACCAATCGACATGCCTTCAACCCTACCATCTGCCAACATTACCATCACTTCCCCTAATTTGCGCATGCTAACCTTCCTCAATGACAGTGATTTCATTATGGATCAATTTTCTCTGGCCTTCAGCCGTTCATGGGTTCATCCAACAGTTGTGTTTCCCCCTGTGGTTATCGCTTTCCTAGGTTTTCTACTCATCATATGTGCAGTGCATTGTTGTGTCAGAAAAATGGAACGTCGACTCCAGGAAATCAGAGTCACTACAGGCATAGTACGCCCTACACACGACGTAGAAACTTCCCGTACTTAGTGCCCTCACATTCAGTGACTACCAATGCCATCTGACAATTAATCAAACTGTGAACTGAACTCTGCCTACTAGAAAATGATGGTATTTCTTTAATGCATTACTGAGTGACAGTGTATCCTACAGAAAATACAAAAAAAAAAAAAATGAAGGAAGAACGACAATAGACCTCTCATATCTACTCCTTGTTTATCATGTATCAAACTATTATTGTGTAATTCCCATTATGTCTTAATTCTTGTATATCTTATATGTATATATCCTTCTAATTCCCTCCCCTCAACATGGCCATGTCTCCCCTACTGCCCCTGTATCATCCTTATCCCTTGTACAACCCTCCCCGCCCTTCCCTTAATACTATACTCGAACACCATTTAACTCCTGGTGTCAGGAGACACCATCTCAGCTACCCGGGGGAGTAGTGTACCCCCTCCACAATATGTCTACCCCCGATGTATATATGTCCCCCCCCAATGCATACAATGCCCCCACTAAACTTGCTAGGTCAGCACGCTTTCCCAGGACCTGAAGCCTGAGCAGGAAGGCGTTATTGCATCAGTTCTTAGCAGGCAGCCAAGACGGGCAGACTATTTTACTTTGAGCTTGTAATAAACTCCTTATCTAGCTGTTTGTACACGGAGTTTCTATCACCAAAGTATTGCAAGTTACAAGATTCTATTAATGTAGCACCAGAAATAATATATCTAACTCCATAGAAACAATAATTTTAAGTAGATGTTAGTAATTATTACAGGTGTTTACATTATGGAAGAACGTGGGTCTCGCTACTAAGGAGTAGCCTATAGGCTACAACTCAATATCCATAATTATAAAGAAGTCAGCCAGCGCACATCTTAGGGCTGTCCAAGATCCATAGAACATTTTATATTGATCTTGGTACAGTACAACTATACCGTAGGAAACATCCACTACTGATAATACTAACAGGTGAATTATCATAATAATGTTGTGTGTGTTTCACGTGTTTGGACGCTCAGCCCTGTGGTGGCTGTGGCTTCCATCACAGCCTGGTAAGGGACTATCTGCTGCGTCTGTACCATCTAAAGTACCATAATGGGTATTGGATCACTAACCTAACCCAGAGTACCCCAACTTAACCAAAAATAACCTCATAAGCTTTCTGAGTGGTTGTTATTGATCTGTGGTGCTTAATAATTAGAGAGAAAAATATACTAACATGCCCCGGGTAGCTGAGATGGTGTCTCCTGTTTAGCGACTAATGGAAACCTATACCTATACATACATTTTTTTTTTCCTACTAAAGTTCATTGTGCTAAAACGACGTGCCTTTTTGTTGTGTATTTATGACATTTCTGCCTGAAACACTACAGTACATGTTTTCTGATTTCCCAATTTTTATTTGCCCACCCTATGAATGTACTACTTTCCATCTGTACAACCAATTTTGTTTGTAAATTATGGATGACTTCCAGTATTAATTATGCAGAAATCATTTAGAATGTTTCCAGTTCTAGAATGTATAGTTATTAGGATGTAAATGGAAATCTACATAGGTAGCTTATTCATTCCAATCAATTTCTGCCAAAGTGGATGCTGCTACAGTATACGTACTGGGATCAGCTTGTAACTACTGGTAGCTACTCCATCCGTTTTTCTCGTCTGTTGTGAGACAATATAGAACAAAGTACGTATACACATATATTGTATTCTGTATATGTATATATGAATTTTTGTTTGTGATAACATATTGAAAATATACCTTACAGATAACTTAAAGAAAATTTACCCTACAGAGCTTTCAATCTGGCTAATACCTAGTTAATGTTTATGGCCTTGTAGGAACACCAGTTGATTCATTCAGTAAGACATCAATATACCGTATGTACCAGCAAATCTATTTATCACTGTCATATTGACGCTGTTCCATAAGCAGTCTTTTAGCTAATTTGTATGTAGAGAAAATTAAGTTTGTGTTGTGTGGCGAATTAACTTTGTATTGTGTGGAGAAAATTAAGTTTGTGTTGTCTAAACTAACATTTTATTACTTCATTTAACCTATGTGTTGTCTAAACTAACGTATTTTTCTTTTGTTATCTTTCAGATGACCTAAGAATTTCTTATTCTCTAACTCATACTACCGTATATTTTCATATTCCTTGTAGGAAGCCCTGTCTTTTGATGACAAAGGCCCTTTTCCAATATAACTTGAAATTACAGTATGGCTTATTATAAAAGATATAGGCAGATACTGCGTGAGCTTAAGGAACTGTTGGTCAGTAGTGGTGAAGAGGAAGATGACTGGTCTCGTCAGAGAAATATAATTCCGAAACTAAGCCATAATAATCGGGAGCTAAAGTAACTGTTGGCCAGTAGAGGTGAGGAGGAAGATGACTGATCTCATCAGAGCTCTAAAATTCTCAGACTTAGCCGTAATACCCAGCAAAATTGTGAAAGAGCATATTTATCCCCGTTAACTTTAACTGCATCAGAAGAATCAAGTACAGCAAACAATGAGAGTGACCGCAATGAACCTGATAGACACTCGAGGAAGGAATAGCTAACTAGGTTTCTAAAAATAACATTACACGTCAGGCACTTAATGAGCTGTTAGAATAACCAAGAAAAAATGGGCACGCCCTGCCAAAAAATGCACGCATTTTAATGGAAACTCCAAGATATGTAGATTACAAAAATGTGGAGGACGCTATTTTTATTTTGGGAATGGATCATGTTTGCAAAGTATATTGAGAATTCATCCAGAATTTATGAAAGAAAATGATTCAGTCAAACTTAATGTTAATACAGATGGTATTCCCTTGTGGAGTAGACTGTAGCACCAGTCGAGCAGGGCAGTACTCCCGAGGTGGATGGAAAGCTGATGACAGGGAGTGCTGGAGCTCCCGTTTCATCAGCCCTCAGGACTAGTTCCTGACCATCCCCCTTTGCTGAACTTTTTCAGTGTCTCAGTTACACAGAGAGTAGGCCAGCATGCTCTCCAGTACAAATTTCTCTAACTATCTTCACCAAACTACATTCACAGTACACACTACACTTCCTATTCAAAATTTACCTAAAATGGCGTCGTTATATCAAGCCTCGGAGTCCCCAGGGGGGGGGACCATAAATGCCCCCACCATCTGCCCCTCTCCCGATGACGACTCAAGGTGCCTGGAACCACTGTCTGACTCTCTTCTTCTTCATTTCTGCAACATTCGCGGCCTTTCCTCTAACTTTCGCTCTGTTGAGCACCACCTCTCCTCCTCTAAACCTCACCTTCTTTTTCTAACGGAGACTCAGCTGTCTGAGGCAACTGACAGCAAACCCTTTTCTGTATCCTCCTACTTTCTCTATACTCATTTCAAAGCCAAAGGTGGCTGTTGTGTATATATACACAACGACTTATCTTGCTCTCGTGTTCCTGAACTTAATTCTTCTGAATTCTCCACACTCTGGCTTTGGCTTTCCTGTCATTCTCTGACTAAATATATCTGTGCTGTTTACTTATCCCCTAATTCTACTATCAAAAATTCTTCGACTATCTTACTTCTACGATGGAACACATTCTATCCATTTCTCCTTTCTCTGAAATCTCCATTCTTGGAGATTTCAATGTTCACCACCACCTTTGGCTCTCCTCTCCTTTCACGGATCCACCTGGTGAACAAGCCTACATCTTTTCTATCCTTAATGACCTAGAGCAGCTTGTACAGCACCCTACCCGTATCCCTGACCGCCTTGGAGAGAGCGCCAACATACTTGACCTCTTCCTCACAACTAATCCTTCTGCTTACTCTGTTAATCTTTTCTCTCCGTTGGGCTCCTCCGATCACAACCTTATTACCTTAACCTGTCCTATCACTACCGAACGGCCTGTGGACCCACCAGGGAAACGTCGTCTGTGGCATTTTGGAGCCGCAGACTGGGAGGCCCTCAGGCAGTACTTCTTTGATTTTCCCTGGAATGATTATTGCTTCCATGGCCGTGAGCCATCTGAGTGTGCCTTGCGCATTACGGAGGTTATTCTCTCGGGCATGGAAGCATACATTCCTTTCTCATATCCTTTGACTAACGCAAGAAAGCCTTGGTTTAATCACGCTTGTTCTAATGCTGTCCGCAACAAGGAGAGGGCCTACAAAAGGTACCGGAGCCAACCCACCCCTGAATCACATCATCTTTACGTTTCTGCCCGGAATCGTGCTAAGTCTGTTCTTCGCTCTACTAAAAATAATTTCATCCATACTAAATGCTCTCAACTCTCCAACTCGAATTCTTCCCGCTCCTTCTGGCATCTTGCCAAAAATCTTTCTAACAACTTTACCTCATCATCCTTCCCTCCTCTTTTCTACTCTGATGGTTCTGTAGCTATTTCTTCTACTGATAAAGCAGATCTCTTCGCACAGACATTCTCCTCCAATTCTACCTTAGACGATTCCGGTGCTGTTCCTCCATCACTTCTCCCCTCTGACTTCCTCATGGCTGACATTAAAATTTCTTCAGTTGATGTATTTTCTGCCATCACTGGCCTCAGTACTAACAAGGCATATGGGCCTGATGGGGTCCCTCCTGTTGTTCTCAAGAACTGTGCTTCTGTGTTTACACCCTGCCTAGGCAAACTCTTTCGTCTTTGTCTGTCAACTTGTACCTTTCCTTCTTGCTGGAAGTTTGCTCTCATTCAGCCAGTCCCAAAGAAGGGTGACCACTCCCAACCCTCCAACTATCGTCCAATTGCTTTAACGTCCTGTATTTCAAAAGTTTTCGAGTCAATTCTTAATAGAAAAATTTTAAGGCATCTTTCCTATCACAACCTTCTTTCCGATCGTCAGTATGGGTTCCGTCAGGGACGCTCCACTGGCGATCTTCTCACCTACCTTTCAGACTCCTGGTCATCCTCCTTTCGGGACTTTGGCGAAAGCTTTGCCATTGCACTTGACATCTCAAAGGCTTTCGATCGAGTCTGGCATAAATCTTTAATTTCCAAACTGCCCTCCTACGGTTTCTATCCTTCTATCTGTGCCTTCATCGCTAGCTTCCTTTCTGGTCGTTCTATAGCCGCTGTTGTAGACGGCCATCGTTCTTCTCCTAGATCTATCAACAGTGGTGTTCCTCAGGGCTCTGTCCTATCACCAACTCTCTTCCTTTTATTCATCAATGATCTTCTAAGCTGTACATCTAACCATATCCACTCATACGCTGATGACTCCACCCTTCACCTTTCCATTCGGTTCCCGCAACGCCCATCTCAACAGTTACTTCAACAAACAAGGGATGAGGCTATGGCACACCTAATGTCTGACTTGGCTCGTATCTCTGACTGGGGTAAAAATAATATGGTTGTTTTTAATGCATCTAAGACTCAGTTCTTACACCTGTCAACCCGACAAAATCTTCCACAGGTATACCCACTAATGTTTAATAATATTCAGCTTAATCCTGCATCATCCTTGAACATGCTTGGGGTTTCATTTACTCGGGACTTATCTTGGAAAGATCATATTACATCTCTTGTAAAATCTGCTTCCAAGAGATTGGGTGTGCTAAGCCGACTCCGCTCTTTCTTTACCCCTGCGCAATTGTTGACTCTATACAGGGGTTTTATCCGCCCCTGTGTGGAGTACAACTCTCATGTGTGGGGTGCCTCCCCACATACAGCTCTTCTCAATAGGGTGGAGTCAAAGGCTTTTCGTCTCATTAACTCTCCTCCTCTTACTGACTCCCTTCAACCTCTGTCTCTTCGCCGCACTGTTGCATCTTTATCTCTTTTCTATCGCTACTTTAATGGTCACTGCTCCTCTGAACTGTCTGCTTGCATTCCTCCACCTCTACGACGGGCGCGTAGCACCCGTCTGGCAGCAAACTCTCATCCTTTTTCTGTCCAACTCTCTAATGCAAGAGTTAACCGTTACTCCCAGTCTTTCATTTATGCAACAGGTCAGCTCTTGAACTGTCTCCCTCTGTCTGTATTTCCTGCTGCCTATGATCTCCAGTCTTTCAAACGCAGTGTGTCCAGGCATCTCAAAATGATCGGATCTTGAATTTGGCTCTATATTGTATTTTGTTTTTCTCTTGGAGTGAACTGTTACTGCGAGCTCATGGCCTTTGGTTCCTTCTTCCTCGCATAAAAAAAAAAAAAAAAAAAAATCAAGTAATGAACAGATCTGGCCTACTCTGATAAAGTTTAGCTGCTTTAGGCCAGCATTAGTTGCACTTTATTGTGGAAAATCAACACCAAATTCTGGAGACAGTTTTTTGAAAGATTTTCTGCAAGAATACAAACAGCTTTCAGAGAATGGTTTAGTTTTTGCAGGGAAAAAGTTGACAGTAAAAATTGTTTCCTTTATCTTTGATGCTCCTGCACGATCATTTATCAAATGCATCAAAGGGCTTAGTGGATATTACACATGTGAGAGATGTGAAATTGAAGGAACTTGAGAATCAAATGTTCTTGTACTTGACTCAGGACAGCCCTGTATTGAAAGAACTGATGAGAAATTTAATCAGGAACAGTACAAAGATTCTCATCAGTTAGGGAAAAGTCCATTAATCCATTATGGAATATCTTGTGTGAAAGGATTTCCATTAGATTATATGCACGTGATTTGCCTTGTTGTCACCAGAAGAATGTTGCTTTTTCTCATAATATGTCCCAAGAAATCCAGACTCTCACAGCATCAAATAAGTTAAATATCTTCCTATTGAGAAAGCCTGTCAGACAAGCTACCAAGTGAATTTGCTAGACAACCGAGATCACTGGCTATAACTGATCGCTGGAAGGCCACCAAATTTTTATAGTATATTTTATATACAAGTATTGTTGTCCTGAAAGATTTTGTTTCTGACATTATATACAAACACAGTCTTTTGCCTACTGTCACCTTATCAATTTTATTGAATTTTAATGATAATGTATGTAATTCGTACCTTTCATATGCAAGAGAATTACTTAAATGTTTTTTGCAACAATGCCGAGATATATATGGTCGAAGTTTTATTGCATACAACGTTCATAATCTTCTTCACTTGGCTGATGGTATGGAGAATTATGTGTTCCCTTAATGACATCTGTGCTTTTCCATATGAAAATGAACTTCACAAAATAAAACAGTTGGTGAGGTCATCAAACAATCCAGTTTCTCAGGTTTTCAAAAGACTTCCAGAAAAGGAAAGGGATAATGTATCTAAAGAGGCTGAAGTTTGTCACAAAATTTATATATCTACAAAGCACAGAAATAATTGTTTCATGTTGTAAAATGAATATTTTGTGTTCCTTAGGGGACATACATAAAGAATACTAACAAGTTGATGTTCTTAGCCAAAGCCATACTGTAATTTTTTTTACTGAACCATGCAATTCCAAACTCATTAACATTGTGTTCTTGAAGAAGAACAGTAATTTCAATGAGAAAGTTCTTCATTCAAAGCAGCTGTGTAGAAAGGTGAAATTGCCATACAAAGATGGCCTGGTTTTAGTCCCGGTCCTACATGACATTACCTGTTAGATGTATTAACAAAATAAACAAGATAAACAAGTTCAAAATTGTTTTTTGGCATGTATCCCTCTTATGTTCTCTTTGTGTTCTTTGCCTCAAAACTCTTCTTTTCAACCAACTCATCTTCCCTGTGTCTTGTATGCCTTCTGTGAAGACTGCCAAAACACCCCTGATTGCTCCTCTGTGGTTTATGAAAAGGATTTTGCTTGGGTGAGATATTTAATTGTTTCTAGACTACTTAAAGTCAATAAACTGCATTTTTATGCCAATAAATGAAAATACAAGAATGCTCTGCAATATTGTACAACTTACTGATAAACGTTTTTTCCGCTCATACATTCAAAGGAATGAGAGAGTGTTTTTGATCGGTGATATAAATGGTAAAGTAGGGAATGTGAAAGTGGATGGAATAGTTGGTGAGTGAGGTGTGCCTGCTGAGATGGATGAGAATGGCAGTGCGGTAGTGGACATTTGTGCTGGGAGGGGGTTGATGATAGCCAATACCCTCTTCAGGCACAAAATGATCCACAATTATACATGACGAGTGATTAGAAGGGTGGGTGGTGAACTGAATGAAAGGAAGGCAATGATTGATTATGTGTGTGTGGATGAAAGGATGCGAAAATGTGTAATGGATGCAAGAGCTTATAAAGGTTGGGGGAGTGGACTTTCTGAGCACTACTTGGTGGTGGCCAGAATCAAGATCCAAATAAGATTGAGAAATAGAAGAAGGGAAGGACGGGAAGAAGGAGTATTTGTAAGGAGAGTGGAAAGGTTACAAGAGGATGAGAAAAAGGCAGAGTATAAGAGAGAAGTGGAGGAACGATTGGGCAAATATGAATTGGAGCAGATGGGGGATGTGGAAGGTGTGTGCAGGATATTCACAGAAGAAATCTGTGCAGCATGTGATACGGTGTGTGGGATGATGAGAAGACGGAGGGGGGTGCAAAGAACAGTATGGTGGATTGAAGAGGTGAGACAGGCTGTGGCACAAAAGAAGAAAGCACACAATGAATGGATGAGAAATGGGGGCATGGAAGAAGTTGAGAGGTGGAAGAGAGAGTTATATGTAGAAAGAAAGAGGGAGGTGAAAAGATTAGTATGAGAGAGTATGAAGAGAGTGTATGAGGAATTTGGAAGGAATTTGAGTGTAAAGTGGAGGGACTGTAAGAAAATGTTCTGGAAAGAGGTGAAAAAAGTAAGACAGGGTGGAAGTGAAGTTAGCAGGGCAGTGAAAGATAAAAAATGGTAGATTACTAGTGGAGAAGGGAGAAAAAGTGAGCAGATGGAGAGAACACTTTAAGGAATTGTTGAACATAGTGGATGGAAGTAATGCGAGTATAAGTGGCTGGGGAATGGCTGGGAGAAGGAGGGAGGTGAGAAGACAGGAAGAAATCAGTAGGATAGAAGTTGTGGAAGCAATGAAGAAAGTTAAATTGGGGAAAGCCCCAGGAATTGATGGAGTGTGTGGTGCAATGCTGAAGCATGGAGGAGAGATAGTAGTAGAATGGATGTGGAAAGTGTGCAGATTGGCCTGGGAGGAAGGTAGAGTCCCGGAGGATTGGAAGTCAGGTATAATAATTCCCTTGTACAAAGGAAAAAGGGAAAAAGAAGTGTGTGGTAATCATAGGGGCATCTGTCTTCTTAGCATAATAAGAAAAGTGTATGGTAGGTTACTGATTGACAGAGTTAGAGAAAGAACAGAGGAATTAGTTGAAGAACAAGGAGGCTTTAGGAAGGGAAGAGGTTGTGTGGATCAGATATTCATGTTTAGGTCCTTAGTGGAAATATTCCTAGAGAAGGGAAAGACCTTATATTCAGCCTTCATGGGTTTGGCCAAAACATATGACAGAGTGGATAGACAAGAATTGTGGAAAGTATTAGGATTATATGGAGTAAATGGGAAACTGTTGAATGCTGTGAAGAGAATGTATGAGGGTGCTAAGGCTGCAGTGCGCGTGGATAGTGAACTGAGTGGATTTTTCTGTTTGAAGATTGAACTGAAACAGGGATGTGTCATGTTTCCATGGCTGTTCAGTCTGTATATAGATGGGGTTATAAAAGAGACACAAGGTAGGGCATTGGATGTTGGAGCGGCCCTAATGAGAAAGGGCAGTGTTTGGAAACTCCCTGTACTGTTGTTGGGAAATAATACTGTGTTGTTAAGTGAAGACTAAGGGGAGCTGCAAGGTCCGGTGGATGAGTTTGGGAAAGTGTGTATGAAACGGAATCTAAAGGTGAATAATAGATACTCAGACAGATAGACAAATACTCAGATACACCGGCCGAAATCTGACGTTGCCCTGTGACCTTGACATTAGAATGATTGTTTTAAAATTGAATCCCTTTGTTCTTGCCTTACTCCTGACCCTTCCACCTAGTTTGATGTAAGTTGAATGAAAAAAACTGAGTTGACGTTGCTAGGTACAAATTTGACCTAGTTCTTTGACCTTGCCCTTTTATTTCATTTTTTTTTTTTATTATTAGGTCAGTTTTAGGTCTGAATGTCAATTCCTTCACCAAGTTTATTTAAAATCGGATTAAATCTATTTCAGTTCTTGTCTTAGCACACAGTCAACCAGACAGGCAGTCGGAAAAAAAAAATAAAAAAAAACACGTCTCGTAAAACATGAGACCCGTTCTCCCTTTATCAGCTCGGGTTTAAAAATAACATCTTTATCTTGCACATGACTTAACACCTTCCGTGTCTTTATGAAAGGTAAAATGCCTTTAAGGGCCATATTATTAAAGTGAAAATATAAATGGTAACTGATATCAACTTGTTATGTAGTTCATGATATTACCATGAACTACGTATACATTCTCGACCAAGCATGAGAAATTCTATTTGGAAATTTAACAATATGTCTGTCCTTGCAACGGTCTTAACCCCTTGCAAGAGGGCGTAATTTTCATTATAGCCTTACCGTTGTTAGGACAATTTTATCCAGCATAGGAGAAACTAAAGCGGTGAGATATCGCCTTTAGTCATTACTACTCTATGAAAGGCCTTCCCTTACCAGAGCAAAATCGAAACTAGCTGGCTAAAACTAAGTGAAAAAAAAAAATGTCATCAGAGTGAAAACGTTAAGCTGATGGTTATAGTAAAAAAAAAAAAAAAAAAGATACTGTAGTGCCTCGCGGGCTGTGATACCTGGCACCTCTCCAGTTCTCCCTGTGGCCTGAATACCGGTTTACAGGAAGGGTCTATCGATCCTCTGCCGCCGGCCTCATTTCTTACTTCCTTTTACCTCTCGAACAGAAATCTGGTGCAAGTTAAATCAATTATTATTCTCCTCTGTATATTCATGGACTTTTAAATTCATAAATTTATAATGTGTCTAAGATCAGAGGCTTTACATCACGATCTCTAACATGCACTAGTCCTACTACCTGCATATACCTTCACATGTCACAACGTCAGCACTAATACCCACCTTCCAAACTCAGTAAAAGTTAGTTCTGCTTCATTCACGATTGGTGTTTTATTATTGTTAGCGAGTTGTTTTAATTTATATAAAAGGTGCACGGCTGGTGGCGGGACAGAGTTCTTTAATCTCTTGTCACAGAGGTTCTCGTTGCCACGTCTCTCATCCGTCCTTCCTCCTCATCAGTCACTCTTACCTCATGCTTCACCAAAGTCCCTAGTTTCCTGCCTTCCATATCTTCCTTTCCCAATTTACGTTTTTACCTCTACTTTCTAACAAAGTCTACCTATTGTATGCAAGAACAGCATGCAAATTTAGTATTATAATCTTGAATTCATCATACTGTCAGAGCTCTAGGGAGTACAAATGAACTGTGGACCCTCTTGGATGCCAAACGTTTTGGTATAAGAATGTGTGTATGTGTTCCCTGAAAGATTAAACTGTTATTATCTGTGTGTACCTTCTCTGAGATGGACAATAGTTGTTACATACTGTCTACGACCAAGTACTGTAATACTGTTTATGTTACTCAGATATTCTGATATTTGCGTCAGTACTGTAATTTTCATATCCTTCTTACATTCTTACTTACTCATTTAAGTCCTTTCTTATCCCTTCCACCTTGCCAAGTCTTTCTCTCATAACTTTCTACTTTTCCACAAAATCCTGCCCTAATCAACTATGTTTCAGTTCCTTCCCCTCATTGCACCTCCCGCAGCCTCCCAATTCCTCAGCATTAGTCGCCCTTCTTGTCATATTTAGAGAGCGAGATCAACACTGCAGCACCTATTTACCTTCCACTGCCTTCCCCCATTCCTTGTCCTCACCCCAAGCATGTTTTTATGAAGCAACGGTAATAGAGGGTGTGGGGAGGAGAGCTGGAGAGGGAAGTGAAAAAGTAGAGAGAAAATAAGAGGAGGGAGAAAATGGTGCAAAAAGATATATGCAGTATTAATCAGAGGAGAGGGGAAATATATAGCAGAGCTGAAAAACAGTGAGAGAAAAAAAAAAGGTAAATATGAAGAAATGGCGGGGTAAAGTATATGGATGAAAGAGGATGAATGAAAATGTAGTGGAAGAAGAGAGAGAAGGATGGAAGGTAAGAAATGGGAAAGGAAGAGTGAACTGGATAAAAACTTTAGATGGGATACGGTAGGGCACAACTACACTGAAGAAAATAGGACGGTGTGAAAAGGACGAAAAGCAAATAAAACAGGAAAAATATTAGTGAAGGATAAAGAGAACTGGAGAAGAGGAAAGAGAAAAGAAAAGATGTTATTGTGGACGAGGTGTTGAGGTATCTGGTGAATAGGTTTGGAAGGAATAGCTAGTTTAGGAGAGAAACAGAGAACCAAAATGTGATGATAGGGTGGATGATGATGACGGTGATAGAAGTGATAAAAGTAAAGATGATGATGATGATGATGATGATGATGATGATGATGATGACGATGATGATGATGATGATGACGATGATGATGATGACAGTGTGAGACCAGGGCACAAAGGACGTAAGTGAACTGGATGCATGTCCCTGGATCAGGAAATGAGATGTAAGTGAGCGAAGAATAAGTGTGGAAATGGGTTTATGGAGGAATGAACAATGGTCGTGAGGCATCGAGAGTGTCGTTGAAGAGGAAGGACGAAATGCCTGTGTTTTATTCTCAAAATTAATGTAAGGATGAATTGCACTGAATCCATCCGGTAAGAAGGCATCAAGTATTCGTGGTACGTTTGGACTCTTTTGTTCAGTTTGCGAGAGACTTTCTAGCTGGATGTGGTAGATATTGCCTGCATTAACTCTTTCACTGACATATGTCCTTCCCTAGATAAATAAAACAATATAATACCATGATAAATATAGTATTTATTCCCTTGCTTCAATGATGGAATTCCGGTCTTATTACAGCAGCCACAGGACGATGTTATTAAGTTTCGAAATGAACTATGACATTCAGTTGTGGTAATGAGAATAATGACACTGGTAACAGTAATGAAGAGGTTAGGAATGACAGCATACTGAAGGCAGCTAATATGAGTGAAAGTATTTTGATAGGAGGAGAGAGAAAGAGAATAATACACGAACTGATGTGCTGCATAGATCGAGATGTGCCACTGGATTGTAGGAAGAAGAGGAAGACTAATTTTATTAGGAATGAATAGAAACGTAAGCTCGACTTCAGAGGTGGATTGGAATTATATGATATACAACATTCCTTGTATGCTCAAATCATTTCTCCCGCTACCTCCCTAACATCATCTTTCACTCAGCCTCCCTTTACTCATCCCACATCCTTCCTCCCTCACCTCATCTTATCATCTGCCTCCCTCACCTCATTATCATGATCATCACCATCCGGACCTCCTTTCCCACCCTAGGACAGGGTGAGGAGTAGCAATGTCCAGACAGCCCAAATTTGCCCAATCCAATGGGCCACATTTCCATTCGCCCACTATTCAAGTCCCCAGAATCCTGGCTCTATCTGATACGCCAAAAACATTCACCACGTACTGTAACTTCACATAAACGTATCCAATAGAGTCAGTTCGGACGCTGTCATGTTAAAAAGGGGTGCCAAATCCCTGATCATGCGCTTCTTCCCACAATATTCATCCAGCCAGCTCGATCTCTTGTCAGTTCCCTAGCCTCACCTACTTTCAAACCTCTCTTCCCAACACACTCATCCACCATACCCCTCCACCTTCTCGTTGGCCTACCTCGCCCCCTTCCTCCTTCAAATTCGCTCAGATATACCTTTTTCACCATTCTTTTGTTATCGATTCTCTCCACATGACCATACCATATCAGTACACTCTCTTCGATTCTGATGTCCACAGACTTCCTCACTCTACATCTTTCACGAATCACATTGATTCGTATCTTATCCAATCTCTGTACTCCAAAAAAATTCCTCAGCAGTCCTATCTCCACTGCTGTCACTCTTGACTTTTTCATGCCATATCATACTCTCACATCCATATGTCAAAGCTGGCACTAACACTCCTCCATGTAAGCCTCGTGCAGCTGCAACACTCAAGCCTCCGTTTCTTATCAAGGCCTTCATAGCACCAGCTACTTTCCTTCCTTTAGTCACTCTTCTTTCCACTTCTTTTGCAAGTTTTCTACTCTTTTCTATCACTGTACCTAGGTATTTGAGCTCTCTCACCAGTTCCAGTCTCTCCGTTCACTATACCATCGCACTGGGAGTCACCTTCTCTCTCAGTAACCATCACATTACTCTTGTCTACATTTACTCTCAAGGCACGACCCTCGCAGACATCAGCTAAACTCTGCACTAGTCTACCAAGTTCTTGTTCGGTATTTGCAAGTAGTATTGCATCATCAGCATAAAACAGATTTGAGATACTCCATCCATCACCATTCATTACCAACGCCCATCTCCCTCTCCATTACTCGTGTTTTTACTTCTCTCATCATCCCATCCATACATGAGTATATATTGAACAACCATGGGGACATCACACAACCTTGTCGCACGCCCACACCAATCGTGACCCATTCACCTAGATGCCCATTAACCCTTACACATGCTTCACTACCATCATAAAACTCTTAACAGCACCTAGCAGCTTACCATCTACAACGTACATGCACAAAGCCTCCCACAATCTTTGTGTACTTTGTTTTATGCATTTTCAGGATCCATGAATTCCATAAACACCGTATTGACCTTCTCACAAGCCTTCTCCACTGTCTATCTTACTGGAATTATTGGATCCACACATTCTTTGCCACTCCTATAGCCACCCTGTTCATCACTCACTAGGACTTCTGATCTCTCTCTTACATTCTCTATAATAATTCTTCCATGTACCATCCCTAAGAGGGTGTATGTAGGTGAGGTGGAGGGAGGGAGAGGGATAGGTAGACCGAGGATGAGGTGGAGGGATGGAGTTGAGAGGTATATGAGGGAGGGGGGGGTGAGTTGGGGAGAGGGTAGTCAAATGGTGGGTGACAGAGCGACTTGGAGGCGTTTTGTCTGCGGCCACCCTTTGCGGGATTAGGGCGTCGGGCTATAGATAGATAGATAGATAGACCATCCCTACCATACTCAGTAAAATTATGCCACGATACTTCTTGCACTCACTTCGCTCACCTTTGTTTTTGTACAGGGGTACAATCACAGCCTTTTTCCACTCTGCTGGCACAGTTTCACTCATCCATCTCTTCCACATATCTCCAACAAGCACTTCATTCCACTCTGTCTCCACTACATTTAATCATCTCTGCATTCATCTCATCATTTCCAGCTGCTTTCCCAATTTTCAGCCGCTTCAACTGTGCGAATGTCACGTTTCTTGGCACTGCATTCCTTCTCTGCACACACCCCAAACCAATCATGTTTACAGCGGCTCTGCTCTTTCTATTCCCATTCATCAGGCTTTCAAAATATTCTTTCCATCTGGTCCTTACTTCATCCCCATGGGTTAATAATCTACCACCTATATCCTTCAAACCTTCACATTTCTTTCCACTGTCACTTCTACATTTCCGCACCTCTTTCCAGAATAACTTCCTATTTTCAGAGAGCTTTGCAACAATTTTTCTTTCTAGGTTATCATTTACCTCCTTCTTTTTCCTCTTCACTAGTCTCTTTACGTGTTTCTTGCTCTCAGTATATTCAGTTCTTATTTCATTTGAACAAATGCCCTGTAACCATTCTAGCCACCTCTTCCTCTCTTCCTCCACTGCTTTCTTAACGTCTTCATCCTACCATGCCGTACCTTTCTTCTCTGTTGTTACTCTTGTCACACCACACACCGATTTAGCATTTCTAACTAGGTAACCCTTGTATTTATTCCACAGGCTGTCCAGATCCATTTAATTCCAATTCACTGAGTCTAACTCCTCCCTTACTTTGGTCCTGTATTCATCTGTCATTTCTCTGATCCTCAGCTTCTCGGCTTTCAGTCATTCTCCCTGACTGCTCCTCTCTCTCCTGGTCCACCTCACTCCTCTCAGATTGATCTTGCATACCACAATCATATGATCTGAAAGACCTCCACATCGTCCTCTCACGCCCTTCGTATCAGCAACCATTCCCAGCATCGACCTCTCTACGAGCACGTACTCAGTCAGAATCCTTTCATTACGATCCCTTTTCCCTCAATACCGTGTATACTAATGTGCATCTTTGTGCTTGAAAAACGAGTTACAAAGGCACAACCTCCTTCCCTGACACAGATCGCTTCCCTCACCTCTTCCCTTCCCTAATGTCTCACCTCACTCTTTGTCCTACCTTCCTTATCCCATCTCCTCCTCTGCCTCCCTCATTTCATCCCTTTCTCGACCTACCTCTCTCCATCCCTTCTCTCTCACTCACATCCTTCTCCACCTCCCTCAACTCATCCCTCCTCATGCCTACTTTCCTGCCTGTCTGCATCATCTCTCCTCTACAAAGTTTTTATGATGCAAAAATGGAAGACGAGAATAGACTAACTACAGTAAGAAGCAAAATATTTTTTATAAACATTTTGTCGTGATCTCTCTCTCTCTCTCTCTCTCTCTCTCTCTCTCTCTCTCTCTCTCTCTCTCTCTCTCTCTGTCAAGCAATTGAGAGAAGTGAAGGGGTGGGTGGCCTCCTTGTGACTGCCGAGGTACACATTACCTTGTTTACCGTACGTCGTCCTACTGGTTAATGAGAATGTTAGTGAGTACCGAGTACCCACCACCATCACTCCACACACACACCAACCCTGACCAGATTTCCTTCCATTGTCTCGTTCAAATATTTCCGGATTGTTTGGTAGGTCTGAATGTTTGGTGTGCAATGGCCTCTTTCGCGCGCGTGCGTGCGTGCGTGCGTGCGTGTGTGTGTGTGTGTGTGTGTGTGTGTGTGTGTGTGTGTGTGTGTGTGTGTGTGTGTGTGTGTGTGTGTGTGTGTTTTAGCCAAGTTTTGTGGGTGCAGGGGAAGGGCTGTAATTTAACTGACTCATATATTGTAACATTAACGAAGACTTTGAGGCATTTGCTTAAAACTGTACCCAAATAATAGCCCGTTATCACATCCCAGCCAAGGGCTATAAGCACTGGACAAAAACTGCTTTCTATCCAATTGAAAATAGAAGAAACCAACATCCAGTCACTTTTATTTGCCTGAATGCATACGAGTAAGTGTTCCAAAAATCGTCCACATCCTCCTTCTCTTCCTTATCCTACCGTTTCTCTCTTTCTGCTCATCAACATCATCTCGACTAGTATTAAGCATGCTGGATGTGTCGCAAGTGATAAGAAGTACTTTATAAACCGAGGGAGACTACACTAAAGCTTACCATTTACAAAGAAGAATACATGAGAATATAAATTAGTCTTACAATGATGAGCTGAGCAAAGAAAACTTGAATAAGTAAGGAATCATGGGAACCTTCCAGTTGTAAGTTTTCATCTCTGTCTTCTCTGTGCTTATATGTATCGGAGCTGAGGCAGGAAATAGCTTAAAAAAAAAATGTTAACTTTCCTTTATACTAACATGCAGAGACAGTGAGGGGAGGTAAAGAGAGGCGAGGTAGAGGCTTTGTGAAGCACACGAGCACAGCAGGAAGGGTGGTGGAATCTCAGAAGAGGGAACACGTCATCAGCATAACCATACTACCAAAACTACACCAACAACACAACCATACTACCACAACTACACCAACAACACAACCATACTACTACAACTACACCAACAACACAACCATACTACTACAACTACACCAACAACACAACCATACTACTACAACTACACCAAGAACAGCACCACTATAGTACAACAACTACATCACCAACAACAAAACCATACTACCACAACTACACCACCAACCATACTACCACAACTACACCAACAACACAACCATACTACTACAACTACACCAACAACACAATCATACTACCACAACTACACCAACAACACAATCATACTACCACAACTACACCAACAACACAACCATACTACCACAACTACATCAACAACCATACTACCACAACTACATCAACAACCATACTACCACAACTACATCAACAACCATACTACCACAACTACAGTACATCACCAACAACACAACCATACTACCACAACTACATCACCAACCATACTACCACAACTACACCACCAACCATACTACCACAACTACACCACCAACCATACTACCACAACTACATCACCAACCATACTACCACAACTACACCACCAACCATACTTCCACAACTACACCACCAACCATACTACCACAACTACATCACCAACCATACTACCACAACTACATCACCAACCATACTACCACAACTACATCACCAACCATACTACCACAACTACATCACCAACCATACTACCACAACTACATCACCAACCATACTACCACAACTACATCACCAACCATACTACCACAACTACATCACCAACCATACTACCACAACTACATCACCAACCATACTACCACAACTACACCACCAACCATACTACCACAACTACATCACCAACCATACTACCACAACTACATCACCAAACATACTACCACAACTACACCACCAACTATACTACCACAGCTACATCACCAACCATATTACCACAACTACACCACCAACCATACTACCACAACTACACCAAAAACACTCCCATACTACCACAACTACACCACCAACCATACTACCACAACTACACCAAAAACACTCCCATACTACCACAACTACACCAAAAACACTTCCATACTACCACAACTACACCACCAACGACACAACCATACTGCCACAACTACACCATCAGCGACACCACTATACTACCACAACTACACCATCAACGACACAACCATACTACCACAACTACACCATCAACGACACAACTATACTACCACAACTACACCACCAACAACACAACCATACTACCACAACTACACCACCAACAACACAACCATACTACCACAACTACACCATCAACAACACAACTATACTACCACAACTACACCATCAACGACACAACCATACTACCACAACTACACCACCAACAACACAACCATATTACCACAACTACTCCATCATCGACACAACCATATTGCCACAACTACACCATCAACGACACAACTATACTACCACAACTACACCACCAACAACACAACCATACTACCACAACTACACCACCAACAACACAACCATACTACCACAACTACATCACTAACAACACAACCATACTACCACAACTACACCACCAACAAGAGAACTACACCTTCGCCAACTAAGGGATGTTATTAAAACCATAATCACATTCTCACTATTACAGCACAAAAGCAGAAACAAAAACTTGTACACATAAAGAGTAAAATAACAGTACCACAGCCACATCAGTAATGTACACCAGCATAGCCACACCACCACGGTACCACAGCAGCAAAGTACATAAGGATCAAAGCGACGTAGTGCAAGCATCATAACCATTATAAACACAACACCACACCATTAGTAGACATTGCAACTACCAGACAAGAGTTCCAGCAAAATACATACAACCACAATCACACCACACTAGTACAATTACAGAACCACCACACCAGCACAAAACCACAACAGTCACAAGTGCAACACCAGCTCAACCATTGTGACAATCACCACCACCACACCACAGCACAGCCAGAAGAGCAGCCCAGTGACTGCAGGTCCGAAGCAGTTGGGATGAAGCTGCAGTGCTGACATTCCAGAGATCTGCACAAAAATAACTCCCAAACCTCCCTCTCCACCGATCTTTTTCCTTCCCTTCCCTACTCCATTCCTCCATATTCACTTTCTAAATTCGCCACCACTCTTTGTCTTTCCTTTCTTCTCATTCTCTCCCTTCCTTCTCTTATATTGTTCCATTTGTATTCGCTCTGTGTGCTGTCCAGAATGTAGGACGTTTCGGCCATGGGCCACCAACCTAGCACGTTTTGAAGTGCGAAGTGGTGTAAACCTTATATAACCTAACCTAACCTAACCTATGCCCTAATTTCCGTGGCCAAAACGTCTTAGGGTGGTGGCCCTTGGCTCAAACGTCTGTGGCCCAAACGTCCGTGGCCGAAACATCCGAGCACGGTACTGTCCATGCCCCCTTCTTGTCCGTATCCTCTCTTATTTTTTCCCTCTTGGTTTCCCTTCATTTTCCAATCCACACACACACACACACACACACACACACACACACACACACATATATATATATATATATATATATATATATATATATATATATATATATATATATATATATATATATATATATATATATATATATATATATATATATATATATATATATATATATATATATATATCATGATTCAAAACTTGAGTTGTCAAATGGTTGTTGTAATTGACACACACACACACACACACACACACACACACACACACACACACACACACACACACACACACACCGCTCGCTGGTGCAGTGGTAACGTTCTCGCTTGCCATCTGGTAGACGAGAGTTCGCGCCTCGCTCAGGTTGCGAAAAGTTTCACTGACGAAGTGGATGGTTACTGTCCCCCTTGAGCAAGGGGACGGGTGTGTGGGTGTGTTAAGGTCACAGCCTTGCCCTTAGATCGGACTATATGAGCTCTCAGCTCCCTTCCGGGAGGGTAAAAGCTGACGATCACGACCATCAAGTGATCCTGACCGACCCGGTGAATTACACACGATCACAACCTCCTAGTCCCTCTGCTATATACTGTATAGTGCAGAGGAGTACAGTACGAGTACATAGGAAAGACAGATAACAGGAGGCCTGTTGGCCCATGACGAGGCAACATGGTGAAAAAAGGCCAATTTTACTAAAATCTAACCAACGTGTAATAGAAGACGATAGAAATGAGGAAGGTTCTCCCTCACCTGCCACACTATCCCTTTAACCTGACATGAAAAGGATTTTTAAAAATGTTAGGGAGAAACACTTCTAGTGGCATGTGGCAACCCCATCACGTTTGTTTACTTGAGAGTCGTCGTACAATTCCATGAATGAACGGCTGATAATGTGTCGTAACCGTGGATTAGTCTACTGGATACCAAAATGAAAAGCTTCCATATAGAGAATGTTAGAAAATGTCTAGTACCTTAGATACATTGAAATAACTACATTATATGTAACTTACAAAGTGAGGAATGTTGGTTCGATGCATAGATATTGATTATTCATCATACTGTATAAAAAAATAGCACGTAGCAATGTAGAAAACGTGGTGAGGAAGACCAGTACCCGGGTAGCTGAGAACTCTAAACGAAGTGTTACAATACTCTTTGAAGCATAGAGATAACTGGATCGAATACTATCATGAATGGATTGCTACCTTATTAACTAGTGTAGCATGCCACTCCTGTCCTGCCAGGAAACACAACCTTCATTGTTGAAATACTTTTATGAGGGCCTCCCTCATTGCCTTGGCATCTTGGTCAGGACTGCGAGCAATGCGCCGAAGACCCCGAATGGCTCCATTTTCTTGCAGTTGCCCCACTGCTGGCATTATACTGCCATGTTGTCCTTCCCGGCTAGGCTGCTCCTGCATACTCCTCTGGGGTCTTGCTGCGGAGGTAGTTATGAAGAACAGCTTAGCCAAAATAATATTATTAACATTGAATGGTGATGTCTAAAATGGCTGCCTGAATACTCTAAATTTACCTGCTATGATCCCAAACGCATTATCTGATGTTCTTCTTGCCCTTGACAAACGGTAATTAAATGCTCTTTTTTTCAACCTCCAAGTCCTTTCCCGGAAAGGGTTTCATTATATACTTCCTAAGGGGAAAGGCATCATCCCCAACTATGACACTAGGGCACACCTAATCAGAATATGGGGGGACATATGGTGGTGGGATCCTTAGCAAGTTATCTTTGATTGCCATATTGAGGGTGCACTCATCCCAGACACCTGCATCACTCGCAAGACCCACACTACCAACATCGACGTACAGAAACTTATAGTTTGCATCTACAAGAGCCAACATTACGACACTGAAATGGGATTTGTAGTCATAGTATGTTGAACCTGATTTTGCAGGCTTGCCGATTAACACTCTTTTCCCATGAAGTGCTCCAATGCAGTTGGGGAATTCCCACATGTGATAAAATTCAGCCTGAATCTGCTGCCACTCTGTTTCTTTCTCATGCATCTTCAGATGATCTGGCTGAAGTTTCTGATACAGGGCCTCACAGACTTCAGGGATGATCTTACTGAGCAGATTGTGGCTAATTCTATACTTGTACTCCAATGACTGCTTTTATTTCCCTGGAAATAAATGAATAGCACCTATTAAATTAAGAGAAATAACCCGGCAAATTAACTCGAACATTTAAAGAAATAATGAAAAAACAAAAATGCATTACTTCTCATTATTCAACAGTTTTGAAACACACACCCCACTAGTGGGGATGGCTATGAAGAACAGGGAAAATATGGGGTTAAAGACGATAATTTTCCTGCAGCATCCCTGCAGATTTTTTAACAATGAACCCCCTGCATCCTGGCAGATTTTCAAAAAGTTATTAATTTTTTGGCTAAAACCTCCACTTTTTATGGGAAACATTGGAAAATATTAAAAAAAAAAGTGCTCACCTGAGCTTATAAGTGCATTAATACAGGTGTCCCTCTGAACACCTGTTACCGTCTTCTCTGGGCATGCGCTGCTGCTGTCACGTTTTCTATGGTAGTGGTAACTATTGCAAACCATTTAGAATAGGTAGATATTTATTCATTTGGTACGAATTTATATGTAGTACAATAAGATATTGGTTTTCACACAATAATATAGGCGATATAAGCATTGTTTCACCCACTGAACACATCAACATGCCACACCTTCCTTGGCGTCGTTACCTACTCATCACTTCTGCTCGTTTCTTCCTCCAGCGCCATGTAATCTTTGTCCTCCACATCATCATCGATTGGGAAATCACTCTCGCCTGTGAAGGCATCAAGAGCGGCTTGAATTTTGTTGTCAGAGAAACCAGAGTTTACTGGCCAGATCACTGCTAACAGGTGAGTTGCCGAGACAATCATGCAAGGGGGTCACGTGGGGTCGGGGAGTGTCCCCGCCTGGCTGCGGGTAGAGGAAGGTCTCCCTCATATGCCTTCCAAAAATCACCCTCGAAACTTGAAAAATGTGCAAATGATGGCTCTCGCAATTGCAATATGTGCCGGTATGTCGACAGGTGTCAACGTGAAATAAAGTTCTTACGTACCCATACATTAACGGGATGTGGCAGGTTAACCTAACCTAACTTGGAAAAGAATAGGAAGTTATAGTCGCCTGAATATCCAAGACTTCTAGTTTGACCTTTCAAGGTCATTCCAGGTCGAAGGTTTGGTGCCAAATGAAAGCCCATATTACGAGTTCCTGTATGTTTCTAATAGTAAATATCTCAATCTTCAACCGTCTTCAAGTTATAGCCCTCTGAAAATCCGTGACCTTGATTTGACTTTGCAGGGTCACTCGATTACCTCCAAGATTTAATCACTTTCTTCTGGGTCCAGTGCCCATATATCCTGAAACTTTCATTAAGTTTCATTCAGCCACTTTTCCGTAACGTTGCTAACAAACAAAGAAACAAACAAACTCGACCAAAAACAATACCCTGAGTACTCCTTCCGGGAGAAGTTTTAACCAACAGTTACCTCAGATTCACAGCATGAGTAGGTACATGTATTGGAGAAAAACTCTTGAATTGGAAGTTGACAGGAAAAAGGTGTCATTAAGATGGGCGCCCAGAATATTGAGAGAGGAGACAGATGAGTATATATGAGGGCAGCTCCAAGTGTGTCAGGAACTTCTGAGCTCATATCGGGCAAATTAAGAATGATTTACTAGCCATATTGCTACCTTGAATCAGTTGTGGGTTTTCCACTTTCATCATGCAATCAAAATTTACAGCAGAGACTGGTACCATCTTAACCATCAAAACTTCATCATTTCTCCACTCAGTGGCACATCAATGTTTGCAGGATCATTTAATCTCACACAGTTGGTAAAACAGCCAACCAAAACACTACATAATCCTGACCATAGTGCCCATCTCTTGAACCTATTCCTGACAAATAACCCAGATCAGTAGATGATAGAGGTCCTGTCACCCCTTGGATCCTCTCCCACAATCTCATCAAAGACCTATCCATCAGCTGCTCCAAACCTCCCCGTTCTGAACTAGTCAAGGTGACCAGACGGCACTTTTATAGGGCAAACTGGGATGGATTAAGAAATTATCTTGCTGATAATCCATGGCAGTCTTTCTTCTCCACTGGCATCACTTCCAACCAGTCCCACAGTAATGACTTCATACAAATTGGTATTGCATTCTTCACACCCAGTCAACAATATAATGAAAGATCAGACTCCCCAGACTGATTCGACAACAATTATGCTAGAACCACAACCCAGTAGTATTTAGCATACAACTCTTGTTTAAAATTAAAAACTATGAAATCCCTCAATCATTTTAAAACTGCAGAACCATGCAAAAGTAGTAATAAATTTTGTTAAACCAAACTTTCTTCATAACCAAGCATCAAAACTATGAAATAATCCTAATGACAGTAGAATATTCTGATGAACTCCCGATTCATTCAATAGTGACCTTAACCCGAGACGTCCCGACGACTTATGGATACGTCACCACATTCTGTCATGCTGACACCCGATGACGTACTCATACATTTTGCAAATGCAAGGTTCGTCATTTGGAAATTTTTCAAATCTCGCGTGTGATTTTTGGTATGTTGGCGTGGGACACCTTCCATAACCCGCCACCAGACAGGGACACTCCCCGACCCCATGTGACCCACGTGCTCCCTTGTCTCCATCACTCACCTGTTAGCAGTGACCCTAAACAGACATGGCACACCGAGGTCTCTCTGACACTGAAATTCAAGCCGCCCTGGACGCCTTCACAGGTGACAGTGATTCCCCACTTGATGACGACATGGCAGACAAGGATTACGTGCTTCCCGAGGACGAAACAAGTTGCAGTGATGAAGTACCGTCTGCAAGGAAGCGGCATTACGTGACGTATTGTGAGGCTAGAGAAGGCCAGCCTGCACCCCAACCACGTGCATGCACCTCTCTTCAGCCCCAAGAGGAAAGGGAGGGCAAGGATGGAGCCGTGGGATGTGGTGCTACCTCGTGGCTTGGGAAAGAAAGGATTTCGCCAGGGGGAGCTGAAGGGGCTACGAGGAGGAGAATCAGGTATGGACATAGTGCATTGTATGGGGAAGACGGGAGTGGTGTGGTGGTAGTAAGTGGTGAAAGCGAAAGTAGTATGGCGGGAGTGAGCAGTGAAAGTGAAAGTCGTGGTGTGAGGGAGGCAGCGCGAGCACGTGGTGTGAGGGAGGCAGCGCGAGCACGTGGTGTGAGGCAGCACGAGCACGTGGTGTGAGGCAGCGGGGAGGCGAGGAGGAGCCACTTCCTAGCACGTCTTTTGTCCTGCAATATTCCCGCGCTTCCTCCCCGTGATGTGGGGAAAGGAAGGAAAGGAAAGGGAAAAGGGAAAAGAAAAGGGAGAGGGAAGAGGAGCGCGAGTGGGGAAGGGCACCACTTTCCACCTCCCCAACCTTCCCCACCTCCCTCTCCTCCCCAACCCGACAAAGGCGACGATGGGGACAAAGCTGGAGACAGTAGTGTGTTGTGGGACTGGGAAGATGGGAGCACTTTCATTCCCATCCTTCACCCCTTCACTGAGGAGTGGTGGTCTGGCTGCATGGCTCCAGGAATCCACGCTGGCTCCACCAGGGTGAATTTCTTCCACCTGTTCTTTGGGGAGGAGTTTGTGGAGCGGATTGTGGAACTGACTAACACCTTTGCAAGCAGCCAGCGCCGCGAAAGTGAGCGTGAAGGTAGGAGAATCAGGCAATCCCTCCAGTATGATTACCCTGTTACCATAAGTGAGATGTTTATCTTTCTAGCCCCGGTTCTTTTGATGGGTATCGTACAGAAAAGACAAGTTCCAGCATATTGGTCTATGGACCCTATAACCAGCACACTTTTCTTTGGGAAAGTAGTGGGCCGGAATCAAATTCAGCAAATTCTGAGCCGCCTCCACTTTTACGATGCCGATGATCCTGCTAATGCTAATAACACGGATAGAATGAGGAGAATAAGACTGGTATTTGATCACCTGAGGGAAAAGTTCCACTCATCCTTCTATCCTTATTGATACCTTGTCACAGATGAGAGTCTCGTGTTGTGGAGAGGCAATATTTCTTTTTGCCAGTACATACCAGCAAGAGACACAGTTTTAGGTTCAAGATCTTTGTTATGTGTGACTGTAAGACTGGTTGTGTGCAAGACATAGTCTTGTACACCAGCACACAGACAGACATAATAGAAGATCGAATTATTGGACTCTCAGGGGCCGTGGTAAAGACAAAGATAGAGGAATACCTTCATCGTGGTCACATGTTGTACCTGGACAACTGGTACACTAGCCTCCTTCTTGCACTGTACCTACACTTGCACGACACCAGAGCTGTGGTACAGTAAAGAGAAACCGTTGGCATATGGTCAAGGTTAGGAGGAAACTTGACAAGAATGAGGTTTCCCTCCTATTGACAGTAAACCGCCCCCTCATGCACCGCACAGACTCCATTGATTACCGCAGTGAGAGGAGGCACCACGTCTGGAAACCTGAGTCGGTATTGGACTACAATATCAATATGAGACAAGTGGATCAGTCCGACTCCATGATTTCCAGTGTGGAGTGTGCCAGGACCGAGATGAAGTGGTACAAAAAGCTCGTCTCTCACTTTTTTTTTCTTTTTTTTTTTTATGCGAGGAAGAAGGAATCAAAGGCCATGAGCCCGCAGTAACAGTTCCCTCCAAGAGAAAAACAAAATACAATAGAGAGCCAAATTCAAGATCCGATCATTTTGAGATGCCTGGACACACTGCATTTGAAAGACTGGAGATCATAGGCAACTTGATATCACGGTCCTGAACTGCCACTACTTCCACACCATGAGATCGGGAACCTCAGAGACCTTCGAGGGGTTTGTGAGGGAGCTGTCCAGCGAAATCAGCGCAAAATATGCACAGGACAGGCCCTACCACCGCCACTGCCGCACAGATTCCCATATGCCTCACAGCATGCCACTTCCCAAGCACCATACTTCCTCAACCGAACCGCCCTAGACCCCAGTGGCGGTGTCACATCTGTAGTAGTTCCAGGGCGAGAGAAACCACTCAAAGAAAAGACACGAGGTACGAGTGTGGACTGCAACATTGGCTTGTGCGTTAAGCCTTGCTTCAGAGAATACCACACGTTAGTGCGTTACTGATACTGTGTGTGCTTGTGATATGATGCTCTAAGTGCTGTAAATATGCGATAATCTGACACTCACTATAATAGTAAGGTCTGTAAGTAAGTGATAACAGTAATATTAGGTGGAAGCTGGTATAGTGTAAGTGGAAAAGTATAGTATAAGTGGATAAATAAAATGTAAGTTGAAACAGTAGTCATAGCAAGTTCGCTCACTGTGTAAATATGCGATAATCTGACACCATAATAGTAAGGCCCGTAAATATGCGATAACAATTATATAAAGTGGAAACGGGTGTAATGTTGGTGGAAAAGTATCATGTAAGTGGAAAAATAGAATGTAAGATGAAACAACAGGCACAGCTAGTGCGCTCACTATGTAAATATGTGCTAACATTACACTAAATATAATCGTAAGATCTGTAAATATGATTGTGATTACAGCTATAAAAAGTGGAAACGGGTATAATGTTAGTGGAAAAGTATTTAGTTGAGAAAATGAAATGTACAGTATGTTGAAACAATAGTCATAGAGAGTGCGTTCACTATGTTAATATACGTTAACATTATGCTAAATATAACTGTAAGGGCTGTAAATATGTGATAACAGTTATATAAAGTGGAAACTGGTATAATGTTATTGGAAAAGTATTATGCAAGTTGAAAAAATGAAATGTATGCTGAAACAACAATGTTAGCGAATCATCACTGACCAGTTGGGGCGATTTCGCTAGGTTCGCCTAGTGGAACAATTCTTATTTCACCTTTACTTTTGTAAAAAAAAAAAATATATATATATATATATATATATATATATATATATATATATATATATATATATACTCTTGTACTACATTTTTTTTTTTTTTTTTTAATATAAATATCTACATAATATTATGAATGGTTTCCCATACGAAGCCCTACCATAGAAAACGTGACAGCCGCAGAGCACCTCCATAGAACACGGTACCAGGTGTATGGAAGGTATACTTGTGTAGGCCACTTATTGACCCCGGTGACCACTTTCTTGGTGATTTTCCATTGTTTCTCACCAAAAGCGGATGTTTGAGTCAAATTTTTTTTTTTCCAAAATCTGCCGGGATTGGCTGGGGGGGGGGGGCAGTGGTGGAAAATATGCCGGGACGCGGCGTGTTAACAAATCATCATCCATTTCCCTACTAGAGTTTTCATACCGAAACATTGTAAATGACCGTTGTGGAAAAGCTAACATTCCTGCTAATAGGTTTGCATAAAATTCTACTTCAGAGGAAGTCAGCTCAAATTTTCCTGTACTAGAACTTGATTTTCCCGAAATTGCTTCACCAAAGATACAGCCTAGATACTTAAAATCAATCGTAGATAATTTACCAACCAACAAAGCTCCAGTTCCAGATGGAATTGCTCCTATCGCTTTGAAAAAAGTGTTCCCAACGACTTGCTCCTGTTCTAGCCCAATTATTCAGACTGTGATTACGTACTTTTTCATTTCCCTATTCTAGAAAAGAAACCAACGCCCACCTAGTTCCAATGAAAGTTCTGATCACTCCGAGTACGGACCAATAGTTATTAGATCTTTTCTTGGAAAAGTATTTTAGAATGTTGTTAATAAACACATTGGTAAGCATTTTCAGTTCAGCAACTTAATAAGTGGCAGCCAGGCTATGGTTTTCGCCACCAAAAATCCGATGTTGATTTACTTAATCTGTTATTCATACCATCCATCAGTCAGTCTACCTACATGGAGAAAACCATGCAATAGCCGTTGATAGTTCTCAAGCTTTTCACTGAGCGTGGCACCGTTCTCTGTTATCCACACTTCCTTGCTACAGTCTATCACTTTTCATTCCATTGAGTTCCTCATTTCTTAGTAAAATTTTATATATATATATATATATATATATATATATATATATATATATATATATATATATATATATATATATATATAAAGAGAGAGAGAGAGAGAGAGAGAGAAGTCTGATAAGGTCAGGTGTGGGTAAGGGGATGGATCCATTATGATGTGGCAGGGATAAACCAGCTATACAGTCCAGCCCTGCTAAGGATGTCGCTGATTGCACTGCGCAGTTTACCCTCGTTCGGTGTGGTGTGGTAAGGATCTGTCTCTTCTCCCCTTGGGGCTAAGACACGAATAAATGTGTGTGTGTAGATGTGTAAATTGGGAGTGTGTCGTCCAGTCTCGGATACCTCCCTTTGTTTGGGGGAAGAAGCCTTGGTATATATATATATATATATATATATATATATATATATATATATATATATATATATATATATATAAGTACAGTTCATTAATAGATAGGTATTGCCCGATTCCTTTATTACCTTCAGGACAAATTCCTGTCTCTAAAAGTATTCAGATTCTTGGTGTTTCGCTTAAAAGCACCTTCAGTTGGATCTCTCATATTTGAACGCTTTAGAAGCACCTCAAAGAAAGCAGGTTTATTGTAATGAATCCGTAATTTCTTCATTGACGAGGAGTTAGCTATAATTCATAAGTCATGCACACTCTCGGCTCGAATACTACTCACTCTTGTGGAGTGGATGTGGAGGGGTTGCACTAAAACAACTAGACAAAATTCAGAATAAAGTAAAAAGAATATTTAATAACTCAACAGTTACATATGAACTACGTGCCTTGTATGTAAGACAAAATGTTGCCTCCCTTGCATTATTTTATAGATACTCTTATGGCAAAATAATGTTCATACGAAGTTGCACCCATTGTGCCACCTCTCCATGTCTTCCCACGGGCTGCACGGGCTTTTTGTAGTATTCATGACTTGATAGTGACACTGCCATATTGCAGAACCTTTGCCATGAGAATTCGTGTATTCCCCGAATTGCTTCTTTTTGGAACTAGCTTCCTCACTTTAGTTCCTCCCCCCCTCTCCCCTAAGATACAACCTACAGCAATTCAAGTCCCATTGTCAAAGACCTTTATGAACTCAGAATACCTGTAATGTTGGGTATAGAATTGTTTTACTTAATTTGTTTTTCCTTCCTCTCTTTCATTAATAATAAATTCAAAATAAGGTACACAGTATTTGAGAAGCATTATAAAACTAAACTATGGAAGTTCGGGAAGAAATCGTGGTGTGTTGCTTCAACAGCAAAATGTTCCGACCTATACTTCAGAGGTTGCAGTCGGGTCAGTATGTGAAACTGGTTTTTCAATTCCTCCTCACTCGGTTTGTGCCACGTCAATTTTCTGTCGGTGTCCTAGACCTAAAGAAATATTCTGATAAAACATTTGAGAGTAATGCGGAAATGATGGAAGCTGGAGAAGTTTTTACACGGGCACGGAAGGGCTAATGCTACGGAAAAAGGTTGATCATAAGCCATGGACTCAGTGGATCATAAACTTAAAAATTGTTAAATATTATGTTTCTTATAGGCGCATGCCAGTGCACAGCTGAAAACTTTGGGTTCCCATCGTGATCATGACTATTCCCGCTTCCTCCCAAATTAGCCTAAAATTGCCGCCTCTCATCATGAATGCGGAATTGTAATAAAAATAATTAGCATTAGAATATGATCCAAGTCACAAGAAGAGTTATGAAAATTAAGCAGAGCCGTAGTATTGTCTTTTTTGCCACTGAACCACATGATTTTAGTTGCAAAATGAAAATCTGGACCAAATTTAGTAAAAACAACTTAGTTCAACGGGTGGTGATTATGCGGTGGCAGGGACGGTGGGCATGTAATACCAGTTTTATACTGTATATTCGGATATAATGTGCGGTTAAACTGGTGTTCGTTGTGCTGTACTAGGGAGGTAAGTATGCATTATTAGTTCTATATATTCTGTATAGATTGACAGTAAACATGTTGCTTATATTGTGGCATGATGTATATTACTAGTTATAAATGCACCACTACCATATCTATTGATATTGGAGTAGGTTGTGCTGTGTCAGGGACATATGTTCTCGTTGGTTCAGGAAGCTCCCTAACACCGCTTCCAAAGTGACTTACTTTTAGATAAATGTTATTATTCTGTAGTACGCCTTTTTTATGCACATGATAGCTATATTAGATGGACTTATGCTACATAAAAATAAGAAAAGGTGTTAGGGAGCTCCCTGAACTTACGAGAATATGGGCCAGAGATGCACCGTGGCAATTGATGGAATTTGCCGGGCTCAGAGCAGGAGATGCAGCTGGAGGACGAATCTGAGAAATGTGAAGCGAGCAGATATGCAGTCGTGGACATCAGAACTATCAGAACTATCTTACTTCTACGATGGAACACATTCTATCCATTTCTCCTTTCTCTGAAATCTCCATTCTAGGAGATTTCAATGTTCACCACCATCTTTGGCTCTCCTCTCCTTTCACGGATCCACCTGGTGAACAAGCCTACATCTTTTCTATCCTTAATGACCTAGAGCAGTTTGTACAGCACCCTACCCG
This sequence comes from Coenobita brevimanus, assembly GCF_032717465.1. Lineage (NCBI taxonomy): Eukaryota > Metazoa > Arthropoda > Malacostraca > Decapoda > Coenobitidae > Coenobita > Coenobita brevimanus. Next base: position 35,882,174 of record NC_136955.1, read on the forward strand.
TATCCCTGACCGCCTTGGTGAGAGCTCCAACATACTTGACCTCTTCCTCACAACTAATCCTTCTGCTTACTCTGTTAATCTTTTCTCTCTGTTGGGCTCCTCCGATCACAACCTTATTACCTTAACCTGTCCTATCACTCCGGTACGGCCTGTGGACCCTCCGGGGAAAGGTCGTCTGTGGCATTTTGGAGCCGCAGACTGGGAGGCCCTCAGGCAGTACTTCTTTGATTTTCTCTGGAATGATTATTGCTTCCATGGCCGGGAGCCATCTGAGTGTGCCTTGCGCATTACGGAGGTTATTCTCTCGGGCATGGAAGCATACATTCCTTTCACATATCCTTTGACTAATGCAAGAAAGCCTTGGTTTAATCACGCTTGTTCTAATGCTGTCCGCAACAAGGAGCCAACCCACCCCTGAATCACATCATCTTTACGTTTCTGCCCGGAATCGTGCTAAGTCTGTTCTTCGCTCTACTAATAATAATTTCATCCATACTAAATGCTCTCAACTCCCCAACTCGAATTCTTCCCGCTCCTTCTGGCACCTTGCCAAAAATCTTTCTAACAACTTTACCTCATCATCCTTCCCTCCTCTTTTCTACTCTGATGGTTCTGTAGCTATTTCTTCTACTGATAAAGCAGATCTCTTCACACAGACTTTCTCCTCCAATTCCACCTTAGATGATTCCGGTGCTGTTCCTCCATCACTTCCCCCCTCTGACTTCCTCATGGCTGACATTAAAATTTCTTCAGTTGATGTATTTTCTGCCATCACTGGCCTCAGTACTAACAAGGCATATGGGCCTGATGGGATCCCTCCTGTTGTTCTCAAGAACTGTGTTTCTGTGCTTACACCCTGCCTAGGCAAATTCTTTCGCCTTTGTCTGTCAACTTGTACCTTTCCTTCTTGCTGGAAGTTTGCTCTCATTCAGCCAGTCCCAAAGAAGGGTGACCACTCCCAACCCTCCAACTATCGTCCAATTGCTTTAACGTCCTGTATTTCAAAAGTTTTCTAGTCAATTCTCAATAGAAAAATGTTAAGGCATCTTTCCTATCACAACCTTCTTTCCAATCGTCAGTATGGGTTCCGTCAGGGACGCTCCACTGGCGATCTTCTCACCTACCTTTCAGACTCCTGGTCATCCGCCTTTCGGGACTTTGGCGAAAGCTTTGTCATTGCACTTGACATCTCAAAGGCTTTCGATCGAGTCTGGCATAAATCTTTAATTTCCAAACTGCCCTCCTACGGTTTCTATCCTTCTATCTGTGCCTTCATCGCTAGCTTCCTTTCTGGTCGTTCTATAGCCGCTGTTGTAGACGGCCATCGTTCTTCTCCTAGATCTACCAACAGTGGTGTTCCTCAGGGCTCTGTCCTATCACCAACTCTCTTCCTTTTATTCATCAATGATCTTCTAAGCTGTACATCTAACCCTATCCACTCATACGCTGATGACTCCACCCTTCACCTTTCCATTCGGTTTCCGCAACGCCCATCTCAACAGTTACTTCAACAAATAAGGGATGAGGCTATGGCACACCTAATGTCTGACTTGGCTCGTATCTCTGACTGGGGTAAAAATAATATGGTTGTTTTTAATGCATCTAAGACTCAGTTCTTACACCTATCAACCCGACAAAATCTTCCACGGGTATACCCACTAATGTTTAATAATATTCAGCTTAATCCTGCATCATCCTTGAACATGCTTGGGGTTTCATTTACTCGGGACTTATCTTGGAAAGATCATATTACATCTCTTGTAAAATCTGCTTCCAAGAGATTGGGTGTGCTAAGCCGACTCTGCTCTTTCTTTACCCCTGCACAATTGTTGACTCTATACAGGGGTTTTATCCGCCCCTGTGTGGAGTACAACTCTCAGGTGTGAGGAGGCTCCCCACATACAGCTCTTCTCAATAGGGTGGAGTCAAAGGTTTTTCGTCTCATTAACTCTCCTCCTCTTACTGACTCCCTTCAACCTCTGTCTCTTCGCCGCACTGTTGCATCTTTATCTCTTTTCCATCACTACTTTAATGGTCACTGCTCCTCTGAACTGTCTGCTTGCATTCCTCCACCTCTACGACGGGCGTGTAGCACCCGTCTGGTAGCAAACTCTCATCCCTTTTCTGTCCAACTCTCTAATGCAAGAGTTAACCGTTACTTTCAGTCTTTCATTTATGCAACAGGTCAGCTCTGGAACTGTCTCCCTCTGTCTGTATTTCCTACTGCCTATGATCTCCAGTCTTTCAAACGCAGTGTGTCCAGGCATCTCAAAATGATCGGATCTTGAATTTGGCTCTCTATTGTATTTTGTTTTTCTCTTGGAGGGAACTGTTACTGCGGGCTCATGGCCTTTGGTTCCTTCTTCCTCGGATTAAAAAAAAAAAAAACTAAAGGAATGCGTCATGCTCTACCTTCACCCCATCGCTACCTAACGCCTCAGGACAGTAACTGTTGTTTACCGCTCTTATGGCATGTAATTAAGCCTTATGCTATTCATGTGTTGCTGTTGGTGGCAGTAGTACTCCTGCTGTCCCATTTTTTTCTTTCTCATTACCTTTATCAACGATTCTCCTTCTTTGTTCATTTGTCCATGTTTTTATCTTTTTTTCCTCTCTCTATATAGCTGAATACAAAATGCATAAACATACATAAGGTTCCGTAACAACAGTATAGGAAGCAACTCCAATATGTCTGGAAATAGGTTAGCACAGTCACTTGTGTACCTATTCATAGCCAGACGCCTTAATCTTGTAATGGGTGGCCACAGACAATTAGCCTTCATGTCGCACTGTCCTCTTCCACTTGGCTGTCCTAGCTGCAGATCATATCACCTCCCTCATATCTCTAGAAAACAATTTTCTCTAACATTTTCAGTACCGAGAAGTGTTATATACTTTATTCTGTGGAATTCCAAACAGTTTAGTTCGTTACAGTAAAGACCTCTCGACGACAAAGCACTAAATACTGGTGAAGAGCTATTCACGCTTCTGTATTTTATTGTCTAATCCCAGATAATATTGCTTGCGTCCAAGTCGCATAGTAATGGATTGTAAATATAAAAAGAACAATGTAATCTCTGTCAACAAGATATTCTTCCTGTTACAGGTATTCCTTTTGCCCAGAAGAATAAAATATGCTGTGGTGAGATCACACAAATCTAATTACTGCCACTCTTGATCACTGGCTGGACTTATATGTAATTAAAACTCATAACGAGATTGCCGAAGTCTGAACATCAGTCAAAGGGACGACGACATGTGCCCTAATGAAAATATTAAACTTTTAGGAAGGGGCAAAAGTTTGTCGATTTTCTGGGTAAAATGGAGAGGGAAAAAAGGGGCAAAGAGAAGAGAGGATGCGGAAGGGGAATAGATAAATGGATGTAAAGAATAGAGAGTAAGAGACAAATGTGATAAAAGAATAAATATTGAACATTGGGGGTAGTAAAAGAAGGGGAAATGAAGAGAAGGAAAATGGAGGTACAGAGTAGGATGAATAGAGTAAGAATGAAAGAGAGTGAACAGTAAAGAAGTAGAGAGGGTAGAAAAAGAGGTTGTGACTAGTCGGCAGATGCTTATTGCAGGAACGACGAAGAACGAAGAATGGTGTTAACATAGGATGGAAAGAAGTTGGAAATGGATGACATCAGAGAAAAGAGACAAATTAAGATAAGAATGGACTGAACAGGAAGGAAAGGGAGAGGAGAATAAGGAAGAATGAACATAATGAATGGCTGATGCAGAAAAGAGGAGAAGACGGGAAGGGCTGGGACAACAAAAGAAGGTGAAGTGATGGAGAGAAGGGGGAATTATGAGACAGAATAGGAGAGGAAATGGATAAAGGGAATAACTGTTAGGAGGATGAAAATGGAGAACCAGGAATGACACTCAGTAGGAATATGAAACAGAAGCGGCAGGAAGGTTTATAAGATTAGGTGGGCATGATAGAGAAAAAGGGGGAGCAGAGGTTTTAGGGACAGATCTGAACTTTTTCTGTAGTAGGAATCTTCTCCAAGCTGAATGAAACTAGGTTATGTAGCAAAATGTTGTGGAAAAGTATGGGAAAATCGCCCATTTAGAGTATGTTTTCCGAAGGACCCCCATATGATTAACAATATTTTCATCACTATCTTTATCCGAATCTTACTCCCAATGACAAAAATATGGTCAATATACAAAACTCAGTAACGGGTGGTTTACACACTTTAATGACCCAGGCAATTGCTTATGAATACTGGTTTATTCTATCCTAATTTAAAAAACAATAGTAACAGACAGAAAACTGCATCAGGGTATGGTTTAGGTAGAATGACTTGGCGAAAGAATTTCCATATATTTTCATTCCAACATAACATCGACGCATCCATTTGCCTTCATATAATCTAATAGCATTTGCTATTGCATGGTAAATGAGAGACCACAGAAGTAGAAGTAGATAAGAATAATCTACCTGGAGTTACACCGGATGAGAAGTTTGCGCATGCGCTGCGGATAACGTCACGAACGCTCCGCCCACCTCACTCTGCGTTAGCCCTTCCTAAACATGCCAGATTAGGGTACCTTAATATCTTTTTCCTTCCCTAACTGATGGGCTTCGCATCCCCAGACCCTGTGACCTTCATGATTCACCTAGCTTCACGTCTTCAGAAAGGGTCAAAACAGAGGGAGATGGCAGAAGAGTCCAAGTTGCAAGTTGTCATCTGAGTGACGTCATCACCCATGCATGAGCATTCCTCATTTGGTATACTTCCTGGTTTCGGTAACTCTTGGTCCACTACACAGGGTACCAGGTATAAAAGAGAAGTCAGTGAAATATATGAACGATGATGGAGTGCTGTAGGAGATGGGTCGTCTCTTTATGAAGACAGAAGGATCTGAAGACCCTTTTATATGTGCTAATCTACGTAAGCTAAAGATGTACCATTCTCTATACATTGATACCAACTGTACTTACACTCGAAGAGAAAATGAAGGTCTACTTTTATGTCTGTTAGAAGCAGGATTCTCCCCAGGAAAAACAGATTTGCTAAGCCTCATTCTTCCAATAAAAAGTGACACACAACAATTCTATTTACACCAAAATTTCCATTTGTGCAGTGGGATAAACAGAAACTAGGAAACAAAACTTTGTTCAAGAGTCTGGCCCACCCAAGAATGCTGAGCTGAGAGATGGCACAATGGCCAATATGCCTTACTTAGGCAACACTTGGAAGCTAGCCTGCTCTACCACTGTTATACTGTATATGAATAATTTACAAGCTTTTCTCAACCGTCTTCCTTCACACATTCCCACACTCACACACGTTACGTCTTACCTTCGCATTCACTCACCCATGTCATTCACATATTAAGCCCTGAGGTCCTAAACTTCCCTGTGGGGATTTGCGTTACTTTGACACCCTGGCCCAAAAAGCCTGGTAGAACAATGCAATAAAATAAAACTGCATTCAAATTTTCCCGCTTCTTGATGTAACATACTCCAAGACCATCCCAGCTGAGTTGAGAGGGAGGGAGGAGGACTCCAGCCCACCAACAGAGTGGGGGGTTAGCCCTTCGCCCTGACCTGTCTCTCCCTCTGCCTACCCCCTTCTGTCAATGCCTTAGGTGACGTATCCCACTCTTCCTACCCTTTGTACTGCCACTAGAGCATACAGTAGAGGTGAGGTTTGGCTGTAGCAGTGACTCTCCTCCTGCCCCCACCTCGCCTCTCACCTTACCCCCCCTTGTTTGGCTGCCGAGAGACATATCCCTCACCACTTCGTCCTACTCGAGTGTACAGATAAAAGTGATATTTCCACGCTCTACACTCTTTCCCTCTGGAAATTCCCCACCCTCCCTCCACTTTCTTCCTTTCCTCCACTGTTTTACTCCCCTACACCCTCGCGTGGCCCATCGAGTGGGATTAATTTCCCTATTTTATTGCACTTTATAAACCTAAAAAAAAGATTTTGCTTTTATTGTAGCAATACGTGGTGTATGTATAGTAATATGTGTGTATATTATTAGCCCAATGTAATGTATATTATTGGAAATTTACTGCGCAGTACCGTATTTTTCTGTGGGGTACGTTTCTATGTCACTGCTTTTTACACCTTCACCATTGTGATTATTTGTTTTCCTACGGTAAGTGAAACATTTTGCACATATAAACCCGTGTTATACCTTTATGTTACAGATATATCATGAGGGGAGATCGCAGCCCTCGGCGACGGCGAGCCACCCCTGTCACTTGCTGCAGCTGCCGGACTCCCCCCAGCACAGCCGGCTGCAGCCATGCCCTGATGGCTGCCTTCCCTAGCTGCAACCTCAGCTCTGGAAGGGCATCACCCATCCCACAGACGACCTTTGGCCCAGGCCTGGCCAGGTCCACCCCCAGGACACCCACCATGACGAAGGACAGGCACTGTGTCGCACACCTCCTGGCCCCATTTGGCCCCAATCCTGAGGGCCACTCCTCTCCCTGGGCCCCTACTAGGAAAGGGCTGCCCACCACTCCGCCCTTCAGCTCAACTAGGACACCTCGTGATCACGACAGCGACCCACACCAGGAGCGCACTCCTGTTGGCCAGCCCCCTACTCCCAGTCACCACCTGTGGCTGCCAGCATAATGGGCCCAGGCACACCCTAGCGCCACTAACTGCCTATACCAGTGAGTAACAGAACTCTAGACTGTTTTTATATCCCCCGTCTGTGTTCCCCCTTGTGTGGTAACGTATGACCCTCTGTGAAGTACATTCACCCCAGTGTCCCTAGTGATATTCCAGCCCCCTCCCTACCCAGTGAATTGTGAACCCAGTAAAGAACTCATATTGAGTGCTAACATTGGTACAAAGGTGCCAGGCCCCTGCCGCCTCACGTGGGCATTCCCCCCTCCCCATGCAATACACAGATAACTCCATAGACATATCATTGTTTTGTCTGTCCCCCGACTTGTTGTATACAATATGTACCTCATAGTGATATCCCATCTATGTCAAGTGAGTGTGCTAAGAGTAATACCCTGTGCATCCATGTCATGCGAGAATACTGTGAAATAGTGTCACCTCCTGTCCATGCCACGCGACTATATAATAAGTGATATGTCCCCACGTCCCATGTCACATGAGTGTAACATAAGACAGCCTGAATCTCATCTATGTCATGCAAATGTGTTATAGGTGATATAAAGTTGTGTCTATGTCACGCGGGTGTGTTGTGGAATAAGGGAATATCCCCATCCTTGTCATGCGCATGTAAGCATACTGAGATAGACTGTTAGAGGTTCTAATGTGTCCTCACCTCTATGTGTATTCTAGTGACACATACTTAGTATATTCTAAGCGCCATATGTGTATTGTATCGTGAAAATATTTAATGTAATTTTGAAATGTATTTCTCAGTATTGGTTGATATATTTTTACTGAATAGGTTTGGTCACATGCTATTGTGTATATCGTTGTACCTATCTTTGTATCTTGTTCTGTGTTCATATACGTGTGCCTTTGATCAGTTGGTGTTTGGGCTTCCTCTCCTTGTTTGCATACTCTGGCCCAGATAGGAACAAAGAACCAAAGGACCGCACCATATCTGAACCTGAGGAGTCGGGGTCAGACTACGCTGCATAACAGTAGCATTGACTTCATTGATGTATGTATCATTTCTATTTTTTTGCATGAATTTTTTTTCCAGGATATTTTTTTCAGGATATATTTTTCGTTCAGGTTTCATTAGGCAACGTTCATTCATGTCTAGGAACATTGTTCACTTTAAATATCGTGAGTTTTGGCGGGTGAGTCACCGTAATGAGGCCATTTTCTACGACCTACCGCCACTCGCCAGGCTGGGGGTAGGGGGGTTTCAAGAATACTCCCCCAGTATCCCTGCTTGTCGTACGAGGCGACTAAAAGGGTTGGTGGTGGGTTAGTGCCCCACCCCGTAAAAAGAACTAACTAAAAAAGCGAACAAAGCGCCTCGGACCCGGATGGACCATACGTTGACGACTAAGGAATGGACGAAGGACATTCTTAGGGTGGGAACGTGGAATGTGAGAGGAGTAAATGATGAAGTGAAAGAGAGAGAGTTTGTTCAGGTGCTTGAGGATGCAAAAGTGGATATTTGTGGATTGACTGATGTGAACAAGTAAGGGTGGAACTTTGGGGGATGAAGTGCATGAAAGGGTACAGCAGCGAAGGAAGGTTGTTGGTTCACTGAAAGCAGTGATGAGAAATAGGGAGGTGAGTATGGAAGTTAAGAAGTCACTGCATGATAGTATTGTGATCCCTACCCTGACGTATGGAAGCGAGGCATGGATCTTGCAAGAGGGGAACAAGTCAAGAGTGAGAGCAGTGGAAATGAGTTACTTAAGTGGAGCATGTGGAATGACATGGAGTGACAGGTTGACGAATGAAGAAGTGAAGGAACGTTGTGGGGTGGATGTGGATGTGGTTGAGATGATTAGGAGAAATACACTGAGGTGGTTTGGACATGTGGAGAGAATGGAGAATGAAAAACTGACCAAGAGGGTGTATGTAGGTGAGGTGGAGGGAGGGAGAGGGAGGGGAAGACCGAGGATGAAATGGAGGGATGGATTTGAGAGGTATATGAGGGAGGGGGGGGGTGAGTTGGAGGGAGGGTAGTCAAATGGTGGGTAACAGAGCGACTTCGAGACGTTTTGTCTGCGGCCACCCTTTGCGGGATTAGGGCGTCGGGCTATGGATAGATAGATAGATAGACATGATAAACCCATGGCTAAAAATTATCTACTAAATATTGGGGGGAAGAACCGTCGTGTGACATATCGTTACAGTAGAAAAATAGACTCCGTTGTCTGACTTCGTTATGCATTTTGCAAGTCCTGGGCCGGTCTCGATGAAACCTACTGAAATACCATTTTTGATCCGAGACATGATTAGATAAGTTAGGCCATTATTCGTTACAGGATTATTCATTGGGCGAATATTAATTTAAACTAGGTATGAGGGATAGAAAGTAGATGTCGAAGGTTGAAACTCGTTCTTTGAGACAGAATACTGCCTCGAGTCAGCCGATTCGTGTGACGTGGTTTCACCCCCGTTATGAGAGATGGGTTTTTCCTATTAAACACCAAGCCCTTATCTTATGACCTAGGTCTTAGTAGCAGCCATAAAACAACCAACATCACATATCCTTGCACCCCAGGCCTCAGTGACGGACGCTAAAGCGCCTACGTTCGTGGGATTAAAAAAAAAATCATTGTTCCAGCCTGTAATAATAAGTTCATGTTCGTAATGTTCCATTTACCAATCACATAAGTAATATCACAGGCAATGATGATACATATGTCCCAGCAATTCAGGAATCAATAGCAATTGTGCTAAATATGACTGGAAGCTTTTGCATACTGTGATGAAGAGGTTGTGTCTTCATCTTGCTATAATGTGAGATAATGTTGTTCGGTGAATAACCGATGAGCGTGTAAATATGTGACTTCACACATAAGCGGCACCGTGCACAGTCAGTTTTCCTTGTAATGTGCAATTCAGTCGTTTGTTAGATCAATGGACTATAAAGGCATACTGTAATGACTATAGTCATATGAAATACAATACAGTAAGTCATTGTCATAGCTGATATACTGTAATAGCCACATTCGACAACAATATGCATAAACTCTTTTCCTGTTGAGATGACAGTATTGTAACCTCCTACCTCTTCGTTGTGCACCACAGAACCCATAAAAACATCTACCTTAAGTACTACCAATAAGGAAATAAGCAACCGTTAACAGTGTCTGAACATCATCCTAATGTTTATTAGTTAGTGTCATTCATGATGTGAATATGGCAGGTAATCTTACTTGTAACTGGACGTAGATGTTAGGTTAATGCATTCCTATTCAACCTATACTGATAATGGTATCAAGTGATAACCCTGTGAAATGGAATTCCTGATATAAGGAGACAGTGTGAGAGAGAAAGGCTTGGAGCAATTCCAGTACATAGTGCATTAACCCTTCGTGAGCTGAGCCTTGCAAAATTACACGGGAGGCTGACGGGGTCCCACTGGACCCCAAGAGTTTTTGGTGGATTTCTGCCATATGCATAAAGCCACATCATTTAAACTTTGTGCATAAGTTGCCCAGGACAAGGCACGTGGAGCCAACCCACCAGTGTCCCTTTGGTTTTGTTTTTTATTTTATATTGAATTTTTTAGAAAATTATTTACATTGATAAGAAATTTATTAAAGTTTCAGTCTGGTTGCACTGAAACTACACTTATTTGAGTGTTTGATTGTCAGTACTTATTGAATAGGTTCTTTACATAATTACAAGCTCTGGTATAAAGTATGATAACATAATCATCAAATAAAGCTATCCTAATTAGTTTCAGATTAGATACAAAAATTTTGGTTTTCAGTATCATGCAAATATAAAGAAAACTTACTTTTATTATGGGAAAACAACTAAATTATAATACTTGTTTTCACAAATACAAAGAAAAGAAACTTGTACAATGTTATGCAGCAGATTGGTTATGGTAGACAGTCATCACAAACAAACCCATCACCGTCAGATAAATCACTGTCTGAATCATTGTCTTCAAAAATATCGGGTTGGTCATTATCTGCCAACAAATTTCTGTTATAAAACATTGATTTTGGAATTGACATTGTCTTTAGATGTCAAAAATCTGAAAAATCTAAATAATCAGAAAAAAAAAATTAGTCACACGGAAGGTGAGTTGGGGTCCCAGCGGACCCCACACACATTTTTTACACTGTCGCTCCTAAATGCTACAAGCTTTTGGCTCAAAAATTATGTGCATATACAACAACCATCTACAATAAAAGTCAGGGAGTGTCAGGTTGAAAAAATAAGAAATGGCTTAATGGCATCATTTTCAAAACATGCTGGGGTCAGCAGGGACCCCATCAGCTCACGAAGGGTTAACATGTTATGGTAACAATGTGAAACCAACATAGAACATAACACGTTTAGTATTGTTAAAAATGCAGATATTTAGTAGAATGCTAATGGATCTCAAAGACTAGTTCGGCAATTATCATCACTGGCGGTGTGAATAACATAACCCCCCCTCCTTCCCCCGTTCAGCGCCTCCCCTGGCCTTCACTATGCCAAACTTCCCCCTTAAGCAGCTGTCCCACCGGCTCGACCAGTTGCAGAAACCGGTAGAATGGAATTGTTGCATACCACAGGTTGCACGGACAAGGCCAAATAACTATAGTATAATATATAATGTTGTATTATACATAATAGTATATGTTTATATCATAATATTATATATGGTACCTTATTATAAAATTAATAGTCATATTTATATAGCCTTGGTCAGCGCGACCTGTGGCACACAACAGTCTTCCGTGCGACCAGTTTCATGCAACTGGCTGAACCGATGGGAAAGCCGCATTACTCCTGAGACATTTTTCTCCCCACCCAACTCCGTACCCAGCCATCTATGGGATGAACTCTGACGGAGGTTCACCACAGACGAAGAGAGTTGATGATCCGAACTTTCGCCGAGCATGTACAGTCGACAGCAGAAGTTCGTCCCTCTTAGCGTGCGTGATACGAGCCTGTTGATCTGGTAACACTGTATGAGATAGAGTTGACAGGTATGCTTTAAATGGCTAATATTAATGAAATGTGTTCGGAGATAAGAACACATTCCCTAATGATAATATTAATTTGTAGCAGGTGGGATAATGTTATTGTGAAATGTTTGACATTGGTGTATGAAGATTCTTCGTTACGGACACAGACGCATAGGATTATTTGGACTGGACTGATGTTGCCAGCAAGTATTATATGAAATATTATAGAACGATTGCAGTCCTAAAGGTGAGGTTGCAAGAAAACACTAATTACGACGTCAGTTGCACACTAAACAAACACAGAAACTGACAGTTCGTGTTTCGCCAGTATGCGGTTTAGTTTTACAAGTTAAATCACTTCCTTTTCCAACCTCTCTCCCCACCCGTCTCTTCTCTTCCCAGTCATGCTCTCCCATCATGCACGTTTTATCGTTAATGCTGAATATCGTATGTCTGTAGATAAACTGTGGGAAACAATCAATATAAAAGTGTCAAATGAGCTTCTTTTCCTCCTCCATCGCTTGAAATGTTATCCATGACTGGAATATAAATGTTAGTAACATGAATAAATCGTCACTGTGGTGGTTAGGAGACCTTACTCGTCACCATTTATATAACATTTATATAACCATCGTTAATACAGTGCTCCAAATACACTCCCTCTCCACCCCCGCGCCGTCTCCTCCCCGCCCCCTTCCACTGTCTCCATCACTTCTCCCCCTCCCTTCCCCCCTCTACCAGTACCCCTTGTTTCTCTCCCTCAACACCCCCAACCCTTCCCAACGATTTCATTTAACTGACTCTGCTTCTGTTTACCTCCCTAACTAGATCGGTTCTTCATAATTTGAATACAGTTATTACCATTTACAGGACTTTGAGTCTTAATTGTAATGACATTATAAACACAATACTCGTGCATGTTATATTGCCAACTGTATTACACACAAGTAAACAAATTACTTGCATAACAATATGTCCATCGTAACTGTCAGTGTTCAATACCATCCCCCCCTTGTGGATTCCTTCCCTCCTCGCCTCCTTCCCGCTTTCTGTATCCCTCACTCCTCCCTTCACGTTATAACATATTTATCTGTATCCCAGCTTGTAATATATGTAATCCCTTCCCTCACCCAAAGTATTCCTGCTTCCATAATCCCCTCCCCCCCCCACACATTGTGTTCCGCACTAAAGTGAGACCTATGAGATACGTCTACTTATATATAATTTAAAACAATATGCCATCGACATACTTTGATCTGAACTCCCTCAACGCATGATCTTACAAGGTCAGAGAATGCAGTCAGCAAGATTATCCCTATCATTCCATTCCCATAGCTGCATTGCATGGTTAGAACAAAAGGTAACGGCATGGCTGTCCGTCAGCGCCCTGAACATCTGTTCTGCAACTGCCGATATTATCGATACAGGAGTGACAAGGACTCGGATGGATAGGAAGCGAACCTTTACCAAAATTAACCCTTACACCGCGACAATCTCATACTTCCCCTTACATCTGCCTGCTGTCCGGGCTCATGACAAGCATATTCCGATAAGGGCTTAACCTACTCATCCAGAGGGGTATAATCCCCCTTCATCGTATATTACGATGATTATGGTCGCCAAATGTATGAGGATACAGCTTTTTGTGACTATCATCTATTTTGCTATATTTAATCGTAACTGAAGAACTACAAATTATCACCTAGAATACTAACAGTGCTTTTCAGAAAATATTTTCTGGATGCATGTAGATCATACAACATCTGTCTATCTGTCTATAGCCCGACGCCCTAATCCCGCAAAGGATGATCGCAGACAAAACGCCTCCAAGTAGCTCTGTCACCCACCATTTGACTCCCCTCCCACCAACTCACCCCCCCCCTCCCTCATATACCTCTCAATTCCATCCCTCCACCTCATCCTCGATCTACCCCTCCCTCTCCCTCCCTCCATCTCACCTACATATACCCTCTTAGTCAGTCTTTCATTCTCCATTCTCTCCACATGTCCAAACCACCTCAGTCATACAACATAAGCAATGATTATTTTTCATTTTATACATTCTTTAGTGAAAAGAAGGACACTTGTGCTTCATATTTTATGTATGTTGGGATTTATAAAATAACTGTAAGCAAGATATTAATGGCTAGAGGAGGAGAAATAAAATGATCATTAAACTGAGGCACTGACTGCCGTCCTTTGAACAGTTAATGCCTCTTGACCACCATTGTCACGGTCATTATAATATTACACATTATTAAAGGATACTATACAAAAACATGACCCAAACATCGTTATGTTGTTCGATTCCCGAGACAAAAATGAAGAAGGGAGAGAAAAAGACATTTGAACTGACGAGGGAGAGAAGTTGGGCAGGGTCAATACAATAACACTGTGGGGAGGGATTCGGAGTGTTGCAGGCTAGAAACAAAGGTTACTGGACAAGGGGAAGGAGGGAGGGGGGAGAAATGATGGAGACAGTGGAAGGGGGAGGGGAGGAGACGGCGAGGGGGTGGAGAGGGAGTGTATTTGGAGCACTGTATTAACGATAGTTAGGTAAGTGTTACATAAATGATGACGAGACATGTCTCCTAACCACCACAGTGACGATTTATTCATGTTACTGACAATTATATTCAAGTCATTGATAACACTTCAAGCGATGGAGGAAAAGAAGCTCATTGACACTTTTATATTATTTCCCACAGTTTACCTAGAGACATACAATTTTCAGCATTAACGATAAAACGTGGATGATGGCAGAGCATGACTTGGAAGAGGAGAGACGGGTGGGGAGAGAGGTCGGAAAAGGAAGTGATTTAACTTGTAAAACTAAACCGCATACTGGCGAAACACGAACTGTCAGTTTCTGTGTTTGTTTAGTGTGTAGCTGACGTCGTAATTAGTGTTTTCTTGCAACCTCACCTTTAGGACTGCAATCGTTCTATAATATTTCATATAATACTTGCTGGCAACATCAGTCCAGTCCAAATAATCCTATGCGTCTGTGTCCGTAACGAAGAATCTTCATACACCAATGTCAAACATTTCACAATAACTTTATTATCCCACCTGCTACAAATTAATATTATCATTAGGGAATGTGTTCTTATCTCCGAACACATTTCATTAATATTAGCCATTTAAAGCATACCTGTCAACTCTATCTCATACAGTGTTACCAGATCAACAGGCTCGTATCACGCATGCTAAGAGGGACGAACTTCTGCTGTCGACTGTACACACGAATAAACAGATACACTGTTGCCAACACCCGTTACCCACCTGTCGCGGCTAGGTGGCCCAGGTGGAGAGTGTGGCGACTGTACAAGGTGTCAGAGTCAACGCCGGATTCACTGTCACAAGACACTTTACATACTTTCCTTTACTCAAGTACTGTATATCTCATTCTCAGGCAATCTTCCACACATAATATTTTATTCTGTCCCTTTCATTCACCATCTCTCTTATATTCCCCACAGCCTCCATTACTGTTCTCACAAGACCATGGGACTCACTGAGACCTAGGGCCGTAATCTTATGGGCTTAGGGATCTTCCTAGCACCTCCTGAATAAACATCAGTATTTGCAAATTGCATGTGTATATGCTCTTTTATGTTACTTATGGAAACTACAGTATATAACATATCACCACTTTAGTATTGACATCATAGTATTTTAGTCTACTGAACGGCTGACAATCATCTATACTTCTGTGTCTATATTAGATAAAATTAGGACAATATGTCGTAACATATCAAGGGGCTTCATGCATAATAAGGGATAAAATATAATATTGGCCAAGTAGGAGGTGTCAGTGGTCATCCTAAGCACACGAGAAACAGATCCTCATTAGTCTCAGCGTATTTCTGCGTTAAGGCAATGGAACCAGATTCTCAGAATCTGTGACCCAGGTACCGGAAAACATCGTGTAATACAAGAGAGTAGTGGGGAAACTGGAGATAGCTTCTGCCGTAGATAAAAATGCTAAAATTTCGTCTTGGTATTGAACTATAGGTTTTGCTTTATTTTATATAAACCTGGGTGCCTAGCATATGAATTATATATATATATATATATATATATATATATATATATATATATATATATATATATATATATATATATATATATATATATATATATATATATATATATATATATATATATATGTTGGTACTCTCGACAGGAATGGGAATGCTAGTGATAGGGAGAGCTGGAGCTCCCATTTCACTAGCTATCTAACCATCCCCCTTTGCTGACCTTTTCAGTGTGACAGTAACATGGAGAGTAGACCAGCATACTCTTCCAAACATTTCCTCAAACTATCTAATGCACTACACCAGCTGCACTTTTCATTTCACACAACATATCCCACAACGTTACAAGGGTTGGTCCCCAGAGGGGGGGGACCATAAATGCCCCCACCTTCTGCCTCTCTCCTGGTGACGACTCGAGGTGCCTGGAACCACTGTCTGACTCCCTTCTTCTTCATTTCTGCAACATTCGCGGCCTTTCCTCTAACTTTCGCTCTGTTGAGCACCATCTCTTCTCCTCTAAACCTCATCTTCTTTTTCTAACTGAGACTCAGCTGTCTGAGGCAACTGACAGCAAACCCTTTTCTGTATCCTCCTACTTTCTCTATACTCATTTCAAAGGCAAAGGTGGCTGTTGTGTATATATACGCAACAACTTATCTTGTTCTCTTGTTCCTGAACTCGATTATTCTGAATTCTCTACACTCTGGCTTCGGCTTTCCTGTCATTCTCTGACTAAATATATCTGTATTGTTTACTTATCCCCTAATTCTACTGACTATCAAAAATTCTTCGACTATCTTACTTCTACGATGGAACACTTTCTATCCATTTCTCCTTTCTCTGAAATCTCCATTCTAGATTTCAATGTTCACCACTACCTTCGGCTATCTCTCCTTTCACTGATCCACCTGGTGAACAAGCCTACATCTTTTCTATCCTTAATGACCTAGAGCAGCTTGTACAGCACCCTACCCATATCCCAGACTGCCTTGGAGAGAGCTCCAACATACTTGACCTCTTCCTTACAACTAATCCTTCTGCTTACACTGTTAATCTTTTCTCTCCTTTGGGCTCCTCCAATCACAACCTTATCACCTTAACCTGTCCTATCACTCTGGTACGGCCTGTGAACCCTCCAGGGAAATGTCGTCTGTGGCATTTTGGAGCTGATTAGGAGGCCCTCAGGCAGTACTTCTTTGATTTTCCCTGGAATGATTATTGCTTCCAGGGCCGGGAGCCATCTGAGTGTGCCTTGCGCATTACGGAGGTTATTCTCACGGGAATGGAAGCTAACATTCCTTTCTCATATCCTTTGACTAACACGAGAAAACCTTGGTTTAATAACACTTGTTCTAATGCTGTCCGCAACAAGGAGAGGACCTACAAAAGGTACCGGAGCCAACCCACCCCTGAATCACATCATCTTTACGTTTCGGCCCGGAATCGTGCTAAGTCTGTTCTTAGCTCTGCTAAATATAATTTCATCCGTACTAAATGCTCTAAACTCTCCAACTCGAATTCTTCCCGCTCCTTCTGGCATCTTGCTAAAAACCTTTCTAACAACTTTACCTCATCATCCTTCCCTCCTCTTTTCTACTCTGATGGTTCTGTAGCTATTTCTTTTACTGATGAAGCAGATCTCTTCGCACAGACTTTCTCCTCCAATTCCACCTTAGACAATTCCGGTGCTGTTCCTCCATCACTTCCCACCTCTGACTTCCTCATGACTGACATTAAAATTTCTTCAGCTGAAGTATTTTCTGCCATCACTGGCCTCAATACTAACAAGGCATATGAGCCTGATGGAGTCCCTCCTGTTGTTCTCAAGATCTGTGCTTCTGTGCTTACACTCTATCTAGGCAAACTCTTTCGCCTTTGTCTGTCAACTTGTACCTCTCCTTCTTGCTGGAAGATTGCTCTCATTCAGCCAGTTCCAAAGAATGGTGACCACTCCCAACCCTCCAGCTATCGTGGGTGGTGAACTGAATGAAAGGAAGGCAATGATTGATTATGTGTGTGTTAATGAAAGGATGCGAAGATGTGTAAAGGATGCAAGAGTGTATAGAGGTTGGGGGAGTGGACTTTCTGACCAGTACTTGGTGGTGGCCAGAATTAGGATGCAAGTAAGATGGAGGAATAGAAGAAGGGAAAGACGAGAGGAAGTAGTTGCAAGGAGAGTGGAAAGGTTACAAGAGGATTAGAAAAAGGCAGAGTATAAGAGAGAAGTGGAGGAACGTTTGGGCAAATATGAATTGGAGCAGATGGGAGACGTGGAAGGTGTGTGTAAGATATTTACAGAAGAAATATGTGCAGCATGTGATGTGGTGTGTGGAAGGAAGAGAAGACGGAGGGGGGTGCAAGGAACAGCGTGGTGGACTGAAGAGGTAAAACAGGCTGTGGCACAAAAGAAGAAAGCATACAATGAATGGATGAGAAATAGGGGCGTGGAAGAAGTTGAGAGCCGGAAGAGAGAGTTATATGTGGAAAGAAAGAGAGAGGTGAAAAGATTAGTAAGAGAGAGTAAGAAGAGAGTGGATGAGGAATTTGGAAGGGATTTGAGTTTAAAGTGGAGGGACTGTAAGAAATTGTTCTGGAGAGAAGTGAAAAGAGTAAGACAGGGTGGAAGTGAAGTTAGCAGGGGAGTGAAAGATAAAAATGGTAGATTACTAGTGGAGAAGGGAGAAAAAGTGAGCAGATGGAGAGAACACTTTAAGGAATTGTTGAACGTAGAGGATGGAAGTAATGCGAGTATAAGTGGCTGGGGAATGGCTGGGAGAAGGAGGGAGGTGAGAAGACAGGAAGAAATCAGTAGGATAGAAGTTGTGGAAGCAATGAAGAAAGTTAAATCGGGGAAAGCCCCAGGAATTGATGGAGTGTGTGGTGAAATGCTGAAGCATGGGGGAGAGGTAGTAGTAGAATGGGTGTGGAAGATGTGCAGATTGGCCTGGGAGGAAGGTAGAGTCCCGGAGGATTGGAAGTCAGGTATAATTATTCCCTTGTACAAAGGAAAAGGGGAAAAAGAAGTGTGTGGTAATCATAGGGGCATTTGTCTTCTTAGTATAATAGGAAAAGTGTATGGTAGGATACTTATAGACAGAGTTAGAGAAAGAACAGAGAAATTAGTTGGAGAAGAACAGGGAGGCTTTAGGAAGGGAAGAGGTTGTGTAGATCAGATATTCATTCTTAGATCTTTAGTGGAAAAGTTTCTAGAGAAGGGAAAGAAGTTGTATGCGGCTTTCATGGATTTGGAGAAAGCGTATGACAGGGTAGATAGACAAGGATTGTGGAAAGTGTTAAGAATATATGGAGTAGATGGGAAGTTGTTGAATGCTGTGAAGAGTATGTACGATGGTGCGAAGGCTGCAGTGCGTGTGGATGGTGAACTAAGTGAATTTTTCTCTTTGAAAGTTGGTTTGAAACAGGGATGTGTCATGTCTCCATGGTTGTTCAATTTGTACATGGATGGGGTATTACAAGAGGTACAAGGTAGGGTAGTGGATGTTGGAGTGGCCCTGGTGAGAGAGGATAGTGTTTGGAAACTCCCTGTACTCTTGTTTGCAGATGATACTGTGTTGTTGAGTGAAGACGAAGGGGAACTGCAAGGCTTGGTGGATGAGTTTGAGAGAGTGTGTAAGAAACGGAACCTAAAGGTGAATGTAGGGAAGAGTAAAGTGATGGTCTTTAAGAGAGGTGAAGTTAGTGAATGTACAGAGAGGTTGGATGGTGAGGAATTGGAAAATGTGAGTACGTTTAAGTATTTGGGTAGTGTGATGAGTAAAGATGGAGGTTTGGAGGGTGAAGTGCTTGAAAGGGTACAGCAGGGAAGAAAGGTTGCTGGTTCTTTGAAAGCAGTGATAAGAAACAGTGAAGTGAGCATGGAAGTGAAAAAGTTACTACATGACAGTATTGTGATACCAACTCTAACGTACGGAAGTGAAGCTTGGACATTGTTGGAAGGACACAAGTCAAGAGTGAGAGCAGTGGAAATGAGTTATTTAAGAGGAGCCTGTGGAGTCAAGTAGAGAGACAGGCTGACGAATGAGGATATAAAGGAGCATTGTGGTGTGGATGTGGATGTGATAGGAAGCGTTATGAGGAACATACTGAGGTGGTTTGGCCATGTGGAGAGGATAGAGGGTGAAAGACTGACGAAGAAAGTGTATGTGAGTGAGGTGGAGGGGGGAAGAGGGAGGGGGAGGCCGAGGATGAGACGGAGGGATGGGGTGGAGAGTTATATGAGAGAGGGGGGTGTGAGTTGGGAGCAGGGCAGTGAAATGGCGGGGGACAGGGCGACTTGGAGGCGATTTGTTTGTGGCCACCCCAAACGGGATTGAGGCGTCTGGCAATAGATAGATAGATAGATTCAAAGGTTTTCGAGTCAATTCTCAATAGAAAAATTTTAAAGCATCTTTCCTATCACAACCTTCTTTCTGATCGTCAGTATGGGTTCCGTCAGGGACGCTCCGCTGGTGATCTTCTCACCTACCTTTCAGACTCCTGGTCATCCTCCTTTCGGGACTTTGGCGAAAGCTTTGCCATTGCACTTGACATCTCAAAGACTTTCGATTGAGTCTGGCATAAATCTTTAATTTCTAAACAGCCCTCTTACGGTTTCTATCCTTCTATCTGTGCCTTCATCGCTAGCTTCCTTTCTGGTCGTTCTATAGTCGCTGTTGTAGACGGCCATCGTTGTTCTTTTAGATCTATCAACATACATATATATATATATGTATGTCCTATCACCAACTCTATTCCTTTTTATTCATCAATGACCTTCTAAGCTGTACATCTAACCCTATCCACTCATATGCTGATGACTCCACCCTTCACCTTTCCATTCAGTTCCCGCAACGCCCATCTCAGCAGTTACTTCAACAAACAAGGGATGACGCTATGGCACACCTAATGTCTGACTTGGCTCGTATCTCTGACTGAAGTAAAAATAATCTTGTTGTTTTTAATGGATCTAAGACTCAGTTTTTACACCTATCAACCCATCAAAATCTTCCACAGGTATACCCACTAATGTTTAATAATATTCAGCTTAATCCTGCATCATCCTTGAACATGCTTGGGGTTTCATTTACTCGGGACTTATCTTGGAAAGATCATATTACATCTCTTGTAAAAAATGCTTCCAAGAGATTGGGAGTGCTAAGCCGACTCTGTTTTTTCTTTACCCCTGCACAATTGTTGACTCTATACAGGGGTTTTATCCGCCCTGTGAGGAGTATAACTCTCACGTGTGGGGAGCCTCCCCACATACAGCTCTTCTCAATAGCGTGGAGTCAAAGGCTTTTCGTCTCATTAACTCTCCTCCTCTTACTGACTCCCTTCAACCTCTGTCTCTTCACCGCACTGTTCCATCTCTATCTCTTTTCTATCGCTACTTTAATGGTCACTGCTCCTCTGAACTGTCTGCATGCATTCCTCCACCTCTACGACGGGCGCGTAGCACCCGTCTAGCAGCAAACTCTCATCCCTTTTCTGTCCAACTCTCTAATGCAAGAGTTAACCGTTACTCCCAGTCCTTCATTTATGCAACAGGTCAACTCTGGAACTGTCCCCCTCTGTCTGTATTTCCTACTGCCTATGATCTCCAGTCTATCAAACGCAGTGTGTCCAGGCATCTTGAAATGAATGGATCTTGAATTTGGCTCTCTCTTGTATCTTATTTTTCTCTTGGAGGGAACTGTTATTGCGGGCTCATGGCCTTTGGTACCTTCTTCCTTGCATAAAAAAAAAAAAAAAGCAAGGGCATGAGGCCAGAAAACTTAGCCCCCACTACCTAGTGGCAGGCTTTTGAGGTTGGGGGGGGGGCGTGACGGGAGTTGCGCCGGCATACATCGTGGGTCCAGGGTGAGATGGGGCTCAAACCTGTGCTAGAGCGTACAGGGCATTGCAGGCTGCTACTTCTGCCCAATAGAGAGGAGCCCAAACCTGGGAGTAGCGCCCCAGGAGGCTGCCCTATCAGTGGGTGTATAAGTTGCAGTGCCAAGGTGCATTTGGAGGGTGTCCCTGCAGCTGTCCTGGCAGGGTGTCCCAAGGCCACTACCACAGCCACTGGTAAGCTGGTGGGCTAGGGATCCCAGATCCATTGCCTAGACCTGGGACTGTGCAGTGAGTGCAGCCTGTGGTATGTCTACCCTCTTTATTAATACTGACTGTGACTACATACAAGAATAAGTTTCAAACCAAGCTTGAGAACATTAAATCGTCCAGGGGGATGAGGGTGGGTTCATGGAACGTAGGAAGTTTGAGGGGAAGAGCGGGGGAAGTCATTGAGGCATTCAGTAGGAGGTGGGTGGATGTGGCATGTTTGCAGGAAGTCCGGTACAAGGGTGGATCAACCAGAACGATTGTTAGGAAGGACTGTTACTATAAGTTGTTCTGGCAGGGGGACGCAGACGGATATGGGGGTGTTGGTGTGATGGTTGCGGAGAAATGGATGGAATATGTTATGAATGTTATGAAAGTAAGCAATAGGATATTGGTAGTGAAAATTCTGTTTGGTGGAATGATAACTGCAATTATATCGGCATATGCTCCACAGGCAGGCTTGGATGAAGTAGAGAAAGATAGATTTTGAGATGACTTAATACGTGTAGTAGGTGGTATGTGGGATGATGAGATAGTGGTTTTGGGAGGGGACTTA
This sequence comes from Coenobita brevimanus, assembly GCF_032717465.1. Classification (NCBI taxonomy): domain Eukaryota; kingdom Metazoa; phylum Arthropoda; class Malacostraca; order Decapoda; family Coenobitidae; genus Coenobita; species Coenobita brevimanus. The sequence goes on from NC_136955.1 coordinate 35,904,438, forward strand.
AATGGTCATCTAGATGAAGCAGCTCAAGGTTATGAAGGAGTACATGGGGGATGCGCGTATGGTATAAGGAATGTAGAAGGGGAAAGGATACTCGAGTTTGTGGAGGCAACGAACATGCTTGTGTGCAACACACATTTAAGGAAAAGAGTAGGTTAATTACATACGAGTCTGGGGGAAATAGCAGTCAGATAGATTATTTTCTATAGTCGGCCTTGCGCCCGTTTGCGCGTGTGGTGTGGCTCGCACCTGTGTACAATGGTGCCACGTTTCCCCAACTTGCGATGTGAAACGGAAGCTATTTATGTACAAGGCATCACAAATTCGATAAATTCAGATGAATAAAACTTACACTTGTGTATTTTGATGGATGAATCAACAGTAATCTTATTATGCATAAAATATTTATACAGTAACACAGAAACATGGCATACATATTGTACAGTGTTGCTAAAAGAAATAGCAGTCACTTTTAATGTTTTTTAGCGTAGTTTTAGGGTGGTTAATAATATTACAGTTATGGATATAATAGAATGAGCCTGAAAAAAGAAGAAATATGCCAATATCCAAAGTAAAAGAAATAATTCATATAATTCTTGTGAGTGGCAGCACTGACAGATAGCTTCCCTACAGAGAGAGAGAGAGAGAGGCAGGAGAGGGGCATGCATTGAATGCATTGTCGGCATCACTAAATATAACAAAACCAAATTAACAAATGAAAGCACAATTATAAATAACTTATAAAAGAATCAAAAGTACTCAGGGTGGCTCACATTTCCCGCCAGGAGAGAGAGAGAGAGAGAGAGAGGGAGGTCTGTCACTGCCTTCTTTGTATTCATTTGTTCCTTTGTACATACTGCACACACTGATATACATTGTTCCTATTGATGCACATATATCTATACACGTAATTTCTCTCTCTCTCTCTCTCTCTCTCTCTCTCTCTCTCTCTCTCTCTCTCTCTCTTCTAATACTGACCACGTGGTAGGTGAATTCAGCCTCCCCTTCCCCTTCCCTCCCTTCTTAATCCCTCCTGGGTGTCTCAGGTCAAATCCCCCTTCACACTTCCCCTCCCCCCTGGACCACCACCCCAACAAACCCACATCCAGACTCCCACCCACACCTACACCCACACCCCACTACGTCGGGGTGTATGAATCAGTAACGTAACAAACCTCTCAGCAGACAGTAACTTTGACACTCCATCTACTACTAAATATAACAAAACCAAATTAACAGATGAAAGCACAATTATAAATAACTTATAAAAGAATCAAAAGTACTCAGGGTGGCTCACATTTCCCACCAGGAGAGAGAGAGAGAGAGAGAGAGAGATAACGGTATAGAAAACGTGGCAACACTGTACACAGGTGCGGACCACACCACAGCCGCAAACGTGCGCGAGTCCTACTATAGTTAGGAGGGCTGATAGGAGGTTAGTGAGGGATGTTAAAGTTACAGGAAGTAAGGATTGTGTGCAGCAGTACAAACTACTGATTTTGATATGGTGTTTAAAGAATGAGTGATGAAAAAGAGGACTTATGTGCCTAGGAGGAAAATATGGAAGCTGAAAACCAAGTAGTAAGGGATGCTTTCTTCAGCGAGATGAGGAGAGCGGTGGCTGAACAGGGAGTCGTAGACAGAGGCGTTAATGAACAGTACAGAACCCTCAAGAACAACCTCTTGAGAGTTACTGATGTAATATGCGGTTGGACAAGAGGCCCACCAAGACATAAAGTAACTTTGTGGTGGGATGAGGGTGTAGAAGCTGCAGTTAAAGAGAAAAGAAGGCTTTTCCGGGAATGGAAGAAGGGTGGTAACAAGGAGGAATACTTGGCTGCCAAATGTAGGGCTATATGAGGGGTATACAGGGCAAAGTCTGAGTCACAGAGACTTTTACTTGATAGCCTAAATTATGGGGAAAGAAAAAATATGATATTCAAGGTGGCAAATCAGATGAAGAGGAATAATCGGGATATCATAGGTGAGCAGTGTGTGAAGAATGATGAAAGAAGGGTAGTGGTGAACAGTGGGAATATTAAAGATGCATGGAGAGAGCATTATAGCCAGTTGTTGAATGAGGAGCTTGACTGGGACAGGGAAGGTTTGGAGCCAGCTGATCCAGTGTTTGGCCCTTGGCCTTTGGTTGACGCTGCTACTGTCAGTGATGCAATAGGCAGGATGCAGGTGGAGAAGGCAGCAGATGTGTCTGGGTTGACTGATGACATGTTGAAGGCCTCAGGAGACATAGGGGTGAGGTTAGTCACTGATCTGGTAAATATGAATATATGTGAGTGTGTTGTCCCAGATGATTGGTTGAGGAGTGTAATTGTAAATGTGCATAAAGGGAAGGGTAATGCCCTGGAAAGAGGAAATTAAAGAGGTATAAAGCTTTTAGATCAGATAATGAAGGTAATGGAGAGAGTTCTAGAAGGTATGATTAGAGAAAGAGTGAATATTGATGAGATGCACTTTGGGTTTATGCCAGGCAGGGGGACCACTGATGCCATGTTCATTGTTCGACAACTTCAGGAAAAATATATTGGGAAGAAAAGGGATCTGTATTTGGTTTTTGTTGATTTGGAAAAGGCCTTTGACAGAGTCCCTAGGGAGATGATGAAGTGGGCAATGAAACCTTGGCTTGCAGGAGTGGCTGATTAGGGTGGTTATGGTTATGTATGTGGGTGCACACACCCAGGTAAGAGTGAATGGAGATTTGAGTGATGAGTTTTCCGTGAACGTTGGTGTGCATCAGGAGTCAGTTCTGAGTCCCATGTTGTTTATCATGGTGCTTGAAGCCCTCTCACGTGACTTCAGAAACGGACTCCCGTGGGAGATGTTGTATGCTGATGACTTGGTGTTGATTGCAGAGAACGAAAGGGAGGCGGAGGAAAGATTTAGGAAGTGGAGAGATGGTATGGGGCACAAGGACTTAAGAGTAAATGCAGATAAAACAAAAGTGATGATATGTAGGGTTGGTGACGGTACTGTCAAAGACGAGGGAGAGTGGCCATGTGCAGTTTGCCACAAGGACGTGGGAAGTAATTCCATCTTGTGCCGTGTTTGTGATAAATGGGTGCACAAGAGATGTAGTGGTATCAGAGATAGACTGCAAAATAATGCTGATTTTATGTGTGCGGTGTGTCGGGGAGAACAGGTGGAGATTCTCAGGCATGAAAGTATTGAACTTGCTGGTGAGTCTCTTGAGTGTGTGGAAGAGTTTTGTTATTTGGGAGACATGTTGTGTGCTGGAAGTGGAGCTGGAGCTAGCTCTGTGGTTAGGGTGAGAAGTGGTTGGAAGAAGTTCAGGGAGCTGTTGCCTCTCCTGACATTGAGAGGACTCTCCCTATGTGCTAAGGGGTCTTTGTATGCAGCATGTGTTAGGAGTGCAATGCTGTATGGCAGTGAGACCTGGGCAGTAAAGGAGGAGGATATTCGCAGGCTCAGACATACAGAAAAGACAATGATTAGGTGGATGTGCAGTGCATCCCTGCGTGCAAGGCCTGGGGAAGCTGGGTTTACGATGGAAGAGTTGAGAGGTAGGATGGGACTGGAGTATATTGGTGTTGTGATGAGAAGAGGTAGATTGAGGTGGTTTGGGCATGTGGAGAGAATGGGGTAAGATAATTGAATGCAGAAGGTGAGAAATATTAATATTGGGGTTCGGGTTGTGAGGGGTAGACCGAGAAAGACGGGGGACGAGGTCATTAAGTGTGACCTCAGGGTTAAGGGACTGTACAGGGAGGCTGCAATAGAGCGTGCAACATGGAGAGCCGCCATTAGGTGACCAAGGGTGACGCATGCAAGCATGTTGGAGCTTTCAAAAGCGAATATATATATATATATATATATATATATATATATATAGAGAGAGAGAGAGAGAGAGAGAGAGAGAGAGAGAGAGAGAGAGAGAGAGATTTATAGAACACAACTTCATTAGTTGAATAACATTGTTATATGTTAATAAGAAAATTGTGTGGTAATATACTAAAAATATGATCATACGAGTTAACAGAGAAAATATATTGAAACAATATCGATTTTATAAGTTAATGATAAGAGAATTATAAGATAATATACTAATGATAAGAGGTTACTAGTTAACAGGGAAAATATCTAACTTAATTAAATTTACGTAAGAAAATTATACCATATTGATGTATATTACAGCGAAGAATAATAATATTACATAATAGCTGGTTATACAGGAATTACAATAGCATCACGAGAGAATAAGGTTTCGTAATAACTAAATAACGTTCACATAATTAGTTGGGTGTCCACACGTCTTCTCACAAATCAACACAGGATGGATGAGGTGGAGAGGGCCGTGGTTTACTCCTGTTATCATAGTCCGACTCAAATTTCTCCACCTTCAGAATCAGGATGCAAGTACCTCTCATTACCTTCACAGAGAACAAGTTACACTGTTTTCGTTGTTCCATACAGTAACCTAATTTCACAGTCTCTTCTCCGTGCGTTTAACACAGCAATGCACAGAAACCACCATGAGCAACTATCCTAGCAGAGTGGATGCAATAGGAGGATATACGAAGTGGGGTCTTAAAAAGAGTGATGCAGGAAGTGAGACATCTGAACATTCACAAAGTCAGAATTGTTTAGGTAACCAATCATGTGTAGCTGACGAGAGGTGATACACTATCAATGGGGAAAATAGAAGAAATATTGATTGGTGCAAATCTTTCAGTGTTATGGGGACGAATAGCATAGTGTTGACGGTTTGGGTACGCAGAGAGATAATTTGACATGATAGAGCAATAGTCTGGGGCAATGTAAAGACAAGAAGCTTTGAGCGACCTAACAGGAGTGTTCGAACAGGTAATGCTGACAAATGATGGTGTACGAAAATAAAAGTAATGCATATCGTCTAATTGAGTACGGAAAACGGATATGTCGGGAGCAGGGGTGAAAAAACATGCAGAACCAATAGTCCTGACCGGAAGGTTACGTACTAAAGCATTCTCACAAGGGGCAGCTATGATGGGATGGATTTTAAAGAGAAATGATGGACACAGACGAAGGGACTGAGTAATAGATGCACACGAGTGTAAGAGGTTTGTCGGGACAAAAGACACAGATATATGGTCTCGAGATAGGAGAAAAAACACAGAGTACACAGATGCGGAACAAGGAGCGTCACTGTCAGGTAGAGAGAAAGGATTCATTTCGAAGAGATCTAAGACAACTGCAGAACGAACAGGAATATGGACAATAAAAGTTGTGGGAAGGATAGTAGCTTCTGGTACATGATAGTACAATTCTAGACTTGAGAATTGAAAAATAGGATCAAGACTAAAGATAGTGCGCGCCCACTCCAAAACTAAACAAAGATCTGACATCGGAGTAAGATGGTAACATTATCACTCACTGGATCTACTAAGAAACGAATACAATTCTCTACTTGTAACATTAATGATTCGAAGGATAGTGATTCAAGGTGAAAGCTGATATTCAATATTTCAGTGACAACCTTAATTTCACCACTCAGTTTTTCTAAGACATCCTAAAATATGTTCAGTTGGGTACCCATTTCATTCATATGTGTAACAATATTACCTGCCAATTTATGATAAACATTGAGCACCATACCATGTGCTTCCAGAGATGAAGCAAATGTTTCTAATTGTTCATAAAAAGCTAACAATTCACTAGATGCTGCTAAGCCAGAAACACCACCAAGAACTTCGCCATCGAGAACAAAGAAACCTCGCTTTACCCGTGAATGTGCTCTTCCGACAGGGCCACTACGAGGCAAGGAGGCATTTAACATAAGTAACCGCTCCTGTATCCAAACAAGTATCCACTTCAGAGGTTCGTGCAGTGGAACCTCAAAAGACCCATTAACATGTTTGTTTACCAAGGAAGTGAGTAGGGATCGAATGGTAGACGGTTGACTGGCAAATCTGGGGGGTTCTAGGACTCTCATCTAATTCTGAAGATCGTAACTGACTGGGATGACGTCCTCCACTAACATTACTTGCCCCCAGAGCTTAACCAGAGCCCCGTGGTGGAGGACCCCATCTCTATCCTCATCACACAGAGATGATCTGAATGCAGCAGGTGCCAGCAAGGCTGTGCACACACTTCACAACATCTACTATACTATAGCACTAGCCGTGTGTCTGTGTGTGCATGTGTTTTGGGCAGCCGAAACTACACATTCAAATTGCACCAAAATTGGCACAAAAATCGCAAAAAATTCGCTGATGTGAGAAAACTTGTGTGAAAACTTGGTCCCATCACGATTGAAAAATGTTTCTATATTTAATGAGCGATCAAATTTTGACCAAAAAGCGCCGCTCCCGGCGCCCGGTCGGTTGCCGTGGCCGAGTGGTTAATATCTCGGACTTGCATGCAGACAACTTGGGTTCCATTCCCAAAGCGAGGTGAGGGCGCCTTTCTTCGGTACGGAGGCATCCTGGTGCACCAAAATTGACATGAAAATTGCAGAAAATTCACTGATGTCGAAAAACTTAGTCCCATCTCGATTGATGATTTTTTTATTTGTAAGAACGATCAAAGTTTGGTTCGGAAAACAGTTCATTCGGTACCGGGACTTTTAGAAATCGAGTCTACTCAAGCCACAAGAAAGCGAACGTGCTATGCAAGAGCCCTCTGCAGGAGCAAGTGCGAGAGGGCCCGAAGGGCCCACGAGCATTTGTCTTACTTATAAAACGAATTCCGATTAATGTTCAAATCAGCTAAGTGGTCCTGAAAGAAACAGACACTAGTAACAGTGGGACGAGTTGCTGAGTGAAACTTTTATCTGTACTCACTAACACGTAGAATATAAGGTGATGAAGGGGCACCAAAGGAAGAAGGAGAAGGAGGAAGAGGAAGAGAGGAAGAAAAGACGACGCATGATTTTCCTGATTTTCCTCCCCCTCGAAATATCTGGGAGTTCCCGTAAGATCGTCTGCATCAAGCCATTTACTCTCAGATGACAGGTCCTTAATCTCAAGTACGTTATCATTACGCGATATGACGCAGTGTGGGCCTGTAAATTTATCACCTAATTTAGAAATATGTGTATTTGAACGAGCAAATACTAGGTCCCCAACACTAATGTTGATAGGTGGTGATGCAGACTTATGCTGGCGACGTAGCATATCCTCTTTAGATAAGGCCAGTTTAGCCTTGACATACTGATGTATTTTCTGGAAGTCTGTTATTCTCACTCTCATATAATCATCCAAATTATAGTGGACTACTTTTTGATAATGGCACTGAATACAGCAGTCTTTATCGAATCCATAAGAGACAAAGAAGGGAGTTTCAACAATGGATTTACTGATGGAGCTATTGATTGAGGCAGCAACTTGGGGTATCCACTCATCCCAACAGGTGCTCTGAGAACCTGAGATATTCCCCTTCGACTAGGCCATGCAAGCTGGACGATTGGGTATGACAGTACAGTTATTGGTGTTATACTGCTTACAGATCTCGGCAATAAGACTATTGTTTAATTCTGAGCCATTACCACTAATAACAGTGGATGGTGTAGTAACTGGACAAATGACGTGATCAATGAAAGTATTTGCAGCACTCATAGCAGTCTTGTCTTGGAGAACTACGAGGACATAGTAACGTGAGAAATGATCGGCTGCCACAAACACTTTGAACCAGACCCCGTTAGAGACATTTAAGAAGGTCAATAGAAACTGTTTCCCATGGACGTGATAGAACTGGATATGGCAAAAGTCAAGCAGATAAGCCGGTTGACCCTTTGTAACGATAACAGGAAACACAGGAATTACAGTGAACATTGATGTCCTTAAGCATAGTAGGACAATAAAATGAAAGACGTGCTTGTCTCAAACTCCGATCCTTACCCGGATGGGATGCATGAGGTGTGTTATGTATAAGGTGGAGTACTGCAGATATTAAATCAGTGAGAAAAACAAGCTGACGTTCCTTTCTGTTAGGTATGTCCATCCCGGTAAGGGATGTCTTCCTACACAAAATATCATCGTCTAACATGAGATCATCTACTGACACTGGCAGAGATGTAAGGTCGAATCGTCTTCTGATTCAAGGAAATAAATAACCTTAGACCACAAAGGGTCTGTGTGCTGATATTATAATCAAACCAAGATCAATCTAAGAGTAAAGAATCGCCTTACAGTGATAAGGAGGCTTGAGCACTGATTCGACTTAGTGGGATCATATAAGAAGGTTCCACTAGCAACAGACAGACCAAAGGTACTCCCCTTTCCAGCCATGTGCGGGGAGGGGAGGGGACAAGGTAGCCCAACTCAGTGCTGGTCCCAGGCCCAGATAAATAGGGAGGGTTGGCTTCAGGAAGGGCTTCCAATTGTAAAACCTTTCAAAACCCAAATCTGTCAAATCAGACCAGAATACCCTCGGAAACGGCCAGGACATGGCCCATAAGCGACGTGCTGGGATCTCGCCAGACCCCTGTGAGAAATGTGCAAAGGCCACCAGGTCACGGACAGGCATGGTCAAAGAAGTTAGCCCTGTTGACAGTGGGAATCCTAAATGTGGAGATAATGAGTGGGAAGGGAAAAAGATGGCAAATTTGATGGCGAGGAGGAAGGTTGGAGTATTCTGTGTTATGGAAACTACATGGAAGGAAATAAGGCAAGAGGGTTTGAGGGCGGATACACGTTGCTTTACAGTGGAGCAGATGAGAAAGGAGGATAGTGTGGTGACAGTTTTATCAAAAGGAGTTAAAGATAAACTGGTGAGCATCAGCAGAAATGAGGGCGTTATGAGTGTCAAACTAGGCCAGAATGGGTTGGTAATTGATATCATATATGCATATGTTTCCCAGGTTGGTTGTGAATAGGAGAAGGAGGTGTAGGCATAATATGTTATAACGCAATACTGTATGTAACTATGGTATGTAACTGTATAGCTATAGGTAACAATATGCAAAACAGGTAGTTATGTCTGAGTTCTCCAGGAAGAGTTAGAGAACACATACCCTTGCCAAGACGAATCATGAATGCTAAACACTCCTGATCATGTCCCGGAAATATGACTGACACTCACACACGCACAAACGTAACGCACACGGACGCCCACACACTTTAGCCGGAAGCTAGAGAGAGATATAAGTCCGATATCACATGTAGGAAGGTGAGTAGTACAAGTCAGACAGAATGAGACAGAGTAGGAAAGGATTGAACAAGAGTTAGACAAGGAGAGAGCGATAGAAAGTAGGAGAGTGTGAGTAAAGTAGGAGGACAGTAGCTAGCACAAACTGCTACTGACCATAGGCTACAAGGGGCAACACATTATAAAAAGAAGAAAGTGTACCAGGATTAATGTACAGGGTTGGGGAACGAGAAATTCAAACAGATTTCCTAATGTGTAGAATATCCCTTCTGAAATCTATTAAGAACTGAAAGGTCATAAACGAGGAAAGTGTGACAACGTAATACAGACCAATGAACTGTGAGATGAGGAGTGGCACGAGAAGGAAACCAGATCATGGTACTCCCAGGATAAAATGATGGAAGTCGAGGGAGGAAGATCTGAGTAGGCAGTTTAAGGAAAAAGTGTTGAGTGAAGTTAGACTGCCGGAGGGGACGCAGGAGTGGTGGGAGGAAAACAGCCGGGTGATACGGAGAGAGGGGAAGATGTTGGGCATGTCAACTGGGAGGAGACCATCTGGGGATAAGGAGACTTAGTGATGGAACGAGGAAATGCAGGAAGAGCTCAGGGCTAAAATGGATCGTAAAAAGGAGATACATCAAGGCCACAGGAAGATTGAGAAATCTATAGATGGACAAATAAAAAAGAACAAAGAAAGCAGTGGCAAGAGCAATGGCACAAACTTGGAGTGATGTGTATGAGGAGCTGGAATTACCGGAGAAAGAAAGATCAATAGAACAGCGAAAGCTCGAGATAAGGCACCCACAGATCTTACTGATATATAGCAGATTAAGGACGAAGAAGGAGAGATATGTGACCAGGACAAGATCAGGAATACTTTAAAAAGTTTCTTAATGACAAGATCCGAACTTAACAGCAGATATAAATAAAGTAGTAAAGATCGTGCTGAAAAGAACAAAGCAAGGAAGACAATTTGGCCAGATGGGATACCAGTGGAGGTATGTGAAGTATGTAATGCTAGTACAGGTTATGTATGAGGGGGCAAGGACCCTGGTCAGAGGCAACGTAAGACGCAAACAAATTTTTAGTTAGAGCTGGTTTACACGTGCTAGCTCGTGGGGTAAGAGGTCAGTCCCTCTGGTGCATGTTCTTTGTTGATGACATCATGTGATGCAGCATCAGAACAGAGGATGTGTTGAGAAAATAAGAAGAATGGAGAGGGGCTATGGAAGACATAGAAATGAAGATCGGTAGGAAGAAAAAAGAAAATCTGAGGTTCAGTGATGTTAACAAATCAGAGTTTGCAAGGAGAGAGATTGAAAAGAATGGAGAAGTATATATCTTGGATCGATAGTGGCCAAGGATGGAGACTTGGATGCAGAAATAACCCATTGTGCAGGTAGAGGTGAGGTACTGGAGGAAGATGTCGGTAGTGCTACGAATATGTGACAGAAGAATCAGCATGAGACTTAAGGGTATGGCTTTCGATCGAGTCTGGCATAAATCTTTAATTTTCAAACTACCCTCTTACGGTTTCTATCCTTCTATCTGTGCTTTCATCTATAGCTTCCTTTCTGGCCGTTCTATAGCCGCTGTTGCAGTCGACCATCGTTCTTCTCCTAGATCTATCAACAGTGGTGTTCCTCAGGGCTCTGTCCTATCACCAACTCTCTTCCTTTTATTCATCAATGACCTAAGCTGTACATCTGACCCTATCCACTCGTACGCTGATGACTCCACCCTTCACTTTTCCATTCGGTTCCCACAACGTCCATCTCAGCAGTTACTTCAATAAACAAGGGATGAGGCAATGGCACACCTAAAGTCTGACTTGGCTCGTATCTCTGACTGGGGTAAAAATAATCTTGTTGTTTTTAATGCATCAAAAACTCAGTTTTTACACCTATCAACCCGACACAATCTTCCACAGGAGTACCCATTAATGTTTAATAATATTCAGCTTACTCCTGCATGATCCTTGTACACGCTTGGGGTTTCATTCACTCGGGACTTATCTTGGAAAGATCATATTACAACTCTTGTAAAATCTGCCTCCAAGAGATTAGGTGTGCTAAGCCGACTCCGTACCTTCTTTACCCCTCCACAGTTATTGACTTTATACACGTGTTTTATTCGCCCCTGTTTAGACTGCAACTCTCATGTGCGGGGAGGCTCCCCACATACAGCTCTTCTCAATATGGTGGAGTCAAAGGCTTTTCGTCTCATCAACTCTCCTCCTCTTACTGGCTCCCTTCAACCTCTGTCTCTTCGTTGCACAGTTGCATCTTTATCTCTTTTCTATCGCTGCTTCAGTGATCACTGCTCCTCACACTCTGCTGCCTGCCTCCACACTGACAACATCTCCTGCTCCTGTCTTGTTTCAACAAGGGTAACAGCTCTCCGGTTCGCCGTTGATCGAGCTGCTCTGCCCTTCTTGTCTCTCGACAGTGCTTTGAGGTGTTGTTGCTGTCGTTGCTCGCCGCCTTCATCCTGACCACGCCTTGGTCTCCAGCCACTGTTGTGTACCGGGGTGCTCACGCTTGTGCGCACTCGCCCTTCAGTGGTTTCTTTTTGCCTCTTACTGTATTTCCTTTCCGGCTCTTAGTGTTCCCCTGGTACGTGGTACGAAGCCGAACCCCGCGGTTTCCAGGCGCAGGCCTGGTACACAAGGGGGCCCCGTAGTCGGGGTGGTTATAGGAAGCTGCAGGGGTGAGCCAAAACTCTGGTTAGGGCTAGGAGTAGGCAAGACCTTCGGGGCTGTGGCAAGGGCTGTCTCGCCCTCCGCTAACGGGGGGGCAGTTTCCACCACAGTAGGTAGGCTCCTTCCTGTGTTTCTGTGTGCTTGTTTGTGTTTGTGTGCGTGCCTGTGTGAGTGATTCTGCCTGTCTGTCATGGCAGGCAAGGCTAGGTCTAGACCCCCAGGGTCTTTGAGGAATCCTCTGCCATCGAGGATCCCGATACCTGATCCTTCTGCTAGAGTCCTCACTGCTGGAGATAGGGTTGGGACGGTTCCTGGGGCGTTGGGTGAGGGTATGGCTGCGGTCACCCATCCAGGAGCTGCCACAATTCGATGTGACTCACTATCGGTCACCCACCCACCTACTGACAAGGGCAAGAAGTGCTTAACTTCTGGAAAGAAGAGGGTGCGGCATGAATCAGGAGACAGCTCAACTGTATCTGCTGGCGATCGGGCTTGTCCAGGAAGTCCTGTCTCTGGCTCCTCTGCTTCCTCCTCTGCTGCACCCAGGAAGGTCGCCCGTCGCCATGAGGGGATGGACGTGATTCTGCCTGCTCCTCTGTCTCCAGCCCCCACCACTGCTCCTTCTGCCACCACTGCTACCGCTGCCAATCCCGCCGTTGATGCTGATGCCTCTGAGAGTGCTGAGGGGTTAACCTTGTAACTCGCAGGGCTAGGCGTTCACCCGTTACCAAGCCTGCAGCCCAGGGTTTTTCAGCGCCTGCTACAAAAAGGCCTCCACCTGCACCTCGCCCTTCTGTGTCGGTGGCAGCTCCCCCTCCTCCCCGCTCCTCCTTCCCCGCTTTCAGGGTTCCTCTGCAGCCGGGCTACACCACCAGCTACGACGCAGTTGCGGCCCTGGAGAGGCAGCTGCCGGGTCTTGCTGTGACCAATCGCTTTGGGAGGGACGAAAGCTGTGTATTGATTCCAGCAACAGAGGAGGCATACCTGCAACTCAAGGCGGTGGCAGAGGACGAGGCAGCTGTCGTGAAGGTGGTAGAGCTAACACGGGGCGGACAGGTCACCAAGGCCGTGGTGATGGGATACCCTCGCCGTATGCCTGTGGACATCCTGCTCCAACACGACTTGGTAGAGGAGGCGACCAGGTATCAGCACCAGAGGGCTCGGGAGGAGACGCTGCAGGTGTTCGTAACCCTCCGGGGCCCTCTTGTTCCCTCCCTAGATCTGGGGAACTGGGGTGTGTACTGGCTGCGCCCTTACACTCCAGAGCCGCTGCGATGCTTCCGCTGCCAGAGGTTCGGCCACCACCGTGCGAGCTGCAACAGACCTGTGGTGTGTGGGATGTGCAGCGGCTCCCACGAAACCGAGCAGTGCCTTGCGAGGTTCAAGGCGAAGGAGCCGGTCGCCGCCCGCTGTCCCAACTGTGCAGGCGCTCACCATGCCTGGCATCCCAGCTGCCCTGCGAGGGTGAAGAGGGTGACTCAGGGCAGGGAGGGGCAAGTCTCTTGGGTGCGGCAGCAACAGGCATCGATAGCGACACCTGCTCCCCCGGGCACTTTTGTTTGGGGTCAGCAGCGCCGCTCTCAGGAGCCAGGCCCACCGGTTCTGAGCGAGTCGGCCTTTCCCCCCTTGACACCTGCTTTGAGGACAGCCAGTGCGGTGGCAGAGGTTCACCATCCAGCGACCCCGGTGGCTCGGGTGCCCTCACCTCCTCCTTCCCGGGCGGCTCCTGTGACAGCGCCAGTGTCTCAGGCGTCTACTCCAGAGGAACCGCTATTTACCAAGGACGAGCTGCGTCACCTTGGGGCTCAGATGGCGGAGGCCATCACGAGTGCAGTGGCTCAGGCTTTGGGGGTTCAGCTGGGGTCAGGCCCCTTGGTGGCTGTGATCGACAGGTGGCTGGAGTGGAGCGTCGGCAAGCGGCGAGGGACCCTGCCCTGTCTCGGGCAGGCCTCCTCGCGCCCCTCGGAAGTCGGGCTCGCCCACATGGACGACTGCACAGAAGGCGTCCAGGGCTGGGGTCAGGGCTCGGCCCCGTCGTGCCCAGACTCCTGCCACTCCCTGACTCCCGTCTGCCCCTCAGGTGCTTCCATCAACTCCTCCTTTGACTCGGGGGTCGAGCGATCCCCGCCTCAGTCTGTCTCTGGATGCGGGGAGGTCGTCTCCCTTCGCCTCCTCCAGTGGAACTGTGTTGGGGCAATGAGCAAGCTACCCCTCCTTCAAGAGGTGGCCGTCAGAGATCGCCCGCATCTTATTCTGCTGCAGGAAACCCTTCTGTCTGAGGGCTCCTCCTTTCGTTTGGCGGGTTATACCGCCCATCTCCTCCCTCGTGAGCGTGGTGTGTCCAGGGGCTGTGCCATACTGGTCCGTGACCACATTGCCTCCACTAGCTGTGTACCCCCTCCCTTCTGTGGAGATGGTGTGGAGGTCCAGGGCGTGGTGCTTCACTTGGCGGGGTCGCCCCTTACTGTGTACAATGTGTACCGTAGTTCTCGGGCAGCCCTGGAGCTGGGGGACTTGTTCTCCCAGGCTGCCGGGGGACCGGTATACATTGGGGGCGATTTCAACGCACACCATGCTCTGTTGTCCTCGCCTCTCCCCTCCAACGAGGCAGGTCGGCACATTTCCATCACTCTGGAGGAGGTGGGTGGTGTATCCCTGCTGAATGATGTCAACGAACCCACACATGTCCGTGGAGGTCGGCTGGACCTGGCCTTCCTCTCGACTCCTCTAGCAGGCTCCACTGTGTGGTCGCTCCATCCCTACCTTATGAGCGATCACTTTGCCATTGTGGTGGACCTGCCATTGCCTCCCCTCCCTCTCTTCGAGCTGCCTCCGCTACGGTGGGATGTGGGCAGGGCAGATTGGGAAGCCTTTGATAAGGCCCTCACTCTCGCTTTCTCCTCCTCTCCCCCGGCGTTGGACCTAGAGAGTTGTGCAGATCAGGTTGCCACTGTCTTTCGGCAGGCTGCTTCTATTGCCATCCCTTTGCGGAAGCGCTTTGCAAGGTGCTACCGGGACGGTTGGTTCTACTGCGATAGGGTCAAAGAGCTGAACCGCAGGCTTAATGCGGCACGCAGACAGTACCGGCGGCGCCGCACTTCGCCGTGCCGCCGGTGCTTGTTTGCCGTGTCTCGTCATGTCCTTGCGGAGAAGCGCCGCCTTAGGGAGGAGGCGTGGATTGTATGGTGTCGCACCCTTGATTCTCACTCCACACTTCGTGAGATGTGGAGGAGAATCAGGTCCGTCTCTGGTCCACGTCCCTCCCGTCCGCCTTCGCATCCCGACCCTGTTGCAGAGGCCGACCGCCTGGCTCAGCACTTTGCTGACCGCTCCGCCTCCTCCAATCTCCCGCGATCAGAATTGGCTGTTCAAGAGCAATTGTCCGACTCTCGTGCTGTGGCTGTCCAGGCGGCGTGTGATCAGTCTGACCCAGCCGATTGCCCCATCACCAGTAGGGAGCTGCTGGCAGCTTTGCGGCGCAGGGCGGACACTGCTCCAGGCCTTGATGGGCTGACATACTCCATCCTGTCACACGCGGGAGATTGTGGTATGGAGCGGCTTCTGGTCTGCTCAACCTCTCGTGGTCTGAAGGGCGTCTCCTGAGTTTGTGGAAGGCTGCTGTTATTCACCCTATCCCGAAGCCAAATGCTCCCGGTGCCATGCGCCCCATTTCCCTCCTTAGCTGTATTGCCAAGACGGCTGAGCGAGTTGTGCGGGCGCGTCTTGCATGGAGACTGGGTCCGCTTCACCCAAGGATCTTTGCTTATCATCCTGGCAGGAGTGCTTCTCACTGCCTTGCATCGTTCCTTGGGGAGCTTCGGGGTGGTGTGGGGATGGCGGTGTTCCTCGACCTCGAGAAGGCCTTCGAGCTGGCAAGCCCTGCGGTCATCTTGCAGGCTCTGGCGGCTCGGGGGGTGGGCGGTAAGCTTTTGTCATGGGTTAGTGACTTCTTTTGTGGTCGCTCAGCAGGAGTCCGATTTCAGGGGCGTCTCTCCCCCTTTTATGACTACCAGAATGGTACTCCTCAGGGGAGTGTGTTGAGCCCTCTCCTTTTTAACGTTCTGGTGGAGGGGCTCCTTGATGTAGACTTCGGTCGTGGGGTCACCCTCTTATCTTATGCCGATGATCTGGCCCTGATCTTTACCAGGAGGGACTGCTTTGCCCAGGCGAACGAGGCTCTGGCCAGGTTGTATGGCAAATGCTCAGAACTTGGCCTCAAAATCAACTTTGCCAAGTCAAAGTGTTTGCCTTTTGGCCTCCTTCCCCCACATTTTCCACTCGTGCTGGGGGGTCACCAGCTGTCCTTCGTGGCCGTCCACAAGTATCTTGGGGTGTGGTTCGATAGTAACCTCACCTTTGCGAGCCATGTCCGCTATTTGCGTGAGCGAGCGTCCACGCGTCTCTCTGCCCTTCGCTCCCTCTCCAAGAAGAGTTTGGGGGCCTCCTATATGGTACTCAGAACTTTTTACACACACGCTATTAGGTCGCTGGTAGATTACAGTGCCATATGCTTGACTGGTCTTGCCCCCGCTGGGTTTCTCAGTCTCTTGAGGTCGTGTAGAATGACGCTTTGCGGGTCATTCTGCATGCGCCTCCTTGGACCCGGCTGGTCAATCTGAGGTTGGAGAGCAGTTTCCCATCTTTGAGGGGTAGAATTATGCTCCGTGCTGCAGCAACTACTCTGCAGCTGGTACACCGCAGACCCACTCTCCCTGTCTCTGCTCTCCTCCTGAGGCTCTTGTCACGCCCTCCTGACCCGGCCCTCGGCGAGATTGGGCTCGAGCAACGGGTTGCTATGTTGCATGACATAGGGGCTGATGACTCCATCATCAAGGTCCCTGAAGCACACTTTGCTGGCTTTGAGTATCCGCCCCCATGGGAGCCTCCCCATTCCAGTTGATTTGTCCAGCACGTGCCAAGCCCCGTGGCACCATCCCTGCCCTCCTCCGTCAGGATGGTCTCCGCCGGGTTGCGGCTCTGGGATCTCCGGGATCGGCTGTGTACTACACCGATGGTTCTGTGGCGGCTGATGGTGCTGCAGGGGCGGCCTTCATTTTTGGGGACACGGTGGAGTCTTGGCGGCTTTCACAGGGGGCCTCTGTGTTCCAGGCAGAGCTGGCGGCTATACTGGGGGCTTTGCGGCATGCACACCACCATCAATATCGCCGTGTGGTCGTCCATTCGGACTCGCTCTCTGCCATCATGGGTCTCCGCTCCTTCTCCCTCAAGGATAATGTCTTTTTGCTGTCGGCGATTTACACCTTCGCCTCTCTCCTGGTCTGCAGGGGTGCATCTGTTGTCCTGCACTGGCTCCCGGGGCATGTTGGCATCCACGGGAACGAGTTGGCGGATGAGGCTGCACGCTCTGCGTGTTCCCTTCTTGCTGTCACGTTCCCATTCGGCAGAGGCCGGGCTCAGATTGTCAAGTCTTTCGCTGCTACAATCTGGCAGTTGTCATTGGAAGAGCATAGGCTAGTGGTATCAGAGGGCTCCCGTTCTGCCACGTGGTATGCCGCTGCTACATCATACTCCCAGCTGCAGCCCCCCCCAGGTCTGCCGAATTTTTTGCTTGTGAGGCTCAGGCGCTTGCGGCTTGGCTTTTTATGTTATAAGCAGATCACTGGGGTGGAACCTGACTCGTGTGAACATTGCTTAGAGAGGGAGACGGAGCCCCTCCTTCATTATATGCTAAGGTGTCCTGTCACTGACATCTTCCGCTCACATTTGGGAGGTGCTTTTGTGCCATCTGGGGATGATGTCCGTGATGCCTCTGCCATTCTTGCCCGTTTGCCGATGGAACTTCTGCTGCGGGTGGTCAGTCGCCACCCCCCTCCTCGCTAATATGAGCAGCGCATGCTAGCGCACCTGTAACGGGCTCACTTATTTGCCCGTGTCCCAGTCTGATCTGGGACGAATATCACAACAACAACAACAACTGCTCCTCAGAACTGTCCGCTTGCATCCCTCCACCTCTACGACGGGTGCGTAGCACCCGTCTAGCAACAAACTCTCATCCCTTTTCTGTCCAAATCTGTAATGCAAGAGTTAACCGTTACTCCCAGTCCTTCATTTATGCAACAGGTCAGCTCTGGAACTGTCTCCTTCTGTTTGTATTTCCTACTTTCTATGATCCTCAGTTTTTCAAACGCAGTGTGTCCAGGCATCTCGAAATGAACGGATCTTGATTTTGGCTCTATTTTTTTTTTTTTTTTTTTTTTTGAGGGAAATGTTTGCGGGGTTCGGCCTTTGGTTCCTTCTTGCATGCATAATATCTATCTATCTATCTATCTATCTAGTTATCTATCTATATAATATATATATATATATTTAATAATCACTTTGTTAAATATCTTGAATCCCTCAAATTAATCAGTGTTAGACACTATGGTTTTCGCCATGAAATTGTCCACTGTTGATATACTCAGTCTCTTGACTCATACTATTTATCAGTCACTTGACCAGCACGGAGAAACCCATGCTCTAACCCTCAAAATTTCTAATGCTTTGAATAGCATGTGGCGCCGTTCGCTGCCTCCAAACTCCCTTGCTTTGGCCTATCGTCTTTTGCTCCACTGACTTCATAACATGTCAGCGACAGAAGGATATGAGTAAAAGTAGATGATTTATATATCAGTTTCCACACAATTTCCACAAGATTAATACCAGCGTGCCACAAGGATCATTTCTGGCTCCAGTCCTTTTCCTAATAACTCATATTACTGAACTCTTGTCTACCAACCATAATCCCATTCACTCATATGCAGATGACAATGACTAACAGTTCCTTCGCACACCAATTCACAAAGCTTGACATATCTTACTCCCAAATCAATACAGCATTCTCCATAAATCAAGACTTATCTAAGACCACTGAACGGAGACAAAATAAGTCTGATTTCATACTAGGAATACCAGATATATAAATTCATTATTAGACAGGTATTGCCTGATTCCTATATTACATTCAATTCAACCAATATTCCAACCTCTTGCAGTATAGAAATTGTCTGTTTTTTCACACAACAGTACTCACAGTTGAACCTCTCACAATAGATCACTTGCTAAAACTACATCAGAGAAACTTGGATTATTGAATAGAATCCATAACTTCTTGACTGTCGAGCAGTTAGCTGTAATTTACAAGAGTCATGGGCGCTCCCAGCTCGAACATTACTCTCCCTTGCTTAGTGGGTGTGGAGAGGTTGCAGTAAAACCATGAGACAAATTTCACAACAAACCTTTTATAATTACTGACAACCCATCAGTTCAATTGTACTGCCTCCCCTACGAGTAAGGCGGAATGTTTCCTCCCTTACATTATTTTACAGATGGTTTTCATGCCAAATGCTCAGACGAAATTGCATCCATTGTGCTATCGCTCCACGCCTTACTCCGGGCCACACGCGCATCTAGTAGCGTTCATGATTGAACTGTCGCAATACCATTTTCCAGAACATGTGCCTATCAGAATTCTTTTATTCCCCGAACTTCTTCTGTTTGGAATTTGCATCCCCAGAGTAGCTTCCCCCCAAACTTCAACTACAGCAGTTCAAGTCCAACTGTACAGATGTTTAATGAATGCAGGACACCTGTAACGTGGTGTATGGATTATTTTTTTTTTCCGTTTTTTCTACTGCTGTTCATCTTCTGGAGAGAGAGAGAGAGAGAGAGAGAGAGAGAGAGAGAGAGAGTTTAAATTTCCCGAAAGTGTATCCCAATGCACAAGCCTTCATATCAGTGTGTTTGTTTTCAACTTTTTTCATTCTTTGTTTTCCCTTAGTTTGAGTTTGTACCCGACCTCAGATAAACTTTTATCGGACGCCATAAAACTGGTCAACATTGTCTGTGAGAGTTCCAATGGCCAGCATGTACTCATATTTTAATACCTGTATTTTCAATCTGTTCCTTACACGCGTGCTTGGTTGAAAGCAAATGAATTCATACTCGAATTTTAAGTTACTGAGAACAGGTGACTGGTATGGCGGGTTAATCAAAGACAAAGAAGTGGCTGGGAAGGAAAAAAGGAGACAATAACCAAGTACATTTACAGCATAGTGAAAAATCCACTAGAACATGAGAATTACGAGATTGACTACCCTGAGTTTTTATGAGTATATTAGCCATATGCATATATGGTGCTAAGTAGGAAGGGACAAAGACCACCTAACACTAATGGTAATGCAGTCCTGTAGGAGATGAACATATTAGTGACAAACGGAATTAGAACTGGTTCTGTATTTAACACACCACATACCATGTAACTAAAGAGCAACTGTATCATCACGTGACATCCTTCTCCTTCACTGACAGAGAGAGAGAGAGAGAGAGAGAGAGAGAGAGAGAGACGTGGATGATAGGTCCAGTAACGCAGGCTACGCAGCATGGAGAACGAACGTCTAAAGAGGCATAAATAATCTGTGGTAATTACGGCTTTAGGAAACCAGATTAAGTGAGAGAGTGACACATATTGCCTGTTGCCATATGTCGACAAAATCCACCTCACAACCATTCAGGAAGTGTGTAATCATTCTCTTTAATTAACCTACGTCAGGACTGAGGCTTGTCTCATTCTCGCCTCGTCAGGTCAACCCCACGCCAGTCTGTTCATCCTACCACAGCGTCTCATATCACCAGTGGGATATGAGACATAATTTTTGTTGGAAATGGGTGCGTTAAATTCCCATCATTCAATGGTGTAATGTATATATTGTTATTGCTACCACTAGACGATTTGATTTAGCACTGTTGGGACCTCATGCAGTGATGGAGCATTTGAAAACTATATCTAACCTATCGAATTCGAAAGACATGTTAATGACCGAAAAAAAAAAAAAAATCTACCGATAGCGAAATAGTAAAGTGCGTCATCTGGTTGAAGGAGTTAAACATTCCCTCTCAAGTGGTAAGAAACAAGCACCCTCCAGGTCTGACCTTCATACCACACCATCATCCTGATTCTATGTTGAAAATGGCTGGTATCTCTGCATTTACGTTGAACTGTCACTATCCCCGGATGGATTTTTACCACTCCACTCCTCAATTCTCCTAGTTTAGCTTGGAAACAGGATGCCCTTACAGGAGCCAAGAATATGCTAAGAGATTTCTTGCCACATACTGTGGCGATTAATTACTTAAGGGTATTGCATATATGAAGAAAAAAAGGTTGTGACAGAATCTCCTTGACAACACAATATATTTCTTAGTAGCGAAAATGTTCGTTTTTTTTTTTCTTTTTTTTTTTTTTTTTTTTACTGTTTGGGGGCTATATGTAGTAATCTTACCATGATTACATGAAATTTACTGACATTTGCATCTTTAAAATATTCCAACTTCAATGAGCACCAAGATTTGAAAATTTATCAACATGTGAGGCTTTACTTTGACAACACAGGTGTAACTTACTTGGGCATAAGTTTTTCTTGATTTTTCACAGCATCCCAACTACTTAACGTCAGACTCAGATCTCATCAGTGAGGAGCTGACGGACTTCATGCGTGAGAGTGCTGCTAGACACGAGAGGGACTGAGTGAAATTGTGGTTAGGGGTGAGTGTGGCTGGGTGAGAGTGGTGCTAGACATGATTACGGCTGAGTGAAAGGCGGCTGAGTGAAGGTGCTGCTGGGTGAGAGCGTGGCTGACTGGGAGTGCTGCTAGACATGAGTACGGCGGAGTGAAAGTGTGACTAGAGGAGAGTGCGGATGAATGAGAGTGTGGCAGGGCAAGAGTGCAGCTGGCTGAGAGTGTAGGCGGGTGAGAGTACAGATGGATGTAAGTGCGGTCGGGTGAGAGTGCGGTTGGGTGAGTGCGGCTGCGTGAGTGTAAGGTAGTGGCTAGGTAAAAGTGAGGATGGGTGAGTCTGGCTTGGTGAGAGTGCGGTTGGGTAAATGTGCCTGGGTGAGAATGTTACTGGATGAGTGTAGCTGCGTGAGACTGTGGTTTGGCGAGAGTGCGGCTGGGTGAGTGTATGGCTGTGTGGCATTGAGGATGAGGGAAAGTAAGGATTTGGGAAAAGATGGGGGAGGGAAAGAACTGGGGAAGGGGAGATGGGGGAGATGGAGGATGCATGATGAAGAGGAAGTGTGAGGGGTAGAATGGAAAGGAAAAGGACCCACTAGGATGAGGATGGAGTAGGGGTAGCGTGGATTAGCGGGCGAGAGGGAAAACTGTTGGAGATGAGGATGGATAAACGGTTGAGGTTTGTTGACTGGGAGAGCGTGAGGGTAAAAAGGGAGGTTCGTGAAGAGGAATGGGTGGGAGAGGAGACCCGGTGATGGAGAAAAAGGCAGAGTGCTTGAGAAAATGGTGAGGGGGATTTCGGCTAATGAGGGGTAAGGGGAGAGTGGCCGTGGATGAGAGAGAGGGAGGGAGTAGAGGGTCAGAGCATAAGGAACTAGAGAAGCTTGAGGGGACGGGAGAGGGATGTTACTGGGCTGGTGGGGACAAAAAGGGTTGACAGCAGATACTCCGGGGGATACATAATTATGGAGTATGGTCAGCTCTGTTTTATGACACCGGACCCAACTCATTTTGCCTCATTTCCTGGTTCTCCTGTCAGTCTGGATTCAATCACATGAATGGAATGGCAGGCAGCAATAAAACCGATCTGATAGCCACATACTCTCTCTAAGCTTTTGATCCCAAGCAACGAGGCTGAGGAAGGAGAATCGATCCTAAGTGCCAGGCGGATCTCATTCTGACGATTTTTTTTTTTTTTATGGTTCTGGAAATTATAATATACAAAGCAAAAGAAATGTCTGACTCGTTCCATTATGTTTCTTTAAGGTTGTAGCGCCGTATAACAGTATCTATAATATGTTTTTTGGTGATGTTTTTCTTGAGAGTTGCACACACACACACACACACACACACACACACACACACACACACACACTTACACAAATACAAGCACAAAGATGTACACACAAACGAAACCAGAAACTGAGGAAACAAACATTTTTTTTTACCTCCATTTTCCGTCTGCTTTCGATTCTTACACACACTTTCAAAATCATTCGCCAAAATGAATCTTATGAAATCCATTACAGAAAATGCAACTGCTGTTCCACCAATAAATGGGATGGGGGACTGAGAAAGCGGAATAAAGATTGGAGTATGTAGTAAACAGGCAATGCATGGGGATTAAGTGTGTTCACCTGACGTAAGTAATTAGAATTCCAGAGGATTGTCTATCTATATAACTATTGCCAGACGCCCCAATCCCTTACAAGGTGACCAAAAACAAATCACCTACATATCGCCCAGTCCCCCGCCATTTCACTGCCCTCCACCCAGCTCACATCCCCCACACTCACATACCTCTCCATTCCATCCTTCCATCTCATCCTCGGCCTACCCTTCCTCTACCTCCCCCCCCCCTCCACCTCAGTCACATACACTCTCCACGTTAGTCCCTCGCTCTTCATCCTCTCCACATGGCCAAACCACCTCAATGTTTTTCTCCTAACGTTTTCTATCACATCCACATCCACACCACAACGCTCCTTCACTTTCTCATTTGTCAGTCTGTCCCACCATGTAACCCCAAATGCTCTTCTCAAATAACTCATTTCCTCTGCTCTCACTCTTGACTTGTGTCCTTCCAACAAGATCCAAGGTTTCCTTCCATAACTTATACTCTTATGCAGCGACTTTTTTACCTCCATGTGCACTTCCTTATTTCTTATCACTGCTTTCAAAGACCTAGCAACCTTTCCTCCCTGTTGTACCATTTCAAGCACTTCATCCTCCAAACTTCCATCCTTACCCATCACAACAGTACTTAAATGTACTCACATTTTACACTTCCTCCTCATCCAACGTCACTATACATTCAGTGACTTCATTTCTCTCGACGACCAAAACTTTACTCCTCCCTACATTCACCTTCAGATTCCGCTTCTTACACACTTCCCCAGACTCATTCAACCAGCCTTGCAGTTCCTCATCGTCTTCACTGAACAGTACAACATCCTCTACAAACAACGGTATAAGTACTTTCTAAACGCTTCCCTCTCTCATTAGTGACACTCCAACATCAACTGCCATACCTTGTATCTCATAACCCCATCCACATATACTGTAGACTGAACAACCATGGAGACATGGCACATACCTGTTTCAGTCCTTCATTCAGACAGAAAAATTCAATCAGTTCACCATCCACACGCGCTGCAGCCTTAGCACCTCCTTGCATACTCTTCGCGGCATTTAACAGCATCCCATTTATTTCATATATTTCTAGTATTTTCCACATTCCTTGTCTACCCACTCTGCCACATGATTTTCTCATTCCATGAAGGCCGCATACAGCTTCTTTCCCTTCTGTAGAAACTTTTCCACCAAAGACCTCAGGAGGAATATCTGATCTACATAATCTTTTCTCTTCCTAAAACCTCCCTGTTCTCCAACTAAATCCTTTGGTATTTCCCTAACTCTCTCAATAAGTATTCTACCACATACTTTTCCTTTTACACTAAGAAGGCAAATGCCCGTATGATTATTTTTTTCTTTCTTTTCAATTATACAGGGGAATAATTATACCTGACTGCCAATCCTCCAGGACCCTACCTTCCTCCCAAGTCAATCTGCACATCTTCTATATCTGTTTTACTACTATTGCTCCCCCATGCTTCATCATTTCACCACAGACTCCATCAATTCATGGGGCTTTCCCCATTTTGACTTTCTCCATTGCTTCCACTACCTCCATCCTACTGATCCCTTCCCCTCTTCTCACACCCCTCTTTGTCCCAGCCATTCCCCAGCCACATACACTCACATTACTTTCATTCTCTATGTTTAACGCTACCTTAAAGCGTTCTCTTCATCTGCTCACTTTTTCTTCCCTACTACCCTCCTTATCGCCATTCTAACTCTTTTTACTTCCCTCCAGAACGTTTTCTTACATTCCCTCCACTTTACTCTCAAATTCTTCCCATATTCCTCATCCACACTCTTCTTACCCCCTCATACTAATCTTTTCAACTCTAATCCTCTCTGCATATATCTCTCTCTTCCATCTCTCATCTTCCTCCACGCCTCTGGTTTCCATCAACTCCTTATATACCGGTATGTTATCTTTATATATGTTCCCATCCACATCATTATCATCATCCCGAAAGAGCAGTGACCAAGTACACACTTACCAAATACATACGAGAGTTTCATGTCCAAAAGTATAAGGCGAAAATGAAGACCATAGGAGTGAAGTGATAGCCTCAGGGCCTATTATTGGCCTTTGCTGCTGTCACTAAGGTCAATGGGCATGTATTGGATACCTCAGACCCTTATATAGGTTTTTGCTGCAGTCGCTAAAGTCTACAGTGGTGAAGCATATTGTTTACAAAAACGTTACTTACAGACCAGGTGTTCCCAAACTTTTTCTTGGTCGTTCGTCATTTTACCAGAAAGTCTTTGATGATATCCCGCCAGCTCCCGAAAAGACGAATTTAACCCCGCCCTAGGGACTATATTAACAACATCTGATTGTTTAT
Source organism: Coenobita brevimanus (assembly GCF_032717465.1). Lineage (NCBI taxonomy): Eukaryota > Metazoa > Arthropoda > Malacostraca > Decapoda > Coenobitidae > Coenobita > Coenobita brevimanus. The sequence goes on from NC_136955.1 coordinate 35,929,730, forward strand.
TCGCTTCTGTTCAGCGGTGCTCCTTTACATGTAATAGCAAGACGTCTAGCGGTATCATGGAGATTTTTACAAACTTTTAGGAATATTTGCAAGAGTATTTACTTTCCTGAAGCATAACTTTAAATTCTTCAGGGTCAAAATTCTAACCGTGTTATTAAAGACATATTAAAAGTAAACAGGCATTTGACCACAGGGTTTATCAAAAGTAGAACTAACAACACATCAAAAGGCAGTTTTTGGCCTTATGTCCTTATCAGTATATCATCCAAGTGCAAATATTCCCCAAGGGAGAAAGGACTGAGTCTAGATATACTTTTGCATGTAGGAATGGGGATACGGTTTCCTTCCATGAAAAAAGAAACCATATTAGTTTTCAAAATGGCAAAGAATATTAAGAAAGTAAGTAAATAATTATTGATCAGATACGGGAGCTTCTTAACCCTAATATGAGAGTTCACGAAGGAATCTAATATTCGAGTCTAGTGGCCTGAAGTGGGAGCCTCAGCGCCCTGTGTTGGAGCCTATAGTAGGACTCGCCTAAATTTGCGGCTTTGGTGTGGCCCGCACCTGTGTACAATGGTGCCACGTTTCCCCAACTTGCGATGTGAAACGGAAGCTATTTATGTACAAGGCATCACAAATACGATAAATTCAGATGAATAAAACTTACACTTGTGTATTTAGATGGATGAATCAATAGTAATCTTATTATGCATAAAATATTTATACAGTAACACAGAAACATGGCATACATATTGTACAGTGTTGCTAAAAGAAATTGTAGTCACTTTTAATGGTTTTTAGCGTAGTTTTAGGGTGGGCAATAATATCACAGTTATAGATATAAGATAATGAGCCTGAAAAAAGAAGAAATATGCCAATATCCAAAGTAAAAGAAATAATTCATATAATTCTTGTGAGTGGCAACACTGACACACCCAGTCTGGCCTAAGATAAGTACGTACCTCCACAGACCCAAGCATAGCTTGTACAGGTGTTGCTAGGGAAAAATGCTCACATTTACTGGCTTTTACCGTAATTTTAAGGGCGAGGAATAATCACATTTACAATCATAAGGTAATATGTAGGACAAAATAGTAGACATATGCCAATACCGAATAAAAAAAAAAAAAAACATTCACTCACGAGGGGGGAAAGGGAAAGAGAATGAATGAATGAAAATCAATCATGGTACTGCAATAACGGGTCATCTGTCGCCGTATACAAAAAATGATAAATATCACTAAATATAACAAAACCAAATTAACAAATGAAAGCACAATTATAAATAACTTATAAAAGAATCAAAAGTACTCAGGGTGGCTCACATCTCCCGCCAGGAGAGAGAGAGAGAGAGAGAGAGAGAGAGAGAGAGAGAGAGAGATAACGGTATAGAAAACGTGGCACACTGTACACAGGTGCGGGACACAACCACAGCCGCATATTTAGGCGAGTCCTATTATAGCTAACTCGTTAAAGTCCACGGGAAGGAAGTATCATGTTTCCAAAAACGGGAGCGAATAATTTAGTACCGGTATATAGATAGATAGATATAGATATATAGATAGATAGATATAGACATAGATAGATAGATAGATAGACAGATACACAGATATAAATAGATAGATACATAGATAGACATACATACATACATAGGTAGATAGATAGATAGACAGACAGATAGAGAGAGATGTGTCGATAGACGTAGCCGAGGGGTTTCATTAGATGGAGAGAGATATTGTGAGTGTATCATACATTAATGGCTGCCCCTCTATCACCAGTGGAATGGAACGTGGTCGGTTGCCAGTAAAATGGTGAGGTGTCGAGTAGAGTGGAGCGAGTGGGTAGCTCTTACTCTGTCTCAATATCCCTCTCTGTGTATTCTTTTATCATAAGCGAGGCGAGTTATAGTAACTTCTTGGGTTATGGAGTTTTATTGGACAAAGTTATTTAGAGATGTGATTGACAGCGTAATGGAACGCGATGACGAACCTCCTAGCTGACCCTATCTCCTGCCTTCCGCCCTCGATCGTACTCTCGGGCTCTCTCTATCTCACTCTTTGGCTTTATGCCTCCTGTATCTTGTTTTTGGACTTATATCCCCCTCTGACTTCCGGCTACAGTGTGTGGGTGTACGTGTGCGTACTTATGTGCGTGTGTATGTGTCGGTCACGTTTCCGGCACCTGATCAGAGGTGTATGGTATATATGAGATTATTGGTTGTTTCGGCTGGGGAAGTGAACTTTATCTTTTCCTCATGCACTTAGACATAAGTACCTGCTTATTACATATTTTACTAATGTTACATATTAAGAACTGTTACATATGACATATTTAATGCCTATATACAGCTTGGTCGCGCCAATTGTCGTACCTACGACTTTACATATTGTGTCATAACATATAAATGCCTACTGTCTTCACATTACAACCAACTTGTCAGCTGATTAATGGAAATACATAATATTGTAAAAGTAACATAATTCTAGTAACATAGGGCTGTAACAAGAGAGTAGCATTATTGTAACATAATGCATTGTGTTAATGTAAATGTTACACAAATGTAGTTGTAACAAAACTGTCGTAAATTGTAACATAAGTGTAGTTACAAACTTGTGGCAATTGAAACAAATTGGAGGAATCATAGTTGTAGTCAGTGTAGTAATGTAATAGATACAGAGGTATATAATTTTTTCTATGTGTCCGACTCGGGCCAAAGGCTTCAGAGCCGATCCCCAGGGCATATCCTCAAGGTCCAGCAGTCCCCCTACATCTCCACATTCACCACTTCGGCATTAACACCCACCGTCCATACTGGGTACATACTAGGGCTCTCTCATATAGGGCTGGTGTACTGGTATTGTACAATACTAATATAACAGCAATACCATTGCAGGTCTACAGTAGTAAGTCAGACCATGAATCAGCCATATGTGATGTACTTGCTATCTGTTTATGTGAGTCATAGTAACATTATTACGCAGTATGTATAATGGCTTAGTTATGTTGCACAGTTCATATTTAAATTAAAATGATATTGTATGTAGCACCATATTTTGTTATTTTATATAAAATTATATGTATAGTATTTAAATTATGTACACTTTTCACTTAGTTTCGCTTGCACCACACATCACTTGATACTATAGTTCTCCAGTGGCTAAGTCAATCTGATATGTCTACTCACATTTTTTATCATCGTTAATCGGTTTAGGCACTTATGTTTGTGTGGCTGAGTATAACCTAGTGGATAATTGTAGGTATGGAGGACAATGCCGATAGTACACTACTGCTAGCTTCATTTGTGTTGGCCATTTTCACTTGATTTTTCTTGTAATCTGTTTGTCATCATCAGTGTATTAAACTGTGTTTTCTTACTAGACAGGATTAACTTATGACCACATTTTACAGTTCTCTTAATTGCTCACTAAGTTAATGTGATGGTAAACAGAGTCACTCACTGTGTAGATAGAATGCTGTGGCATGAAAGTTATTATAAGGATATATATATATATATATATATATATATATATATATATATATATATATATATATATATATATATATATATATATATATATATGAGATCACCATCATCATCAGTAGCAGCAACAGCCATTATAAGTCCACTGCTGAAAAATTGGCCTCCCGCAACCTTCTCCACGAATTCCTAGACTGAGCCACTCTCTGCCACATTTTCCCTGCAAATTTCTCTATCTCATCTCCCCATCTCCTGTCTGGCCTTTTTCTGCTATGCTTACAATCTCTTGGTGTCCAGTCAGTCAGCCTTTTCTTCCATCTGTTATTGCTTATTCTTGGTACATGACCTGCCCACCTCCATTTTTGTTCGTTTATAACTTCTATTATGACTTTGGCTTTAGTCTGCTCTCTCACCCAAGTTGAGATTTTCCTCTCTCTTAACCCCTTAACCACGGGCTTGTTTTGCTTTGACTTGCGGCTCCCGCGGGCATATTCGCGCTCCGACAGACTCTCTAAAAATAATTTGCCAAAAATCGGTTATTAGTCCTAAAATATTAAAATCACATATGCTTATGGCACATACCTTCAGCTTTCTCCTGGGGTGTTTGTTGAGCCTTCATCGAGTACCGTAGGACTTGTGGAGACCTCTGAACTTGGGTAATGAAGTCTCCACTTTACACTTCCCAACAACCCGTAATATGATTACCACAGCCTGATATTATCACTAGAAACACTAATCTAACACTCACAGTTTATATTTCTGTTACTATATAACACTTATAAATATCTACAGTCTTTATCCATAACTTTCCTTCAGTAATAGTAGTTTATTGTCACTGTAGGCATTCAATTTCTCTTTCAGTAAAATACGTAGCATTCACTTTCTCGTCCTGTATACTAGCATTGAGAGTGAATGTCACTTTCACCTTCACTCTCATAACTCATAGTATTCATACATGCTAAAGTGAAACTTTCACTTTCATTACTTCTAGTATATATACTCGTATTCTTATAATACTACTCATTTACATTTCTATTTATGTTCTCTATTTTATATACATTATTTACATTTCTATTTTATTTACACTGTGTTAGGCACTGTCACTTGAAGTAACTTATAAAACTATTTTCCACTGTTCACTTATATTTGCATTCATTGCTTTCACTTGCTGTTTACACATTATTTACACATTATTTACAATTCCACTTGCACTGTTTTACTCACCAGAAAGATCGTAGTCACTCTCTATCATTTGTCAGCCCTTTACCTCTTCCCATACGAGGTTTAGTAGGGGGTAGAGGTCACAGGGCCCTTTGCATGGGGCTAAAAAGCGGCGGAATTTAGCAGGCACGAATCCAACGTATTTTCACCTTGAAAGATGACAGTAAACTGATACTGGTGGGACGGGGTGGCCTACCTAGGGAGGTGCATTACTGCCAACATCAGCCTTGTGAGAGCTGCTAATATATAGCTATGAAATGATTGGCAGGAAATCTAGACAGTACATTATAAATTAGGTAGTTCCAGGTGAATGTAAATATCACTTAGGCTTCTCCCTTCCTTTCTTATATATACTTTTATTACGAGAATAGATTATACGACATATTTCAAGGGGAAATAAACAGCGAAAATTAGCTAACGAGTGGAAGTGAGGTGTTGTCAGGTGATAATTAGCCAATTCCAGGTGTATGGCACTCTCACTTATTTCATTTTTGTATATATTATTTGGTATATGAATAGGGCATAGGGCTTATTTCAATGGACGAAATCAGTGGAAAATTCCAGGGAAGATTTGCTTAGTGTAGCACGGCTGGGCGGGCGAGAGGAGAGGGTAATGAGGGTAATGGAAGGGAGGTAGGAAGGGGAGTCAAGAAACGGGAGAAATGGCTAAATTGTCAACAATGGATGGGAGTACAGATGAGATTAGGAGTGCTGACTAGTGTTGGACATTAGCAGTACTGATAGATGATACAAACCACCACTTGAAAGCCCGGGCGAATTCAAAATAACACAGAATCACAAAAGTGACGCCCTGCAGTATGATCCCTTGCTCCCAAGCATCACGGAAGTGACGCCCCACGGTTAAGGGGTTAAAGATATTCTCAATACTGACCTTTCCATTGCTCTCTGAGAACGGATTAGTCTATTTTCCATCGATTTTGTTAATTTCCTGGTCCCACAACTGTACGTCATAGCTGGAATTATACATTTGTCATATACCTTTCATTTCATACATATTGGCAAGCTACTTTTCATAATGTCACTATGTGTTCCAAATGCTTTCCATCCAGTTACAATGCATCTTTTTATTTCGCTGTCATGGTCTTTCATTAATTTTAGTATTTGCCCTAAGTAACTCTCTCTCTCTCTCTCTCTCTCTCTCTCTCTCTCTCTATATATATATATATATATATATATATATATATATATATATATATATATGATTGTTAATTATTGTTACAATAGTGAAAACATTTATATAGTACTTTACTGTTGATAAATTAACATAATTTTGTGTATAAATGAAGTCTGTCTACTATCTATCTATTGCCAGAAGCCTCAATCCCGTTCGGGGTGGCCACGAACATATCACCTCCACGTCGTCCTGTCCCCCGCCATTTCACTGCCTCGCTCCCAACTCACCCCCCCTCCTCTCTCATATACCTTTCCACCTCACCCCTCCATCTCATCCTCGGCCTCCCCCTCCCTTTCCCCCCCTCCACCTCACTCACATACACTCTCTTCGTCAGTCTTTCACCCTCCATCCTCTCCACATGGTCAAACCACCTCAGTGTATTCCTCCTAACGCTTCCTATCACATACACATCCACACCACAACGCTCTTTTATATTCTCATTTGTCAGCCTGTCTCTCCATGTGACTCCACAGACTCCTCTTAAATAACTCATTTCCACTGTTCTCACTCTTGACTTGTGTCCTTCCAGCAACGTCCAAGCTTCACTTGCATACGTTAGAGTTGGTATCACAATACTGTCATGTAGTAACTTTTTCACTTCCATGCTCACTTCCCTGCTTCTTATCACTGCTTTCAAGGAACCAGCAACCTTTCTTCCCTGCTGTACCCTTTCAAGCACTTCACCCTCCAAACTTCCATCCTTACTCATCACACTACCCAAGTACTTGAACGTGCTCACATTTTCCAATTCCTCACCATCCAACCTCGCTGTACATTCACTGACTTCACCTCTCTCAAAGACCATCACTTTACTCTTCCCTACATTCACCTTTAGATTCCGTTTCTTACACACTCTCCCAAACTCATCCACCAAGTCTTGCTGTTCTCCTTCGTCTTCACAAAACAACACAGTATCATCTGCAAAGAACAGTACAGGGAGTTTCCAAACACTACCCTCTCTCATCAGGGCCACTCAGACATCCACTACCCTACCTTGTACCTCTTTTATTACCCCATCCATGTACAGATTGAACAACCATGAAGACATGACACATCCCTGTTTCAACTCAACCTTCAAAGAGAAAAATTCACTCAGTTCACCATCCACACGCACTACTTTTAAATACACGTACTACTTTTAAATTAATAGAGTCTTGGATGTTCAGCTCATTGATAATAACTGTAGTCGTGAAGATGAAAGTGATGTTGGTTGGCAGGTGTTTGTAGGATAAAGTTGAGGTAGGTCAGGTTCCTGGTATGACCACATCAGTACTCAGTGTCATCACTGTGGGGTCAACACTTTTCGCTTGTTGTGGTGGTGAATGTTGGTGAAGATGGGAGGATGAATGATGGAGAGAGGGAGTGCAGGTGTGGAGTGGGATGGAGACAGTTATGCAAACTCAGCTCGCCACAACACAGCTCAGATGTACTTCCTCCTTCTTACTAGCTGTTTATTCTTGTTTGTTATCCTCCTCACTTTATTCTTGGTTCTTTATTGCTGTGATTAACGTGTAGGATTGTAGAAGATTGTTGAGTTGTCTCATAGACCTGTTACTTGCAGGTGCTTGTAAATCGTGGAGTATAAATTGTAGAGTTGCGTTGAAGATAAGTAGTTTGATGATTGTTCCTTGAAGATGTGGTTTATTACGAGGCACTCGTAGATACTTGTAGTAGGCTTCTTGTCTTCATTTTACGGCCCTTGTCACCAATGTCGATTGTGCTGCCCTTACACAGTTCAGGAGAGTCAGCTGCTGCATACAAAGTCGTTAGGTGTAGAAATGATTGTAGCTGGTTTGTTTTTGCTGCTTTCCGGCAAATGTAGATGGACTTAGTATATCGTTGTTATTGTGCTGCGAGAGTCGTCTTTTAGTTCTGCCACCAGATGTTGATAAACGTAGCTGAGGGGTTTGATTAGATGGAGAGAGATCTTGTAAGTGTATCACAGATCAATGGCTGCCCCTGTATCACCAGTGGATTGGAACGTGCTCCAGTAAGATGGTGGGGCATTGAGTAGGGTGAATAGCTAACTCTCTATCTCACTTTGCCTCTCCGAATATACTTATATCCTAAGTGAGGCGAGTTATAGTCACTTCTTGGGTTAGGGAGTTATTGTACAAAATTATGTAGAGATGTGATTAGGAGTATCAAGTAACATGATGGTGAAACTCCTGCCTTCTGCCCTCGATTGTACCCTTGGTCTCTCTCTCTCTCTCTCTCTCTGACTTCCGGCTAAAGTGTGTGAGCATATGTATGTGCGTGTGTGTGTCGGCCACGTTTCAAGCACCTGATGAGAGGCGTCTGTCTTGTAGCTGTAACCGTGACGCTTACAAAATTGTTAGATTATTGGGTTGTAATTGAAGAGAATTTTCAAATTGGTCTTCTCGTGGATCGCAGGAGAAAGATAAAGATGAATCTGGGGTTTGACTGCAGTTTTATTCTCAAAAGTTAGTTATCTTGACATGAGCAGTACTAAGGTGAGAGCGGTTTATGCTAGCTTACGCCGTGCCCTCTACTCCTCTTCCACCGTGCCTCTCCTGTTTCCTATCGCGTCCCAACCCCTTCTGACCAGTCGCTCCAATTTCTCCCGTATATGACTGGTTGGGTCATGTGTGTGGGCACGTGTATGAGTCCATGGTGATTTCCATCCGGTGTGTTGTGTGCCTCCATGAAGTCATGTTGTGCTGTGTGCGACATTCCTTAGCTAAAATGTCCACCGCTGTTTCCTCCAGCTCTCTCGAATTTAGACACGACTTTCCTCAAACCTCTATAATTATTACATAATGTGAACACCACATTAATGTCTGATATGTAATGTGTTATGATATTTTAGTGCCCCTACATTTGAGATATATGAGATTCTTGATTGTCTGGGCTGGGGAGGTGTACGTTATCTCTTCGTGAAAAGCTTAGACATAACTACCCGCCCATTACATATTGTACTAGTGTTACACATTAGCAACTGTTAAATATGACATTTCAAGCCTATAGATGTACTGTATATAGATATAAGTAAATATATATATATATATATATATATATATATATATATATATATATATATATATATATATATATATATATATATATATATATATATATATATATATATATATATATATATATATATATATATATATATATATATATATATATATATATATATATATATATATATATACACAAATATAGACAGACAGATGTAGATAGATAGATATAGATATAAGTAATAGGTATATAGTAATAGGTATATAGATAAAGACAGATACATATTTTAATAGAACCGCCATGAGGCCTTCATATACTCTTGTATTACTCCAACATTATTGCTAAAACACTGTCTTTCAAGTTTCACTACAATCATAAAAACCCTTAGTAGCAACTCGGAACCCTTCCTTCACACCATACACACACAAAATCCTCCATAAATACTATATACCGTGATTTTTTTTTTGTTCCTAGTTCGAACCCCAGGTTTATCTCACTGTGGACACAGAAGCTTTTTATTAAGGTTTTGTTGAAGGACTCTGTATGTTGGGATAGTATGTTATGGTGTGAGGGGCTGCATTTCAGCATCAGCAAAATCGATTTTCTTTTTAGTTGTTTGTGTTGGTACTTTTAGCACGGTAAGGTGGGACCAGCATAGTAGTGTGGCTTGATGTACTCACGTCTCTCTTGACAGAGCAGTTTCTGAGGGGTGTATGCCCAGTAGTGGTTCTTGAAGGATGTTTGGCTGAAGGTTTTTGATGGCTGTGTTTATGTATGTGTTTGTGAACTGTGGTGTTCAGTAGAGGAGGAGGGATGCTGTGGAGATACTCTGTGTAGCGTTGGTCAGTTATTCGGTTCATGTTACTTTATGGAAGGAGCTAATGCAACACGAAGTTACATGGTTGAGATGGATCTTGAGCTAAAACAATGAACTCTGTGTGTCTCAAATTTATATGATTATTAATGTTGAAGTCTTTTATGTAAGTGATCTATATTGTGCACTGATACAGCCTGTTGTTATTCTTCATCCTTTACTGTATATTGTGTGTTACCTTGAAATGGTCATGTGTGTGTCCAGATTAAGTCCTAGAAATCTGTGGTGTTTTTCACTGGTAGTGGTTGGTTCAGGAGGGAAACATATGGGAGAGTTTGAGAGTTATGTCTGTCTAATGGCAAGTGGGAAGAGGGACATGAGTGAGTGTTTCTGAGTTTGCTGGGCTGCTCGTTGAGAATTGGAATCCTGTGAGGCTACTGCAAAGTCGTTGGCATAAATGAGTACTATTGCTGGAAAGGGAGGAGCTGGCAGGTTGTGAAGAAAAAGTTTGAATAATGAGTTAGAAATGACTGAGGCCAGTAGAAAACCGTTTGATGATATTCTGAATTTTGAACTTTGGTTTTGGGGGAATACTTAAGGAACTTCTCCAGTCATATATCAATAATTTTCTTTCACGCTTGTGCCGCAGATAGTAGTGCTCAGCTTGCCAATGTATGTGAGTGATTTCCCTGATGTATTATGCGTTTCTGTGTGGTCCAGGGTTGAGCTTAACGTCCCTTGCTGGGAGGAGTAAGAGGTACTGCCAGGTCAGAGTATCTGCAAGCCTTGAAGAGAAAAAAAAATAAAAAGAATGTAATTCTGGAAGTGCAGCTTTGTGACACTCTGCAGTTTTGCAGTCAGTCATCCTTGCTTACTGGGGCGAGGGGAGGGAGCCGTGATAGCCGTTTGTAGGCTCCTTGAAATCTTTGCTCAGGGTAGGATGTCCCCTCTTCCAGACAAGGTTTCCACCCAGACCATTGACGCCACCGCTTGAAGGTGGCCCTCTCCAACCTCATGATGGCTGGGGTAGTGATAAAACATTAGTAACTGCTTATATATATATATATATATATATATATATATATATATATATATATATATATATATATATATATATATATATATACATACATACTGTATATTAGATAAAAGCTCATAAGTTGCTTTTCAAGAGGAAACGCTTGACATAAACTCGATCATACTGGTAAAATGCTTGGGGATATAATTTGCGTGCAAACTTTAATACTTCTTGTTACTTGATGGTTTATGGAAGCATTTATTATACGATTTCGTTTTCCAGTGAATCTGTAAGTCAAGGTTACATAACAGAACAATATATTCTTTTTTTTATCAAAAACCTGTTCCTCTGAGTTTATGCTCGTTCTTAATGTTGTGTACTTATAGAAAAAACAAATAATCCAACAGAAGGGGTTAATGGAAATACAGCGCCTTTACTGCCAGAATATTCTTGGCCACATAAAAATAATCAAATGATGCAGTAAAAATACCAGTAGAGTGCACTTTGTTAGCGCGTGACGAGCGAGCGAGCGTTTGTATATACGCTTATCGTTGTAATTTCTTCTTGATGTAAACTTTCAACATTTCTGGTGAGATAGTTGATCAATAACAGGAGATTAATTGAACCAAAATATTTTCTTTCTCACTCATTTTTCACACACACACACACACACACACACACACACACACACACACACACACACACACACACACACACACACACACAAAATGCAAGAAACGAGAACAACAGCAATAGCAAAACAGATAAATCACAGCATAAAACCTGACTCGAGTAAGCGCCAGTCACTCCAACGTCTCATTTCACAAAACTGGAGTTTCAAAGTTTGTCCTGCATTTAAATCAAGAGTTTTTCGTGTGGTGGTTTCCATAGTAATCACCAAGAACATGATACAACAGCTCAATGCGCTCCAGCAAAAGGAACTGGCATGTGTTTTCGACAAGGCTTATGTATTCTGGGCTGTGGATGTGCATATAGCGAGATGTTGTAACATTTATCGCATGCACAATGTTCAGTTCTTTGCTCCCTACCTGCCATGTCAATGAACTGCATTGGTAAACACTTGGCTATTTATCGAATGATAAAAACCAGAAATGGGGCGATTACCTTAGCTGATTTCACCCCCTAAACATAGAAAAAACGTTCATGTAAAATTATGAGTGTAATACCCGACATTTCTATCTATCAATCTATTGCTAGACACCTAAATCCCGGTAGGGGTGGCTACTAACAAATCGCCTCCATGTCTCCCTGTCCACCCCCATTTCACTGCCCTACTCCCAGCTCACACACACCCTCTCTCATATACCTCTCCACTCCATCCCTACATCTCATCCTTGGCCTGCCCCTCCCTCTCCCCCCCTCCACCTCTCTCACATACATTCTCCGTGTCAGTCTTTCGCTCTCCATCCTCTTCACATAACCAAATCACCTCAGTGTGTTTCTCCTAACGCTTCCTATCACATCCACATCCACACCACAACACATCTTCACTTCCTCAATTGTCAGTCTGTCTCTCCATGTGACTCCACATGCTCCTCTCAAATAACTAATTTCCACTGCTCTCACTCTTGACTTGTGCCCCTCCAACAAGGTCCAAGCTTTACTTCCATACGTTAAAGTTGGTATCACAATACTGTTATGCAGTAGCTTTTTCACTTCCTTGTTTCTTATCACTGTTTTCAAGGACCCAGCAACCTTTCTTCCCTGCTGTACCCTTTCAAGCACTTCACTTTCTAAACTTCCCACTGCTTTCGAGGACCCAGCAACCTTTCTTCCTTGCTGTACTCTTTCAAGCACTTCACTCACTAATCTTCCATCCTTGCTTATCACACTACCCAAGAACTTTAACGCACTCACATTTTCTATTTCCTCCTCATCCAACCTCACAGTACATTCAGTGACCTCATTAATTTTCTCTTGAAGACTATAACTTTACTCATCTCTACATTCACCTTTAGATTCAGTTTCTTACAACTCATCCTCCAAGCCTTGCAGCTCCCTTTCGTCTTCGCTTAACAACACAACATCACCTGCAAACAACAGTACAGGGAGTTTCCAAACACTGCCCTCTCTCATTAGGACCGCTCCAACATCCACGACCCTACCTTGTATCTCTTTTATAACCCATCCATATACGGAGTGAACAACCATGGAGACATGACACTCCCTGTTTCAATCCAACCTTTAAATAGAAAAAGTCACTCAGTTCACAATCAACGAGCACTGCAGCCTTACCACCCTCATACATACTTTTCACGACATTCAACAACATCCCATTTACTCCCTATATTCTTGATACACTCGACAATCCTTGTCTATCCACCTTGAAGGCCGCATACAACTTCTTTCCCTTCCCTAGAAACTTTTCTACTAAAGACCTAAGAATGAATAACTGATCTACACAACCTCTTCCCTTCGTAAAACCTCCCGGTTCTTCTCCAACTAATTCATCTATTATTTCCCTAACGCTGTCAATAAGTATCCTACCACATACTTTTCCTATTATACTAAAAAGACAAATGACCGTATGAGTACCACACACTTCTTTTTCCCCTTTTCCTTTGTACAGGGGAATAATTATACCCGTCTTCCAATCCTCCTGGACTATACCTTCCTCCCAGGCCAATCTGCACATCTTCCACAATCATTCTTCTACTATCTCTCCCCCATGCTTCAGCATTTCACCACACACTCCATCAATTCCTGGGGCTTTCCCCATTTTGACTTTCTTCATTGCTTCCACAGCATCCATCCTATTGGTATCTTCCTCCGACATTTAATTGTTTAAAATGATGTTAAAAAACATAGTTTACAACAGGATTTTTATTTAATTTGATTTCATAGAGGTCGTGCCGTGTTGTGTCGATCCGCTCATTTCTCAGCTAAACGTAGAGTAATACATTCCTTTGCTATGCTTGCTCGCCACGCTTGCTTGTAATAATATCAAGCCATTGTAATGACGGACTTAAAGACTTTTCTTAATTAACTAATTTGAACTTAGCAAACATTCTACTCCACTTTACTTTTTTCCCGTGTTTTATTTGACAATGTGAATAATATAATTTAAATATGCTGAGACTGTCACCGAACTGTTTAACTGTAACATGGATGGTAAGAAAATTAAAATTTATTGAATGCTGCACACTGGTATTTTCACGTTTATATTTTTTGTACTATTTCCACGAACGGTGAAGCAAAAACATCACATAAGTAAAGACCCAGTTTTGTAGTCCAATAACAAAATATCATCATTTTTCCCTGAAATACAGATTTGATAGGAAGGACAAAACGTTCCTTAAAACAGGATAGCTGGCATGTTACAACGATTTAGAGGTAATAAATAAGCACTGTGTGTGCAGACTGCAGCATTAACCAAAATAAGACAAACTGTTCTTCAACATATCCGCACTCGATAGTGTATAGTGTTCTCTCGGTCGAGGTCTTTCTGCCATTAGTGTAGGTTTAGTTATCTGTCTCTTTAGGATTTAGTATAGGTTAGTGATTTGTCAGTTAGGTGATTAGTTTCAGGTTCTTAGATTAAGAAATTTTGTTTATAATGTAAGGTCAAAAAATATAAAAGTATAAAAAAAATTATAAAGATAAAAATTCAAAAAAATAATAAAATAAAAATTATTATATATATATATATGTACGTGTGATTAAAAGTATGTCTGTATATATGGATGGAAGTGTGTGTGTGTGTGTATGTATGTATGTATATATATATATATGTTTGTATATGTATGTATTTATATATATATATATATATATATATATATATATATATATATATATATATATATATATATATATATATATATATATATATATATATATATATATATATATATATATATATATCTGACCTTAATGACCAGGGGCTTTGCCCCAATGGTCGATAGGCCAATATATATATATATATATATATATATATATATATATATATATATATATATATTTATTTATCAGGACATGGAAACAAATGATAATAATGGCAATAGCACACACACACACACACACACACACACACACACACACACACAGACACAATAAATTACAAGAGCAGAAGTTACTCTAATATTAGCCCTCCATAAAGCAGTGTCTGCTTTATTACTAAAAACAACAGAGGAGGAAATTCGTAACCATCCTAAATTTTGGAAGAAAATACTGGGCAATATACGTTATTGCTTTTTCCATTATGGTGGCAAATGAGGAACATTGTTTATAGGAGTATTTCTCTTGCAAACGTCTCTTATTAAATGTGGTCACAGTAATAATGTTTCCTCCTGTCTGATTCTACTTTTTTTTTTAAATGTTAAAAAGAAAGAGAGAAATAAATGCACAAATGCTGGAAGCCTGCACAAGAGCTCTTACTTTCAGAAACAGCAATTCAACAAAAGAAAACTAAAATCAGGATCCGTTCATTTCTAGATGCACTAAAAAAGGAGCATTCAGAGAGTACATTACCTGGCCTCACTAACTAGCCTAAGAGCCGCATATTTGTCTTTGCCCTGTAGCCTTCGATTTTAACAAATTGCTTTCCAAATGGAATTACGTCATTCTTACCTAAACGTTAACCAATCAACCAACTTTGGTTTATATAAGATCGAAATTGTTTTAGTTGGTTTGTCAAATGACTTTGAATTTTTACTTTTCCCCGTAACCTTGGCTTTTGACTATTGTGAAAATCAAATCATTTTATCACTGTTTTATTATCTCAATGTTTAGTCCACATCATGTCGGTTTAATTTAACCTTAACATTTGATCTGTTGTTCCAAAATACAATACAGTAGTAAACTTCTTTGATGATCCTCAATTCATTGAGCACCTTTGATCCAAATCAGATAAAAACCACGTTAGTTATTTTGTTCACACAGACATACACACAGGTCAATATTTCACCTTTCCCAATTACCCTGATCTGTGATTCTTCCCAAAGTTAAGTTCCTTCCTTCTTGCCTGACACGTAATCGTTCCACCAAGGTTGGTTCGAGTAAATGCAGAATTGTTTGAGTTGACCCTGCTATCTGACCTTAAACTTTGACCTTTAACTGTTTCCTTGATTTTTTACAGATCATTCATAAAATCTAATCGTTGAATGCATAGGTTGGTTGCCCTCAAGCATCCAACACAGTTTGTCCTAATTCGGGTGATAAATGCTAAAATTCACCTTGCCCTGTGGAACTGTCCTGTGAACTCTTCTTCGTTTACATTATGTTTACATTTTGGCTGACCCACAACCTTTCCATCAACTTTGTTCTGAATCAGAACAAAACCATTTGAGTTATTATGTATGCACCCACCCATCCACCTACACACACACACACACACACACACACACACACACACACACAATGAGAGAGAGAGAGAGAGAGAGAGAGAGAGAGAGAGTGCTTAAAACATAACACCCTCTGTCTCTCTCTTGCCGAACAAGGATGAAGACAAAAAGTCCCTCTCTCACCCTACGCCCACTGTGGCCACGACCAGAATAAGAATTGTGGAAGGTGACAACACCAGTGTAACTTGGTAGTGTATGGAGGGGAGGAAGGGGCCCTTGTGTCCAGAACAACGCTCACATTGTTGTGACAGCCATGGTAACACAATAAACACACACCAACTGGCCACATGCAATGCGACACACACACACACACACACACACACACACACACACACACACATATATATATATATATATATATATATATATATATATATATATATATATATATATGTATATATACCAGTATATGAGAAAGAGAGAGTGTGAAAGTGGAACTTGTGAAACCCTCAGTCTATTGCATGAATTTAATCCTACGCTCCGGTATTACACCTTTTTCAAGGGATTTCTAAAACATATGAAGACTGCAAGCATATATTATATTACAGAGAAATTGTGTAACCAGTGTTTTTCATTAAATCCTTAGTGAATTTGCGAAATGAGTTTAAACTGGGGTGGCTTAATTTAGGTTAGATTAATTTAGGCTGTGGTTAGGTTAGGCTGGGATAATCTAAGTTAAGTTTAGGTTATGTTAGGCTATGTTAGTTAGGTTAGGTTGGATTAATTTAGTTGAATGCTTAACATAACTTAGCATTCATCTAAATTACTCTTACCCAACCTAACTAACCTAGCCTAACATAACCTAAACTTAACACAGATTGTCGCAGTCTAACCTTACCACATCCTAAATTAACCCAAAATTAACCCATCCAAGTTGAAACTCATTTCACGAATTAACTAGGGATTTCATGAAATCAGTTGTTACACAAATTTCCTGTAACATAAGTATACACAGTGGTTGCCACCCTTCATTCTCGTGGTCCCGCCCGCTATGTCGTCCCATCAATTCACAGTCGGCCACACGTCATGGTTATCCTACATCACGATGGTTGTCACCTCCCCCTTTGTTCCGTCTCCCAATATATCATCGACTAATTCATTCTTTATTGGCTGCCTCTGCTGCTGTTTCACCCAAAGTTACACATCCTTCGCATTTGTTGACTGTTTACTTTAGTACAGTAGAATGTGCATTGCCTCCGTTGATTTTGTTTTTTAAATTTCCTCGTGAATCATATTTGCTCCTTCCAATGTGGAAAGGATGTATCATGTTTTCTTACTGATGCTCTGCGTTGTTGTACGTGTGTAATTAAACCTTTGTATGTATGGCCGATGTTTACCTTTGGGCACTGGTCACATAGGATCTGGTACACTGTACTCAGGTCACATTTACTAGGATTATCATCCTACTCAAGACCTCCCTCAACTTCTGATCCGAATCTTACAACCTGGACTCAGTTGTTAAAAAAAAAAATCCTAATTATGACAGATTCTCTAGAGCAAGGTATTATTATGTATTTGTCAGCTACATCTTTAGTTTTGCTCTTGTTATCCCTCTTTTCCATTATTTGCTTTGCCTTTCTTTTCAGTTTTATGAGCATACCTCTGCTGTACAATAGTTTCAGGAAACTGTAATATTTTTAAATTCTCCTTCTTGGGATTCCGGACTCCAGATCCTTAGGCATCTGAGAAAAATCCACTGATGACCCCTGACTTGATTCTGCCATTGTAAGCTGACATGGTGTGTATAAAATAATTTTTGTCAATGGGTTTTCTGTATAATGAGTCACAGTGGTGGTGTTGGTGGCAGCGGTGGTGGTGGTGCTGGTGTTGGTGGACTCAAGCCTGATACAGGGTCTGTCGCTGTCATTTGAGGAGGTGATGGTGGCAGCGTTGGTTGTAGTGCCGGTGCAGGTTTTTTATTGGGCATTCCTAGTGGAGCCGAGTCAGTTGATGTCGTTGTCGTTGGTGTTGGAGGTGCTCTCGATGAAGCTGGGCTGAGCGCCGCTACTGCTGTTGGCGTTGTTGGGGCCGCCGATGAAGAGGATACTACCAGGGATGAGGGGGTCAATACCATGGCTGCTACCCAAGCTTTAGGTACTTCAGAACAATAGACCTCCACCAAAGGACAAACCACTAAGAAAATAAATACACGAGGAACTACAAATAAGTAGGGGATATAAATATATATACGGACTGTATATTGTTACTCTGCACCCCACACTGCCACAGGCTCCAACAGCAGCAGTTCAGTATAGGAAGGACGTTGACCAGTGAGTTCTTCTTCCTATGGTCAGCCTTTAGGTGTACCGTACACAAGATCAGCTGAGGCAAAAATAAACTTTGGCTCCTTAACCTGCCCCATCCCGACCACTTTTCCACCACTGACTCCCCCCAATCCCGACCATTTTTGGAAAAAAAATTTTTTGGCTCAAACCTCCGCTTTTGGTGAGAAACATTGAAAATTCATAGAGAAATCGCTCACCTAAGGTTTAAAATACTCGATACAGGTAGCAGTACCTCCTCACCTTACTGTGTTTCCTATCAGGCTGGCTCCAAAGAAAATGCGTTCTATGGGAGGGTAACCATTCCACACGACTCATAAACGGTATTTATTTATTGATTTGGTACGAACTCATATGTATTATGAGAGTATATTGGTTTTCACACAGTACTATAGGCAATATAAGCATTGTTTCACTCACAAAACACATCAACATACCTGACCTTTTTTGGTGACTTTACCTGATCATCATTTCTGACTGTTTCTTCCTCTAATGCTATGTAAAGTTTGTCCTCCACATTGTCATCAATTGGGGAATCACTCTGGCCCTGAATTTCGTACTGTGGCATGACATGTATTTACTGGCCAGGTCACTGGCAACAGGTGAATGCCAAGATAATGGAGTGCGGCGGGGGGAGGTCTTGCAGGGTAAGGCATTGTCCCAGCCTGGCATCTTGTAGAGGAAGGTGTCCTGTGTATACATACCAAAAATTACTCGCAAAAATTGAAAATTGTGCAAATTAGGGACCTTGCAATTGATTCGTGTTTATGTATGTCAACGGGATTGGCAGTGACAAAACGTTTGGATGTTAATTCACGTCGTGGGACGCCGCGGGTTAATGTTCACTGTCCTTATTTTCCAAGTAATTCCACTTAATGCTTTTCAACTTCACTATTTTCACAAGCACTGGAGCTATACAAACTTCACTAACTGCAGTTACACTTAATGCTTGACAACACTTCACCGTTAATACAAGTTCTGATGATATACAAACTTCAATAAACACTTCACTGTTTTTACAAGTACCGAAAATAATCTCCACTGACAGTAATAACACTTAATGCTTGCCAGCAAATCTTCACAAACTTTTGTAATAGCACTTCATTCAGACTGAACCAAAATCGACAGCTATCTATCTATCTAGCTATTGCCAGACGCCATAATCCCGTAAGGGGTGGCCATTTGACTTTGAGTTAGTTGTTTTGTGGGGAGGGGCACTAACCCTCCACCAACCCATGGTTGACACGTAGGGAACACGTATGGTTTGGTTATATGGTTACCACCCAGCGTTGTAAATGGTTTCCTGGCATACAGGAAAACATTTGGCTTGTCACTCAATGTAAAGTCACCTGTAAAGGAAAGAAAAGCAATAAGAAGTGACAGGAAAGATGGGAGAAATAGGAAGAGAGGAGGGCAGGCACAGATTAAGAATGATAAAGGCTAAGGAAGAAGTAGGCAGCACTTCATCAAGTGAGTGGATGATGGTCGCCACCAGCACTTCACTCAAACTGACCGGACATCCGACTAAACTTGCAATAATCTCTACCCCATCTTTACATAAGCTTACATTATACGTGAAACTTCAAGTATACTCTCAACGGGCAACAGTTCCCAATTCAGAGACAACACAAAACATACCAGTTTTCGTACAATACATAACGCGGTAAAGTATTTACCATACAAACTTAATTTAAATTACCTAACTGACAAATCTTGTTTCTTAACAATATATATATATATATATATATATATATATATATATATATATATATATATATATATATATAATATTTCTAATATATATATATATATATATATATATATATATATATATATATATATATATACCATATATATCAATATTTATAAAATATATCTCTCTCTGTATATATATATATATATATATATATATATATATATATATATATATATATATATATATATATATATATATATATATATATGTATGGAGCCTCTGTGGTACAGTGGTAGAGTGTGCATTTCGTATACGGGTGGGCCAGGGTTCGCGTCCTGCCAGGGTAATAAACTTTGGGAGTATTCACCCGGCCACGTACTACATTGGCGGACAATAGGGGTGCTGTGGTTGAACCAGTGTCGCTTACTGTAAAGTATGCTTGCACCCAGTCGGCTTGCGCGGGCCGATTACACGTGGTTCACAGATTACACACACATCCAAAGTCACTCCAACAATACAATTACACTTACAAGCACTTCTCACCCTACATACAATCTCTACCAGACAGCCTAAGCCACTTGGTAGAGATACATTGGCTGTATCGTCCCGACTTCGGTCGGGATAGGCCGGTCCTGCAGTGGATACTCAAACGGCTGATGATGATGATATATATATATATATATATATATATATATATATATATATATATATATATATATATATATATATAAATTTTTTTAATTTCTAATTAATTTTCTCTCTTTAATCATAGTGTTTGACTTTAGTTCCTTTCCATTTTATAATGTTAATGATGAAGAATTTATTAGGTTAATGTATAAAAATTTTCAACATTGTTTCTCTTTTAAATGTCGTTAATGACTTGGTGTTTAATGCTGGTGAACATACCCTACGGCTGATGTATGTTATAAAGTCTGGGTGATTGATATTTATCCAAGTTTTTTGGGGAAAAAAGTATGTTATAATAAAAATGTAATGAATATCAACAAATAAAATGAAAGTATAACTCTTCTCCTTTACTTTCTCCCCCCAAAATTGGTCCTTAAATGTAGAAACTTGTACTATAGGGGTACGTAACTTAAAAACTAAAAAATGTTATATAGCTATAGTACTCAGCATTAAAATCTACGCTAGGGTATGTTGCAGCTGCAGGCTTGAGTATTGGCCTATGTACTGTACATAGGAGCCTCAGCTGGTGAAGCCATAACCTCCAGGCATCGCCACAAACTGTTGTGGACATAGACAAAGTAGAGGTACTTTTTTAGCATGAATAAATCATTCAGACAGCTTCAGATTATATGGAAAATTATAAACTCATATATACCTACAGACAACTATGTATACAAATATGCATACAGTTATCTCCAGAGAACATTATAATTTACCAAATACTACACACAGAGAGCCATATTCAAGATTTATTCATTTTGAGATGCCTCGACACAATTCGTTTGCAAGACTGGAGGTCATAGATAATAATGATATTTCACTTCAGCTTCGTCTGCAAATCTCAATTCCTGCATAAACACATGTACATTGGACACTGAAATACATACACAGTAACGAAAGCCAGTAGATTTCCTCCCGGGAAAACTTACACAAGCTACAACAAAGGCTGGGTGGAAAACACCCAGACAGCACCATTTGGATAAAAACAATGAGCTAAGCAGCACACCACTACCACTCTCCACAGGCTCACACTGTGTAATGAAGCCACTGAGGTGGCTACTCTGCTCAGCCCACTACACACATGCTGGTCACGTGATACATATAGCATTGGATAAAAATCACCTGGGCTTAGTTCATCAGGATTAAGCTATTTCATCACGATGAAACAGTTTTTATAGATAACATTTTCACTGGAAGTAGGATACAGGAACCTGTGTGTAATTTGTACTTCTCAGATACTGACATGCATTTGAATATTCTTGACTCCAGCCATAACTCCTAACCGCCAGGTGTCAGTCAAAACTGTCAAACAATTGGTGGCGCAGCGGTGCCAGGTTTCGGTAGAAACCGCCCTTGTTTTCCCAGCACAGTTTGAAGTGGCTGCCACTTTACCTCATCACCAAAAGCTCGGGTGAGACTCCCAGCAGCCTGCTCAACCATACCTCAGTCGTCTCCGTGACTCTGCTAGGCATAGGACAATCCTTTCTTAATCTTTCTATCTGATTTCGTTCCCACCTCCCTTGCACGTTTGCCTCATCCACACCTGCCAAGCCTCTCTCCAAGGCTGTTAGGAAAGGACTCAGTGATAGTGCCATAAGGTATGCCTTGTACATCACAGTGTATAGTTTATCTAGTAATGAAGTTATTACGTTGACAGCAAAGCCATAGTCAGGGCCGTGGGCATACACACGAACACATCCTGTTCTTGCGATGAAAATTAGTCCTCTTCCTCTCATCATTACTCATCAACACAACGACCTAGAAACCTGGAGATACTTTCATTCGCAAGAAGAAGAGTTGTTGAGTAATATGGTCTTTAATTCATTTCCCTAACTACTATAGTTTCTGATATATTAAGGTTAGAAATAAGGTTATTTTTGTTTTTATTTCGTACTGTGGTGAGGTGCAAGCAGATTTTAGAGTGGCATCCATGGATTAAACTATAGCCTTATATTATCAGGAGTGTACTACTTTACATGGAATAGCTAGTTGACCATTGCTTAGATTCATTTGGGTTCAGATGTGATAATATAGGGTTATGTGAGATGTTCTTAACCAGTGGGGTGCAACATACCTCATATGGGGGTGTCTTGGAATGCTGCGACTTACCTCATATGAGAGAGATTTTCACCAATGCACCACAACGGTTCCAGAATGATCAGCACAACAGAGAATTAACGGGGTATTAGGGAAAAGGATACGTCTCATTCCCAACCTCTACCTTGAGCCCAGGTGCTAAGTGGCACCAGCAACAATGACCCAAAAGTATACAACTTGTTATGCATTTCCCGTAATATTAGCACCCCATGAAAGGCAGTCGTGGGTCAGAATTTTTCAGAATAACAAAACCTAATGTATGGTCAATAGGAAGTAATGGAACACAAGTAGGATGGTAAATTATGGGCATGAAAGTTGGGCCGTAAGTTAGATCTGGAGTGCGTGGAGCGAGCTGGCAACCCACCTGGTGAGAGGGGATTCTGGCAACAGTGTGTCTCTCCTGCTGCCCCAATATCCATTACTCTCTCTCACTCTCTTGAAGCATTAGGAGAGAGCTGGCAACACATTCTCACTGCATTGCTCCTTCTCTCCTCGACATCTCTACCCCTTCCATCCCTTCACACACACCCACACCCCACTCACACAGACACAGGCACACACACAACTACCACCACCCTCCCTCACACAAGATATAGCTGGTCTTCTCTCTCTCTCTCTCTCCTCCATATTGTGTTTTGTTCCTTACCCACACTTTGCATTTGTTATTGTTTGAATGTGCGTTCTCACCTGACAGTTCATACCTGATTGTATTTTTCCAGGAATGAGTCAAATATGAACTGTTCCGTGCATTAAAAGCTATTTTTATCATACATATCCTTAAATTTATAGATGGTTTTGGCACACACTATTTCAGTCGGTAGGGCATTCCACTGACCAATTGCCCAGTTTGGGAAAATTAATTTCCTTACATTTTTGTCATCTCTGTGTCCTCTTGCTGAGGCTTCCCCATAGATTATAGTTATACTCATTGATGTCTGTTTTCTCTTTCTCTGAAAGGGGGGCGCGGTAGCACAGTGGTAGCGCGCTGGACTTGTGATCGGGGGATTGCAAGTTCGAGCCTCGCCTGGGCTGCCGTGCCGGGAGGGGTAGCTCCCTCCTGTAACCCTAGCGGGGCTATATTGTCCAATACAGGGCTTAGCTCGGGGGAACTCCATTTCTCCCATTTTCTTTCTCTGAAATGCATTTGTATGGCATAACCATGTTTCCCCTTTTCCTTTTCTCTTGTAATGTTGGTCGGTTCAGGTTTTCTAGTCTTTCTTCATAGCTGAGATCCTGGTACCCATCTTGTAGCAGCCCGTTGTAAATTTTCAATCTTATCTTTGTGTGTGTGTGTGTGTGTGTGTGTGTGTGTGTGTGTGTGTGTGTGTGTGTTTGAGCTGAGGAATATGAGGACCACAGATGCATATTCCAAGGTTGGTCTAATTTATAATGTTATCATTCTCAGCATGTCGATATTTATATACGTGAATGCTATTCTCATCAATCAGGGTGTGTACTATATGTTCCATACCTTCTCATTTATCTGGTCATCCAGAGATAGTCTTTTATTTATAATCACTCCTAGGTCCTTATTCTTTTCTGATATGTGTAGGGTTGAACTTCCTAGCTTATAATCCCAATCTGATCTTTTTTTCACTTTTACCAAACTTAATTACATGGCATATGTCCACATTTAATTCCATTTGCCATCTATTTCTCCATTCATGAAGCTTATTTAATTATTCCTGTAGCTCTCTGCAAGAGTCTATGTTTGTAATTCTCCTTTGTATTTTTGCATCATCAGCAAACATATTTTCATAGCTTCCATTCCCAATTGTGCTGTCTGTATCATTAATATATACTAAAAACATAACTGGTGGCAGCACTGAGACCTGTGGAACTCTGCTAGTCACCTACCCCCATGATGGGTAAATACCGCTTAGTAATGTTCTGATTTCCCTTTTTCTGAGAAAATCCTGCATCCAACAGTAAAGATTACCTTGGATTCCTCCTTGATAGTACAGTTTCCACAAGTCTTTGGTGCAGTACTCTGTCAAATGCTTTCTTAAAGTCTAAATGGAAAATGTCCACCCATCCTTCTCTTTTCTGTAGAGTTTCTGCAACTTTATCAGAGTAGCTTAATAGATTTGTAACACATGATTTTCCTTTTCTAAAACCGACCTGTCTTTCAGTTATCGTATTTTTTTCAAATATAACTTATTAGCTTTTCTATTACCTTGCTTAAAACACTGGTCGGGGATACTGGTTGATAGTTGAGTAAATTCTGCTATTTCCTTTCTTGAAGAGGGGAACAATGTTTGCTTTCTTCCAAATATCATGTAGTTAACCTAGACTTAAGGATTCCTTGAATATTAAATATATTGTTCTGCTTAACCCTTCTGCACAGTCATGTAGCACCCAGCCTTAACCCACTGCGTGCCAGTGTCGTTTTAAAACGGTCTGACATAATGCTGTGGCCAGTGCCGTTTTAAAATGGTCTAAAATAAAAAACTTCACTGTGACCGCCTCTTTCAAGATTCGCAGGTAAAAATTGGGAGGCATGTAAGGTAACTGTTCCTCTACCATCCCCCAGGCTGTCAAGGCCATACACTCACTCACTCCCCCCCTCACACTCGCTCTGCCTCACTCTGCCTGTGTGCCTCACCCAGTGCTGTACATGGTGAAGGCATTTTGTAAATATTTTCATGTAAGTGTAAGTTGTAAATATTTTCATGTAAGTGTAAGTTGTAAATATTTTCTTGTAAGTGTAAGGACTATAATTATAGTGAAGTCAAGTTGTAAATACCTTCTTGTAAGTGCCAGGACTGTATGTAATGAAGTCAGGTTGTACCTATCTTCAAGTAAGTGTAAGATAATGCATTCACGGTGAGAAAAACACGCAAATTGTGATAGATGCTGAAGTACTAAGTGATCAGAAAAGTGTACTGAACATTGCTATACCTTCCCAGCATAAATACTTGAGTATAACTTACAAAGAAAATGGCTTACTCTCACGTATGTGGTGAGCGTGAGAGAGTAGCTATACCTGTACACGAGTATGCAGGGCTCACTAAAACTCATTTTCGAGCCTCAATGAGCATTTTAATGGCGAAATTCGTTGTTTCCACATCAAAATCTATCATTTAACCCCCCCCCAAAAAAAAAGTCGAAAAATGGCCGGCACTGGGGTGACTCAGAGGGCTAAAAATAGCCAGCACATGGCGGGTTAAATTTTGTCAGCATCATTTGCTTTGCCTAATTTACTCAACTCTTCCTGTACCTCTTGTTCCGATATTTGTATATGTGGTTATATGTGTGGGCACGCATGTTGCTTACCATCTCCTTTAAAATTACTTTTTTCCTTAAAAGCTGATCAAAAATTTTTGTTCAGTCATCATCATCATCATCCAGACCTCCTTTCCAACCCTTTGGCAAGGTGAGGAGTTTCAACGTCCAGACAGACCAAGTCTGCCCAGTTCAATGGACCACGTTTCCATTCAGTCATCATTCAAGCCCACGGAATCCTGGCTCCGTCAGATAGCCCCCCTCCCCCCAAAAAAAATAAATTACAACATTCTGTATCATCACAAATACCTATCTGATTGAGTCAGTACGAACACTGTTGCATTAAAATGGGATGCCAATCCCTGGATATGAACTTCTCAACATAAAATTCATCCAGCTAGCTCGGTCTCTTGTCAGTCCCTTAGCATCACCAATTTCCTTACCTCTCTACCTAACACTCTCATCCACCATAGTCCTCCACCTTCTTTTTGGCCTACCTCTCCTCCTCTCTCCTTCAAATTCGCTCAGATATACAGTGGGCTCGCACAGTGTGCGTCACCGCAGTGCACGATTTGCCTTGTGCACGACTGACCAAAAATCATAACCAAAAACCCTTTAATGCGCGAGTTTACCGCACAGAACGCGAGGCAGAGGCAAGGAGTGGCTCAAAAATGCCATTTTCTACTAGTGTGCGGCCACCCCTCACAGAGCACGTCACATGTCATCATGTTGATGCGCCAGACAGAGTCAAGTTGAGCAGCCTAGCGTGATGGAAGGCAGGACTGAGCTGTGTATGTCAAACATTAGCAAGATCCTTGCTGCCGTGGATAAGCTCAAGGAAGAGGTGAAGGAACAGGAAGTGAGCAACCTAAGAACGGAGCAACGTCTGGTTGGTATCGACAAACTCTTCCGTTTCTACACAGACAGGCACAGGGAAGAAATAAACAGGAGAAGACAGACGCTCATAACAAGCTACACACAGCGGGCTCAAGTTGGTGAAATAGCGGAACCATCGACATCGTCTGCTCTTGTTCCTGTTGAGGATGCAATGTCAGAAGTGTCGGCATTGAACTTTGAAGGGTTTATGGCCGAAGTGAATGACTTTGATGCTCCTGGGGAAGGTGATCAAGAGGAGTCTGTGGAGGGAAGTGTTGGTGCGGTGGGGAGTGCGGCACTGTAAGTGTTGCCGCGCCTCGGAACCCCTGTTATTTAAGGTCATCAGGCCTGTTGTCTACAGTTGTTAAGGTGACTACCCATATTTTTGTTATTGTAGCTATAGCTTTAGTACAATGTCTGAAACATATGACCTTTATTATGTCTCTAAGGGCCAAAAAATGTCCAGGTATGAGAGGGTACCGCCCATATGTAATTATTCCCATAAGATTATGTATTCCTAGTATGCGAATTCCCAGTGCGTGAGCTCGTGCACCGCCCAATCTCTCGTGCACTGTGCGAGCCCACTGTACCTTTTTTACCACTCTGTTCTCATCCATTCTCTCCTCAAGACCAAACCATCTCAGTACACTCTTTTCAATTCTTGTGTCCACAGACTTCCTCACTCCGCATCTTTCACGAATCACATTATTCCATACCATATTCACTCTCTGTACTCCACATTCATTCCTCACCAGTCCCATCTCCACTGCTATTATTCTGGACTTTTCTTTTTCATGCCACACTGTAGTCTCACATCTGTATGTTCAAGTTGGCACTAACACTACTTGATGTAAGCCTCGTGCAGCTGCACCACTCCAGCCTCTGTTTTTATCAAGGCCTTCATAGCACCAGCTACTTTCCTTCCTTATGTCACTCTGCTTTCCACATCTTTTACACATTTTCCTCTATCACTACCCAGGTAATTGAACTCTCTCATCAGTTCCAGTCTCTCTCCATTTATTGCAACAACACACTGGAGTCACATTCTGTCTCAGTAACCATCACTTTACTGTTTTCTACATTTACGCTAAAGGCACGACACTCACAAATATCGTTTTCTCGGACATAGGTTCTCCCCTCATCCATGATGGACTGTATTTTATCTTTAACTTTGGTTTTGTTTTGGATGTAGCTGTAAAACAGCATTGGTTGGTCACTACTTTTTTTTTATAATGTCTTCCTCAAACTGTTTTTTTACTTCTCTCCATATCCTTGTATAATAATTTCTTGCCTGTTTATGGTTCTTATGTGCCCTCTCACTTGTGTCTTCTATATCTGTTCCACAACCAGTGTCTTTTCTCTTTTGAGTTATTACATTTTGTGTTAATCATTTCTTGCCTGCTTATAGTTGTTTTATGCCCTCTCACTATTGTGTCTTCTGTATCTATTCCACAGCAAGTCTCTTTTCTCTTTTGATTTTTTTTCCCATTCTGTTTTAAACCACTTTCTTATGTTTCTTTGTGCTAAAGGATATTGTTTTAGACACCTGTTTCATAAAGTTCACATAATTTTCTATCTATAACTTTTATAGCTTGTCCATTAACACCTTAACTACGGGGCGTCACTTTCGTGACGCTTGGGAGCAAGGGATCATATTGGGGGGCGTCACTTTTGAGATTCTGTGTTATTTTGAATTCACACGGGCTTTCAAGTGGTGGCTTGTATCATCTATCAATACTGCCTATATCCAGCACTAGTCAGCACTCCTAATCTCATCTTTACTCCCATCCGTTGTTGACAATTTAGCCATTTCTCCCCGTTCTTGACTCCTCTCCCTACCCCCCCTCCATTACCCTCTCCTCTCGCCTGCCCAGCCATGCTACGCTCAGCAAATCTTCCCTGGAATTTTCCACTGATTTCATCCATTGAAAGAAGCCCTATGTCCTATTCATATACCAAATAATATATACCAAAAAGAAATAAGGTAAGTGAGAGTGCCATACACCTGGAATTGGCTAATTATCACCTGACAACACCTCATGTACACTCGTTCGCTAATTTTCGTTATTTATTTCCCCTTGAAATATGCCGTATAAATCTATTCTCGTAATAAAAATATATATAAGAAAGGAAGGGAGAAGCCTAAGTGATATTTACATTCACCTGGAACTACCTAATTGTTGCAGGGCACCACACTGTATTCTACGCTAAGAAAATTTTCCCTGGAAATTTCCACCGATTTCATCCATTGAAATAAGCCCTATGCCCTATTCTTATACCAAATATTATATATAAAAAAAAAAATAAGGTAAGTGATAGTGCCATACACCTGGAATTGGCTAATTATCACCTGACAACACCTCACGTGCACTCGTTCGCTAATTTTCGCTGTTTATTTCCCCTTGAAATATGCCATATAATCTATTCTCGTTATAAAAATATATATAAGGAGGGAAGGGAGAAGCCTAAGTAATATTAACATTAACCTGGAACTACCTAATTTATAATGTATTGTCTAGATTTCCTGCCAATCATTTCATAGCTATATATTAGCAGCTCTCACGAGGCTGATGTTGGCAGTAATGCATACTCCCTACCACCCCGGCCCACCAGTATCAGTTTACTGTCATCTTTCAAGGTGAAAGTACATCAGGTTCTCTCCTGCTAACTTCCGCCGCTTTTTAGCCCCATGCAAACGGCCCTGTGATCTCTACCCCCTACTAAACCTCGTGTGGAAAGAGGTAAAGGGCTGACAATTGATAGAGAGTGACTGCGATCTTTCTGGTGAGTAAAACAGTGCAAGTGGAATTGTAAATAATGTGTAAATAATGTGTAAACAGCAAGTGAAAGCAATGAATGTAAATATAAGTGAACAGTGGAAAATAGTTTTTAAGTTACTTCAAGTGACAGTGCCTAACACAGTGTAAATAAAATAGAAATGTAAATAATGTATATAAAATAGAGAACATAAATAGAAATGTAAATGAGTAGTATTATAAGAATACGAGTATATAAACTAGGAGTAATGAAAGTGAAACTTTCACTCTAGCATGTATGAATACTATGAGTTATAAGAGTGAAGGAGAAAGTGACATTCACTCTCAATGTTAGTGTACAGGACGAGAAAATGAATGTTACTTATTTTACTGAAAGAGAAATTGAATGCCTACAGTGACAATAAACTACTATTACTGAAGGAAAAGTTATGTATAAAGACTGTAGATATATAAAAGTGTTATACAGTAATAGAAATATAAACTGTGAGTGTTTTTATGAATAATAAATGACAGAACACCAGCAGCGAACGATGTCAAGTGGGAAGGTCATACGCCCTCGTAATTTTCATTGCTTTCACAGTGTTTTTTTCTTTTGGAGTGTGGATTCCAAACTATTTGAGAATCATAGAAGAGTGTTTTTAGTAATAATATCAGGCTGTGGTAATCATATTACAGGTTGTCGGGAAGTGTAAAGTGGAGACTTCGTTATCCAACTTCAGAGGTCTCCACAAGTCCTACGGTACTCGACGAAGGCTCAACAAACACCCCAGGAGAAAGCTGAAGATATGTGCCATAAGCATATTTGATTTTAATATTCTAGGTCTAATAACTGATTTTTGGCAAAATATTTTTAGAGAGTCTGTCGGAGCGCGAATATGCCCGGGGGAGCCACAAGAAAAAGCAAAACTAGCCCGCAGTTAAGGGGTTAAGCTCCTTTTCCCAATCAACTTCTATGAAGCACTTCTTAAGGTCATGGTAGTTGCCCTTTTTGTAGTTTAGGATCTTTTTGTAACTTTCATTACTTGCTAACTGTATCATATATGCAGTCCTTCAGTTATAATTTAATACTGCATGGTCGCTTTTTCTGAATGGAAGGTGATACATTATATTGTCAATATCATTATCTTGTTTGGTAAATATAAGCTCTAATAATGATGGATCATTTAGTCATCTTTGTTTTGGTAATTTCCTTTCAATGTTGTGTTAGGAACCCTGTACAAGATCCAGGAGCTTTTGATCCCAACTGCTTTCATAGATTCTTACATCTGGAGTATTCCTCCAGTTAATACAATTCTTTCATATATCTCTTCTATTCTGTGTATTATAGCTTTTAACCCGCCCCATCCCGACGTTTTCTGGGCAGTGGTACACCCCAGTCCCGACATTTTTGGACCTTTTTTTTTTTTGGCTCAAACATCCGCTTTTGGTGAGAAACATCGAAAATTCATAGAGAAATCGCTCACCTGAGGTTTAAAATACTCGATTTAGGTACGAGTACTTCCTTACCTGACTGGCTTTTCTAACAGGCTGGCACCAAAGAAAACGAGTTCTATGGGAGGATAACTATTTTATCCACTCATAAACAGTATTTATTTATTTACTTGGTACGAATTTATATGTAGTACAAGAGTATATTGGATTTCAAACAGTAATATAGGCATTATAAACATTGTTTCACTCACTAACTCATCACCATTCATGACCTTTTTTTTCCCACATTACCTGATCATCATTTCTGACTGTTTCTTCCTCTAATGCTATGTAAACTTTGTCCTCCACATTGTCATCGATTGAGGAATCACTCTGGCCCTGAATGTCTTTATTGGCCAGGTCACTGGTAACAGGTGAATTGCCGAGACAATGGCGTGCAGGGGGGGGGGAGGTTATGCGGTGAAAGGCATTGTCCCTGCTTGGCATCTTGTAGAGGAATAGAGGAAGGTGTCCCGTGTATACGTGCCAAAAATCACTCGCGAAATCACTCGCGAAAATTGAAAATTGTGCAAATTAGGGACCTTGCAATGTTGCCGCGTTAATTCACGTCGCCGGGACATGAGTGCACATCATGTGCGGACGTTAATTCACGTCGCTGGGACGGCGCGGGTTAAACTCTGAGCTGTACTTTCTGCCAGGCCTTCATAGTTGCCTCTCTCTCAAGTGTTTGTTTTGAGTGGCATGTATAAATTTGCCACAATTATTTTCCATTTAGATATGTTAAGCTCTAATGCAATCAGTTCTACTTATGAGGGTATATCTAGTTCTGTTTCTTTGACCTGTAAATTTTTCTTTGTTAATACCAGAACTCCTCTGCCTTTGTTTGAAATTTCTATCTCTTCTCCATATGTTGTAATCCTCAAAGCTTCTGGTGTCGTTTGATATCCTTGAAATTAATTTTGTTTCAGTTAGGCAAGTTATTTGAAGTTCCGTTTCGTTAATATGAATACCATTCCAACTACATCTGAGTACATCAACTTAATCATGTTGTTTACATATCTGGCATAGTTCGAGTCCACTACCTTCCTTTTTCTTAGTCCTTGTTGTTTATGTACCACTTTCTGACTTGTAATCCCACTAATTTGTAAAAAAAAAAAAAAAAAAAAAAAATGCTCCTCTCTTGCTCTGATCTTTCCTCATTTTTTTTATTTTAAGCATCTTCCATCTTCTGCTTAAGTAATCCTCACTCACCCTGGGTTAGGAATCTTTTTATCCATACTTTTATTTATTATTTCCATTATGCATCTTCTCCTTATGTAATCCCCACTCATCCTAGATTAGGCATCTTTTTATCCAAACTTTTTTTTTATTCCCATTTTTTTTTCCATTAGTTTGTTAACAGTTTCAGTTATTTCCTCTACAGTATTCACACACTTGAAGGTTACTTTCAGATTTCTTGACATATTTCCCTTATATTTCCTTAGCCGTTTGTGTTCCTCTATATCTTTATCACTGATATCCACCGATACTTCCTTCAATATGTTCATTAAACAGTATTTACCATCTTTTTGTCTCTTGAGACTCTGTTTCTTATTTCTTCTTCATCTATACCAGTAATTACTGGAGATTCGTTGATACCTGCTGATTCTTTGACCAGTTTTGGGTTATATTGGTTGATTCTTTTTCTTCCTTTCTAGTGCTTTTTTTTTCGATTTTTCTTTTTTAAATCTTTCTTTACTTTCACCATATCAGCATATGTAGTTTGTACGTCATCTTTGCAATTTCTAATCATCTCATTGACCTGGGTTATCTTCTCTTCAGTATCATTGCTTTGGTCTATCAGACTGTTTGCTTGCCTAATTGTATCATTCTGAACTCCTCCATAAATCTCTCATGGTTGACAACAATACTCGCCGTATCACTAGTCTTGTTTCTCAGTGAAACTACCTCAAATGACAACTCATCTATTGTTGTCTCTTTTTTTGTGATTCCTTTACTAATTTTTGATTTCCTTCCTTCTGCATGCGTAGTTCTTTTTCCAGTTGATCTGCTTCCATTCGAAAAGTTTTCTCCAGTTTATTCACTTTCTCTACTAATTTATTATATGTTTATATTTCAACCAGTTCTGGGTAGAAATCATCACTCTGTTTTCTACCTTTATCCTTTCTCTTTAATCCTTCCATAGCCACTTTTTCAAAGCTAGTACTCATTTTGCAGAAATATAATTTCACATAGAAAAATTACTTTAATCAACAAACTTGCATCTCCCCATTACCCGCCTGGTGATATTGGCGACACCCAGCTGATTATTTGTTTTGTATCAGCAGATTCCTTTGATACTCTGACTCGTATACCCTATTCTTCTAATTGGACAACGCGTTTTTGCTTATTACTTGCTCTGCTATATTAGAACAACACTTAATTTAGCCTATTATAGAGCTTGACTCGTATAAAGTTACTATTAGGTATGGTCATTTCTGGCCAACAGTGGCCAGAAGCGGCGTGAAGTGATGTGCGTCTCTCTCTCTCTCTCTCTCTCTCTGGAAGCATTAGCAGGAGCTGGAAACATGGTCTCACTGCATTTCTCCTTCCCTCCCCGACATCTCTATCCACACTCTCTCTCTCTCTCTCTCTCTCTCTCTCTCTCTCTCTCCAGCTTCCTCACACCTGCAGATATATCGCTCGGATACTGGCTGAGTGATATCCACAACTACGTAAATACTACGCTTATCACATTGAGAACAAGGATGTCTTATTGCAATAATTACATCCATGTGCAGTAGCATTGTGAGAAAATCATTTTAACCACACAGAAATAAACGCCTCCTAGCATTACGATGGGGGAACATCTGGTCTCCACTGACTGATCGATTTCTAGGGTTGGTGCCTTTATTGCTAACACTAGGTAAATACTTGCTCACCACATCATTAGCAATAATATACCAACTCACTGATATAATTGCATCCAGCTAAGGTACAATATTTATGGTGGAAGAAAAAAATTCATAACAATGAATATACCCTACCAGTCCCCAACCTCAAACCTGCTTGTTTCCTCAAAGCATAATTTTCATGTTTTTGCCGGAAATGCAATTACTGACAATTATTTCTCCAAACTAAGCCTATTTCAACTTTTTAAAAAAATCCGTGGGTAGCTGCACGATGCAATATCCTTGTCACTGATAGACATTTCACGGAAATCCATAAGAGTGATGCCCCGGTCACACTGCAGGTACGACGTCGCAAACCAGAAACCAGTCCCCAACCACAGAGGTCTCCGAGCAGCCGTGCCACCGATCGGCTACCGGTGCTTGTCCAGTGTCCTTCCTGTGTCCGTCCAGTGGGCGGCTGAACCGCGACCATGGCCAGGTACACACAGGTCAAGACACCAACGGGTGGCTGGCCGGTCGTTGGCAGGCCACCGACAAACGGCAGCTGCTCCGCATCCTGTTGCAGTTTAGATCATGACCTCATGTAGTGGCTGGCCTGCTGCCGATCGCAGTCCAGTTGACCACCAATAGCACACCAGTTGCTGTCCAGTGGAGGGCTGAGCGCTGGCTAGACGGCTTCCGATCAGTAGGAATGGGTCACGACAAGACGGCGATGGACTGCCACCTGACACAGCCTGGCTGCAGACCACAACCATAGTGATCGGCAGCTAGGATGTGCCATATTTAAGACAGTGACGTCTGACACTGCGACCAAACTTCTACGAGCTCTCCTTGCATGAAGATGATGCTGCCATTCCCACCGCATGCTGCCCTGCAGTTGCTGCATGCTGAGGCACAACAAGATGCCTTTTGGCCAAGACAACGACCTTTATACTGGTCGTGGGGCACCGGCAGCCAATCACTGCCAAGCGGTGGCAGATTGGACTCTGCCCAGCCGCGACAGCAGCCAATGGGACGCGGTCTAGGCCGCCACTAGACCTACACCAGCCGCGGATTGGCCGGCAGCTGGTCTCGGTCTAGCCCACCACCTGTCGCTCGACCAATCGCCGGTTGGACAGCGACCGGACTTCAACCTCCACCCCGGGTAAGAGGCTTGTGGATGGCAGCTGCTGCAGTCCAGTCATCATATTGACAGAGTGCGGACGGCCACTGCACAGAGCGGGCGGCAAGCGGCCTCTGTCCGGATGGCAACCATAGCTTAAAAATCAGGTGTCGCCGACCAGTCACAGTCCATAAGCCGGCTAAACGCAGCCACGACATTGGTCGTCATGTGAAGGTCTTTCGTGCGCACGAAAAACCTCACAATGATTTTTTGGTCGCCATGGTGGCCTGCGGCTAGACTGAGACATGAAAACAAGTCATAAACCTCACAAATACCACCCACGACTTGCAGGTCACAGGTGGTATGCAATAAGTCGTACCTGCAGTGTGACTGGGGCCTGACCAAAATTGCCATCTGCTGCACATTGGGGGATGTCTGCACGACCCTTGCCACAGCCCACGGGTCACTGTCAGTGATGACATCTGCGAACTTTAAAGTTGAGTGAATATGTAGTACACTTTAACCCGTCACATCCCAAGGTTTTTTGCACCTCCGACACCCCCCAATCCGGAGCTATTTTGGAAAAAAAATTTTTGGCTAACACTCCCGCTTTTGTTGAGAAACAAAGGAAAATCACCAAGAAAGGGCTTACCGTGGTCCATAAGTGGTCGGAACAGGTGAGGTCCCCCGCACCAGGTATCGTATTCTATCATTGACGTGTGAGTCGCTCACGTTTTCTATGGTAGGAAATATTGGGAGAAACAACAAACAACACCTCTACATTTATTGAATTTGAACTAATAAACAATAAGAGTAACAATAACATGAATTTCAATGACATATATGTGAAAAATAAGCATTGTACCTTCGCACGAGCATAGTGAGTTGGGTCTGAGTGGTAACATGCTATGTTCTAAGTTTCTTGTATCAGTCAACATATCATTTTTTCTACTTGTATACTTCTGTTTCAATGACATTTTACCAATTTTTACTGTTTGTAAATGTTTTCAGCTGTTTTCATTCATTACGATGACATGCAGCATAAGTATAGCGCACATCTGCTTACTAAGCGCACTCGCTATGACTCATATTTCAACATACCCAATTGTTTTATCACATTCCTATTATTGTTTTCCTTACATAGAACCATTCCTCCACCGCTGTAAATGTTTTCAATTATTTACATTCATTACGAGGCCATTTAGCGAAATGCTAGCGGATATTCACGTAGCAAGCACAATCTCAAACACTCGTGTTTTATCTTCTACTTTATTTTTTCACTCCAAGTATACTTTCCCACTTACATTACACACGTTTACACCCCTATACTTCACTATACATAGTTACTGGCATTATTTATTCTAGTGAGCGTCAGAATATCGCACGAAAATACCCTCGATATGAATGTTTCGACAAACATAATACTCAAACACTTACATACAAATTTTTCACTTATATTACACCCTTTCCCACTTGTAGACTCCTATTCTCATAATTACGGGCCTTATTCGAGATTAGCACCATCACGCGGTGACAGTGACATAGTTGAGCCTCGCTGCCTGTAGCAAACACTCCTCAGCTCCCTTCCTATGGCCTGAAAGGAGGATAGTGTACAGAAGGAGGGGAGCAACTCCAGCCTGCACTCTACTGGGTTCACTTTTCAGATGAACGTGGGGTTGCTCCTTTTACTACTACTACTACTGCTACTACTACTGCTACTACTATTTGTGATACTACCACCACTACTGTTGCTTTTGCTACTGCTTTCCCATCCTGTTCTCTCAGATATTTCTTTCAAGTTTTGTATACATTTTCTCCTCCATATATACATTCGTCTGTCTTCCCCCTCTTCTCATCAGCTGTACCTTTCTTCATCCACCTTCCTTTTTTCCCCCCTCTCTCTTTCCCTCCTCTGTCATATTCCCTTTTACGACTTAATTATATTTCCTTTCTTCTTTTTCCCTTCCACGGGTCCTTATGTTCTGTATTATTTATCCTTCCCTTGGTCTCTCTCTCTCTCTCTCTCTCTCTCTCTCTCTCACCTCCTATCTTCGTCTCCCCCTCTTACCACCCATGTTCATCTTAAATCTTCTACAATTTCTTTCACTTCTCTTTCTCTCCCTCTCACCTCTTCCACCTCACACGCATTCCCGTCATCCTCCTCATCCCTCTCTCTCACCCATTTTCCATCTTTCCTCTTATCTCTTCCCCCATCCCGTCTATTCTTTCTCTCCCATGTTTCGTGCTCCTCTCTCTTTTTTCAGTCTCACATCATCCCCCCTTCACGTCTCTTCCTCTCCCTTCCTCTTCCTACTCACTCTCTTCTTCCTCCCGCTTCATATATTTGATTCACCGTTCTTACCCATTCCTCTTCATCCCCCCCGCCCCTCCTCGTGATGTCTCCCTTCTTCCTATACTCTCATTTTCTTTTCCTCTTCTTCATCGTTCTCTTTGTTTTTCATTCCCCTTTCCCATCAATTTTCCTCTCTCCTTCTCTACTCCCATCTCTCTCTATCTTTCTCCTCCCTTATCTGACCCACTTTAGAGTCCCAAGTCGATTACTAAACATTAAACCAGTTTCGGGGTGGGTCAGGCTGGTCAATGCTCTGTGTGCACAGGAGAGCCACCTGACTGGCAATATAAGGCGACCAATCACCAGACGACAAACCTTACCAGCCTAAGCAACATACAGTACCGCCTTCCCCTTTTCTATATTTATCTTGTTTTAGTATTTTCTCATAATTTTCTTTTCTTGTGCTTTTCGTCTTCCATTCCTTCCGTACCTTCTCTGACTTTTCTGTTCATCTCCTTCTTATATATATATATATATATATATATATATATATATATATATATATATATATATATATATATATATATATATATGCGCTTATTAACTGTGACTCACTCACTGACATTCTTTCACTCGTTCATCATTCATCCCTCACAAGTTCATTTAACTCATTTGTTTGCTTACTCAGTTTTCACTCACAAACTCGCTCATTAACTCAACAACTCCGCACACACACATACACCCACCCACCCACACACACACACACACACACACACACACAGACTTTATCCCACTACACGACAAACCTTCCTCACCTATCTCCAAGTCAAAATTGGGATGAAATATATTAGGGGTAGGATAATTTATCGAAAAATAATTCATGGGCCAACATAAGTAGTGAATAACTATCACTGGCACGTCCACTGAATGTTTTGTGTGTCAGAGCAGCGGTAATGTGGCCTGATTTATTCTGATGATAGAATAAAAAGATGCCTTGCAGTATTCTCTAAGCTGGACTAAATAGATCCAGTCGGAATATTGCATTATTCTCGACTAACAAGATGCCTTGCAATTTTGCCTTTTTCTTTAAGTTATTGTGTTGCCTGACACTGAACTACAATCCTATGCAGATGTCTTACACTGGACTGAAGATCTCGATCGTAATACTACATATATGTAACTGTCCCGCTGACAGTCACTAGCGTCCACCTACTGTTTCGGAAGGAGGTCCTTGACTAACGGTCACTAAGACATGAACAGGACACCTCAGTAGTGTTCATAGGTCATGGTAAGGTACATTCTGTAGTAATTTATTACAAATTGGTACAAGTTCAATACTCTCAAAGTCAAATTTTACATTTCGTGTGATGCCCTTGTCCCTATTTGGTGGATTTGGATTTTTTTCTATCTGCACTGTCCCATCCCAGGACACATAACCCGGGCCTTTCAGATTTCTTGAGCAGTCTCCGGTTTTCCTGGAACAGTCGCGCGACCCTGAGGCCGGAAATATAACAAGTCTTCACCTACTGTTCCAGATGGAGGTCCTTGACTAACGGCCACTAAAACATGAAAAGGACACCTCAGTAGTGTTCACAGGTCATGGTAGGGTACATTCTGAGTAATTCAGTGGAAATTTGTCCAAGTTCATCACCACTATCATGTGAGTATGAGATGCTGTTGTTGGGGTTTGCATTAAAGATCGCATTGAAATCTTCAGTAGACACGACCCACTTATCTCGATTACTCATAATACTGATATGACTCTGACATGCCCTTCCACTGAGCATAAAGGATTTGGATTTTTTCTTCAGCAATGGCCCATGCCAGGACACATAACCTGGGCCATTCTGATCCCGTGGAGTCATCACGAGATTCTAGGGCCGGAATAATAATAATACCAGCGAAAACAATAGTCAACATCTATTTAGTAGATGATTTTTTTTACAGTGGAGTAAAAACCATGCTTGCAATTTCGTGTTATGCTCACATAAATAGCCTCAAAGGAATGCTGCCTTACTTATTGATGAAAAGTTCTTTTATGATTTTGTCACATGTTAGATCAAATACATAATGTAAATGCTTTATGATGAACTAAACAGCGTCGTGGGAAGTTAATATTCCGCTGCGCTTACTTGGTTGTTTTTTTTAAAGGTGTGATGGTTGTAAATGCGCATCAGAGTACAGACATTTAGCAGTGCACAGTGGCTCGTGTCTCCGTCATATGATGCTTGGAAAACGACATGCCTACGTTACAAAACTCTGGCACATTTGTAATTCTGAGGAACAGCCAAAGAAATTAGGGAAAAACTAGAACTCTGTAACTGTCCTGTGGATAGTCACTAGTCTCCATCTGCTGTTTCTTACAATGACCTTGACCCCATTAGGGAGATTTGTTTTTTTTCTAACAGCAATGGCCCATATCAGGACACATAACCTGAGCCTATCGGATTCCTTGCATAGGTCACATTGAAATCTCCAGTAGATACGACCAACTTATCTCGTTCCTGACATAATACTAATGGCTCTTTCTGGCATGTCCTTCCACTGTGTGTAAAGGATTTGGATTGTTTTTTCTGTCATCAATGGCCCGTGCCATAACACATAACCTGGGCCCTTCAGATTCCTTGCACAGTCTCTGGTTCTCCTGGGATCGTCGTGAGACCCTTAGGCGGGAATAACATTAATATCAGTGAAAACAATAGTCTCCACTGATTTAATAGGTGGAGACTTATAATAATAATACTGTAACAGCAAAAACAATAGCCTCCACGTACGTAGTAGGTGGGGACTAATAGTAACAAACAAACTCTTAGGAATCGGTCCGGCAAGTTTTGTCTACTGTCCTCCAGAGTCAATTGTCTCCTGCTACTGTTTCTAATGACCTTGACCCCATTAGGGAGATTTTGATTTTTTTTTTTCCTATCAGCAGTGGCCCAAGCCAGGACACATAACCTGGGCCCTTCATATTCCTTGCACAGTCTCAAGTTCTTCTAGAACCGTAGCGAGACTCTGATGTGGGAATAACAATAATACCAGTGAAAACAGTAGTCTCCGCCTATGTGGTAGGTGGAGACTAATTAGTATTAGACGCTACCATGGGAGAGAGAGAGAGAGAGAGAGAGAGAGAGAGAGAGAGAGAGAGAGAGAGAGAGAGAGAGAGATTCTCATGGCGTCCATTTTGGGAGTGGTTATGCCATGTAGCCTAATCTCTCTTGCATGCACGCACCTCTTGATGAGACACATATGACTATTTTAAGTTTACACAATAGGGTTGCTGTTATGCACTGATGTGCTCCCAGAACACTTGAAATATTGTGAAAATATATATACATATTCTTTGGACTCTCGTCATAATTTAATTGTAATAGTGTGTTCATTGTCACTGGCATCGTCGTCGTTTTCGTCACCATTCTTTTTTATATCGTTCCCGTATTCCTCATCATCTATGCCACTGTCATCCTTTTCCTCATCGTCTCCGCCTTAGTTAGCGTCATTGTCATCACTAGTAACCTAATCATCACTTTTATCATCTTCACTGTCATCATGAACACCTTATTACCCCTCTCGAAAATGGATATACAGAAAACCAAAGCAAGAGAAGAAGTAGCACTCAAAGAGCATAACACCTGCTCCCACCAACTGATGTAAAGGCTGAATATTTGACTTTGCCTATGAGAAGTTACCCTCACAATAGTTTCTTCATTCTTTCCTGAATCATCTTGGGCTCAGATCACGTCAAAACTGTCAAAGTTGACTTTGTCTGATGCCCCTCATCTCTGATCATTCCAGCCACCTTGACCTCTGACTGATTGTTCTCAAAATCAAGTCCGATTACCTTTATTTTAACCTGGAACTTTTCACAGAATTTTGTGTACCAAGGAGAAAAATTACTTAAGGCTTAAGCTGTCCGAGTCATGTGACCTTACCTTTGACTTCCTCTTCTTAAAAACGGTAGGTCATTATCATGGGTAATCCTCAACTCATCCTGTAAGTTTGATCTAAACCAGTTCAAAACTGCATTATTCATCTTGTTCACACGCAGACATACGGGTCGCACACTGACCTTAACCCATGACCTTGAAATCTGCGTGCTCCAAAAAAGGAATCCCTCTGTTCTTGGTCGACCCTTATAACCTTTCCATCAAGTGTGGCTGAAATTATACAACGTTTTTCGAGTTGACCTTGCTCTGTGACGTTGGTGGCTGGCGTATCCCTGTAACCTTGCCCTCTGACTGACTGTTCACAAAATTGATTCCCTTCTTTCTTCCCTTACCGTGAAGCCGTCCACGATGATTAGTGTAAGCTGGTTAAATCACGCTGACGTTCACCTTGATCTTTGACCTGTTTGTTTTAAAACAATAGGTTTACTCCTTGGCTGACCCTGAACCATTACACCAGGTTTGGTTGAAATTTGTTATCTCTGATCTTGCTGTATGACCTTGACCTTTGTCTGATTAATCTCAAAAGTGAATCAGTTCTTTCCATACCCTTATCACTTCCCCAAGCTTGTAAGTTGAATTTGCCCGGACAGACTTTGATCTACCCTGTGGCCTTGACTTACGATATTCTGTTCTCAAAAAGTACACAACTAATCAATGCCTGACTCAAAAATTTAACCAAGCTCAGTTACAGTCGAAGTTTCTGGAGTTTTTTACTAACATACAGACGGACAAACCTACAGACAGACAGAAAGACATATGCACTCAATTCAATACATGACACCCGCTCTTGCTTTGAGAGCACGGGTGTAATAAATATTAAGTATTTGGTAAAAATCTATTGACACCAATTCCCTCGCTAAACACAGTGGGGGACAAAACTTCATTTACTGAACTGCATCACTGTGTCTGGTTCTCACACAGAACACGTTTTCTTTCCTGAATACATTTTGTTACAGAGACTCATGACTGGCCATGAAAATATATCGAACCTCAGAAAGCTGACGAATAGTACCCAGATGAAAGTAAAAAGCAAAGGTAGTAAATATTAGTCGAAGTTTTGTTCCTGAGTGTTGACG
The DNA here is from genome assembly GCF_032717465.1 of Coenobita brevimanus. Taxonomy (NCBI): domain Eukaryota; kingdom Metazoa; phylum Arthropoda; class Malacostraca; order Decapoda; family Coenobitidae; genus Coenobita; species Coenobita brevimanus. The sequence continues at coordinate 35,972,178 of NC_136955.1, forward strand.
CTCGTTCTAATTCACTTCGTTGCAATTCACTTACCTCCTCCTCTGAGTCCAGCTTCCGTCCCCTTTGCCAAGGTACAGCAGTCCAGCACAGACAGACGTTCATGGAATTAGTGGGACGTGTCTTGGTAATTACACAGAGGGATGAAGGACTCGTTGTTGGGGAGAGATGGTTTCCCAGCGTCACCTCAGACAGTACAATGTGAAATGCTCGGCCTTTTATTTCATTTGTGTGTGTGTGTGTGTGTGTGTGTGTGTGTGTGTGTGTGTGTGTGTGTGTGTGTGTGTGTGTGTGTGTGTGTGTAACTGATGAAGTATGTTTGACATGGTGTAATGGCATGAATGCCTTAAAGACCTCCCTTTGACGTCGACACTTCCCCCCTTCCTAGGTCAAGCTTTTCAACCAACTAATCAAGCCACTTCATCGTCAAGCCACTTTATTGCCAAGACACTTGATCTCCAAGTCACATAATCGCCAAGCTACTTAAACGCCAAGACCACTTCAACACCAAGACCACTTCAACACCAAGACCACTTAAACGCCAAGACAACTTCAACCCCAAGACCACTTCAACACCAAGACCACTTCAACGCCAAGACCACTTCAGCGCCAAGACCACTTCAGCGCCAACACCACTTGATCACGTTAACTCGAAGACTACTACAACGCCAAGACCACCTTAACGTCAAGATCACTGCTATGTCAATGCCAGTTCTTAACCTCCTACCCCGTTTCTCTTCCACGTCTAGTCATGTACTGTATCTTTGTTCTGAATTACTGTCATATGGTTTTTTATACCTGGCACTAGGAATCCATTATTCTTTTCAGTTCCGATGAATTCCCATCTTTCAATTGCTAGTACAACCTGGCAATTTTATTCAGCTTAGTAGATTTTTTTTCTTTCAACAGCAGGGGTCAGATTTACTAATCATACACTCCTTTAGTACCCATTTCTGTTTGTCTCTTTATTCCTCTTTTATTACCCTCGTTTCTTTTTTTCCCCATTTGTATTTCTCACCCTTTTCTTCCTGTCTTTCTGATTAATTTTCCCTGACGTCATTTCTTACATTCGATCTGCATCAAAGACTCAGTTTTTACACCTGTTAACCCGACAAAATCTTCCACAGGTATACCCACTAACATTTAATAATATTCAGCTTAATCCTGCATCATCCTTGAACATGCTTGGGGTTTCATTTACTCGGGACTTATCTTGGAAGGATCATATTACATCACTTGTAAAATCTGCTTCCAACAGATTAGCTGTGCTAAGTCGACTCCGTTCCTTCTTTACCCCTGCACAATTGTTGACTCTATATAGGGGTTTTATCCGTCCCTGTGTGGGGTACAACTCTCATGTGTGGGAAGGCTCCCCACATACAGCTCTTCTCAATAGGGTGGAGTCAGAGGCTTTTCGTCTCATTAACTCTCCTCCTCTTACTGACTCCCTCCAACCTCTGTCTCTTCGCCGCACTGTTGCATCTTTATCTCTTTCCTATCGCTACTTCAATGGTCACTGGTCCTCTGAACTGTCTGCATGCATTCCTCCACCTCTACAACGGGCGCGTAGCACCCGTCTAGCAGCAAAATCTCATCCCTTTTCTGTCCATCTCTCTAATGCAAGAGTTAACCGTTACTCCCAGTCCTTCATTTATGCAACAGGTCAACTCTGGAACTGTCTCCCTCTGTCTGTATTTCTGCTTCCTATGATCTCCAGTCTTTCAAACACAGTGTGCCCAGGCATCTCGAAATGATCGGATCTTGAATTTGGCTCTCTCTTGTATTTTGTTTTTCTCTTGGAAGGAACAGTAATTGCGGGCCCGCGGCCTTTGGTTCCTTCTTCCTCGCAAAAAAAATAAATAAATAAAAAACTTTTATTTGCTACATGTCATCATATCCATCAGTTTCGTCCTCCCACTTTATCCCCCTCTCTTGTTTCCTCATCTTCCTGTATTTCTCCCTCCTTCTGTACCTTTTTACTCCATCTTTCTCTCTCTCTCTCTCTCTCTCTCTCTGCCTGTCTACATCTCTCTGTGAAGCTATCTATGTCATTTATTTCTTCTTCCACCTTTATTTCCTATTTCCATTTTTTTCTTTCTCCCACTCCCTTCCCCTCCTTCCTGTTTCCTTCCATCGTTTTCAACTTCGCTCCAGCTTCTTCAAGATCAACTTCATCAAAAACACAAAATAAGAAGGAACATCAGAAAGTGCAACATCCCACCTACCAACTGGCCTAAAGGCCAAATATGTGACATAGCCTTGTGATCTTGACCTTCGGCAGGTTACTGTCAAAGTTGAATAATTTCATTCTTGCCTAATCCTGAACCCTTCCACCAACTTTGGCTCAGATCAGAAAGAAATTGAGTTGACATTGCTCAGGAACCATCATGCTGTGAGCTTTAACTGTGACCTTGACTAGTAAACGATTGTTCTCGAAATCAAATTTCTTTGGTTGTGTTTTAAGCTAATCTCATGTACATAGTTTAATAAACATTAGATTACTGCTGTGTAAGTTGACTGTGCCATGTTACCTTGGCCAAAACTTATTGTACTAATAACAATTAAGCCTCTTTGAGAACTCCAACTCACCCGACAGGTTTAATAAAGATCAAATCAAAACTGGTGTAGGTATTTTGTTCACACATAGTCACGTGGGTCAAAAACTGTCATTGCTCTGTGACTTTGACCCTTGATTGATTATCTCAACTGAATCCAATGGATTTCTTTACTAGCCCTTAACTCTTTCAGTTTGTTTGATTCGAATCTGATCACGACTGAGGTGACCTTGCATGTGACCTTGGCAATTGACCTCTCTCTGACTTCACCGATCTCAGTCTAATTCTTCCAGTCCAGGTGATTAGAAGGAGAAGAGGTAAAGAAAGAAAAAGTTGAAATTCACTGTAGGGAAATTCGATGAATATCATCAGATACGCCTTACCCTTGTCACTGTGGCGACGTCGATAAATAGAGCAGAGCGACCCGATGTCACAACAACCCGCCCGCGCTACCTGAACTTGGGTAAATGTCACTTAGGGTGAAGGGAAATTGGCGTAATTGAAGTTTTATGACGATAATAGCACTATTATCAAAAGAAATGACAGTTTCTGAGATTTAAAACTTTAAAATTTGATCGACCTTGAGTATGTCCTTTCAAGATCATTCAAGGTTACATCAGATGGTGCCAACAGAATCTCCAAACATGACTTCCTATTTGTGATTTAGAGTAACCATGCATCTTTCTCTCACAGTTTGGCTGTTTTCAGGCCATATAATCTGCGTGACCTTGAGTTTGACCTTACAGGGTCACCAAAGGTCACATCTGATGGTGTCAACAGGATCTTCATATATGACTTCCTATTAGTGATTAATAGTAACTGTGTCTATCTCTCACCATTCGGCTGATTTTAGGCCTCAAAATATGGATGGCTTTGAATTTGACCTTTCAGGGTCAAATTCAAGGCCCTCAGCCCTGGGGCACTTTCACCAAAATTGAATCACTTCCTCGGTGTGTCATACCTAACCTCTGTGCTAAGTTGGAAGATGATCTGTTCATTGGTTCAGGATAAATCGATGCACAAACTCACAAATAAATAAATAAACGCCAACGATCACATACATCTCTTCTGCAATGAATTGCAGGCGGGGTGAATGAAAGTCAGAGGGATAATGAGTTAGACGGTCGGGATGAGAGGCTAATGCGGGACATAACACATTCACTACAATGGTATTTCGTCATTATGTTCTCCTGCTACAAAACGATGTCAGGGTTCTCAAGACGGCAGAAACATAATTGTTATATTCTGTCCACTATAGTAACCAATGTATGACCACTTGTTCTATGAATGGTAGTCATCACATCATCTCGGAGTGAACAGACTGCACTACCAATGATTCCACAGCAATGAGGAGGTTAATATGTTTATTACCCTCACGCTTCCGGAAAGAAACTTCTTGCTCTGCAACTTGTAGTTACTAAAACTGAAGGAAAAAAGGCTGCAAAATGCTCATCACATCATTTATACACACACACACACACACACACACACACACACACACACACACACACACACACACACACACACACAGAAGGGATTACAGACCAAACATACAGACGTAAGTATGCAGATCTATTAAATAATCCTAACATATTTGTGCAGAGATTTTAGGAGAGTCGGTCACAATTGGCGTGTTTAGTAAGGTGGTGCTGAATCATTCTCTAAGACGCTCACTAATCAATGAGAAGACCGATCTTCAGGATGACCACCACCACCCTCTCCCTCCCCTTCCCTCTGTTGGTATGGAGGTCATTTCATGCCATACAGCAAAACTAAATGCCGTGTTTCATCCCATATTTAGCGCCTTATCTTTCTCTTATAACAGCACCATAGTCATCTTTACTGTGTCCCGCCATTTCTAAGTTTCTGTTCCTTATTCCTCCTGATTCCGTTAATTCCTTGTTCTGCCCATATTGATATTATCTCTGTCTTCTCAGCCTCAAACAACAGCTGTCCTAATTCTTATCTCTTCTGCATCTAAAACCCTTCTTTTTCTGCTCTAGATATCCTTCCAATATATTTCGATCTAGTTTTGTTGTTTACCATCATTCTAACTTTAATGTCGCAATAAATATTGTCTTCTTTTTCCTGCATTCCAGTAATACTTCTTGAAGTAATGTTACAGAGATATTTACCAGAGAAATTAATGACACAGGTGAAGTATATAAACCCTGTCACTGCGAGGATTTCTATAAACCCTGTCACTAAGAGAAGGCTTTATTGCGTGAAACCCATAATTGTCTCTGTTACTGAACATACGGTCTTTTCCATGCGGCTTATAGCCTAATTTGTCCATGCTTTAGAGTTACCTCTCACTGACTTTCAAAACTCCTCTAAACGCAATAGCGTCACCATCTGGTGTTAACCCGAGGCGTCCCGACGACGTATGGATACGTTGACACGTTTTGTCACGGTGACACCCGACAACGTATCCATATGTTTTGCAATTGTGAGGTCTGTCAATTGCACATTTTTCAAGTTTCATGAGTGATTTTTGGTAGGCATACGTGGGAGACCTTCTTCTACCCAGTGCCAGGCAGGGATAATGCCTGGTCCCACCTGACCTCCCTTCCCCCCCCCCGCACACCATTTTCTCGGCAACTCATTTGCTAGCAGTGACCTGGCCAGTATAGACATGTTGCACCACTTGTCTCGCCAATGACGAAATTCAAGGTGAAAGTGATTCCTGAGGTGGAGGACAAATGAAGGAATAAGCCAGAGGAAGAAACAAGCAGAAGTGATGAGGCGGTAACATTGTAAAGGAAGGTGCCTTATGGTGATGTGTTTGGTGAGTGAACAATGCTTATATCGCCTATATTATTGTCTGAAAACCAATATATAATCTTGTATTACATATAAACTCATACCAAATAAATAAATATTTAATCAGTTATGAATGGTTTGGAGTAGTTACCTGTCCCATAGAAAACGTTTTCTCTGGAGCCTGGCCTGAGAGAACACGGCACCAAGGTAAAGGAACTGTTATCTCTACCATATTTCTAAACTCAACTGAGCACTTTCTCTCTGAATTTTTGATGTTTCTCATAAAAAGCAGAGGTTTTAGCCAAAAAAAAAAACCTTCGAAAATCTGCCGGGATTGGGGGGGGGGGGGTCATTGGTGAAAAATTTGCCGGGATGCGGCGGGTTAAAGGCTTAACAAAATGTTTTAGGGGCTGCAAGATTAAGTAAAAAAAGGGGGAGGGGGGAGACGTACCGATGGGTATAGTGCAAACTATTTAATGCGTTCTGCACCAAGCCAAACTAAACTGAAAATCATATCATGGTAACAAAAATGAAGGAATAATTGCTTGTATACAGAAAAGTAAAATCTTTCAGGGGTAATTAAAATCAGATATTGGTTAAAAGGAAGTCAGTATAGTTGTTGGTGATCAACCCTAGTTAGTCTGGCCAAGCAGACCCTTCAATCACAGACAAGCAACTGTCCCTGCAAGGGCGTCCCACATGTGAACCAATGTTCCCTTGCGCCTGACAGCACCTCGCCATACCAAGCCGCGGGGGAAAAAGTATAGGCTTGGTTCCTGGATGGATGCCGCATTTGCGTCTCCACCCATTTAACATGGGATCATCGCAGGCTCCACTTTGTATATATAATGGTTTGGAAGTTGTTATAATAAACTAAACAGGGCACCATACTGAGGCGGTCAGAGGTGGGTGCGGCATCTCTCAGTGATAACAAACACATCAGTATGGAAAAGAAATATGTGTAAAAGTTAGGGAATTAAAGTGATATCTATATTCAGAAACGGAGCAAACAGAGAAAAAAGGTTACTTCATTATCATCACAAGGAGAAAGTTTTTGTTTGTGTAATGATAATGAAACAGATAAAAGAAGGAAGATCGGAAGTACTTTGTATTATAAAATGTCAAACGAATACAGTTATACCAGTCTTGATATCCCACAGACGTAAACCCTTCACTTCAAGACGTTTCCCCCTTACCTAAATACTGTAATAACGTTTTGTGGCCACTACATTATATTTTAATGCAACCTCTCCACAGTCACCCCACAGAGGTAAGCAATGTTCCACCTGACAGCCACGTGACATGTAAATTACAGCTAACTGCTCGTCAGTGAATAAGCTACAGGCTCTGTACAATAATCCAAGTTTCTGTGGAGCGGTTTTAGTAAGTGAGCTAACATGAGAATCCAGCTGAGGGTATTGTTACGTGAAACATCGAGAATTTCATTACTTTTAGAGGTAGGATATCTTAGTAGCATTGGTAATATAGGAATCAGGCAATATCTGTCTAACAGTGAGCTGTGTGTATTTGTTTTTTCTAGCATTAAATGAAATAACGTTATATAGTCCTCAATCGGTGATCTTAGATAAATCTTGATTTATGGAGACTGCTGTACTGAGTTGCAAGTTAGACATTAAACTTTGTGTATCGGTGTTCAGATTCAAAGGAACTGTGAAGAGTCATTTGCATGTGACTGAAGGGGAGTATGGGTGATAGATAAGAAATCATTAATATGAATTAGGAATAGGGCTGGAGTCAGGACTGATCTGTCACGAATCAAATTCGCGACATTTCCCTTTTGTGAGAAGCCACGAACTATTAGTGGAAAACTCACTGTTTATCGTTCAGTTAACCGCTCATTCGGACGGAAGCTTTGTCAAATCAATTTGTCAGTGTCATAAGTGATCGTCCTTGTGTGAGACATTGGCGCTTCCGCTGAGTGATTTGTTTTGAGCGCGTTTCGCTCACTCGACCGTTAGAATAATGCGGCCTAGTGCTCTGCTTTTCTTTCCCACGACTTATTCAGTCCAGTTGTTGCTGTGACGGATAGAGGTCCTGTGCCAGCAGTGTGAGAGGTCAGCTAGTACCCAAACTCCACTTCACAGTTCTCAGTACTCCCATCTTTAGTTCAGCTTTGGGTGATACGCAGCATTCATCGACTAGTATTTCCTTCTTGTATTTTCCTAGTCTTAAGAGTTTAGTTAAGGTGTTTTTCCTAGGCGTAAGTATTTAGCTTTTGCGTGAGTGAGTGAGTGCGATCTCATTAATTTGATTTTGAATTGTAACGTTAAATTTATTTTTTTTGTAATCAATAAATTTAACAGTTCTTTTTCTTGAGCTTAATGTAATGTAAACTCTTGTTTCATTTCTCCATAATTAAGCTTATTTTCCATATAGCTCCTAGCTTGCATAAACGTTTGCTATTCATAACTGGTACTTAGACCAGTCTTGTTGTATTAACTTAAAATCCGTTGTGCCACCTAGGAGTTAAGCATCAGCAAGAACCTGATATTATAATTAGTATTAGTTATTTATTGTCAGGGGTGAAGTAACTTTCTCCAGAGGCTAACAGTACTAATTCAGCATTTGTGAGTAATTAGTCTCTGCTGTGTACTGTTGAGAAAATTTATAAATTCTCGTTCTTAGAGAATCGTGCACAAGCCAGCGTAAAGTAATCGTTGCTTGATGTAGCAAGACAATCATTGTCTCTGCTGTTCAATATTATTGAATATTATTATCATTTTAAATAATATAAGCATTAATTTTAAAAACCCGTGATATTTTAAAAACCCCGTGACAATTGGCGACCTCATTCCAGGATATTACCTCCTAGCTCTAAAGCTATTCACGAGATAGTGCTCACTCGTTCATATTTAGGTATTTATAATTAAAGTTTATAGGCACAAGTTTACTGGTGGTTACCGTTAATTTAGTAAGTGAATTTTTGCTTTATTAATCAATAGAGTACTTAACTCTAGTTTATTCTTGGTAACACCAGACGATTTTATTCGCTTTTGGGTACGCGCTATACCCATTGTGTTAATTATTGAGTCTTCTCAGTTATTTGCAAATTTTGTTTTATTTTTGCCAGTTAACTAGATAAGACTGGTCACCACTAGCTTGTGTCTGTACTCTTTACTTGTGTTTATTAGTATTCGTTTGCGAAGCAGTCAGTACTCAGTTTCGTTTGCTTAATAAGCTAGCATCATGGCAGCCAGTGCTTATGTACAGGAACCCAAAGATATGGGTCTCACACACCCAGAGAAAATACAGAGTTACGTTCTCTCCCGGTTTAATTACAAGCAAGAACGTGAGAAAGATGCTCGTGAAGAGCGTAGAATCCAACGCAAACACGAGCGAGAACAGCGTGAGGAACGCGAAAAGGAGCGCGAACACGAGCGAAAACAGCACAAACTCGACTTAGAACACGTGCGGGAACAACGTGAATATGAACGTGCCGAACGTGAGGCACGAGAAAAACATGAACTTGAAGTGCTGAAGCTCAAGCGAGATTCCTTGGCTTCAGACACATCTGCTGCAGTTGGTCAAAGCTCCACAAGCGTCCTCCCTGCACATGTCCTGGCGACCCCACGGATCAAGCTTCCTTCATACAAGGAAAGCGAGCGAATCGAGCCGTACATAGCTCGTTTTGAGGACATGGCAGACATGTATCAACTGGATGAGGCAGCTAAGCGGCTTCAGTTTCTTAGCTTATTTGAGGGCTCTGCCCTCGATATTCTCCACAGAATTCGTGGAGACAATCTCACATATGAAATGATGAAAGCTGCACTCATTAAGGCGTATGGTCTCACAGTAGACGACGCCAAAGTTCAGTTCATGCGAGCTCGTCTCCAAGACAAGGAGACAGCTGTTCAGTTCCTTGATCGTCTCACAGCTTACTTAAATGAGTGGATGGAGAAAGATGAAACTCCTTCCACACATGAGGGGATAATTGACCTTATGCTGCGTACACAGCTAGAGAGGTCATGGCCTGCTGAGCTCATAGCACAGCTTAAGATCTGCCAGGTGAAAGATGCCAGCCAAATGGCAGAAAAGGCTGACACATTCTTTACTGCATACGGGTATCAAACTCGTAAGCAAAACACCTGGAACAGAAAACCTGATAAATCTGGGAAGCCGTCTCAGACTGAATCCCAGCACCAAGGCCGTTCTCAGAGTAATGGCCAAGGTGCAAACAAACCGCAGCGGCGACTCGAGGCTATGGAAGACCCGAGTTTGCACAAGGATTCTCAGCTCCCCGATACTAATATAAGTACTGTAGGTTAAGGGGGAAGTTGAGAGGCGACTCGAGGCTATGGAAGACCCGAGTTTGCACAAGGATTCTCAGCTCCCCGATACTAATATAAGTACTGTAGGTTAAGGGGGAAGTGAGAACTCCGCAGAGGCGACTCAAGGCTATGGAAGACCCGAGTTTGCACAAGGATTCTCAGCTTCCCGGTACTAATATAAGTACTGTAGGTTAAGGGGGAAGTTCGAGAGAGAACTCCGCAGAGGCGACTCGAGGCTATGGAAGACCCGAGTTTGCACAAGGATTCTCAGCTCCCCGATACTAATATAAGTACTGTAGGTTAAGGGGGAAGTGAGAACTCCACAGAGGCGACTCGAGGCTATGGAAGACCCGAGTTTGCACAAGGATTCTCAGCTCCCCGATATTAATATAAGTATTGTAGGTTAAGGGGGAAGTGAGAACTCCGCAGAGGCGACTTGAGGCTATGGAAGACCCGAGTTTGCACAAGGATTCTCAGCTCCCCGATATTAATATAAGTACTGTAGGTTAAAGCACAGGTTGAGGACCCGTGTGCAGTTCGAGGCTATGGAAGACCCGAGTTTGCACAAGGATTCTCAACTTGCCGACACTAATCGTGTGCTATAATTAATGGCGACCTCAAATGTACGAAGCTTAGGCTGTCACTTGTATTTTTTGGCCAGAGCGTATTTTTCGTAGCAAGTACTGATTGCTAGGCAGAGAGAGTAATTGTAACTTAATAAGAATTTTGTCTCACTGACACTTTTGATGCTCCATCTTAATTGGTTTTGCAGGTACAGCAATGGGTGTAGCAGTTTTGCTGTGCGGCCCAGCTGATCGTCTGCCACAAGCTGCCGCCTCTTCTCCTCTGCCTTCGTCGTCGTCATATTATTATTTATTGTGTCATTTTACACGTAGGTACAGTTACACTACAACTGTCACACCTACACCGTGTATTACATACACCACGCTACGCAACAATTAGTTGTCAGTGTAAATGTAGCAAATTTTTGCTCAGTTTGACCTGAGTACAGGATTTTCACCGTCGTCACGGAGTTTTTCCCTCAAGCTTGCTTCTATTAACGTAAATACGAGGTTTTTTCGCTCACTGGCGACTGTGACTTTCTCCTGTAGCAGGATACCACACACACCACAGTGTGAATCTTGTGTGACTGAGTTAGGATTTGTACATATATATATATATCCACAAATTTTTTCCCATAAGGAAAAAATTTAATTTTGTAGGGGTGTAATGTCACGAATCAAATTCGCGACATTTCCCTTTTGTGAGAAGCCACGAACTATTAGTGGAAAACTCACTGTTTATCGTTCAGTTAACCGCTCATTCGGACGGAAGCTTTGTCAAATCAATTTGTCAGTGTCATAAGTGATCGTCCTTGTGTGAGACATTGGTGCTTCCGCTGAGCGGTTTGTTTTGAGCGCGTTTCGCTCACTCGACCGTTAGAATAATGCGGCCTAGTGCTCTGCTTTTCTTTCCCACGACTTTTTCAGTCCAGTTGTTGCTGTGACGGAGAGAGGTCCTGTGCCAGCAGTGTGAGAGGTCAGCTAGTACCCAAACTCCACTTCACAGTTCTCAGTACTCCCATCTGTAGTTCAGCTTTGGGTGATACACAGCATTCATCAACTAGTATTTCTTTCTTGTATTTTCCTAGGCATAAGTATTTAGCTTTTGCGTGAGTGAGTGAGTGCGATCTCATTAATTTGATTTTGAATTGTAACGTTAAATTTATTTTTTTTGTAATAAATAAATTTAACAGTTCTTTTTCTTGAGCTTAATGTAATGTAAACTCTTGTTTCATTTCTCCATAATTAAGCTTATTTTCCATATAGCTCCTAGCTTGCATAAACGTTTGCTATTCATAACTGGTACTTAGACCAGTCTTGTTGTATTAACTTAAAATCCGTTGTGCCACCTAGGAGTTAAGCATCAGCAAGAACCTGATATTATTATTAGTATTAGTTATTTATTGTCAGGGGTGAAGTAACTTTCTCCAGAGGCTAACAGTACTAATTCAACATTTGTGAGTAATTAGTCTCTGCTGTGTACTGTTGAGAAAGTTTATAAATTCACATTCTTAGAGAATCGTGCACAAGCCAGCGTAAAGTAATCGTTGCTTGATGTAGCAAGACAATCATTGTCTCTGCTCTTCAATATTATTGAATATTATTATCATTTTAAATAATATAAGCATTAATTTTAAAAAACCGTGATATTTTAAAAGCCCCGTGACATGATCCATGTGGCAATCCGGGATTAATGGAGTGGAAATTGGAATATAAATCATCTACTTTTATGTTTCTGTCACTGAGATGTAAGGAAATCAGTGGAAGAAGAGATGATTCTGTAGGCCATAAAAAGGGAGGTTGGATAGCAGGGAACGGTGGCACACTCTGTCAAAAACTTAATTCATATCAAGGGCTACTGCATGGGTATCTCTATGTTCGTCAATTAACTGATGGATGGTATGAGTCAAGAGAGTGTGTGCATCAACAGCGGATCTTCTGTGGCGAAAATCACAGTCTGTCACTAATTATGTTGTTGGATTCAATATGTTTAAGAATGTGCTGGTTAATTACAATCTCAAAAACTTTATCAAGAGAAGATGATAGCCAATGGTCTGTTATCAGTGGGGTAAAGGGAACTTGCTTTCTTCGGAGTAAAGGGAACCTGCTTTCTTCGGAGTTGGGTGGATATTGGCTTGTTTCCAAGAGTTAGGGAATGAAAAAGTACGTATGCAGAGTCTCAGTATTTTAGCTACAACATGAGCAAATCGTGGGGAACACTTTTTCAAAACGATTGGAGGTATTCAGTCCTGCCCTGGAGCTTTGTTGGTTGGTATATTGTCTAGGATGGATTTAACGTACCTAGTCTGTATCTTAGATACGTGAAATCCATCCTAGACAATTTACCAACCAAAAACGCTGTGTTTTATTTTACAACTGTTGTTGCCTTGTCTTCTTGTTTGAAGAATATTAATAACACATTATTTGCTAATTATTAGGATGGCATTTCTTTTCCAGCTGTCAGGCGAATTTGTCAGATTAGAGAATCCGGTATAGTAAAGGAATGCATTAATAATAGTAATAATAATAATAATAATAATAATAATAATAATAATAATAATCCCTTGTGGTAAGTGGGGGCGCTCACCATCCACTCACTCGATGTAGTGCTGCTCTCGGGTGTCTGTCCTTTCCTTTCCCCCTCCTTTCTTTTTTTCCCTCCTCTTCTGTCGTTACTTCATTCTTTCCTCGTCCTTGTGCCTCCGGGTAACTTTACACTCCCATTTATATGTTTCCTTCATTCTTTCCTCTTCCTTTTGCTTTTGGGTGACTCTACAGTCACTGAGTGACAAGCAAGATGGTTTCCTGTACACCAGGAAACCATTTACTACGCTGGGTGGTAACCATATATCTAAATTATGGCGCCTAGTGGTTTAGTGGGTAATCACGACACTCCAATCGGATTGAGCCAGTGAAGGTTTATATCCAAGGGTTGGTTGGGGTTTATTGCTCATGTAATGCCACTCAAGGAAGAGTGAGGCTGGTCACTCTCATCTTAAATGTCAGGGCCAACTTGCCTAGCCCCGAGCTCCTAAGCTCCTCGTGGGGCAACGTAGGATTGGATGATGGATTATTCCATCCATGGATGGATGGAATAATAATTATAATAATCATCATCATCACCATCATCATCATCATCATCATCATCATCATTATCATTTATCACTGGAACAGTTGCCAGTAATTTAAATGAGAATAATATAAACATGTATTTCAGTTTTTTTTGCCTGTTACATGCACAGTAATTGCAGATAATGACCAACAGTCGCAACTTGCTGTAGGTGCCATTGGAAATTATTGTAGCCTTTGGGCACTGCAGGAAAATACAGATAAAACTAAAGTCATAGTATTTTATAGGGGTAAGATAATAAATGGGCATCTAAGTGAATGGTTCACGATCGGTGTGGGCGTGCGACAAGGTTATGTCCACATGGTTGTTCAATGTATTCATGAATGGGGTGATGAGAGAAGTAATAACACGAGAAGTGGAGAGAGGGATGGCGTTGGAAATGAATGGTGATGGATGGAATATCTCAAATTTGTTGTATGCTGATGATGCAGTACTGCTTGCTAGTACCGGACAAGAATTTGGTAGGCTAGTGCAGAGTTTTGCTGACGTTTGTGAGCGTCGAGCCTCGAGAGTGAATGTAGAAAAGAGTAAAGTGATGGTTATTGAGAGAGAAGGTGACTCCCAGTGCGATCTTACAGTGAATGGAGAGAGACTGGAATTGGTGAGAGAGTTGAAATACCTGGATAAAATGTGCAAAAGGAGTTGAAAGTAGAGCGACACAAGGAAGAAAAGTAGCTGGTACAATGAAGGCCTTGATAAGAAGCAGAGGCTTGAGTGATGCCGCTGCACGAGGCTTACATGAAGGAGTGTTAGTGCCAGCTTTAACATATGGATGTGAGACTGTAGTGTAACATGAAAATGAAAGGTCAAGTGTAAGAGCAGTGGAGATGGGACTGCTGAGGAATGAATGTGATGTACAGAAGGTGGATAGGACACGAAATATTGTGATTCATGAAAGATGTGGAGTGAGGAAGTACATGGACACCAGAATTGAAAAGAGTGTACTGAGATGGTATGGTCATGTGAAGAGAATGGATAACAATAGAATGGTGAAAAAGGTATATCTGAGCGATTTTGAGGGAGGGAGGAGGCGAGGTAGGCCAAGGAGAAGGTGGAGAGATAAGGTGGATGGGTGTGTGAGGAAGAGAGGTTTGGAAGTCGGTGAGGCTAGTGAACTGACAAGGAATTGAGCTGGCACGATGAATGTTGTGAGGAGAAGTGCATGATCAGGGATTTGGCACCTCTTTTTAACGCGGCAGCGTCCGGATTGACTCAATCGGATACGTTTATGTGTGGCTACAGAATGTGGTGAATGTTTTTGGCGTATCCGATAAAGCCAGGATTCCGGGGACTTGAATGATGAGTGAATGGAAGCGTGGGCCCATTGGATTGGTCAAACTTAGGCTGTCTGGACGTTGCTACTCCTCACCCTGCCCTATGGTGAGAAAGGAGATCCGGATGATGATGGTGATATACTATGGTACTTAAATTGGTTTAGGCTATGTTAAATTGGATTAAGTTGAATTATTTTAGGCATAGAGCAGTAAATTATGTTAGATTTGTGTAAAATATATTAAATAATCCTAGCTTAGGCCATCTTTGGTTATATTTCATTAGGTTATGTTAGCTTAATTTTCAGCCACTCAGTATGTACACCAACCAAGGGCATTATCGGACCCAAACGCCGTTGTGGTCAGCACCACATCTATTATATTCCGTAAAAAATCCTCATACAGTTAAAACAATTGAGAAAATCACCATTCTATCCTCGGCTTCCTCCTTAATAAGCAGTGAATGGTGCAGCTGAGGACACCATGGCCACACCTCAAGACCATACCTGCTTCTTATTATTATTTGTGTTGTCTGAGACCATGATACAAAACACAGCAGTAAATATTAGAATAAAGTTCATTTGAAATCCAAGGGCTCCAGGGTCACCTCTGTCATAATATACAAGACGTAAGCATAAGCAAGGACTCCACGTTAAGGCCACATCTGTATTTGTACAATAAAATAACCTGCAGTAGAAGTCTCACCGGGAGTAGAAACCTCTCTTTCTCTCTAACTTAACCTCTATCCACATCTTTTCCTTTTCCCACTCCTTTTACCACACTTTCTCCCCCTTCCCTATCCTTCCTCTCCTCTCCCCTAACTTCACTTCTGGCCTGCACACACACAACCTCCAGCAGTTTTCGCTTAATGGGTCTGAAATGTAGGTAAGAGGGAGGGGGAGGGGGAGAGATGAATGGGAGAGAGGGAAAGGGGAGGGGAAAGTGGAGAGAGGAGGAGAGAGAGTGCTGGGGGAGACAAGAGAGTTAAAAGACAATTACAATGGATGTAAAACAAATTTTAGACGGCGAAGGAGTAAAAAAAAAAATGAAGGGATAGGGGATAGAAAGACAGAGATAAAAATGAGAGACTATGTAAGAAAATAGAGAGAGAGAGAGAGAGAGAGAGAGAGATCCACTGCCGCTCTCTCCTACTTTCCGTCCCACCTGTCTTCCCTCAATCACACTGCCTCCCAATTTCCCTCATTTACTTCCCTAACCCGCCATCTAATCGTCTATTCCTCTCCCTCTTGCACCTGCAGTCTCCCTTCTTGCTTGACTTTCCCATTTCCTCTTCACCCAATCACCAATTTCCCACCGTTACCTTCTTGCACTCCTTCGCGCCTTGTTCCTTTCCTCACTCAGTATGTAGATCAGTGGATGATACCTTTCATTCCTACTTATCAGTCTGTACATACTTGAACAACAAGTTTCATTATTCACAGAGTAACATTCGTCCAGAACATTATTTACTTTCTAAAAGCGTTTTGTCAGTTTTTTTATTTTATTTTATTTTATTTTTTTGCATACGCAGTGTGTCCTCTTTCGCAGCCAGTCAACAACGTCTGGTATTATTGATTTCCCGTAGCCATCTAAACCTCTATGATTAAGCTTGGAGAAACCTACTATATAAAACGGTTTTCACGATCCTCCTTTATATAAAAACATTATAGTTTGTGTTCTTGATTCCTCCTAATGATTTTGATAAAAATAAAGGCAAATCATTCCTTGTCAAAATATAATAAAGCTCCTTTGGACATTACAGAAAACTACATTCACTTGCAGTTCGCTCAGAAATCATCTGTTTTCACTCACTGACTCATTCACTTTTATCACTGTTACATCCATTCCCAGATCATACCTCCTTAATCATACAGACCACTAACAGTCACAGACCTGCCTTGGACACAGTGATTCATTACTTTCTAACAAAGGCCTGTGTCACATGCATCGACTATTAATTCGTCATCTTTAACAAGTACTGTATATCTCCCTTATTCGCAGCTTCCAATAATCTAGTTCTTTTTTTTCTGCGGCAACCAGCAGTCATTTATAACCCCGTAACTCATTAACTCATCACATACCTCAACCGCATTACTCGTTCCGAGTTACCCACTGTGAGACTACTGTACTGTATAGATGGACCAAGATGTGAGTGGAGTGTTGTACCCGTCAGTGTTAATACTCTTCACACACGCCATCGTCCCCAATATCCCTCAGTCTCTCATAACTTGCCCTGGCTCCTCCCAGTCTCCACTACTTTCCCCAGCCTCCTGCACTCCGCATCACTTCCCTCAGCCTCACGTAGCCTTCACTCACCAACTTAGCTTCTCTCAACCTCTCCGAGCTATTTGCTTTTGTAATTACCTTTTCATCCTTAGGGATATATATATATATATATATATATATATATATATATATATATATATATATATATATATATATATATTGTTACATAGCCTATGATTTCATCATCCTTTGTGTAATTTTAACGCACAGTATGCTGCATGTTTGATCACGAGCGTGTTCTGCCTCAGTCCCCCCCTTCTACCGTTATAGTAGAGTAAGTCGTTCTCTCTGTTATTCCGAGTGGGATTTTCAGCTCTTTGTCCCCATGGCTTCATTTGCGCGTCCTTCTTACAAGTTGTATCAAGCTCTGCTGGCCCCTATATAATGAGCTCAGTCTCTGCATCATTGCCACTTAGATCTGCTCCTCATTTTGTTCACATCTCTGTCCTCCCCTGTACAGATATTATTATTGTGAGTGCTCAAGAAATCTCCAAACATCTAGCAGCTGTGTGTAATTTGAGTATTTTTTTTTTTTTTTTTTTATGTGTCCGACTCTGGGCATAGGCTTCACAGCCTGCTATCAAGGCCCAGCAATAACTGTTATTGCATTTTTTCTTGTACTGTGTAGCATAGGGTTGATTCTTGGGCCTGGTGAGGTCTTTTTGATTGATGTGGGGTTTTATATCAGTCATTTTAAATAATATTTTGTATCTGTAATTATTTATCTTGCATTAACTGAGCATTACCTTGTGTATTTTTATTTTATCAGGGCTGACTTAGATAAATTTACTCTTGCTAATTTCGTGTTAATAGAGGCTATTGCAGTTAACCATATATTTAACCTATTTTTTGCCATTACATTATCCTCATGAGTCATGAATGTTTTGTTGTTAGTTTGAGCATTAAACTTTAACTTGTAATTTTACCTAACTCTTTTATTTTGAACCTGGACCTTTACGGGACAGCAGTGATTTTTAGTATTCTCACTTAAAGTGTACATTATCTTTCTCTGTTCCGTAACATAAATTTGGCGACCTCTTATCAGGATATTCAGGATATTATCATAAGGATATTGCTCGATATTTTGTGACTGTTACTTATTAATTATGTCTACTATTACTACACTTGATGAAGCCAAAGATTTTTTGTCAAATGTGCAAACAGTGTGTGATATAGAAAACAGAACAAAGAATGAACTTAAGCTTGTTGCTCAACAATTGGGAATTGCTGTTCGCTCTCATCATTCTAAAGATCAAATTGTTGACATGATTAATGAAAGCTTGTTTAATGTAACTCCTCCAAATGAGCAAACGCAGATTGAATTAGCTAAGTTACAGCTAGCCCTGCAGGAAGCTCAGGCTAAGGAGGCGGAGTCTCGTGCTAAGGAGGCGGAGGCCCGTTCTAAGGAGGCTGAGGCACAAGTTGAAATTGCTAGGATTCAGGCAGACCATGAGTATCGCATGAAACAAGGTGGAACTGGATCATCTAGCTCTGATGATTTTGATGTGGCTAAAAATGTTAAACTTGTCCCTCCTTTTAATGAATCTGATTTAACAAAGTATTTTCAGTTGTTTGAGAGGGTAGCTACAGGTTTTAATTGGCCCAAAGAGTATTGGCCAGTACTCCTTCAAACTGTTCTCACCGGTAAAGCTCAAGTAACTTATGCATCTTTGCCTCAGGATCAATCTGATAATTTGGTGTAGTTAAGAGCTTGATTCTTAAGGCCTATGAGCTTGTTCCTGAAGCCTATAGAGTAAAATTTAGGACAACTTACAAGCAAGATAAGCAATCCCATGTTGAGTATGCAAAAATCAAAGAAGATCTGTTAGAGCAGTGGTTAAATTCTAAGAATGTGGATTCTGATTTTGACAAATTTAAGCAGATGATTTTGCTGGAGGACTTCAAAAGGTGTATTTATAAAGATGTAAGCCTGTATCTTGATGAGAAAAGAATAGATAATTTGTCTGATGCTGCAGTTTTAGCTGATGAGTATGTTCTCACTCACAATAGATATTCTAGAGAAAAAGGGAAAGCTGAGAGTAAGTACGTTGCCTCTACTCAGAGTACAGGTAACAGGAAAGAAAATAAAGATGATGTTTCTCAGGAAGTAAATACCAGCTTCACCTCTAGATTTCAGAAAAGTAAATGTACTTATTGTAGTAAGCTTGGTCATACTACGGAGAGATGTTTCAGGAGACAGCGTGATGTGAATAAAAAGGAGTCTTTAAATATTCAGTCAATTGGTCTAGTGTCCACTCTTGAGAGTTCCCAGAATTCTTTAACTGAGTTAACTGAACCTGCTTTGAGGGGTAACTTAAATTCTCATGATGGAGCTCCTCTTTTGAGCAGTAACGTGGGTGACACTCTCAAGAGTTCATGTGCTAATTTCCTGTCTGATGGTTTTGTCAGTCCTCTGGACAGTAATGACAGGAAATCAGTTAAAATATATCGTGATACAGGTGCTTGCCAATCCCTTATGCTGACCAGTGTTCTAGACTCTAATGTTAATTCCTCTGATGAAACTGTAATCTTACAAGGTGTAGGGAATAATTACTTCTCTGTCCCTCTGTGCAGAGTGAATTTAGAGTCTGGTTTTGTTAATGGTTCCGTTATGGTTGGGTTGGTTGAGACACTCCCAATGTCAGGTGTAACTTTCTTACTTGGAAATGATATTGGTGGAAGTCAAGTGTGTCCAGCTCCTCAGTTGTCTAGTGAGCCAGTGGCTGCGGCCCAGGATTGTGATGTCCCTGATGTGTTCCCTGCATGTGCTGTCACTAGGTGATTTAGAGGATAATGATGATGATGATGTTATCCTAGCTGACACTTTTCTTGCTAATTTGGACCACTCACAAGATGAGGCAGTACCCCGTAGTGTTGATAATTTGTCTCGTCAAGAGTTGGTTGAGTTGCAGGTTGCTGACCCTGAGTTGAAAGGTCTAGCTAACTCTGCTTACAGTGAGGAAGAGTCAGCCGGTGCTTCTACTTGTTATTATGTAAAGTCAGGAGTACTTATGAGGAAGTGGAGACCCCCAACAGCATCAGCCGACTGTGAATGGGAGGTTGTACATCAAGTTGTCATCCCTCGTGTTGGTAGGCAGGATATCATTAGAGTGGCTCATGATTCCAGTTTGGCAGGACACCTTGGAGTGAGGAAGACTGTGGCACGCATTTTGAAACACTTCTACTGGCCAGGTATCTTCAGGGATGTTTCCTGGTATTGTAAGTCTTGTCACACCTGTCAAGTTGTGGGGAAGTGTAATCAGACCGAAAAGGTTGCACCTCTAGTTCCCATTCCCCTTTTTGAGGTGCCTTTCACCCGTGTGTTGGTGGATATTGTGGGCCCTCTTCCTAAGACTTCTTCAGGATTTTCTTATGTGTTGACCATGATTGATATGGCTACTCGTTATCCTGAAGCCATTCCACTTAGAAATATCTCAGCAAAGAACGTGGTTAAGGAAATGCTAGGGTTCTTCACCAAGTTTGGTCTGCCCAAGGAGGTACAGTCCGACCGGGGAAGTAATTTCATGTCAAACGTTTTCAAGCAGTCTCTGAAAGAGTTGGGCATCACCCAGATCACGTCTTCAGCTTACCATCCCCAGACCCAAGGAACGTTGGAGAGATATCATCAAACACTCAAATCGATGCTCAAGAAATGCTGTTTGGAACATCAGAAAGACTGGGATAAAGGTCGTTCTCTCTGTTATTCCGAGCGGGATTTTCAGCTCTTTGTCCCCATGGCTTCATTTGCGCGTCCTTCTTACAAGTTGTATCAAGCTCTGCTGGCCCCTATATAATGAGCTCAGTCTCTGCATCATTGCCACTTAGATCTGCTCCTCATTTTGTTCACATCTCTGTCCTCCCCTGTACAGATATTATTATTGTGAGTGCTCAAGAAATCTCCAAACATCTAGCAGCTGTGTGTAATTTGAGTATAACTGTTATTGCATTTCTTCTTGTACTGTGTAGCATAGGGTTGATTCTTGGGCCTGGTGAGGTCTTTGTGATTGATGTGGGGTTTTATATCAGTCATTTTAAATAATATTTTGTATCTGTAATTATTTATCTTGCATTAACTGAGCATTACCTTGTGTATTTTTATTTTATCAGGGCAATCAATCAATCAATCAATCATTTCCTGTGGCACCCTCGGGGATGCATAGGGCCTCGATGAACTCACACCACCACATCCTATCTTGTGCTAACTCCTCAAGTTACTCTTGCTAATTTCGTGTTAATAGAGGCTATTGCAGTTAACCATATATTTAACCTGTTTTTTGCTATTACATTATCCTCATGAGTCCTGAATGTTTTGTTGTTAGTTTGAGCATTAAACTTTAACTTGTAATTTTACCTAACTCTTGTTTTGAACCTGGAACTTTACGGGACAGTAGTGATTTTTAGCATTCTCACTTAAAGTGTACATTATCTTTCTCTGTTCCGTAACTATATATATATATATATATATATATATATATATATATATATATATATATATATATATATATATATATATATATATATATATATATATATACCTAACCTTTTCCAGCTGATATATAGCACTGACTGTCTCCTATAACTTCTTACTCTATCTCTTGCAGTTTTTAAGGGCGACGACATCTTTTGCACATATGCTTGTTGAACCCAAACGACTAGTGGCAGGTGGTGGCGACCATCATTCACATGCTTGACGTAGTGCTACCTACTTGCTTCTTTTTTTTTTTATGTCTTTCTCTTTTCTCCTTTCTCCTGTCCTTCCTGCCACATTTTCTTACTCTTCAGATGGCTATTGACTGAGTGAAATTCGTTATGACTGTTAGCACCCCAAGAAACAGTTCCAACACTGGATTGTTACCATTAAACCAAATAACAGGGTGATATGGGGCCTACTATAGTGTCTCTGTTAATTAGATGGAGAGAAGCAAATGCAGCCTCTACCCAGGAACCAAACCCCAACCTTTTCCCCGAGCATTGCTGTGGCGAGGCGCTGTCGGCCGCAGGAGAAAATCGGTTCACTGCAAGGCATGGCTCTGCACTGTCGGTTGCATGCTCGCCAGGATGGCTCAACAATAAGGAAGACAACCAAATAGTTCATGGAGCACAGAGGAGGCCTTTTCTATAATGGGAAGACACAATTCATTAACAAGTTTCAAGTCAGCCCTTTTTTTATTATTTTTTATTTTAATACAGACATGTGGTACTGAAGCAGTTAATCTCTGTTCCTTGATTCCTTTATTCGCTTTCTCTGAAGATATAAAATCATCGGCTGTTCTATGTCACCTTCCTTCTTCAAGCTGTCACGCTGTATTATAGTTTCATTCCCCACCCTCATCAGCATTATTATTCTCATATTATTTTACAATATAAATGCGAGAAATAGAATCCTAAAGGGGTTTAGAATCCAGATGTGAAAACTGGCGTCTTAAAGTACATCATATTCTTTTAATATTCAAATCTTCCACATTTTCGCCTCTCTCCATCTCAGGCATACATCAGGCACACAATAAGGGTTTTCATTTGTAAACTCGTTCTCGTCTAACTTGTCAAGTTAAAACTTGAAAATCTGGGCAATGGTGTCATGTACATACTTTGATATATTTCTCACACTCATTTTTACTCTTTCTTAGTTTTCATACCTAGACTTCTATACCTCGCTTTCACATACATTCATTTTTTTATTTCGAGGGAAACAGTATTATCATTCCTCCTCATCTGCTTCTCTCGACGCTGATCCTGCCGCCCACCACCCTACCGCCATCACTAGTCTTTCGTTCCCCGTCTCATCATTCACCCCTTTTCCCCAACCTCGTTTCAGATGGCGCCACTGGAACTTTTTAATGTGCTTGCTGGTCGAGGTTCTCCCGCCTTGCCTCTTGTCTTGCTTTCTCTCTCTCTTTCTCTCTCTTTCTTTGTGTGTGTGTGTGTGTGTGTGTGTGTGTGTGTGTGTGTGTGTGTGTGTGCAAAATCTTGCCTGCTTTGCTAAATTCGTATGCTGAGTCATGATGGTCAGTCACTTTCAGGTGGATCAAATCATCTGATGATGCCAAAAATGTACGGTAATAGCTGAAGCTTTTGTTGTCGCTTAGTGTTGGTAGCACTGATTTTCGGCAACTGATGATAAGAGATCAAACCAACACCGAAAAAAAAAAAAAAGTCGAAGGCAGCAGAAATGTAAGCTTTCTAGTGTCATCAGAGGCTTGTCTTCTCAGTAGTTTAGGTTGATGATATAAGTGTTATAGAAACTCTGAGAGATCTTTTCTACATGATAATAAAGGAGTCTTTAAATATTCAGTCAATTGGTCTAGTGTCCACTCTTGAGAGTTCCCAGAATTCTTTAACTGAGTTAACTGAACCTGCTTTGAGGGGTAACTTAAATTCTCATGATGGAGCTCCTCTTTTGAGCAGTAACGTGGGTGACACTCTCAAGAGTTCATGTGCTAATTTCCTGTCTGATGGTTTTGTCAGTCCTCTGGACAGTAATGACAGGAAATCAGTTCAAATATATCGTGATACAGGTGCTTGCCAATCCCTTATGCTGACCAGTGTTCTAGACTCTAATGTTAATTCCTCTGATGAAACTGTAATCTTACAAGGTGTAGGGAATAATTACTTCTCTGTCCCTCTGTGCAGAGTGAATTTAGAGTCTGGTTTTGTTAATGGTTCCGTTATGGTTGGGTTGGTTGAGACACTCCCAATGTCAGGTGTAACTTTCTTACTTGGAAATGATATTGGTGGAAGTCAAGTGTGTCCAGCTCCTCAGTCGTCTAGTGAGCCAGTGGCTGCGGCCCAGGATTGTGATGTCCCTGATGTGTTCCCTGCATGTGCTGTCACTAGGGCTAAGTCTAAAGTTACTGGTGATTTAGAGGATAATGATGATGATGATGTTATCCTAGCTGACACTTTTCTTGCTAATTTGGACCACTCACAAGATGAGGCAGTACCCCGTGGTGTTGATAATTTGTCTCGTCAAGAGTTGGTTGAGTTGCAGGTTGCTGACCCTGAGTTGAAAGGTCTAGCTAACTCTGCTTACAGTGAGGAAGAGTCAGCCGGTGCTTCTACTTGTTATTATGTAAAGTCAGGAGTACTTATGAGGAAGTGGAGACCCCCAACAGCATCAGCCGACTGTGAATGGGAGGTTGTACATCAAGTTGTCATCCCTCGTGTTTGTAGGCAGGATATCATTAGAGTGGCTCATGATTCCAGTTTGGCAGGACACCTTGGAGTGAGGAAGACTGTGGCACGCATTTTGTTACTGAGTGAGATTTGATATTAAGCAAATAACCAGAACGACTTAAGAAGAAACCGAGAATAACAATTCCAGTTCTCTAAAATTATTTATCCGTCTCGTTTCCCTTCTCGTATATTTCCATTAATCACCAGTTTTACCTCGTCCTTGATCACCTTAATTGAACTTATCACAAAGAACGTCCTCCGCCAAGTAAATAAAAAAAATCCTGGTTTTATCAGTGATACAAATTACATGGGCGTCATTATTTTAATGGAGGGGCTTTTTTCAGCTTAAGAGAGACCCGTCGGAAAAGTG
Organism: Coenobita brevimanus; assembly: GCF_032717465.1. Lineage (NCBI taxonomy): Eukaryota > Metazoa > Arthropoda > Malacostraca > Decapoda > Coenobitidae > Coenobita > Coenobita brevimanus. The sequence goes on from NC_136955.1 coordinate 35,996,576, forward strand.
GTCACAGGAAATCTCCATTAACCTTTTCAGCTGGAAAAAGTACACGTACGTTATAATATACATTGGCTGACGTCAGACGATTTTATTCAGCTAAAGTGCTACCTGTTTGGTGAAGGGTAATGAAGATTGTTTCATCCATTTCACTAACTGGTGTCTCGCAAGTTAAGTTAGCTGATTGTAGCAGTGGCCAGATTAAGAAAATTGATATATTTATCAGCTGGTAAGGAGCAGTTAATAAACACAGTAGCCTCCGTAGTTCAGGCATATACACTTCGCCAGTTAACTCATGCATGATGCAGTACTCATATTTGATGGAAATTTAGTTAGCGTAGCACAGGACGGAGTAGAGCCTTATAGTTGCCGATTATATTGATGTAGGACAATAATTTTGTGCTCCTCCCCCTACGTGTTTCATTCCAGCCTCACACTTCTCCACATGTATTCCTTTAGAACCTTCCCAAATCAGTACTATCATTACCATCACTCCATTGACCACGCTCCCCCCTGCTTACTGCATCATCACTATCAGTTCCAAGATCACCATCATAGTCACCATTATCTTCCCAACCATATATCTCTGTCACCTCACTTTGCCGCCATCATTACCATCAGTTCCGCCATTACTATCAAAATCATCACGGTCTTATTATCTCTGCCACTGCTACATTACTTCACTATCACCATCCCCAACTTTATTGCCACACATACCCAACATGACCACCACAATCATTATCATCAAGCCACCATCATTATCGCCATTACAACTACCATAACCTAACAGCCACCATCATTATCACTATCATTTCACCCACCTTCACGATTACCTGAACACGATCCTCATTATCACCTCATCTCTCCCCTTTCAGTTAAACACACCATCACCTCACACCAAACCCTCCATCAACCTTACCATTAATGAAGTAATCAATATATTCTCTGATGTGTTCTCTCACACACCTAAGACTAAAGAGCTGTCTCGTTTATAAAGTACGGGATGTTATTGTGGAGTCTTCACTCACAGTTTTTGCAATAACTTGTGATACCTCGGGTTTCACCGATACATCGTTAATACATTTCACTGTTTCTCTCACTTTTTTTTTTTTTTTAATGTGTTCGACTCTGGGCATAGGCTTCACAGTCTGTTCCCAAGGCCCAGTAGTCTTCCAACATACCATACACCTCCATGTCACCACTTCGGCGCGCTAACATCTTCCGCCTATATTGAATACATACTAGGTCTGTTTCATACAGGACTGGTGTACTAGTATCAACAGGGATGATTGAATGACATGTCGGCGGGACTTCAGGTAGATCAGTAGTGTGTGATTTTACGAAATTCACACCCTTAAACTCTTCCCTGTCCCAGCTGGGATTCGAACCTAGGTCCATTGGGACTGTAGACCCTAACTGTTTTACAGAATTAATGTCTGACCAACATCCATTCCATTTACATGATGTCTTTCCAGGTTATTCACTCAGGGGCATAAGCCAGTTAATTACAAGTCCTATATTTTGTAAACGTTGCCTCGGGACTCCTTCACTATGAAGGTGTAATATGGGACGTTCCTTGTTGATTTAACAGTAACTTGTGAAGGTATACTCACACCAAAAAGTTCTCGAAGCTCCGGCCACGATGAGAGTGAAAATGTACGTAGCATAGCTAGTCATCTCGGAATGGCTGGATTGCCTGATTCTGATGACGCACTTCCAGGCCACTACAGTGATGTCTACTGCATATCGCTGTATTAATCACTTCTGATGAAGTAAAGTGTCACAATATGCTCCTGGAAGCAGTTGTATTTTTGTGGCATAGTTGATTACTGATACTCCTAGTGTTACTATTAACCTGTGATTAAAAAATGTGTTGGAAATGAAGATGCAGGCACAGAGAGGTTAGGTGCCACATGTAGATATCAGGCCTCCATGAATCAACCTCCGTATATGATGCGCAATTCGGGACAATGCTGAGCGCTGCATCTAAACAGACGAGCTGCTGTAAGGGACCACGCATCACACTATCATTAGCTATTCCCGTAAGTCGGAGTCCTAGTATAAATTAATAATTCCGATATATAAGCATCGGCTCGGCCAACCCCAGACTACTTTACCCAGCTGAAGGGAGAGAACGTGCAGAGGTAATATATTTCCCTCACACTCAACCAAATAGCTATGCTACGGTGGAATCATTTAAATATTTATTACCGTTACACTGCAACACTTCCCTATGATATCTATGAATTATGACTATGGAGGGACAAAGACGAACATGGTATTATTTCGCCACAGTCATGGGATATGAGTCACTGGCAACCCTTCTATTCACCTAGAGAATGGTTAATCTGAGCCACCACCCGCAACATGCCACCTGCTACACATATTGAGAGCTGTTTCTAAACTCTTCGTTCCTATTTCTGCAAAATGCACACACACACACACACACACACATATATATATATATATATATATATATATATATATATATATATATATATATATATATATATATATATATATATATATATATATATAAGAGAGAGAGAGAGAGAGAGAGAGAGAGAGAGAGAGAGATTATGACTTTTTCTGCCCAGCTGTACGAATTATATGACCCATTTAGCCAAGAGAATGAATAAATTAAAGTCGTAGGTTCTGCACTGCAGAACATACTTTTTTTTTTTTTTATCGTTTCTCTTTTTGAACGCCTTAACCTATTGTCTGTATAATTATGATAGCAAAGATACAACTGAAGTCGATGGAAAGAGCACATATATAATGTATTTCACCATCACATAATATATACAATAAGTACATTTAATACAGTAAAAAAATGTTATTGTCTAATAGCTACCCACACATCTTCATAAGCATAAACATACTACCATAATTATGCTTTTCTTCAAATACAATCAACCTAGCCAGCTGCTGTCTTACTTTAGTGCCAATAGCTTCCTCTGTGATAAATTTCTTAATGTGATGTACCCTAATAATACTGTAGCAATGTGATATCAGTTTTATTAATTTGTGAACATGATTCTCCTCTAAGGAGGTGTCAAACGTATGGGTGTTTAGACAATCAAATAATCTCTGAATAGTAATGCTGTGCGAGATGTGTAACACAACTGTGGAAACAACTTGTGGCATAGGCTGTTTTTTTTTTTTTTTCTGCAAAATTTGAAAGCATTTCTCAGTTTCATGACAGATTTTAACTACACTCTCACTTGCATTGTGGAAGCCTCCCTGTCTCTCTTGCCAATACAAGTGCTCAAATAACAAAAGTATTTAGTTACTGAGTCCAGTGCTTCTTGAGAAGGAAGAGTCTTTTCTCGATCATTTAACATACTGTATCCAGTAATCTTGTAGATTTAGCACCAAGTCATATTTCATACCTGTGAAATATAATGTCATCTCTCTCTTCGATGAATTCCTGTGCCTAATTTTGCATCCGTAAGCTGAGCAGTGGACCATGGCACTTTATTTTCCGGATTCATGGTCTGATTTCAAACGCCGCGTGCGTCACAAGAGGTGCATAAACATGGCTGCCACTACATCAGCGCTGCCCTGGCGGCTGGCACACAAACTACGCTGAGCTACCCATGAGAAAGCCCCTCCATACTATAGAGCTCAGTGGGTGTCACATGCTGAGTGAAAGGAGACCTTCCTGTTTAAGAGTGCAGGCGACAGTACAGGTAAGAATAACAGCTGCCAAAGAACAAAATTGGATGTGGGCAGGTCACGTCCTATTCTGAAAAGGTAACATATGGAAAACCGGGATGTGTGTGTTGTAACCCAGAGATGAAGTGAAAGGATGAGGCAAACAGAAAACAGGGTAGGGAGATGATATTCCGAGATTACCTGTGGCTGAATGGAACAGGCTATCAGGGATGAGATCAGAGTGGAAAAAGGTCGTTGTGACCTTTATCCTGCAGTGGACTGACTCCCTGTTCTTCTCAAACTAATTCCTCTGTTATTTCTCTACCTCTGTCAGCAAGTATCCAACCATATACTGCTATTAAACTAAGAAGACAAATTCCACTATGATTACCCCACACTTCTATTTCCCCCATTTCCTAGTAAAGGGGAATAATAATCTAATTTTCAAGAACACGAAAAGGTCTGTCTTTCTATGTACTGCTAAACGCCCCAGTCCCTCAGGTGTTGTGTACTCCAGTCGTCCATGTCTATGAACACATTATATTTTTTTTTTTTTTTTTTTTCAGCAGTCAGAATTCATCTGTGTGAAACTATACGCTTAACACAATAATGTTCCAGTAAACCCATCCACTGTTTAATCACCAGCCTCCAAGATAATGATACTACTTTGTCCTATCATACTTAGCCAGTCTGTTGTTTTGGATTGCCGATGAAGTACAAGAAGCTTCACGTCACAGTATGGCTAACCCGATGCCTCCATCCGTGTGTGTGTGTATGTGTGTGTGTGTGTGTGTGTGTGTGTGTGTGTGTGTGTGTGTGTGTGTGTTCACAGATAGACAGAAATGTCAGGCTGAAACATACAGATGAAGAAGTAGGCGGATGAAGAGTCCTTCCCGAACGACAGGTGACGCAACCCAACTTCACATGTTACAATTTGAGTATTTGCACCGTACCATCTGTACCGAATCATGCCGTGGCTATCATTCGAGACAGGTGTGATGCAATTACCTGCAATATTTTATGACACTTAGGCGGGTAAGGAAGGTGAGTAAAGACTGTCTAGGATCTGTCTCAAGATCATGCTGTCAGCAGTCCACACATTTCTACTTAACTCTGGTTAAACTTGGTTAGCATGGGTTAGGTCTAGTCGGTCTGATTAGATTTGTTATGCTGAGTTAGATCAAGTTGTTGCTTATGTTAAGGCTTAGTTTTGGCTGTGTTTGGTTACAGTAGGATCAGTTAGATCAGGATCGCCTATACTATGTCAAATATGGTTACACTGTGCTAGACGTTCAGTTAAGAATAAGCATTGTTAACTTAGGTTAAATGATACCAGTCTACATTAAACAGGGTTAGGCTAAGTTAAATTAGATTAGGTTGAGTTCACTTAGGCATGGAAGACTAAGTTACTTAAATTAGTGTATGTTATGTTAAATAATCCTAGCTTAGAGTAAATTTGGTTGCATTACATTACGTTAGATTATATTAATTTCCAGCCAATCAGGATGTACATCATTTTCAGTGACCATCACAAACCAATGGTGTTATCGGACCCAAAAGCCGTTGTGGTCAGCACCACAGCTTTTATTTTCCGTAAAAAAATCCTGATACATATCAAACAACAGAAAAAAAAAAAAATCACCATTTTATCCTCGCTTTCCTGATCGAAGTAGTAAATAATGCATCTGATGACGCCATGGCCACACTGCAAGACCACACCTGCATCTTATTATTATTTGTATTTTCTGAGACCATGATACATAACAGTAGTAAATATCTGAATGAAGTTCAGTTGAGAACCAGGGGCTCCAGGGTCACCTCTATCATAATATACAAGACGTAAACACAGGCAAGGACTCCACGTTAATGTCACATCTGTATTTTTACAAGAAAGTAACCTGGCGGTAGAATTCTCTCTCTCTCTCTCTCTCTCTCTCTCTCTCTCTCTCTCTCTCTCTCTCTCAAGTTAACCTCTATCCACATCTTTTCTTTTTCTCACTCCTTTCACCATACCGTCTCCCCGTTTCCTATACGTCCTATCCTCTCCTCTAACTTCACCTCTGGCCTCCACACACAACCTTCGGCAGTTTTCGCTTAATGGGTTTCAAATGTAGGTAAGATGGAGAAGGAGGAGGAGGGGAGATGAATGAAAGATAAAGGGGAGAGGAAAGTGGAGAGGGGAGGGGAGGGTGCTGGGGGAGACAAGAGAGGTAAAGAAAAGAGAACTACAACGGAAGAAAGGGAACAACTTTTAAAAGGAAAAGGAGTAAAAAAAAAATGAAAGGAAAAGGGATGGAAGGACAGATGGTGAAAAAGAGAGTCTGCGAAAGAAAATGAGAGAGAGAGAAAGAGCCACTGCCGCTCTCTCACTTTCCGTCCCACCTGTCTTCCCTCAATCACACTGCCTCCCAACTTCCCTCATTTACTTCCCTTTCCTCCACCATCTAATCGTCTATTCCTCTCCCTCTTGCACCTGCAGTCTCCCTTCCTGTTTGACTTTCCCATTTCCCCTTCACCCAATCACCAGTTTCCCCCCGTTACCTTCTTACACTCTTTCGCGCCTCGTTCCTTTCCTCACTGTTATTATGTAGATCAACGGACGACGCCTTTCATTCTTAGTTATTAGCCCTGAACATACTTGAACAAGTTTCATTATTCCAAACGTAAACATTAATAAAATTCATTCCCCATTCACAGCCCTGCTTCGTCCAGTACTTTCTAAAAACGTTTTGTCACAGCTCTTTTTGCTTAAGCACAATGTGCCCTCTGACGCAGCCAGTCAGCAGCGTCTGATATTAATTTCTCATAGCTGTCTCAACCGCTATGATTTTTTTTTTTTTTTTTTTGCGTGTCCGACTCTGGCGAAAGGCTTCAGTGCCTATCCCAAGTCCCCCCTGGGGCCCAGTAGTCCTACATCTCTTCATGTCACCACTTCGGCGCTAACACCCACCATCCATATTGAATACATGCTAGGGCTGTCTCATGCTGAACTGGTGTACTGGTATTAGCGGGGATACTTTTATGACATGTCGGGGGGTAATCTGGTAGATCAGAAAAGCCTGCTTTTTTGTGAAATTCAGATCCTTAAACTGTTCCCTGCCCAAGCCGGGATTTGAGCCTGGGACCGTTAGGACCGCAGGCCGCCTCTCTACCGATTCTGCCACCTATCATATTTAAAAGGTTTTGACGATCCTCCTGGAAGCACGATTCACACAACCCGTTTTGGTTCGATAGACAGTCCGCCGGCTTGATGCCGTCAGAATGTTGTGTATTCACATGAAGCGTTCCCGGTCCATCCAGCATCATCATTTAGTGTGTGCTCATTGTTGTGTGAGGATCATGGCTGGTCGGTCTCTAAGGAATTTGGTGGCAGTTGCTCAACTATTAGAGGAAGAGGGGGAAGAAAAAATTCGTGGAAAGAGGAAAAGGATTTGGGTACACCAGTCACTGAAAAAAAGAAGGTTCAAGGGAGAATTCTGGACCCTGTATAAAGAACTGGCAGATGATGTAAAATTTTTCAGTAGTCCTGTGGAGCAGTACCTTGGGAGTGGTATAGCATATCCGCAGTACCTTGGGAGTGGTATAGCATATCCTGTATTAAGGTAAGAAAAACAATGAATTTTATCTGCAAAGATTATGGGTTATAATTTCATGTATAATAAACTTGACACATGCACCTGGTTTGTTTAGTTCCTCACCAGTCGCTTTCAATACCTTCTCGTTATGCAGATTATCACTATACTTCTTATTAGTCATATCAAATAACTCTTCATAAGAACGCACAGATTCGATCAGCCTTTCGTCCATGATGCCAAACAGTGAACTGTATGTGTTATCTACATAGACAAGGCAGTAGCAGCGAGTCGTGGGATGGACAGGTACGCTACGTATCCTCGTTCACATGAGCCATCACCAACTCGTCAGTCTGGGGTCAAGTCGCCAGCTAGCTGGCCAGGATTTCTCAAGAAGATATCCGTGACGTGTCGGTCGGCTGGCGGATGGCTGCCACTGTCAGCTTGACGAGTCATCTGAGCAGGTACATTAGAATGCATGTAAGATATCTCGAAGGCGTCTAGCCGCCAGACTGCCTGTTGGAACCAAAACGGGTCATGTGAATCGGCCTTTATGCGGTAACATTATAGTGTCTATTCATGATTCAGCCCAATGATTTTAATAAAAATACAAGCAACTCATTCATGGTGAAAATATTAAAAAGCTTCTTTTGACATTGCAAAAAACTACATTCACTTGCAATTCACTCAGAAACCATCTATTTTCACTCACTGAATCATTCACTTTTATCACTGTTACATCCATTCCCAGCTCTTACCTGCTTATTCAAACAGAAAACTCAGACACAGACCTACCTAGCAGACAGTGATTCATTACATTCTAACAAAGTCCTGTGTCAAATGCACCTCCTATTTAATCATCTTTAACAAATACTGTATATCTCACTTATTCACTGCTTCCTTTAACCTAGTTCCTTTTCTTCTGTGGCAACCAGTAGTCATTTATAACCTCAGTAACTCATTAACTCATTACGTACCTTAAATGTATTGCAGGTTCAGAGTTATCCACTGTGAGACTGCTGTATACATGGACCAAGATGTGAGTGGAGTGTGTTGTATGTGTCAGTCTTAATATCCTTCACACACGCCACCTTCCCCAGTATCCCTCAGTCTCTCATAACTTATCCTGGCTCCTCCCAGTCTCCTCTATTTTCCTCAGCCTCGTTCACTCTGCGTCACTTCCCTCAGCCTCAAGTAGCCTTCACTCACAAACTTCAGTTTCTCTCAACCTCTCCGAGCTCTTTGCTTTTGTATTTACCTTTTCATCTTTCGGTATATATATATATATATATTGTATGATATGACGTTACCTCCACTCATTTCCCCTCTCTCTTCGTTGTTCCACCTTCCTTGTTAGTCTCTGTTTCATCTTGTTTCCTTATTATAGACTAGCTTATATTATTACCCCCTTTTCCAGTTAACATATAGCTTTTACTGTCTTTATATCTTCTTGCTCTATCTCTTGTAGTTTTTAAGGACAACGACATCTTTTGTATTCATGTCTGTTAAACCCAAACAACTAGTAGTAGATGTTAGCTCCCATCATTCACTCACGATGTAGTGCAACCTACTTCCTTCTTTCTTTCTTTCTTTTTTTTTCCCCGATTCCCCTTTTCCTATTTCTGCCCTCCTTCCTACCACTTTTTACTACTCTTCAGGTGGCTATTCACTAGGTGACAAGCCTTATGACTGCCCAGGAAACAATTCCAATACAGGCTTGTAACAATATAACCAAATAATACGGTGATATGGGGCCTACTATACTGCCTCTGTTAACTGAGTGGGGAGATGTAAATGCAACCTCTACCCAGGAACCAAACCTCCAACATTTTCCCTGAGCATTGCTGTGGCATGACGGTTTCAGCTGCAGGAAAAAATCGGTTCACTGCAACGAATGGCCCTGCAGGATCAGTTGCAGGCTCAGGGTTGTTGGGTCTGCTCGGCCAGACAGACCAGGGTAGCTCAACAATAACAAAAACAACCAGAGAGTTCATGCAGAACATAGAAAGCCTTTTCTATCATTAAAAGACACAATTCATTTACCCCTTCATACGCATTGACGCATTTGTCGTCATTAGGGTGTGGCTGCGCCCATACACATCGACGCTTTTGTCATCATTAAAGCATAAAATCTTTCACAAGAGAAAAAGTTTTCGGCCGATCAACGTCATTTTTGGAGGTGTCATAGCTTCCCTGCTCCTCGTCAAATAATGAGTTGGCAACTGTGGGTCCCGATACTGGCAAGAGAGCGGACAGGTTATTCAGTACCAAATGAGCTGCGAGTGGGGGAGGTACTGTGTGGCTTGGCCCTTCAAATTTCCACTCTTACCCCCCGTCTCGGCCATGCAACATATTTCACTATACCAGTAGTGCTTGTGTATAGGATTTGGGCACTGTTGTGATTAGATTTGGTGTTTACAATAGGAAATTTGGTGTCTTTGAAGAATTTCTGGGCGTTGTCAGCTGTTGGCCCAACGAAGATTGTGCTACTGTTTCTAATGAACTACACTGCCTCTACCCTACACGAAATGTGAGTATTAAGCTATAAAAATAGTGACAGTGAATCATGTCAATATAGTGTGCATATCTAGTGTACAAAGAATTGGTAAAATACGTGCAGTTGCTTAGAGGAAGGTAGGAAACCGCCCTACAGTTATGACACAGTGTGGGTACTGTTACATAGCCTATGATTTCATCATCCTTTGTGTAATTTTAACGCACAGTATGCTGCATGTTTGATCACGAGCGTGTTCTGCCTCAGTCCCCCCCTTCTACCGTTATAGTAGAGTAAGTCGTTCTTTCTGTTGTTCAGAGCGGGAATGTCAACTCTTTGTCCCCATGGCTTCATTTGCGCATCCTTCTTACAAGTTGTATCAAGCTCTGCTGGCCCTTATATAATGAGCTCAGTCTCTACATCATTGCCACTTAGATCTACTCCTCATTTTGTTCACATCTCTGTCCTCCCCTGTACAGTTATTGTTGTGAGTGCTCAGGAAGTCTCCAACCATCTAGCAGCTGTGTGTAATTTGAGTATAACTGTTATTACATTTTGTTCTTGTAGTGTATAGCATCAGGTGTTAATTTGTAGGCCTGGTAAGGTTCTTTTGTGATTAATGTAAAGTTTCATGTCAGCCAATTGTTAAAAATAGTTTGTATCTGTAATAATTTATCTTGCATTAACTAAGCATTACCCAGTGTATTTTCATTTTATCAGGGCTGACTTAGGTAAATTTACTCTTTCTAATTTCATGTTAATAGAGGCTATTGCAGTTAACCATATATTTAACCTGTTTTTTGCCATTACCTTATCCTTATGAGTCCTGAATGTTTTGTTGTTAGTTTGAGCATTAAACTTTAACTTGTAATTTTACCTAACTCTTTTGTTTTGAACCTGGAACTTTACGGGACAGTAGTGATTTTTAGTATTCTCACTTATAGTGTACATTATCTTTCTCTGTTCCGTAACATAAATTTGGCGACCTCATATCAGGATATTCAGGATATTATCATAAGGATATTGTTTGATATTTTGTGACTGTTACTTATTCATGATGTCTGCTATTACTACACTTGATGAAGCCAAAGATTTTTTGTCAAATGTGCAAACAGTGTGTGATGTAGAAAACAGAACAAAGAATGAACTTAAGCTTGTTGCTCAACAATTGGGAATTGCTGTTCGCTCTCATCATTCTAAAGATCAAATTGTTGACATGATTAATGAAAGCTTGTTTAATGTAACTCCTCCAAATGAGCAAACGCAGATTGAATTAGCTAAGTTACAGCTAGCCCTGCAGGAGGCTCGTGTGAAGGAAGCTGAATTTCAAGCACGTGCTAAGGAGGCTGAGTCTCAGGCTAAGGAGGCTTGTGTTAAGGAGGCTGAGTTTCACGCACAAGTTGAACTTGCTTGGATTCAGGCAGACCATGAGTATCGCATGAAACAATGTGGAACTGGATCATCTAGCTCTGATGATTTTGATGTGGCTAAAAATGTTAAACTTGTCCCTCCTTTTAATGAATCTGATTTAACAAAGTATTTTCAGTTGTTTGAGAGGGTAGCTACAGTTTTTAATTGGCCCAAACAGTATTGGCCAGTACTCCTTCAAACTGTTCTCACCGGTAAAGCTCAAGTAACTTATGCATCTTTGCCTCAGGATCAATGTGATAATTATGATGTAGTTAAGAGCTTGATTCTTAAGGCCTATGAGCTTGTTCCTGAAGCCTATAAAGTAAAATTTAGGACAACTTACAAGCAAGATAAGCAATCCCATGTTGAGTATGCAAAAATCAAAGAAGATCTGTTAGAGCAGTGGTTAAATTCTAAGAATGTGGATTCTGATTTTGGTAAATTTAAGCAGATGATTTTGCTGGAGGACTTCAAGAGGTGTATTTATAAAGATGTAAGCCTATATCTTGATGAGAAAAGAATAGATAATTTGTCTGATGCTGCAGTTTTAGCTGATGAATATGTTCTCACTCACAAGAGATATTCTAGAGAAAAAGGGAAAGCTGAGAGTAAGTATGTTGCCTCTACTCAGAGTACAGGTAACAGAAAAAAGAATAAAGATGATGTTTCTCAGGAAGTAAATACCAGCTTCACATCTAGATTTCAGAAAAGTAAATGTACTTATTGTAGTAAGCTTGGTCATACTACGGAGAAATGTTTCTGAAGACAGCGTGATGTGAACAAAGGGGAGTCTTTGAATATTCAGTCAATTGGTCTAGTGTCCACTCTTGAGAGTTCCCAGAATTCTTTAACTGAGTTAATTGAACCTGCTTTGAGGGGTAACTTAAATTCTCATGATGGAGCTCCTCTTTTGAGCAGTAACGTGGGTGACACTCTCAAGAGTTCATGTGCTAATTTCCTGTCTGATGGTTTTGTCAGTCCTCTGGACAATAATGACAGGAAATCAGTTAAAATATATCGTGATACAGGTGCTTGCCAATCCCTTATGCTGACCAGTGTTCTAGGCTCTAATGTTAATTCCTCTGATGAAACTGTAATCTTACAAGGTGTAGGGAACAATTACTTCTCTGTCCCTCTGTGCAGAGTGAATTTAGAGTCTGGTTTTGTTAATGGTTCCGTTATGGTTGGGTTGGTTGACACGCTCCCAATGTCAGGTGTAACTTTCTTACTTGGAAATGATATTGGTGGAAGTCAAGTGTGTCCAGCTCCTCAGTTGTCTAGTGAGCCAGTGGCTGCGTCCCAGGATTGTGATGTCCCTCATGTGTTCCCTGCATGTGCTGTCACTAGGGCTAAGTCTAAAGTTACTGGTGATTTAGAGGATAATGATGATGATGATGTTATCCTAGCTGACACTTTTCTTGCTAATTTGGACCACTCACCAGATGAGGCAGTACCCCGTAGTGTTGATAATTTGTCTCGTCAAGAGTTGGTTGAGTTGCAGGTTGCTGACCCTGAGTTGAAAGGTCTAGCTAACTCTGCTTACAGTGAAGAAGAGTCAGCCGGTGCTTCTACTTGTTATTATGTAAAGTCAGGAGTACTTATGAGGAAGTGGAGACCCCCAACAGCATCAGCCGACTGTGAATGGGAGGTTGTACATCAAGTTGTCATCCCTCGTGTTTGTAGGCAGGATATCATTAGAGTGGCTCATGATTCCAGTTTGGCAGGACACCTTGGAGTGAGGAAGACTGTGGCACGCATTTTGAAACACTTCTACTGGCCAGGTATTTTCAGGGATGCTTCCTGGTATTGTAAGTCTTGTCACACCTGTCAAGTTGTGGGGAAGTGTAATCAGACCGAAAAGGTTGCACCTCTAGTTCCCATTCCTCCTTTTGAGGCGCCTTTCACCCGTGTGTTGGTGGATATTGTGGGCCCTCTTCCTAAGACTTCTTCGGGATTTTCTTATGTGTTGACCCTGATTGATATGGCTACTCGTTATCCTGAAGCCATTCTACTTAGAAATATCTCAGCAAAGAACGTGGTTAAGGAAATGCTAGGGTTCTTCACAAAGTTTGGTCTACCCAAGGAGGTACAGTCAGACCGGGGAAGTAATTTCATGTCAAATGTTTTCAAGCAGTCTCTGAAAGAGTTGGGCATCACCCAGATCACGTCTTCAGCTTACCATCCCCAGACCCAAGGAGCGTTGGAGAGATATCATCAAACACTCAAATTGATGCTCAAGAAATACTGTTTGGAACATCAGAAAGACTGGGATAAAGGTCTTCCATTCGTTGTGTTTGCCGGAAGAGAATCTCCAAATGAATCACTGGGCTTCTCACCTTTTGAACTACTGTTTGACCATGAAGTAAGAGGACCCCTTAAGCTACTCAAGGAATGCTGGGTGTCGGAGGAAGATGACGTCAACCTGCTGGAGTATGTGATGAAGTTCAAAGAACGGCTGTCCACTGCTTTACAGCTGGCGAGAGAGAATTTAGGAGCTGCTCAGGAGAAAATGAAGACTTGGTATGATAAGAAGTCCAGGTTACGCCACTTTCAGCCAGGAGATCAGGTTTTGATTCTGCTACCTGTTCATGGGCAACCTCTTCAAGCCAAGTTTAGTGGTCCTTATTTCGTGGAGAAGAAACTCAGTGATATCAACTGTGTCATCGCCACACCAGATCGTAGAAAGACAAAGCAACTATGTCACATCAACATGCTAAAGTTATATCACAGGTGGGACGAAAATAATCCAGTCTGCACTGTAGCTGTTCCACCCGAGTCTGCAAGTGAAGCTCTCCCATGCAGCATGAGCCTGAGTGATAGTTTGGGGAAGAATCCTGATATCATGAATGATCTCCAGACTAAGCTTTCTCATCTACCTCCCGAGGAAAGGCAGGAGTTTTCGGCATTACTGCAGGAGTACCCGCAAGTGTTCTGTGCCACTCCAGGAAGAACCACTGTGTTGATGCATGATGTCGATGTTGGAGACGCAAAGCCAATTAAACTGCCTCCTTACCGTGTGAATCCAGTGAAAGTTCCTCTCATCCAGAAGGAGCTTGGCTACCTGTTGGACCACAAGATGATTGAGCCCTGTCAGAGCGAGTGGAGTTCTCCTGTCACTCTAGTCCCTAAGCCAGGTGGGTCACAGCGGCTTTGCATCGACTACAGACGTGTTAATCAGATCACCAAAACAGACACTTACCCTCTCCCTCGCGTGGAAGATTGCATAGACAAGATCGGAAAGGCTAGGTACATAAGTAAGTTTGATTTGTTAAAGGGATACTGGCAAGTACCTATGACTGAACGTGCTAGGGAGATCTCATGTTTTGTAACACTAGGAAAGACTTTTGCATGTTCTGTAATGCCATATGGTATGAAGAATGCACCAGCCACATTTCAGAAGCTCTTGAATGTTGTAACAGAGGGTTTGGCAGGGTGTGTTGTTTATATTGATGATGTATTAATCCTCAGTGACAACTGGAAAGATCACCTAGCCATGTCAGTAAATTTCTTGAGCGTTTAGTTCAGGCTAATCTTGTAGCTAATTTATCAAAGTGTGAGTTTGGTCAAGCTAAAGTTCAGTACCTTGGGTACTTAATTGGTGATGGACATGTTGCACCGCCAGGAGCTAAGGTTCAGGTTATAAGTGATCTTCCCAGACCTAAAAGTAGGAAAGAGCTATAAAGATTTTTGGGAATGGTAGGTTATTACCGGAGATTTGTTCTTAACTTTTCAATTCTTGTATCACCACTTACAGACCTACTGAAAAAGGGAGTTAAATTTGTCTGGACCGATAACTGTGAATCCTCTTTCAGCATACTTAAAGCTATCCTATTAAGTCAGCCAGTGCTCGCTACTCCAAATTTTGCTAAGCCTTTTAAGATGGCTGTTCATGCAAGTGATACAGGAGCTGGGGCTGTTTTGCTGCAAGAGGATGATCAGGGTATTGAACATCCTGTATCTTATTATAGAAAGAAGTTCACTCCACTCAAAAGAACTACTCAACTATTGAGAAAGAGCTTTTGGCCTTGATTTTGGGTTTACAGCATTTTTCATTTTATTTGTGTTCTGGTTTTGACCCCATAGTCATTTATACCGATCATAACCCACTGAAATTCCTTAGTAAGTTTAAAGATAAAAATCAGAGATTGACAAGATGGAGTCTACTTCTTCAGGAGTATTCATTAGACATACAACATGTCAAGGGGAAAGAAAATGTTATTGCAGATTGCTTATCTAGACTTTAGACAGATTGTTTTAGAGTAATAAGAAATTTCCTTTGTAAATTTCTTTTTCTTTGTGGGGAGGTGTTACATAGCCTATGATTTCATCATCCTTTGTGTAATTTTAACGCACAGTATGCTGCATGTTTGATCACGAGCGTGTTCTGCCTCAGTCCCCCCCTTCTACCGTTATAGTAGAGTAAGTCGTTCTTTCTGTTGTTCAGAGAGGGATTGTCAACTCTTTGTCCCCATGGCTTCATTTGCGCGTCCTTCTTACAAGTTGTATCAAGCTCTGCTGGCCCCTATATAATGAGCTCAGTCTCTACATCATTGCCACTTAGATCTACTCCTCTTATTGTTCACATCTCTGTCCTCCCCTGTACAGTTATTGTTGTGAGTGCTCAGGAAGTCTCCAACCATCTAGCAGGTGTGTGTAATTTGAGTATAACTGTTATTACATTTTGTTCTTGTAGTGTATAGCATCAGGTGTTAATTTGTAGGCCTGGTAAGGTTCTTTTGTGATTAATGTAAAGTTTCATGTCAGCCAATTGTTAATAATAGTTTGTATCTGTAATAATTTATCTTGCATTAACTGAGCATTACCCAGTGTATTTTCATTTTATCAGGGCTGACTTAGGTAAATTTACTCTTTCTAATTTCATGTTAATAGAGGCTATTGCAGTTAACCATATATTTAACCTGTTTTTTGCCATTACCTTATCCTTATGAGTCCTGAATGTTTTGTTGTTAGTTTGAGCATTAAACTTTAACTTGTAAGTTTACCTAACTCTTTTGTTTTGAACCTGGAACTTTACGGGACAGTTGTGATTTTTAGTATTCTCACTTATAGTGTACATTATCTTTCTCTGTTCCGTAACAGTACACTGTAGTGTTTTTTGCATTTTTCTCGAAAACTGAGGCCTAGGATCACTGTATTGGTCTCAAATGAAAGCCAATGAAATTCTGCATAGGATGATAAAATAAAATCATAACAGTGGCGAGAAAAGTTTTTCACTAGGGCTCCCCAAATAAAAAATCTGCTGTCTGTCAGAAACGGGTTTTACATTTTTGCTTATTACTCAAACACCATAAATCGTATGCCCCCTACCTGTATTCTGGTTTGCAGGTGAATGGCGTGCAGCATCCGGTACACGTTCTTCGTGACACTGGTTCTCCAATTTCTTTGTGGGTAAGGCCAAATAATGAAGTTTTTGGTGTTGCAGAAGGAGAGTTTGTTCTGATTAGGGTAGTAACAGGTGCAAAGACTGTGCTACTAGTTTCTCGTGAGGTTAAATGTCAGTTGTTTGATGGATTGGCACGATTGAGTGTTGTAGATTATTTACCAGAGAGTTGTGTTTGATTTAATACTTGGCAATGACTTAGTGAGAGGTGGGGAGACTACCACTCCAGTTTTGTCAGAGGTGCCAGTTCCTTCCCTCACAGATTGTTCCCAGTGATGCAGAGGTATTCCCAGTTTGTGCAGTGACTAGGTCCATGTCACATGAAGAAAGGAGTCGACAGGAGAAGGTTGCTTGTAGTGTGCCCTGCAGTATTGTACCAGAGGCAACAGTTAGTTCTACGTCCGAGAACATGAAACAATCGGACAAAGAGATATCTCTGGCAGATACGTTTATGGGTTCTTTGGAAGATATACCAGCTGTTCCATTGGAGGAGGTGAACATTGAGAAGCTAAAGGAGTTGCAGTCTGGAGACCAGGAAATTCGGAGGTTGAAGTTGTGTGCAGTGGATGATTTTGAGAAGGAGAAGAGTGGATGTTTTTATGTGAAAGATGAGATTTTGTGAAGATGGTGGAGACCTCCACATATGAATGTAGATGACGGGATGTGGGACTACCATCAGATTGTAGTACCTAATGTGTGCAGGCAGGAATTAATTCAACTGGCCCATTCTACTTCATCTGCAGGTCACATAGGTGTAAGGAAGACCATGGAGAGGCTGCATGTGAACTTCTACTGTCCCCACATGGCAGCGGATGTGGCTTAGTTTGTCAAACATTGTCATACCTGTCGAGTAGTAGGCCGAATCAGTCTGTCCCTAAGGCCCCTCTTGTTCCCATTCTTGTCATTGATCCCCCCTTTTTCTAGGTTAATTATTGATGTGGTGGGACCCTTGCCACCAACTTCTAGCGGTAACTCATATCTGATAACTATCATTGACTCCTCCACGAGGTACCCTGAGGCAATACCTCTACATTCTATCAAAGCTAAGGCAGTGGTTAGACTTTTGCTAGATTTCTTTACAAAATTTGGTTTGCCCTGGGAGGTTCAGTCAGATAGAGGGTCTAAGTTCCTTTCCAATATCTTCCAGCAGTCGTTAGCTCAGTTTGGCATTATACACATCAAGAGCGGTGCCTACCATCCGGAGATGCAAGGTGCCTTGGAGCGTTACCACCAGATGCTCAAGAATATGCTCCGCAAGTACTGTCTGGAGCACTCTAAGGACTGGGACTGTGGTGTGCCATTCCTCCTGTTCACTACGAGGCAAGTACCCCAGGAGAGTTTGGGTTTCTCTCCTAACAAACTTGTGTTTGCCCATCGAGTTCAGGGTCCCCTGAACTTGGTTAAGGAGACTTGGAGCAGTAACCTCACCAAGAGCAAGAGCCTACTCCGTTATGTGCAGGATTTCAAGACCTGTATGAGTGAAACTCTGGAGCTGGCCTGGGAAAATCACAAGCAGGCACAGGAAAACATGAAGGTGTGTTACGATTGAAAGGCCAGGCTGAGGGAGTTTAAGGTCAGCAACGAAATTTTGGTGTTGCTGCCACTGCAGGGTCAGCCGCTGGCTGCTAGGTTTGGTGGTCCTTACCCTGTAGTGTGGTATATTGGAGACACCGACTACCTGGTGGAGACCTCCGACAGAAGGAAGAAGCACCAACTGTGCAACTTGAACATGTTGAAGCTGTACTATCGTGCACCAGATTCTCTGGCTCCTGTACACCATGTCTCCGCCACTACTACTGCTGCTGAGGAGGGTGTTGATAGCGGCTTGTTGAGGTGCATTGCGAGTTTCCAGATTGTAGCTGGGTGAAGCATGATGAAGCGAAGTCCACTTTCAACTGCAAGTTAGCACATCTGCCTCGGGATCAAGCATCTCAGTTGGTTGTCCTCTTGTCAACTTACAAGGAAGTGTTCAGCAGTGCCTCTGGGAAGACCGATTGGATCCAGCACGACTTGGATGTGGATGATGCTGTTCCTGTGAAGTTGCACCCTTATTGAGTCAGTCCTCAGCGTGTTGGCATGCTGCATCAGGAGCTCAATTATATGTTTGACCTCGGGCTTATCTCCCCCTGTGTTAGTCCCTGGAGTTCCCCCGTGACTTTGCAGCCTAAACCAGATGGTACCGTAAGATTTTGCATAGACTATAGACGAGTGAACACGCTAACCAAGAGTGATAGGTACCCATTGCCCCAGCTCGAGAACTGCATTGATTGCATCGGCTCGTCTAGTTATATCAGCAGGTTAGATCTCAAGAAAGACTTCTGGCAAGTGCCTTTGACCGAGTGGGCTAAGGGAGTCTTGTGTTTTGTGGCAGACGGACAAATGTATCAGTATAATGTTATTTTTTTTTTTATGCGAGGAAGGAACCAAAGGCTGAGCCTGCATGAACGTTTCTTCCAAGAAAAAAAAAAATACAAAAGAGAGCCAAATTCAACAACCATTCATTTCGAGATGACTGGATACACTGCGTTTGAAAAACTAGAGATCATAGGAAGCAGGAAATACAGACAAAGGGAGACAGTTCCAGAGTTGACTTGTTGCATAAGTGAAGGACTGGGAGTAACGGTTAACTCTTGCATTAGAGAGCTGGGCAGAAAAGAGATGAGAGTTTGTTGCTAGACGGGTGCTACGCACCTGTCGTAGAGGTGGAGGGATGCAAGCAGACAGTTCAGAGGAGCAGTGACCATTGAAGTAGCAACAGAAAAGAGATAAAGAGGCAACAGTGTGGCGAAGAGACAGAGGTTGAAGGGAGCCAGTTAGAGGAGGAGAGTTGATGAGACGAATAGCCTTTGACTCCACCCTATTGAGAAGAGCTGTATGTGGGGAGCCTCCCCACACATGAGAGTTGTACTCTAAACAGGGGCGAATAAAACCTCTGTATCGAGTCAACAACTGTGCAGTGGTAAAGAAGGCAGGGAGTTGCCTTAGCACACCAAATCTCTTCAAAGCAGATTTTACAAGAGATATAATATGATCTTTCCAAGATAAGGCCCATGTGAATGAAACCCCAAGCATGTACAAGGATGATGCAGGATTGAGCTGGATAATATTAAACATTAGTGGGTATTCCTGTGGAAGATTTTGATGGGTTGATAGGTGTAAAAACTGAGTCGTTGATGGATTAAAAAAGCAAGATTATTTTTACCCCAGTCAGAGATACGAGCCAAGTCTGACATTAGGTGTGCCATAAACTCATCCCTTGTTTGTTGAAGTAACTGCTTAGATGGACGTTGCGGGAACCAAAGGAGAAGTGAAGTTTGGAATCATCAGCGTACAAGTGGATAGGATTAGATGTACAGCTTAGAAGTTCATTGATGAATAAAGGGTAGAGGGTTGGTGATAGGATTGCACCCTGAGGAACACCACTGTTGATAGGTCTAGGAGAAGACGATGGCCATCTACAACGGCAGCTATAGAACAGCCAGAAAGGAAGCTATAGATGAAGGCACAGATAGAAGGATAGAAACCGTAAGTGGGCAGTTTGGAAAATAAAGATTTATGCCAGACTCGATCGAAAGCCTTTGAGATGTCAAGTGCAATGGCAAAGCTTTCCCCAAAGTCCCGAAAGGAGGATGACCAGGAGTCTGAAAGGTAGATGAGAAGATCGCCAGTGGAGCATCCCTGACTGAACCCATACTGATGAAAAGAAAGAAGGTTGTGATAGGAAAGATGCTTTAAAATTTTTCTGTTAAGAATAGACTCGGAAATTTTTCAGACACAGGATGTTAAAGCAATTGGACGTTAGTTAGAGGGTTGGGAATGGTCACCCTTCTTTGGGACTGGCTGAATGAGAGCAAACTTCCAGCAAAAAGGAAAGGTACAAGTTGACAGACAAAGGCGAGAGAGTTTACCTAGGCAGGTTGAAAGCACAGAAGCACAGTTGTTGAGGACAACAGGAGGGACTCCATCAGGCCCATATGCCTTGTTAGTGTTGAGGCCAGTGATGGCAAAAAATACATCAGCTGAAGAAATTTTGATGTCAGCCATGGGGAAGTCAGAGGGAGGAAGTGATGGAGGAACAGCACCGGAGTCGTTTAAAGTGGAATTGGAGGAGGAAGTCTGAGCAAACAAATCTGCTTTATCAGTAGAAGAAATAGCTACAGAGCCATAAGAGTAGAAAAGACGGGGGAAGGATGATGAGGTAAAGTTGTTAGAAAAATTGTTGGCAAGGTGCCAGAAGGAGAGAGAAGAATTCGAGTTGGAGAGTTAAGAGCATTTAGTACAGAAAGTGAAGAAAAGACTTAGCACGATCTCGTGCAGAAACGTATAAAAGATGTGATTCAAGGCTGGGTTCGTTCCGGTACCTTTTGTTGGCTCTCTCCTTGTTGCGGACAGCATTAGAACATATATGATTAAACCAAGGCTTTCTCACCTTAGTCAGAGGATATGAGAAAGTAATGTATGCTTCCATGTCCAAGAGAATAACCTCCAAAATGCACATGGCATATTCAAATGGCTCCCGGCCATGGAAGCAATTATCATTCCAGGGAAAATCAAAGAAGTACTGCCTGAGGGCCTCCAAATTCATAGCTCCAAAGAGCCCCAGACGACATTTCTTTGGAGGGTCCATAGGCCGTTCTGGAGCGATAGGACAGGTTATGGTGATAAGGTTGTGATTGGAGGAGCCCAACAGAGATAAAAGATTAACAGTGTAAGCAGAAGGATTAGTTGTAAGGAAGAGGTCAGGTATGTTGGAGCTCTCTCCAAGGCAGTCGGGGATATGGGGAGGATGCTGTACAAGTTGCTCTAGGTCACTAAGGATAAAAACGGTGTAGGCTTGTTCATCAGTGGATCAGTGAAAGAAGAGGAGAGCCAAAGGAGGTGGTGAACATTGAAATCTCCTAAAATGAAGATTTCAGAGAAAGGAGAGATGGATTGAATGTGTTCCATCGTAGAAGTAAGACAGTCGAAGAATTTTTGATAGTCAGTAGAATTAGGGGACAAGTAAACAGTGCAGATATATTTAGTCAGAGAATGACAGGAAAGGCGAAGCCAGAGTGTAGAGAAATCAGAGGAATAGTTCAGGAACACGAGAGCAAGATAAGTTGTTGTGTATGTATACACAACAGCCACTTTTGGCTTTGAAATGAGTATAGAAAAAGTAAGAAAAGGGTTTGCTGTCAGTTTCCTCAGACAGCTGAGTCTCAGGAAATGGTGAAGTTTAGAGAAGGAGAGGTGGTGTTCGACAGAGCAAAAGTTGGAGAAAAGACCACGAATGTTGCAGAAATGAAAAAGTGAGTCAGACAGTGGTTCCAGGCAGCTCGAGTCGTCACCGGGAGAGGGGCGGAAGGTGGGGGCATTTTTGGTCCTCTCACCTGGGGACTCCGAGGCTGTGTTTCCAAGCCATGATTACTTTTTTTAATTTTGGAAAAGGAAGTGTAGTGTGTACTGTGCATGTAGTTTGGTGTTGATAGAGAAACTTGTATTGGAGAGCATGCTGGCCTACTCTCTGTGTTACTGAGACACTGAAAAAGTTCAGCAAAGGGGGATGGTCGGGAACCAGTCCTGAAGGCTGATGAAACGTGAGCTCCAGCTCTCCGTCATCAGCTTTCCATCCACCTTGGGAGTACTGTCCTGCTTGACTGGTGCTACTGACTTCGTCAGTTAACTCATGCATAATACAGGACTCATACTTAATGGAAATTTAGTTCGCGCAGCACAGGACAGAGTAGGAGACTTATAGTTTCATAGTTGTCGATTATATTATTGATGTAGGACAATAATTTTGTGCTCCTCCCCCTATGTGTTTCATCCCATCCTCCCACTTCTCCGTATGTTTTCCTTTAGAACCTTTCCACATCAGTACTAACATTACCATCACTTCCTTGGCCACCCTCACCTTTGCTTACTGCATCATCACCATCACAGTCACCATTACCTTCCCAACCCTTTCTCTATCACCTCAGTTCACCGTTATCATCACTATGAGTTCCGCCATTATCGTCACAGTCATCACAATCCTATCATCTCTGTCACTGTTACTTCACTATCACCATCCCCAATTTAACTGACATACCATATCCATCATGACCACCATCTGATCACAGTCATTACCATCGCACCTCCACCATTACAACTACCATGCCTTAATAGCCACCATCATTATCACTATCATTTCACCCACCTTCACGGTTACCAGAACACCATCCTCATCCTCATCTCATTTTCCACTTACAATGAAACCCACCCTTACCTTACACAAATTCTCCATCATCATTGTCCATAAATGCTGAAAAAATTAAAAGCAATATATTCTCTCATATGATCACCCACACACCTAAGAATAAAAGCTGTCTCGTATATAAAGTGCTGGATGCTACTCTGGAACTTTCACTCACAATTTTTCCAATAACTTATGATACCCCAAGTATCACCGACATTTCATTAATATCTTTCACTGTTTCACTAACTTTTTTGTGTGTGTCTGACTCTGGGCATAGGCTTCACAGTCTGTTCCCAAGGCCCAGTAGTCTTCCTACATACCATACACCTCCACATGTCACCACTTCGGCGCTAACACCCACTATCTATATTGAATACATGCTACGGCTGTTTCATACAGGAATGGTGTATTGGTATTAACGGGGATAATTTAATGACATGTCGACTGGACTTCAGGTAGATCAGCAGTGTGTGCTTTTATGAAATTCACATACTTAAACTTTTCGCTGCCCCAGCCGGTATTCGAACCTGGCTCCATTAGGACTGTAGACCCTAACTGATTTGCAGCATTGATGTCTGACCAACATCCATTCCATTTCCTTGATATCTCTCAAGGTTATTCACTCAATGGCATAAGCCAGTTAATACAAGTCCTGTATTTTTCAAACATAGCCTTGGGACTCCCTCACCTAAGAATGAGTAGTGTGGGACGTTCTTTGTTGATGCAAGAGTGACTGACGAAAGTACACTCTTAACAAAAAGTTCTCGAAGCTTGGGCCAAGATGAGAATGAAAATGGGCGTCAGATAGCTAGTCATCTCAGAATGGTTGGTATGCCTGATTCTAATGACGCACTTCAAGGATAAAAAGATGCCTAACACAAGAGGAACTGGAATTACTGAAAGAGAAGAGGGAGGAAGCAAAAACAAAAAATGTGGGAAGATCAGAGGAGGAGAAGAATACATTTTTTTTACAAAGTAATAGGATTGCAGGAACGAAAGTGGTACATAAACAGGAGGGAATAAAAAGGACGAAGGTAGTAGAACCAAATCATGACAAGAATGTAAACAAGATGATTAAGTTGATGTACTCAAATGTGGATGGAATGGTATCTAAATTATTAGAGATGAATGATTATGTCAGAGAAAATGAACCACATATAATATGCCTAACTGAAACAAAATTAACACCAAGGATATCGAATGACATCCTAAACTTAGAGGAATATAATATATGGAGAAGAGATAGGAACTTTAAAAAAGGAGGAGGAATTATAATATTAACTAAGAAAAATCTAAAAGTCAAAGAAATAGAACTAGATATACCCTCACAAGTAGAACTGATTGCAGTAGAGATAAATACATCTGAAGGGAAAGTAATTGTAGCCAATTTGTACATGCCACCCAGATCAAACACATGGGAAAGAGTCGAATATGAGGACCTGGCGGAGAGTACAATTCAGAGTTTAAGAGCATTACTGCATAAAATGGAAGAGAAATCGAAAAGAATTATACTAACTGGTGATTTTAATTAAAACATAAAATGGAATACTCTAGATATAATAAACCAAGAAAGCTGTTGGATCTTGTGCAAGAGTTTTTCCTAACGCAACATGTGAGGGAAAGCACCAGAAAAAGAGGACTCGATGTACCCTGAATGCTAGATCTCATATTTACTAGGCAAGAAAACGATATTGACAATTTAATATATCACCTTCCATTCGGCAAAAGCGACCATGCAGTACTAAATTGCAACTTCAAGATTGCATATGACATAGATAACAGCAATGAAAGTTACAAAAAGAGCCTAAACTATAAAAAGGAGAAGTATCATGACCTAAAGAAGTACTTCTTAGAAATTGATTGGGAAAAGGAGCTTAGAGGACAAGATTTAAATGCTATATATGGAAAATTCAGTGAACTTTATGAAATCGGAGTCCAGAAGTACATCCCACAGCACAAAGAAGCAGAAAAGAAAATAAAGAAATGGTTCAATACAGAATGTAAAAAATCAGAAGAAAAAAGAGATTTGTTGTGGAATAGATACAGAAGACACAATAGTGAAAGGGCATATAATAATTACAAATAGGCAAGAAACGATTATACAAGAATAAGGAGGGAAGCACAAAAACAGTTTGAGGAGGATATCATAAATAAAAGTAGTGATCAACCAAAGCTATTTTACAGCTACATCAGAAGCAAAACCAAAGTAAAAGATAAAATACAATCCATTACGGACGATGGAATCACCTACACACAAGAGAAAGATATTTGTGAAGCACTAAACAATAAGTTCCAATCAGTTTTTACAGAGGAAAACAATTTTGAGAGGGATTATGTGGAACATGCATGCCCACACATACTACCAGATATACAAACATCAGAAAAAGAAATACAGGAGGAGCTAAGTAAATTAGACAAAGGAAAAGCAAATGGTCCTGATGAAATTTCATGTTGGGTGCTACGTGAATGTGCAAAGGAGTTAAGTAAACCATTATTTTTTATTTTCAAGAAATCCTTGAGTCAAGGTAAACTACCTGATATTTGGAAGAAAGCAAACATTGTCCCCTTATTCAAGAAAGGGAATAGACAAAATCTACTTAACTACCGACCAGTACCACTAACCAGTGTTGTAAGCAAGCTATTAGAAAAGCTTATAAGAAAAGATTGGGTAAATCATCTAGAAGAACACAATATGATAACAGAAAGACAGTTTGGTTTCAGAAAAGGAAAATCATGTTTTACTAATCTGTTGAGCTACTATGACAGAGTAACAGACACATTACAGGAAAGAGAAGGATGGGTGGACAGTATCTATTTAGATTTCAAGAAAGCATTTGACACAGTACCACACTAAAGACTTTTATGGAAACTGTACCATCAAGGAGGAATTCGAGGCAAACTGTATTGTTGGATGCAAGATTTTCTCATGAAAAGAAAAATGAGAACAGTACTAAGGGGAAACTACTCATCATGGAAAGAAGTGACTAGTGGAGTACCACAGGGCTCAGTGCTGGCACAAATCATGTTTTTAGTGTATATAAATGATATAGACAGTAACACTGGAAATGAAAGCTATCTAAATATGTTTGCAGATGATGCAAAAATACAAAGGAGAATTACTAACACAGACTCTTGTAAAGAGCTACAAGAAGAATTAAATAAACTTCATGAATGGAGTAATACATGGGAAATGGAATTCAATGTGGACAAGTGTCATGTAATCATGTTTGGTAAAAGTGGAAAAAGACCTGATTGGGATTATATGTTAAGAAATAAAACCCTAAACAGATCAGAGAGAAGGACCTAGGTGTGATTGTCAATAACAGACTATCTCCGGCTGACCACATCAGTGAGAAGGTACGGAACATGTATACACTGCTTGCCAATATGAGAATAGCGTTTACATACATAAATGAAGACATGCTAAGAAAGATAATAACATCATTCATCAGACCAACCCTGAAATATGCATCAGTAGTCTGGAGTCCTCATCTCAAAAAACACATAGACAAGATTGAAAAAGTTCAAAGGGCCGCTACAAGATGGGTACCAAGCTTAAAGGATCTAAACTATGAAGAAAAACTAAATAAACTGAATCTACCAACACTACAGGAGAGAAGGAAAATAGGTGACATGATCATGCTATATAAATGCATATCAGGGAAGGAGAAAATATACATAAATAATTATATACTTAACGTATGGGGAAGCATCAGCAAGAGGACACTGCAAAAAATTGCATAAAAAGAGAGGTGATAAAGACGTAAGGAAATTTAGTTTCCCAAATAGAGCAATTGATCAGTGGAATGCACTACCGAATGAAATAGTGTGTGCCAAAACAATTCACAAATTTAAGGATATGTACGATAAATATGGTTTAAGACACGGGAGAGTACGAGCTTGACTCATTCCTGTACAATTAGGTAAGAACAATTAGGTAAGAACAGTGATGTCTACTGCATATCGCTTTATTAATCACATCTGATGAAGTAAACTGTGTCGCAATATACTCCTGAAAGCAGATGTATTTTTTGTGACATAGTTATCTACTGATTCTCCGAGTATTACTACTAATCTATGAAAATAAAGGATGTTAGAATTGAAGATGCAGGCACAGAGAGGTGAGGTGCCTCATGTGGATATCAGGCCACCATGAATCAACCGCCGTACATGCTGCGAGTTTTGGGACAATGCTGAGCTATGCATCCAGGTAGATGATCTACAGGACCACGCATCGCATCTCTGTCATTAGGCATTCCCCATAAGTTGACGTCCTAATATAATCATCGCGATATATAAGAAACATCGCTTCGGGTAAAGCAAGACTATTTTATCCAGCTGAAGGGAGAGAACGTGCTGAGGTTATATATTTCCCTCAAATAGCCTACAGCCAACTAATTATGCTACGGTGGAATAATCTGAGTATTTATTACCGTGACACTGCAACACTTCATGATAATGGCTATGAATTATGTCTATCGAGGGGCAAAGACGAAACAGTTATATTACACAACAGGCATTGGATATGAGTAACTGACAACTCTTCCATTCACCTAGAGAATGGTTAATGAGGGCCAGCACCTGCTACACACACTGAGAGCTGTTTCTAAACTCTTCGTCCCTATTTCTCAAAATGCATAGAGCTTCCAAGTTTCGATAACTTTTTCGTGAGAGGGTGTTTTCAGTCTTTCAGTTCTTATCTTAAGCTGCAACAATTCGATAAATAGGCTATTGTACCTTATTTTTCCCCAGTAAAACAATATAAACCAAAAGTGGTACAGTACAATGATTATCTGTTGCTCTAAAAGCCAGTTGTATAATTCTGAGTCTGAATGCGAGGAGTTGGGTAAGCTAAGTAACAACATGTAGGAAAACTGACATTATGTGAAATGAGATTGGCATAAAACAAGTGCGTTATTTCTGCGTTAATTTAAAGGTTGGAAACGAAGAGTATAAAAAAAGAGAAAAACAAATCTTGGATACGAAATTTTACGAGTGTCCACAGAAGAATGGCGACGGCTACTTTATATGGACTTAGGACGTTGACACACTTGTTCGAAGCATGTGGTCGACATAAGGAAGCGAGACACAGGGTCAGTGCTATTGCACTGAAAGAGTTTGAACCTTGGACGAAACACTGTGTTTCGTTTCCTTTTGTCCATCACATGTTTCGGGGAAGTGTGTCCGCGACCTTAGGTGTCATCACTGAGCTCTATAATATGGAGGGGCTATCTCCGCAGCAATCGTGTGACTGTGGCCGCCATATTGAAACACCCACACTCGTCGCCTTCACCATGGTAATGCAAGTGGAAAACTGTTCTGAGCTTGCTGTCTCTGCTTCGCTGTTCCTTCTGTGTATACATATTTATCGTAATACAAGAATATATATATAGATTATGATTTTTCTCTGCCTGTCTCCACGAATTATATGATCCATTTAGCCAAGAGTATGAATAAAAAAACGTCATAGGTTGCTGCAGTGCAGAACATACTTTTTTTTTTTTTTGTTTCTCATTATGACTGCCTTAAGCTATTGTCTGTTTAAATATGACAGTAAAGATGCAATTGAAGTCGATGGAAAGAGGACAATTATG
This sequence comes from Coenobita brevimanus, assembly GCF_032717465.1. Lineage (NCBI taxonomy): Eukaryota > Metazoa > Arthropoda > Malacostraca > Decapoda > Coenobitidae > Coenobita > Coenobita brevimanus. Next base: position 36,024,915 of record NC_136955.1, read on the forward strand.
AAAATAACGTATTTCGCCATCACAAAATAATATATAAGCACGATAGAGAGCGAGAGAGAGAGTAAAAAAAATAATCATTATCTGTTAGCAACGGTACTACTTACACATCTTCATATGCGTAAACATACTTCTGTAATTATTTCTTACTGATTTTTAAATACAGTCAACCTAGCCAGCTGCTGTCTTACTTTAGTGCCAATAGCTTCCTCTGTGACAAATTTCTGAATATAATATACCCTAATAATACTGTAGCAATGTGATATAAGTTTTATTAATTTGTGAACATGATTCTCCTCTATGGAGGTGTCAAACGTATGGGTGTTTAGACAATCAAATAATCTCTGAATATTTATGTTGTGCAAGATGTGTAACAGCTGTGGCAACAACTAATGGCATAGGCTGATGTTTTAGTTTTTTTTTTCTTCTGCAATATTTGAAAGTATTTCTCAGTTTCATGGCATTTTATCTACGGTCTTACTTGCATAGAGGAAGCCTCCGCTGACTCTCTTGCAAATAAAAGTGCTCAAATAACTAAAGCATTTAGATGCTGATTCCAGTTCTTCTTGAGAAGGAAGAATCTTTTCTCGACCGTTTAATACAACCAGTAATCTTGTAAATTTAGCACCAGTATATATTTCTTACCTGTGAAATATAATGTCATCTCTCTTCGATGAATTCCTGTGCCTAATTTTGCATCCATAAGCTGAGCAGTGGACCATGGCACTTTATTTTCCTGATTCATGGTCCGATTTCAAATGCCGCGGGCGTCACACGAGGTGAATAAACATGGCTGCCACTATATCAGCGTTGCCCTGGCGGCTGGCACACAAACTACGCTGAGCTACCCATGAGAAAGCCCCTCCATACTATAGAGCTCAGTGAGTGTCACATGCTGAGATGAAAAGAGACCTTCCTGGATAAGAGTGCAGACGAAAGTACAGGAAAGAATAACTATAGCCAAAGAACAAAATTGTATGTGGGCAGGTCGCGTCCTATTCTGAAAAGGTAGCATATGGAAAACCGGGATAAGTGTGTTGTAACCCAGAGATGAAGTGAAGGGATGAGGCAAACAGAAAACAGGGTAGGGAGATGATATTTGGAGTTTTCCTGGGACTGAATGGAACAGACAATCAGGGAAGAGGTCAGAGTGGAAAATGATCGTTGTGGCCTTTATCCTGTAGTGGACTGACTCAAACAGATGATGACGATACTGAAAATTAATATGACAATAAAATAAATTCTTCATCAGTCTATCTAGCAATCTGTCTATATATATAGCCAAACGCCTTAATCCCGTAAGGGAAGACTACAAAACAAATTGCCTCCATGTCGCCCTGTCCTCTGCCATTTCCATGTCCTTCTATCTCACACACACTCTCCATAACTCTCCACTCCATCTCTCCATCTCATCCTTGGCCTCCCCCTCCCTCTCCTTCCTTCTCCTACTCACATACACTCTCTTCATTAGTTTCTTGCTCTCCATCCTCTGCACATGGCCAAACTGTCTCAGTGTTTTTTTTTTCGAAATGCTTTCTATCACATCCACATCCACACCACAACACTCTTTCACTTCCTCATCTGTCAGTCTGTCGCTTCATGTAACTCCACGTGCTCCTCTCAAATAACTCACTTCTGCGGTCACTCTTGACTTGTGTCCTTCCAACAAGGTCCAAGCTTTGCTTCCATACGTTAGAATTGGTATCAGAATACTGGCATGCAGTTACTTTTTTTTACTTCCATGTTCGCTTCCCAAATTCTTTTCACTGCCTTCAGTGAACCAACAACCTTTTTTCCCAGTTGCATCCTTTCAAGCACTTCATCCTCTAATTTTCATTCTTACTGATCACAGTACCAAGTACTTAAATGCTCTAGCGTTTTCCATTTCCTCACCATCCATCCTCACTGTGCATTCAATTACTTCATTTCTCTCAAAGACCACAACTTTACTCTTCCCTACATTCACCTTTTGATTCTGTTTCTTACACACTCTCCCAAACTAATTCACCAAGCCTTGCAGTTCACATTCGTCTTCACTTAACATTACAGTATCAACTACATACAACAGAACAGGAAATTTCCAAATGCCGCCTTCTATCATTAGAGATGCTCGAACATCCACTGCCCTACTTTGTATCTCTTTTATAACCTCATCCATATACAGATTTGAATAACCATGGAAATACAACACATTCCTTTTTCAATCCAACATTCAGATTGAAAAATTCTCCAATCTCACCATCCACATGCACTGCAGCCTTAGTGACCTCATCCATACTCTCCACGAACTTCAATAGCTTCCCATTTACTCCACATATTCTTAATATTATTCACATTCCTTGTCTATTCACACTGTCATATGCCTTCTCTCCGTCCACGAAGGCCACATACAATTTCTTTTCCTGCTCTAGAATTTTTTACACGAAATAATTTTACCCACCGCATCCCGGCAGATTTTTCACTAATGCCCCCCCCCCCTCCCATTCCCGGCAGATTTTCAAAACTTTTTTTTTTGGGCTAAAACCTCCGTTTTTATGAGAAACATCAAAAATTCAGAGAGAAATTGCTCACATGAGTCTAGAAATGGTTTAAACAGGTGACCTTCCCCTCACGTGGTAGCACCTTCTATCGAGCCACGCTCCAGAGAAGACATTTTTCTATGGGAGGGTTAACTATTCCAAACCACTCAGAATAGGCAGATATTTATTTGGTATGAAATTATATGTAGTACAAGAGTATATTGGTTTTCATACAATAATATAGGCAATATAAGCATTGTTTCACTCACCAAACACATCAACATACCACACCTTATTTGGCAATGTTACCTCCTCATCACTTTAGCTCGTTTCTTCCTCTGGAGCCAAGAATACTTTGTCCTCCACATTGTCATCGATTGGAGAAGCACTCTCGCCTTGAATTTGGTACCGTGGCGTGACATTTCTTTACTGGCCAGGTCACTGGTAACAGGTGAGTCGCCGAGACAATGGTGTGCAGGAGGGGGAGGTCACGCGGGGTAAGGCATTGTCCCTGCCTGGCCTCAGGTAGAGGAAGGTGTCCCGCGTATACGTACTAAAAATCACGTGCGAAATTTGAAAAATGTGCAAATGACAGACCTCGCAATTGCAAAATGTATGGGTACGTCATTGGGTGTCACCGTGACTAAACGTGGAGACGTACCCATACGTCAACGGGACGCGGCGGGGTTAAGATGGATATGTGACTACACAACCTCTTCCCTTCCTAAAACCTCCCTGTTCTTCTCCAACTAATTCCTCTGTTATTTCTCTAACTCTGTCAATATGTATCTTAACATATACTTTTCCTATTACACGAAGAAGACAAATGCCTCTTTGATCACCACACTTTTTTTTCCCCTTTTCCTTTGTACAGAGGAATATTTATACCTGATTTCCAGTCTTCAAGGACTCCACCTTCCTCCCAGGCCAATCTGCACTGCTTCCATGTCCATTCTACTACTATCTCTCCTCCATATTTTATCATTTCACCACACACTCCATCAATTCCTGGGGCTTTTCCCACATTGACTTTCTTCATTGCTTCCACTTCTTTTATCCTATTGATCTCTTCCATCCTTCTCACCTTTCTCACCTTTCCTGTAAACCAGGAAATCATTAATACGTTTGGAGATAACCTTATAACAAATCAACACATGTTCCCTACGTGTCAACAAGTTGGCTGGTAGATGGCCAATGTCCCTCCCCGGAAAACAACTAAAAATACAGACAAGAAAATGAAAAAGTTTTTTTCCAGAAACTGCATTTTTTTTCCCTTGTGCATTTCCTTGGAGTGCTTCATTATAACGAGGAGCTCATTAGTAGTCTGGTTTTCAAGATGACAGGAATGTGTGGTAAGAAATAATAAAAAAAAATGATGTTCATGACAGGGCTCACAACTGATGACGAAGGGAACATGTCAGTTACTTGACAGCACTTATTTTTACGCACTAATTTATTTAACTTCGGTCTTAAAATTATTCTTGCTACGTCCATGCAGTTTTATGAATTGGAAGTGTTAGACACAGACTTCTTTAACTCTTTCAGTACTAGCTGGCTCTCCTAACCCAAATTACTTCATTAGTTAGCAGGAAATACATTAATGATATTAATAATAAACGTCATGGTATAAAGGACTAAGGAAATGTAGTAATGATTATGGTCGTCAGCATAATAAAAATTTCAGAAATTTCCCAGTGCATTTCATTTGACCTCAGTTTCCATAAAAGTGTGCTACGATATTGCACATATTTTTGTCGATAATTTCAAATACATAGTTGTTTCCTTTGGTATGAATGATGTTTCATGGTCGCAAAACTTAAGCTCAATGCTGCCCCCACTGCAAATGGTCGGGAGATGTTAAACTGGAAGGAAACATCATTATCAGTGGCTCTCTGACATATTTTACATCTGCAGTTGTGAGGTGGTTTCGAGGCCTAGGTCTTATACAGTAGGTGTTTATTTGGCCTGATGGTATATTGCAGCAGTAATACAGCGTTACATATCCAAAGCTGGGAATAGCTCCGCTACAAATTTAATAGCGATGGTGGTAATGCCATTACTTTTTTTTTAGCCAGTAGCGGAACTGAGAGCGCCGCTACTTTTTGGCCGTACTCACGCGTTACCGCGCTCCTCGCTACTCAAGCGACGCATACAGGTCCGGAGTCGGTGAGTACATACAGATATGCCGACGGTTTGGTTGTATTTATTAATGACGAAAAATAATACTTTCGTCAATTCTGTCAATTAATGATGTTTGTTCAACATTACATCAGTAAGTTATTAATTATTATTTATTAGTAATGTGCAATAATTAGACAGGAATTTGATTTTTCTTCAAATTTTGAAAAGATTGCTTTCCTCAAGATAAATAAGGATGTCAGCTAGATGTAGGCAATGCTAAAACACACACACACACACACACACACACATCTCTAACTATCCCCGTCTCTAACTCCCGCTCTATCCCCTACTCTCTCTTTCAGACTAATTCTTACTCACTGCGTTATTATTTCGTAACATTATGTTACTTTCAGTTTAAAGTAATGGAAGAAAAATTGCTATTGTATAAATAGCCTTTAAAAGAAAGCCCCAGTTCATTTTTACTTTCGTTTTCCTACATATCTTAAATAGGTATCATTGAAAATATAATAAATTATATAATATGTATCAATGGTAGGCCACATTTTTTTGCCTTTTATTCACATATGTTACTTTTAGTAGGTATACTAGGTAACAATGTAAAAGAACATTTGTTACATTATACAGTAAATAGCTTTTTCCTGTACCTTTGGCTCTAAGCTTCATTAAAGTGACACCGACATGTATAATTTTTTTTTTATTTCAATATAAGTATATACTGACATTACTGGTACACAACATAACCACTCAGACTGACTAATATCAAAACAGTATATAGTGTATTGCTATATCACAGATTTTTGTTAACCTTTCCTTCGTCTACCTTTTTCTTATCCAAAGTAGCGGGAGCGCCGCTACACTTTGTATCAAGTAGCGAAATCAGTAACGTCACTACTTGTTCGAGCTAGTAACGGGAATGGGAGCGCCGCTACTTTTTATTAGTAGCGTTCCCAGCATTGTACATATCCCAAGGACAAAACCTGTGTCCTGGACTGGTGGTGGTGAGCGCCCGCCTTTCTTATTCACTCTCCTCTTATCCCCAGGCACGCTCTGCCGCCCTCCTTACACGCCCTACCCCTCAAGATGGATGAGTTTTTGATGAAGAGGAATTCCCAGATATTACAAAAATCCTTGCTAGGGAAAACCCAAGTTGCTCCATAAATCCTGGTGCCTGGCAGTTCATATGTAGCTTCTTGAGTGGACACATTTTTTGCGGCATGAATATGATTGCGGGACGTGAGGCCAAATTGCACACACAAAGCTATGGTGGCATGCAATGGAATTGTCTGATGAAAGTTTCGTAACAATACTTTAACTATGACGATTGCCACGTGCAAAAATCTGCGTAAAAGAATGAGTGTACCAGAGATGCCTTGCCAGAAAGTTTTATTTTAACAACAAGCCTCCTGCTCCTCCTCCTCCTCCTCCTCCTTGTTATCATCATCATCATTATCCTGTCCGTCTAAATCTCTCACATTTTCGTCGGGTAAGGGATCCAAAGCTTGGGTGTTTCATCTCATTAGAATATAGGGATACCAGCTACAACGCAAAGTAAATTTCATGTATAATATGTCTTCTGTGTCGTAGAAAGTACGAAGCTACATGAAGCACAAAGGATGGATGGTGATGTTGACATACCCTGGGACAAGGACAAAGAAATTCCCGTCTCCTACTCATTCCAACACTTTGAATATCATGCAGGGAAAATGTAGGTGGCCTTCTTTTCGTCTATTACCCTCATTATCTCTCGACTCATTCCAGATGCCGTGGTGCACTAATGAAACGGAAGTGTGTGTTGATGCCTTGCTAGCAAAAAAAGAAAAGATAAAAAAAAAAAAAAAAAAGGTGTATCTGACAGTAGAAATGAACACCTCAGTACCAGCATATTGGTTGGAGGTTTTACTCGTGTCAAAATTTGGTTTATCATATGGACTGATTAAGGATATATATTTATGCAGATAATATTACATCATACTACTTTCTTCCTATTTCTATTCTTTGTTTATCTGCTACTGATCTTCATATCTTCTCTTACAAATAATTTTTCATATATATATATATATATATATATATATATATATATATATATATATATATATATATATATATATATATATATGTATATATATACTGTATATATATATATATATATATATATATATATATATATATATATATATATATATATATATATATATATATATATATATATATGTACCTATACCTTCAACTGTCTATGCCACACTACATGCACATAAGTTATCACACCTATTTCGATTCCCTTTAACAATGGCAGCTGCATCAGTATCAGCAAACGAGGTGGTATCTCGGATTGCCACCACCGACAGGGTAGGGCTGGTGGCACAGGGTCCTCCGCGTCGCCATCAAGCGACTAACCTGGCAGCAACTGTTGCAAATGCCATTCATGCTCGTCAGCGGGGAAGTGCATGTGCGGCCTTATTCTTCACTAATATCCGTGGTCTTAATACCAATATGAATTCAGTTCATTTTTTCCTACAGTCCATATCCCCTCAATCCCTGCTCCTCTCATAACCCCAAATCTCTCCCTCTACCGAAATGTCCCCGTTTTGTTTTCTTTGTTACCATCTCGTCACAAACGTCCATAACAAGGATGGCACCTGTTGTTATATCAAATCTCAATATGCAGTTGACACAGTTTTAAACTTCACTTGAACTAATTTTGATTACTTACTGTATAAACTAAATTATTTAAATATTACTAACTATATCTGTGTAAACTATCGGTCCCCCAATGCTTCTTCAGAGCCCAGTGTATCTGACTCCATTTCCACACCGTTGAGTAACCTTAACCTTGCCCTTAGGACTGAAATTAATATTTTGGGTGATTTTAACGAACATAATGTTGAATAGTTATTGCATTCTGCCAGGACTGATGATCCTGGCCTAGAGTATGAGCTGTTTGTAGAATCGTTTAATCTCACACGGTAAAGCAACCAACCTGAATAACAGATAATCCTGACTATAAGGCCCATCTCTTGGATCTATTCCTGACAAATAATCCAGATCAATACAGGATAGAGGTATTGTCGCTACTTGGATCCCCTGACCACAATTTCATCAAAGTCTCATTAGTCAGCCCTCCCACACCTCCCCGTTCCGAACCTGTCAGGGTGACCCAAAGGCACTGTAATAGGGCAAACTGGGGTGGATTTAGAAATTATCTTGCTGATATTCCATGGCAGTCTTTCGTCTCTAGTGATATCAGTTCTACCCATTCCCATAATAATGACTTAATACTAACTGGTATGGATTTATTCTTACCACATCAACAGTTCGCTAAAATATCGAACTATCGAAAATACTTTGATAGCAGCTATGCCAAAGCAACAGCCTAAAAGTCATTAACATATAATTCTTACTTAAAATCAAACGCATCTGAGTCACTCTGTCAATTTAGAATTGCTAGTAACAATGCAAAAGCTGTAATAAATCTCGCTAAATCGAACTTTCTTGAAAATCAATGATGATAGAATATTCTGGTCAACTCTCAACTCTTTCAATAATAACTTTAACAAATCATCATCCATTCCCCCACAAAAATCTTCAGATGGCAACATTACAAATGACCCGCATGGGAAAGTTAATATCTTTGCCAGTACATTTGCCAGAAATTCTAAAGTAGAGGAAGTCAACCAGAACGTCCCAGTACTAGAACCTGACTCTCCGGAAATTGTTCCACTTAAAATAAAGACTAGATACATAAAATCCATCGTAGACATTTTACCAACCAACAAAGCTCCATGCCCAGGTGGAATTCCTCCAATTGTTTTGAAAAAGTGTTCCCCAACTTGCCTATGTTCTAGCTAAATTATTCAGACTATGCATAGCTACTTCATTCCTTAATTCATGGAAAGAAACCAATATCCACCCAATACCAAAGAAAGGAAGTTCCTCTGATCCCTCCGGTTACAGCCCAATAACTGTCACATCTTCTCTTGGGAAAGTATTTAAAATTGTAGTTAATAAGCACACGGTTAAACATCTTGAATCCAACAACCTGATTAGTGATAGACAATATGGTTTTCGTCACGAAAGATCCACCACAGACATACTCAATCTCCTGAATCATACCATCCATCTATCGATTAATTTACATGGAGAAACTCATGCAGTAGCCCTTGATATTTCTAAAGCTTTCGATAGAGTGTGGCACCATTCCCTGCTGTCCAAACTCCCTTGCTATAGACTAACGTCTATTGTTCCTCTGCTTTCCTCATATCTCAGTGACAGAAAAATAAAAGTAGATGATGTATATTCCAATTTCCACTGAATTAATACCGGCGTGCCACAAGGATCAGTTCTGGTGCCAACCCTGTTTCTGGTTCATATTAATATACTCTTGTCTGTCACCCACAATCCCATCCATTCATACGCAGATGACTCAACACTTCAAAGTTCATTCACATTCAAACACCCATTTACAAAGTCTAATATCTCTAACTCTCAACTCAGTACAGCCATCTACATAAATGAAGACTTATCTACAATCAATGAATGGGGACAAAACAACCTTGTCTCATTTAATACTAGTAAAATCAAATATATACAATTTACCAAGAGACAGATATTCCCAGATGATTCGTATATTACTTTCAATGCTACTAATATTCACATCTCCAAAAGCATTGAAATTCTCGGCGTCTCACTTAACAATGCCCTCAGCTGGACCTCTGATGTCTGATCACTTGCTATAACCGCCTCAGAGAAACTTAGTTTATTGTACAGAGTCTGTAACTTCATCACTGACCAGCACATAGCTATAATTTAAGAGTCATGTGCACTCTCACCTTGAATATTGGTCACCCTTGTGGAATGGATGTGGAGAGGTTGCATTAAAACAACTAGAGAGAACTCAGAACAAAGCTGTTGGAATCATTCATAACACCGCTGTTATAAATAATTACCTCCCCTACAGGTAAGAAGGAATGTTGCCTCCCTTGCATTATTTTACAGTTATTTTTATGGCAAATGCTCAGACGAAGTTGCGTCCATTGTGCCACCTCTCCATGCCTTCCCTCGTGCTACTCGGGCATCTGCTAGCGCTCGTGACTGGAATATCACACAGCCATATTGCACAACTTCTGCCTAGAATTCTTTTATTCCCAGAACTGCATCTCTCTGTGACTTACTTCCCCGGAGTTGTTTCCCCCCCAAACTTCATCCAACAGCTGTTCAAGTCCAACTGTTACAGATATTTTATGAATGGAGGACGCCAGTAATCTTTTGTTTTTATTCATTTGTTTTTCCTTCCCTTGTTCTTTTATTTGAAATCTGTCTATCTGTCTGTCTGTCTCTCTCTCTCTCTCTTTATATATATATATATATATATATATATATATATATATATATATATATATATATATATATATATATATATATATATATATACAGTGGAGTTTATTATCCGAAAATTATGGGACTTTAAAAGTTTCTATTAAACGATTTTTTTTGGATAAAAGATACTGTAATAATATGTAAGATACAAGGAAACAATATTGTACTCACCCATTACCCATTTCTGGAGACGTCTAGCCCACCACCACCACCAGCACCCCAAAAGCAACTCAACCATCACCAAAACACTTAATACACTGTAGTAACTACGTAAGTAATTGCACTTTTGTAACTGTAATAGAAACTGTCAACTTAAATAAACCTTCACTCAAATAAACTTAAATAAACCTTCACCAAAACAGTTACGTAATTCACTGTAAGCAATTCGAACATATAAATTGTTAAACCTAATTATTTTTTTCATGTTTTCTGTTTCCTTAGTCAGTCATTTCCACATCATCCACATCATCTCCCACATTATCCAAAATATTCCGAGGTCGTGGATGCAGGTGAGGGAGTGGGCAACTCTCTAGCAGGGGATATATGTGCAACCGTAAACTAACGTAGTGGCGTGAAACAAGCCCGCCGTGTTAGAATTTTCGGATAGATTTCAGATTTTTGCGGTTAATCGAAATGAGAACGTTTTAGTAAAACTAACGGTTAATGGCATATTACGGTTAAAAGAATTTCGGATAAAAGAGACTGCTCTCTCTCTCTCTCTCTCTCTCTCTCTCTCTCTCTCTATATATATATATATATATATATATATATATATATATATATATATATATATATATATATATATATATCTCATTCAGCCAGTCCCAAAGAAGGGTGACCACTCCCAACCCTCCAACTATCGTCCAATTGCTTTAACGTCCTGTATTTCAAAAGTTTTCGAGTCAATTCTCAATAGAAAAATTTTAAGGCATCTTTCCTATCACAACCTTCTTTCTGATCATCAGTACGGGTTCCGTCAGGGACTCTCCACTGGCGATCTTCTCACCTACCTTTCAGATTCCTGGTCATCCTCCTTTCGGGACTTTTGCGAAAGCTTTGCCATTGCACTTGACATCTCAATGGCTTTCGATCGAGTCTGGCATAAATCTTTAGTTTCCAAACTGCCCTCTTCCAGTTTCTATCCTTCTATCTGTGCCTTCATCGCTAACTTCCTTTCTGGTCGGTCTATAGCCGCTGTTGTAGATGGCCATCGTTCCTAGGCCTATCAACAGTGGTGTTCCTCAGGGCTCTGTCCTATCACCAACTCTCTTCCTTTTATTCATCAATGACCTTCTAAGCTGTACATCTAACCCCATCCACTCACATGCTGATGACTCCACCCTTCACCTTTCCATTCGGTTCCGGCAACGCCCATCTCAGCAGTTACTTCAACAAACAAGGGATGAGGCTATGGGACACCTAATGTCTGACTTGGCTCGTATCTTTGACTGGGGTAAAAATAATCTTGTTGTTTTTTAATGCATCTAAGACTCAGTTCTTACACCTATCAACCCGTCAAAATCTTCCACAGGTATACCCACTAATGTTTAATAATAATAACATGCTTGGGGTTTCATTTACTCAGGACTTATCTTGGAAAGATCATGTTACATCTCTTGTAAAATCTGCTTCCAAGAGATTGGATGTGCTAAGCCGACTCCGTTCTTTCTTTACCCCTGCACAATTGTTGACTCTATACAGGGGTGTTATCTGCCCCTGTGTGGAGTACAACTCTCATGTGTGGGGAGGCTCCCCACATACAGCTCTTCTCAATAGGGTGGAGTCAAAGGCTTTTCGTCTCATTACCTCTCCTCCTCTTACGACTCCCTTCAACCTCTGTCTCTTTGCCGCACTGTTGCGTCTTTATCTCTTTTCTATCGCTACTTTAATGGTCACTGCTCCTTTGAACTGTCTGCATGCATTCCTCCACCTCTACGACGGGTGCATAGCACCCGTCTAGCAGCAAACTCTCATCCCTTTTCTGTCCAACTCTCTAATGCAAGAGTTAACCGTTACTTCCAGTCCTTCATTTATGCAACAGGTCAACTCTGGAACTGTCTCCCTCTGTCTGAATTTCCTGCTGCCTATGATCTCCAGTCTTTCAAGCGCAGTGTGTCCAGGCATCTCGAAATGATTGGATCTTGAATTTGGCTCTCTCTTGTATTTTGTTTTTCTCTTGGAGGGAACTCTTATTGCGGGCTCATGGCCGTTGGTTCTTTCTTCCTCGCATAATATATATATATATATATATATTATATATATGTGATAAATTGTTAACTGAATTAATTTTAAAGCATTATCCCCCGTACTAACACGTGATTGTTCCCTGTCATCTCCTTGTGGTGTAGTCACACCTGTGTGGGACACACCAAGCATTAATCCTCTAGGTCTTAAGTTAAGCAGCAGTATTTATCCCCTCCTCCCTCTCCCCTCTCCCCTTCCCCCTCCCACTCACCTTTCCTCCCCTCCTACTCCCTCCTCCTTTGTCACGTGCATTTTTTAGATTCAGGTCATCCTTTGTTGTGTTCCACTCCCTGCTGCAGGTGATCCTAAGTTAATCCGCAGGTAAAAATTCAGGTCATCCATTGTTCTGTGTGCCACTACCTGCTGCGGGTGTGCATAAAAGACCTCTACCCTTTACGTTTCTGTCTCACTCTGTCTGAAGATGTAATATACGAAAGTACTCACTGTCGCTCCTTTCATTTCTCCTGTGGTTAGTTTGCATATATATATATATATATATATATATATATATATATATATATATATATATATATATATATATATATATATATATATATATATATATATATATATATATATATATATATATATATATATATATATATATATATATATATATATATATATATATATATATATATATATATTGTTACGGAACAGAGGAAGATAATGTACACTTTAAGTGAGAATACTAAAAATCACTACTGTCCCGTAAAGTTCCAGGTTCAAAACTAAAGAGTTAGGTAAAATTACAAGTTAAAGTTTAATGCTCAAACTAACAACAAAACATTCAGGACTCATAAGGATAATGTAATGGCAAAAACAGGTTAAATATATGGTTAACTGCAATAGCCTCTATTAACACGAAATTAGCAAGAGTAAATTTATCTAAGTCAACCCTGATAAAATGAGAATACCAGATAATACTCAGTGAATGCAAGATATATTATTACAGATACAAAATATTATTAATAAGGGCTGACACCCAAAACACATGAATCACAAAAAAAAACTTACTAGGCCTAAGAATTAACACCTTACGCTACACAGTACAAGAAAAAATGCAATAACACTTATACTCAAATTACACAGCTGCTAGATGGCTGGAGACTTCCTGAACACTCACAATAATAACATTGTACAGGGGAGGACAGAGATGTGAGCAAAATGAGGAGTAGATCTAAGTGGCAATTAATGCAGAGACTGAGCTCATTATATAGGGGCCGGCAGAGCTTGATACAACTTGTAAGAAGGACGCGCAAATGAAGCCAGAGGGGACAAAGAGTTGACACTCCTGCTCTGAACAACAGAGAGAACGACTTACTCTACTATAAGGGAGGAGGGGGGGAGTGAGGTAGAACACGCTCATGATCAAACATGCAGCATATTGTACGTTAGAATTACACAAAGGATGATGAAATCATAGGCTATGTAACACCTCCCCACAAAGAAAAAAGAAATTTACAAAGGAAATTTCTTATTACTCTAAAACAATCTGTCTAAAGTCTAGATAAGCAATTTGCAATAACATTTTCTTTCCCCTTGACATGTTGTATGTCTAATGAATACTCCTGAAGAAGTAGACTCCATCTTGTCAATCTCTGATTTTTATCTTAATACTTACTAAGGAATTTCAGTGGGTTATGATCGGTATAAATGACTATGGGGTCAAAATCAGAACACAAATAAAATGAAAAATGCTGTAAACCCAAAATCAAGGCCAAAAGTTCTTTCTCAATAGTTGAGTAGTTCTTTTGAGGTGGAGTGACCTTCTTACTGTAATAAGATACAGGGTGTTCAATACCCTGATCATCCTCTTGCAGCAAAACAGCCCCAGCTCCTGTATCACTTGCGTCAACAGCCATCTTAAAAGGCTTAGCAAAATTTGGAGTAGCGAGCACTGGCTGACTTAATAGGATAGCTTTAAGTTTGCTGAAAGAGGATTCACAGTTGTTGGTCCAGACAAATTTAACTCCCTTTTTCAGTAGGTCTGTAAGTGGTGATACAAGAATTGAAAAGTTGAGAACAAATCTCCTGTAATAACCTACCATTCCCAAAAATCTTTGTAGCTCTTTCCTACTTTTAGGTCTGGGAAGATCACTTATAACCTGAACCTTAGCTCCTGGCGGTGCAACATGTCCATCACCAATTACGTACCCAAGGTACTGAACTTTAGCTTGATCAAACTCACACTTTGATAAATTAACTACAAGATTAGCCTGAACCAAACGCTCAAGAAATTTACTGACATGGCATAGGTGATCTTTCCAGTTGTCATTGAAGATTAGTACATCATCAATATAAACAACACACCCTGCCAAACCCTCTGTTACAACATTCATGAGCTTCTGAAATGTGGCTGGTGCATTCTTCATACCATATGGCATTACAGAACATGCAAAAGCCTTTCCTAGTGATACAAAACATGAGATCTCCCTAGCACGTTCAGTCATAGGTACTTGCCAGTATCCCTTTAACAAATCAAACTTACTTATGTACCTAGCCTTTCCGATCTTGTCTATGCAATCTTCCACACGAGGGAGAGGGTAAGTGTCTGTTTTGGTTATCTGATTAACACGTCTGTAATCAATGCAAAGCCGCTGTGACCCACCTGGCTTAGGGACTAGAGTGACAGGAGAGCTCCACTCGCCCTGACAGGGCTCAATCATCTTGTGGTCCAACAGGTAGCCAAGCTCCTTCTGGATGAGAGGAACTTTCACTGGGTTCACACGGTAAGGAGGCAGTTTAATTGGCTTTGCGTCTCCAACATCGACATCATGCATCAACACAGTGGTTCTTCCTGGAGTGGCACGGAACACTTGCGGGTACTCCTGCAGTAATGCCGAAAACTCCTGCCTTTCCTCGGGAGCTAGATGAGAAAGCTTAGTCTGGAGATCATTCATGATATCAGGATTCTTCCCCAAACTATCACTCAGGCTCATGCTGCATGGGAGAACTTCTCTTGCAGACTCGGATGGAACAGCTACAGTGCAGACTGAGTTATTTTCGTCCCGCCTGTGATATAACTTTAGCATGTTGATGTGACAAAGTTGCTTGTTCTTTCTATGATCTGGTGTGGCGATGACATAGTTGACATCACTGAGTTTCTTCTCCACGAAATAAGGACCACTAAACTTGGTTTGAAGAGGTTGCCCATGCACCGGTAGCAGAATCAAAACCTGATCTCCTGGCTGAAAGTGGCGTAACCTGGACTTCTTGTCATACCAAGTCTTCATCTTCTCCTGAGCAGCTCCTAAATTCTCTCTTGCCAGCTGTAAAGCAGTGGACAGCCGTTCTTTGAACTTCATCATATACTCCAGCAGGTTGATGTCATCTTCCTCTGACAGCCAGCATTCCTTGAGTAACTTAAGGGGTCCTCTTACTTCATGGCCAAACAGTAGTTCAAAAGGTGAGAAGCCCAGTGATTCATTTGGAGATTCTCTTGCGGCAAATACAACGAATGGAAGACCTTTATCCCAGTCTTTCTGATGTTCCAAATAGTATTTCTTAAGCATCGATTTGAGTGTTTGATGATATCTCTCCAACGCTCCTTGGGTCTGGGGATGGTAAGCTGAAGACGTGATCTGGGTGATCCCCAACTCTTTCAGAGACTGCTTGAAAACATTTGACATGAAATTACTTCCCCGGTCTGACTGTACCTCCTTGGGCAGACCAAACTTTGTGAAGAACCCTAGCATTTCCTTAACCACGTTCTTTGCTGAGATATTTCTAAGTGGAATGGCTTCAGGATAACGAGTAGCCATATCAATCAGGGTCAACACATAAGAAAATCCTGAAGAAGTCTTAGGAAGAGGGCCCACAATATCCACCAACACACGGGTGAATGGCACCTCAAAAGGAGAAATGGGAACTAGAGGTGCAACCTTTTCGGTCTGATTACACTTCCCCACAACTTGGCAGGTGTGACAAGACTTACAATACAAGGAAACATCCCTGAAGATACCTGGCCAGTAGAAGTGTTTCAGAATGCGTGCCACAGTCTTCCTCACTCCAAGGTGTCCTGCCAAACTGGAATCATGAGCCACTCTAATGATATCCTGCCTACAAACACGAGGGATGACAACTTGATGTACAACCTCCCATTCACAGTCGGCTGATGCTGTTGGGGGTCTCCACTTCCTCATAAGTACTCCTGACTTTATATAATAACAAGTAGATGCACCGGCTGACTCTTCCTCACTGCAAGCAGAGTTAGCTAGACCTTTCAACTCAGGGTCAGCAACCTGCAACTCAACCAACTCTTGACGAGACAAATTATCAACACTACGGGGTACTGCCTCATCTGGTGAGTGGTCCAAATTAGCAAGAAAAGTGTCAGCTAGGATAACATCATCATCATCATCATCCTCTAAGTCACCAGTAACTTTAGACTTAGCCCTAGTGACAGCACATGCAGAGAACACATCAGGGACATCACAATCCTGGGCCGCAGCCACTGGCTCACTAGACAACTGAGGAGCTGGACACACTTGACTTCCACCAATATCATTTCCAAGTAAGAAAGTTACACCTGACATTGGGAGTGTCTCAACCAACCCAACCATAACGGAACCATTAACAAAACCAGACTCTAAATTCACTCTGCACAGAGGGACAGAGAAGTAATTATTCCCTACACCTTGTAAGATTACAGTTTCATCAGAGGAATTAACATTAGAGCCTAGAACACTGGTCAGCATAAGGGATTGGCAAGCACCTGTATCACGATATATTTTAACTGATTTCCTGTCATTACTGTCCAGAGGACTGACAAAACCATCAGACAGGAAATTAGCACATGAACTCTTGAGAGTGTCACCCACGTTACTGCTCAAAAGAGGAGCTTCATCATGAGAATTTAATTTACCCCTCAAAGCAGGTTCAGTTAACGAATTCTGGGAACTCTCAAGGGTGGACACTAGACCAATTGACTGAATATTTAAAGACTCCTTTTTGTTCACATCACGCCGTCTCCTGAAACATTTCTCCGTAGTATGACCAAGCTTACTACAATAAGTACATTTACTTTTCTGAAACCTAGAGGTGAAGCTGGTATTTACTTCCTGAGAAACATCATCTTTATTCTCATTCCTGTTACCTGTACTCTGAGTAGAGGCAACGTACCTACTCTCAGCTTTCCTTTTTTCTTTAGAATATCTCTTGTGAGTGAGAACATATCCGCTAAAACTGCAGCATCAGACAAATTATCCATTCTTTTCTCATCAAGATATAGGGTTACATCATTATCAATACACCTTTTGAAGTCCTCCAGCAAAATCATCTGCTTAAATTTGTCAAAATCAGAATCCACATTCTTAGAATTTAACCACTGCTCTAACAGATCTTCTTTGATTTTTGCATGCTCAACATGGGATTGCTTATCTTGCTTATAAGTTGTCCTAAATTTTACTCTATAGGCTTCAGGAACAAGCTCATAGGCCTTAAGAATCAAGCTCTTAACGACATCATAATTATCAGATTGATCTTGGGGCAAAGATGCATAAGTTACTTGAGCTTTACTGGTGAGAACAGTCTGAAGGAGTACTGGCCAATACTTTTTGGGCCAATTAAAACCTGTAGCTATCCTCTCAAACAACTGAAAATACTTTGTTCAATCAGATTCATTAAAAGGGGGGACAAGTTTAACATTTTTAGCCACATCAAAATCATCAGAGCTAGATGATCCAGTTCCACCTTGTTTCATGCGATACTCATGGTCTGCCTGAATCCTAGCAAGTT
>NC_136955.1:36045428-36271936 GCF_032717465.1 Coenobita brevimanus
AGTAGAGAGCTGGGCAGAAAGGGGATGAGAGTTTGGTGTTAGACGTTTGTTACGTACTCGCCATGGTGGTAGAGGGACGCAAGCAGACAGTCTAGATGAGCAATGTCCACTGAATAGTGATAGAAAAGAGATAAAGATGTATCAGTGCAGTGAATAGACAGAGGCTGAAGGGAGCCAGTAAGAGGTGGACAGTTAATGAGACGAAATGTCTTTGACTCCACCATTTTTAGAAGAAGCTGTATGTCGGGAGCCTCCCAACACATGAGAGTTCTACTCTAATGGTGGCGAACATCATCTGGACCTCATCATCTGGACCTCCTTTCCCACCCTAGGGCAGGGTGAGGAGAAGCAACGTCCAGACAAGCCAAATTTGCCCAAATCCACCTTGCCAAGCTTCCATTCTCTCACCATTCAAGTCCCCTGCATCCTGGCTCTATCTGATACGCCAAAAAACATTGACCACGTTCTGTAGCTTCACATAAACGTATCCAATAGTCAATCCGGACGCTGTCACGTTAAAAAGGAGTGCCGAATCCCCTCACAATATTCATCCAGCCAGCTCAATACTTTGTCAGTACCCTAGACTCACTGACTTCCAAACCTCTCTTCTTCACACACTCATCCACCATATCCCTCCACCTTCTCCTTGGCCTACCTCGCCTCCTCCCTCCTTCAGATTCGCTCAGATATACCCTTTTCACCACTCTATTATTATCCATTCTCTCCAAATGACCATACCATCTCAGTATTCCCTCTTCGATTCTGCTGTCCACGGACTTCCCCACTTCACATCTTTCACGCATCACATTATTTTTCGTATCCTACCCACCCTCTGTACATCACATTCATTCCTCAGCAGTCCCATCTCCACTGCTTTCACTCTTGACTTTTCATTTTCTTGCCAAGCCATAGTCTCACATTCATTTGTTAAAGCTGGCACTAACACTCCTTCATGTAAGCCTCGTGCAGCTGCAACACTCAGTCTTCTGTTTCTTATCAAGGCCTTCATTGCACCAGCTACTTTCCTTCCTTGTGTCACAAACCTTTCCACTTCTTTTCCACACATTCCTCTCGTTTCTGTCACTGTACCCATGAACTCTCTCACCAATTCCAGTCTCCCACCATGTACTGTAACATCACACTGGGAGTCACCTTCTCTCTCGGTAAACATCACTATACTCTTTTCTACATTTACACTCGAGGCACGACGCTCACAGACATCAGGAAAATTCTGCACTAGTCTAACAAGTTCTTGTCCAGTATTTGCAAGTAGTACTACAAATTTGAGATACAACAAATTTGAGATAGTCCATCCACCACCATTTATTACCAACGTCATCCCCCTCTCCATTCCTTGTGTTTTTACTCTCATCACCCCATCCATATATATATTGAACAACCATGGGGACATCACACAACCTTGTTGCACGCCCACAACGATCGTGAACCATTCACTTAGATGCCCATTTACCCTTATACATGCTTCACTGCCATCATAAAAACTCTTGACGGCACCTAGCCGCTTACCATCAACACTGTACATGCGCAAAACCTTACACAATCTTTCTCTGTCTACTTTGTTGCATGCTTTTTCCAGATCCTTGAATGCCATAAACACCTTGTAGTCCTTCTCACAAGCCTTCTCAACTATCTGTCTCACTGCAAATATTTGATCCACACATCCTCTGCCACTCCGAAAGCCACCCTGTTCATCGCTCACCAGAACTTCTGATATCTCTCTTACTTTCTCCATAGTAATTCTTCCACATACCTTCCCTACCACACTCAATAAACTTATGCCACATTCCAACACTCACTTCCCTCACCTTTATTTTTGTACAGTCTTTTACCACTCTTCTGGCGCAGCTTCAATCATCCATGCCTTCTTACATATCTCTAACAAGCACTTCATGCCGCTCTCTCCACTACACTTAATCATCTCTGCATACACCTCATCAACCCCAGCTGCATTCCCATTTTCCAGCCGTTTTACAGCGTTCATCACCTGTGCGAATGTTACGTTTCCTATCACTACATTCCTTCTCTGCACGCCTCCTAAACCAATCATGTTTACAGTGGCTGTACTTTTTCTGTTCCCATGCATCAGGTTTTCAAAATACTCTTTCCATCTGGTCCTTACTTCATCCTCATGGGTTATTAATCTACCACGTACATCCTTCACACTTTCAAATTTCTTTCTGCTGTTCCTCTACATTTCCGTACCACTTTCCAGAACAACTTCCTATTTTCAGAGTGATTTGCATTCATTTATCTTCGTAGATCATCATTTACCTCTGTCTTTTTCCTCTTCGCTAGTCTCTTTACGTGCTTCTTGCTCTCAGTATATTCAGATCTTATTTGAACTGAACCCCTGTCCTGTAACCACTCTAGCCACTTCTTCCTCTTTTCCTCCACTGCTCTCTTAACCTCTTCATACCACCATGCCGTACATTTCTTCTTTGTTGTTACTCTTACCACACCACACACCTTTTTAGCATTCCTAGCTAAGCAATCCCTGTATGCATTCCACAGGCCGTCCAGTTCCATTTCATTCCATTTCACGAATTCCAGCTCCTCCCCTACTTTAGTCTTGTTTTCAGCTATTTCTTTGATCCTCAACTTTTCGATTTTCAGTCTTTCTCCCTGACTGCTCTTCTCTCTCCTGGTCCATCTTTCTCATCTCAGCTTGATCTTGCATACCACAATCATATGATCTGACAGTGAATAATACCCCTGTATAAAGTCAACAACTATGCAGGATTGAAGAATTCACGGAATGGGATTACCACACCTATCTCTTGGATGCAGATTTTCAATGACAGGTAATATGATCTTTCCGAGATACATCCCAAGAGAATGAAACCCCAAGTATTTTTAGATGTGAAGCAGGAAGGTGTAGGATATTGGTAAAAATTAAAGGGTACCTCTTTTAAAGATTTTGATGGGTTGGAAGATGCAAGAACTGAGTTTCTGATGCATTAAAAACACGATTACCTTGACCTTGACCAGAGATATGAGTCAGGTCAGACATTAGGTGTCCTGTAGCCTCATCACCATGCATGTTCAAGTAACTGCTGAAATGGAAGCTGCGAGGAGCAGATAGAAAGGTGAAGGGTGGAGTCATCTGTGTACGTGTATGAGTGCATAGGGTCAGATGTAGAGCTTTGAAGGTCATTGATGATTAGACAGCAGAGAGTTGGTAATAGGACAGAACCATGAGGAACAACACTACTGATAACTCTATGAGAAAAACGATGGCCGTCTACAACAAAAACCATAGAACGACCAGAATGGAAGCTAGAGATGAAGGCACACACAGAACGATAGAAACTATAAGAGGGCAGATTAGATTTTAAAGGTTTGTGCCAGACTCGATCGAAAGCCTTTGATGTGTCAAATGCCATGGCAAAAGTTTCGTCAAAGTCCCGAAAGGAGGATGGCCAGGAGTCTGAAAGGAAGGAGAGGAGATCGCAAGTGGAGTTCCCTGGAAGAACCCATGTTGATGATCGGAAAGGAAGTTGTGATGGGAAATGTGCTTTGATTTTAATTTTAATCACAGATCATCAGCTGAGTGAATTTTTCTATCTAAATGTTGGATTGAAACACCGATGTGTCATGTCCCCATAGTTGTTCAATCTGTATATGGATGGGACTATAAAAGAGATACAATGTAGGGCAGTGGATGTTGGAGCGACCCTAATAAGAGAGGACACCGTTTGGAAACTCCCTTTTACTACTGTTTACAGATGATAGCCTACTGTATTGTTAAGTGAAGACGAAGGGGAAGTGGAAGGCTTGATTAATGAGTTTGGGAGTTTGTTGTAAGAAACGGAATCTGAGGGTGAATGTAGGGAAGCGTAAAGTTATGGTCTTTGAGAGAAATGAAGTCACTGAAGGTACAATGAGGCTGGATGAGGAGAAAATGGAAAATGTGAGTGCGTTAAAGTACTTGGGTAGTGTGATGAGTAACGATGGAAGTTTAGAGGGTGAAGTGCTTCAAAGGGTACAGCAGTGAAGAAAGGTTGCTGGTTCTTTGAAAGCAGTGATAGGGAAAAAGGAAGTGACCATGGAAGTAAAAAAAAAGTCACTGCATGACAGTATTGTGGTACCAACTCTAACGTATGGAAGTGAAATTTGGACCTTGTTGGAGAGATACAGGTCAAGAATGAGAGAGTGGAAATGAGTTATCTGGGAGGAGAATGTGGAATTACATGGAGAGACAGACTGACAAATGAGGAAGTGAAGGAGCGCTGTAGCGTGGATGAGGATGTGATAGAAAGCATTAGGAGAAGTACACTGGGGTGATTTGGCCATGTGGAGAGGATTGAGAGCGAGAGGCTAACGTGGAAAGTGTATGCAAGTGAGGTGGAGAGGGATGGGGAGGCCAAGGATGAGATGGAGGTATGAAGTGGAGAGGTATGTGAGAGAGGGGGGTGTGAGCTGGGAGCAAGGCAGTGAAGTGGCATTGGACAGGGCGACGTGGAGTCGATTTGTTTGTGGCCACCCCTTACGGGCTTGAGGCGTCTCGCAGTAGATAGATAGATAGATTTAAAAGGCTCTAGAAATACAGGACGTTAAAGCAGTTGTGCGAAAAGTAGAAGGTTGGGAATGGTCACCCTTCTTTGGGACAGGCTGAATGAGAGCAAACTTCCAGCAAGTAGGAAAGATACAAGGTGACAGACGAAAGTGAAAGAGTTTACCTAGGTATGGTGTATTCACAGAAACAGTGGTTGTGGACAACAGGAGGGAACCCATCAGGTCCACATGCTTTGTTAGTATTGAGGCCAGTGATGGTAGAAAGTTCATCAATTGACGAAATTTTAATGTCATCCATGAGGAAGTCAGAGGGGGGGGGTGAGGTGATGGAGGAACAGCACCGAAACCATCTAAGATGGAATGAGAGATGAAAGTTCGATAAAGGTTCTGCTTTATCGGTAGAAGAAACAGTTTCAGAGCCATCACAATAGAAAAGAGAGGGAAAAATTATGAACTAAAGTTGTAGGATGGTTCTTACCAAGGTGCCAGAACAAGCAGGAAGAACGTAAGTCAAAAAGTTCAGAGCATTTAGTTCGAATGAAATTATTTTTATCAATGCGAAGGACAGACTAAGCACAATTCTGGGCAAAAACATTAAAGAGATGAGAGTCAGGGATGGGTTGGCTCCAGAACATTTTGTATTCTTTCTCCTTTTTATGGACAGCATTAGAAATACCGTGAATAAAGTATTTTTTTTTGCATTAGTCACTAGATAAGAAAAAGGAATATATGCTTCCACGCCTGAGCAAATACCGTCCATAATGCGTGAGGCACACTGACATCGCTCTTGGCCATGGAATCATTAACCATTCCAAAGAAAATCAAAGAACTACTGCCTGAAAGCTTCTCAATTAGAGGCTTCACCAAACCCTGTTTCAGAGGTCTGCCACCAGGTAGTCTAGCGTCGCCCAGCCTCGATTAAATATTTTTGCGGGGTTTAAAGACCTGTGAAATTGTGCCTAATACTAAGTTTAGAATAATATTGCTATTTATGGGAATATTTTTTCCTATTCAATCAAGCACATATATATAAACCTGTAAAGAAAGAATAACTAGGCTTTCAGAGAATCTTAGCTTGGGGACTAAAATAGTTTTCTGTCTATTTACATATATATGAATAAATCGTGTGCAGTTAGTAAAAGATTACCTTCAGACTTCTGATGTGTGTGTTTTAGCATGCTTTAAAGAAGTAAGCTGTTCCACTGAAAATAATGTACTGAACGATTGCATAGTGAATCAGCCTGGTTCAGCCATATTAATCCAAACAAACGGTGGTGCTGTACGACACTATAACCATACCAGAGTACGAGGAATTGAAGTGTAAACTTTCTAAACTGTGCAATGGAGCCAGGGAAACATTAAAAAAAATTATTTGTGTTAGACTTTGGTTACTAAGATGACCAAGACGTCCAACAGGTCCATATTGTTAAGAAAAGTCATCCGTCGGGCAGGGGAGCATATCCAAAGGTGCTGCTAAATATGCGGCTACAGTACACATCTATTTTCTTTTGTGGATACTAACGAATGAGAAATATTTTAATCCCTGTTATCTTGCTTTATTGATGGTTCTAGTAAAATTGCCTAGGTTTTATCTCTATGATATGCTTACAGAGATAAGTAAACTGATGAAACCTGAGTTTACAAAATGACACTTATAGTACATTACAGTATATATAATCAAAGGGCTCTCATATTGTAATTTCTTTGTAGCATATCATGCCATCTGGGTACTTTGATGAGTAAAATATGTTTTGACGTGTTTTACTTTGTGCCAAAATTTATTAAGCACTGGCTACTTTTTAAGTGCCTACCCCGCATCAGAGCTGGGCGACGGAAGCGAACCTAGTGGCAGATTTCTGAAACAGGATCTGGAGAAGTCTCTAATTAACAGCAACATAGAGCCACACCTGCTCCATAAGAGGGTCCACTGACCTTACTGGTGCAGTAGGACAGTTTAAGGTGATAAGGCTGTGATTGTAGGAGACCAATAGGAAGAAAAGAATAAGAGCTTAAGCAGAACGATTAGCTGTAAGGAAAGCTCAAGTATGTTGGAACTCTTTCCAAGGCAGTCAAGATTAGGGGTAAGGTGCTGCACAAGCTGCTCCAGGTCATTAAGGATAGAAAAGATGTAAACTTGTTCACCAGGTGGATTAGGGAAAGGAGAGGAGAGCCAAAGGTGGTGGTGAACACTGAACTCGCCCAGAATAGAGATTTCATAAAATGAAGAAATTGATAGGATGTGTTCCATGTGACATGTAAGATAGTCAATGAAGTTTTTCATAGTCAGTAGAAATAGGGAATAACTACACTGGATATATATATATATATATATATATATATATATATATATATATATATATATATATAATCATCATCAGCCTTTGAGGTCCACTGCAGGACCGGCCGATCCCCACCGAAGCAGGGACGATACAGCCAATGTATCTCTACCCAGTGGCTTAGGCTGTCTGGTAGAGACTGTATGTAAGGTGAGAAGTGCTTGTTAGTGTAATTGTACCACAAAACAATATATAAAATTCGTGCTTTTTTGTACACTGAAGAACGAGGGTTCGCGCCCCGCCAGGGTAATAAACTTTGGAAGTGTTCTTCTGGCCATGTACTGCTTGGCAGACAACATGGGTGCTGTGGTTGAACCAATGTCGCATACTGTAATGTATGCTTGCACCCAGTCGGCTTGTGCTGGCCAATTACACTTGGTTCACAGACTACACACACATCCAAAGCCACTACAACTACATTTACACTTACAAGCACTTCTCACCCTACATACAATCTCTACCAGACAACCTAAGCCACTTGGTAGAGATACATTGGCTGTATCGTCCCCACTTCGGTAGGGATAGGCCGGTCCTGCAGCGGACACTCAAACGGCTGATTAGATGAGATTATATATATATATATATATATATATATATATATATATATATATATATATATATATATATATATATATATATATATATATGGACCCTCTGTGGTACAGTGGTAGAGTGTGCGTTTTCGTACACTGGAGAGCGAGGGTTCGCGCCCCGCCAGAGTAATAAACTTTGGGAGCGTTCTCCTGGTCATGTACTGCTTGGCAGACACAAGGGGTGCTGTGGTTGAACCAATGTCGCATACTGTAAAGTATGTTTGCACCCAGTTGGCTTGCACTGGCCGATTACACTTGGTTCACAGACTCCACACACATCCAGAACCACTCCAACTCTACAATTACACTTACAAGCACTTCTCACCTTACATAAAATCTCTACCAGACAGCCTAAGCCACTTGGTAGGGATACATTGGCTGTATCGTCCCGACTTCGGTCGGGATGGGCCGGTCCTGCACTGGATACTCAAACGGCTCATGAAGTGTATATATATATATATATATATATATATAGTCACAGTGGTAAAGTGTTCGTTTTCGTACACTGAAGATCGAGGGTTCGCGCCCCGCCAGGGTGATAAATAAACTTTGGGAGCATTCTTCTGGCCACGTACTGCATTGGCGGACACAAGGGGTGCTGTGGTTGAAGCAGTGTCGCATTCTATAAAGTGTGCTTGCACCCAGTCGGCTGTGTGGGCTGATTACACTTGGTTCATAGACTACACACACATCCAAAGCCACTCCAACACTACAATTACACTTACAAGCACTTCACACCCTATATACAATCTCTACCAGACAGCCCAAGCCACTTGGTAGAGATACATTGGCTGTATCGTTCCCACTTCGGTCGGGATAGGCCGGTCCTGCAGTGGACACTCAAACGGCTGATGAGGTGAGATGAGATGTTATATATATATATATATATATATATATATGTATATATATGTATGTATGTGTGTGTGTACACACAAAGAACAGCCAGCTCTACTTTGAAGTGAGATAGACAAAGTAGGAGGATACAGTGAAGAGTTTGCTATAATTTGCTTCAGATAGCTGAGTCTCAGTTAGTAGGAATAGGTTAGGTTTAGAGTATGTGAGGTGATGTTCAACAGAGAAAATTTGAGAGAGACCACGAATGTAGCAGAAATGAACAGGAACTGAGTCAGTGGTTCCAAGCACCTCTCTTGGGTGTCACCGGGAGACTTGCGGATGGTGGGGAGGGGAGGGGTGCTTTTATGGGCACCCCGCCGCCGCTGGGGACTCTGAGGCTGGGTGCTGAGATGCCAATTTTTGAGTCTGTAATAGGAAGTGTAGTGTGCATTGTGCATGTAGTTTGGTGTTGAAACTTATTGGAAGTTATATAAGAGATTATTATTGGCCTACTCTCTGTGTTACAGTAACAAAGGGGATGGTCAGAAGCTAGTCCCACGGGCTGATGAAACCAGGACTCCAGCCATCCCAATCATCAGCTTTTCATCCACCTTGGGAATACCGCCCTGTTCGACTGGTGCACTAGTCTACTCCCAAGATTTGTAAATCAATCGGTAAATCAATAAATAAAGGTGCATTTTATTGATGGGTCTCATCTGGACCACAGCAATTCACTCTTCTTACTCGATAACGCTAATGAAATACCTCTGGTTTTACTTATAGTAACCACATACAAGACATCAAGAGGCGGTGCACCTCCAAGCTATGTACACTTACGACAATTACAGGGACAGATTCTGAAGAAAATAATTCTACTGTGCAAGCAACATTAAGTAAGTGACATCCTTTGCCTCCCCAGCTTGGGTCACCATACCTTCAAACACTCACTACAACACTTTGTGGACCATACAGAACAGCGCTTTATACGTCATGAAAGGCTGTACCAAAAACCACTTCCACAGCACACATTATGACACTCAATTCTTACCTTTTGAGGAATATCTAGCTATAAGGACAAAATGTTATGTGGCAACCTGCATTAACACACAACACCTTAATCATTATATGACAGAGCCTCACAACACACATAGTCACATAAAACAATAACCACACAAATATTCTTAGTCTGTCTTCAGGAACATTCCACCTCCAGACACTCCAACACCAGTAGTGAAGAAACACCTACATACTTTGCGCAGAGCAATACAACACCTTCAATCCGGACAATAGATTACAAGTCCCCATCTCTCCCTGCTTGGGCTCATCGGTGGTATCCTTATATGGAGCTGGTCAAGTACACCTAGCTAGGCTTAGATCAGGATATCACTTAGCTCTTCTCAGATACTGAATGGACAAATTCGGTATGTCTCTATCGTGCAGTCGCTGTTGAATGGGTTACCTATATTATCGATGTTAAAAAAGGTGGAACAGGACAAGAAAGACATGTATGTATGTATGAGGTGTATGCAGGGTGTGTTATTAACGGGGCTGTGGCATTGTGAGGCTAATTAGTACTGTATAAGGTGCATCCTAGTTATATGTGTGGCATAATAGAGTTATAACAATGTGCTGTGTGACAGAGGCAGGTGTGTGTGTGTGTGTGTGTGTGTGTGTGTGTGTGTGTGTGTGTGCAACCTCACAGGTATACATGTATTAATTGGTGTTGCTTTTTTTTATTTGTAAATACTGAATTCTGTTTTCCTTATTTTTTGCTGAATGTTTTGTAAGGCTTACTCATTTTCGGGGTAAATCTCCTTGACCTCGACGATGATGTCCCCAAACTCCACCTACAGAAGACTGCTCTAAACACCTTGCTGGAAAACGGCACAAAGGAGGTTCCTTTCGTCTGTCCCTGTGGATGGATGTTCAGGCAGAAGGTTGGAGTTACGGGCTCCCCCTTAGGAGTCCTCTTCACCAACTTTTTCATAGGGACGGTTAACAAAGAGTTGTTCAGTGCCATCAACAAACTCGACATATATGCCAGGTACATCGACGACATCTTCGTTAGGAGTAACAGGAAATAAATCTTACAAAGCCTGAAGGAGAAACTATGAGATCTCTGATCTTTTTTACTACTGAATCCAGTGTTGACAGCATGTTCCCATTCCTGGATGTGCATGTCCAGC
The DNA here is from genome assembly GCF_032717465.1 of Coenobita brevimanus. Taxonomy (NCBI): domain Eukaryota; kingdom Metazoa; phylum Arthropoda; class Malacostraca; order Decapoda; family Coenobitidae; genus Coenobita; species Coenobita brevimanus. Next base: position 36,055,914 of record NC_136955.1, read on the forward strand.
AGATTCCACACAAGTGTATATACAAAAGCAATAAACCAGGATCGTGTCTCAGTGGAAAAAGCGAGTGCCCCAGCGACTCAAGGTCTCCACCGTCAAAGGACCCTCTCACACTCAAGTGGTTGGGGCGCCACTCATCGAGAGGTAGAAAGAGCCGATCAGACCCTTGTGTACAGTACAATGGGCTTTCCAAACGAGTTGTTAATAGGGTGGTAAAGAGGGAAATAGAAAAATTATAAAAACAAACCAAAAATTTTACCGTATTAGGATGGGAGACGAGCCAAAGTATTTTACAGATTCCACGCCCATCATGAATACAAAACAGAAGAAAGAATAATGAAACAGCTGACCAGAAGATATGTTAAACCAACCACGCTCCAAGACACCCTCGACTTGGTCATGTGTTATAAAAACAAGAAAACTTCTAACCTACTTTTGAAAAACAACCCAACGAAACAAACATCAGACCTGCAGAAGAGTCATCAAAATATGTTTGAATGTAAACAAGGTAGCTGAGAGTCCCTTCTCTCTTCATACATAGGATACTTAACTAACATGCTTAGCCGAAGAACAACACTTCACCTAAAAGGTAGTACCTTTAAGATACTCAAGACCCGGCCAATACCCATCTGACCAGAAAAGATGATGGAAGAGAACACACAAGTCATCGGGCAGGCTCCTGATACGAGACGCTTACAAATATTACAAGCCACGGCTGGATTAAGCATGTGGGAGGCCCGGGGCCCGCTTGGAAGGGAGGCCCCCTTTCCAACTCCCCCAATGGCATACACCACAGACTGGTAACCTAAATCCTCATATATAAATAGGACACTTTTAGTTAGGAAATACTGAACGGGGACTATTCATCCAATGCTGTAATATGTAATGCATAAACACGAAATGAAATGAACACAAGTTGCTCTGGTGGGAGGCCCCCTCTTGGTGGGTGGCCCAGGGCCCGGGCCCCTTGGGCCCCCCCCTTAATCCGGCGGTGTTACAAGCCCTCTTCATCATGGATCGGGTCCCCAAGATGCACCTATAAACAAGAGAGTTCACGATCATCTCACCATCTTAACCTGTTCCTCTCCGTATGAAGTTTGCAGAGGAGTAGTGACAACTCTAATATTTCCCTAACTCCCATAGGCTGATTACAACCCCTTCCCTCCCCGCATACTCTTCCCTTACCTCATTTATAATTGGTTCTTTGCCTGATTCCCTCATCCACATAGAGCGTATTTATACCCACCCATTATGCCATCACTTCCAGTCACTTGATAATATACATAGTGTACGGAACATTGTGAATACAGGAAATAATCTTCTCTGCGTGTTTTACTAATACTTTTTGGCATACGTGTAGTAGCATTAAATCAGGGGCAGAAGTCTGCCATCAAGTAAGTTGAAAGTATTTGGAATATCATCAGTGCAGAAGTTGATGTGTTTTTCAATCAGACTTGTCTAAAGGGAAGCATGTTGCCAATATGCCAGTATATACTGTGTATATATATATATAAATATATATATATATATATATATATATATATATATATATATATATATATATATATATATATATATATATATATATATATATATACACACACACATAGGCGCCTGGTGGTTTAGTGGGTAATTATTGCACTCCAATCGGACTGAGCCGGTGAAGGTTTATATCCAAGGGGTGGTTGGGGTTTATTGCTCATGTAATGCCACTCAGGGATGAGTGAGGCTGGTCACTCTCATCTTAAATGTCAGGACCAACTGCCTAGCCCCGGGCTCCTACGCTCCTCATGGGGCAATGTAGGATTGGATGATGGATATATATATATATATATATATATATATATATATATATATATATATATATATATATATATATATATATATATATCTATCTATCTATCTATCTATCTATATATATATATATATATATATATATATATATATATATATATATATGTGTGTGTGTGTGTGTGTGTGTGTGTGTGTGTGTGTGTGTGTGTGTGTGTGTGTCCCTCCAAGGACAGGGTCCCACTGCTACCTGGCGCTTCCCCAGGTGGCGGATAAGGGAAGGCCTTGCAGATATACAGAGTACCGTCCTAGACGGCGCGGACCATGGGACCCACTATAGATATAGAGATATATACTGAAAGAGGCGGCTCAAAAATTGCAACGCACCAGAAACTATATGGCAGGGAGGTGAGATTATTTGACACAATCCCCCCAACCAATCATGAATATTAATGATCAGATTTCTTGGGCGTCTCTTTTGGATCATCGTCTACTAAAGGTCCAACCACACTGCCTCCTGTGGTTACGGTCAATGTACCACCGAAAGTGAGTAGGCACTGTCTCGGCAAATCAGAGACCGGAACATAAGTAAAATGAAATCCATGAAGATCTACACATACAACTTAATAAACCTTGCAGAAGACTACAAACTTGATATGTTAATGACTGAATTAGAAACCATAAGTTGGGGTGTTGTAGGTCTGAATTAGATCCACAGAAAAGGAAAAAAAAAATAACTGATCTTCAAGACAGCAACCACCTATTTTACTACAGAGGAAGGCAAAATGAAAGTGGTGTGGGATTTCTACAGTAATTTAGAGTAACAGAAATCTTGCAGAGAACACTGTTAAATTCAGCAGTGTGTTAAATTCAGCAGTGTGTCTGGCATAGTAGCATGGATTGTAACTAGACCAGGCAAAAGATACACCCTGAAAGTAATACAAGCATATGCACCAGCGTCTCAAAGCTGAGATAAAAAAACTGAAACATTCTATGACATCTCCAAGATTATGGAAAAAGGAAAGACCACATAAACTTTACTCCTGAGAGATTTCAATCCAATAGTTGGCAAATCAAAAAATGGAAAGCATTAATGGGAAAATATGGAATGGTAGAAAAAAAATGATAGGGGTTGAAATGGTGGTTAATTTTGCTGAAGTGTATAACATGAGAATAATGAACATAATCTTTCACAAAAGAGCAGGCAGAGAATGGACCTGGAGAGATTCGAATGGACAAGCAAAGAATAAAACTGACTTCACCACAGCAAATAAAAATAACACGATCGTAAATGTCAGAGTTATCAACAAAGTAAACATAGGAAGTGACCATAGAATAGTCGGTTACACAACTGCATTCAGCTTCAGAAATGAAAGAAAGTAGGTGATTGAAAATAAAAAGCTATACCCAGTAAATGCAAGCGAAAGCAAAGCATCCTTTCAGTTAGAAATAAAGAACAATCTTTAAGTTGTGCTAAGTGTGACATTGCTGAATAGAATGACAGACTAACAAAAGTACTTAGAGAAGCAGCAGAGGTGTAGCAGGGAAAGCTAATACAACCAAAGCCAACATGTATTAAGAAATGGCCCTCGAGCTCATGAGAAGAAGAAAGGAGATGAAAGTAAAGACAAAGAAGATTGAACTGAAAGAGTGGAATTTTATTAATCTTATCAAGAGACAGAGAGAAGAAAGAAGAAAGAAACATGGAAGAGATAAAAGAAACCATGAAAAAAGCAAAAAGTCAGAAACAGGTCCGAAATAAAATGGCACTAGGAAAGCAACAGATTACGGCAAATCAGTGCAAAACAAAAACGGTGAAGTCATTAAATGCAGAGATAGGATAGTGATGAGAGCTGAAGAATTTTACGATGAGTTGTACTATTTATATCAAAGTCAACAGTACTAAATAGCTAACTTTTCAGTTTCAGTTGACACAAGTGAATTACTTGAGGTAACACCAGAAAAAAGTTAACATTTCTCTTAAAAGTATGAAGAGAAGGAAGGGCTCAGAAGAAGATGGAACAGTAACAGATTTACTATCGGATGCAGAAGTAGAAGGACAGAACAGACTCGCTTACTTATGTACTTAGCGTATTAAAAAGCAGGAAATTCCCAAATCACTGTGTAATGCAATAGCTATTTTCTTTTTACAAAAAAGATGACTCAGAAAATCCTAACAACTGTTTACCCATTAGCTTATTGCTAGTTATCTGCAAACTCTTCACCAAAGTCCTTACGAACAGAATAACAACAAAATTGGAAGAAAAACAACCTCGTGAGCAGGCAAGATTCCGAAGCGGGTATTCTAATACTGATTATCTTCACACAATGAATAAGGTATCTGGGAAAACTATGGAATAAAATACACCACTCTACTTAGGTTCTGTTGATTACGAAAAGGCTTTCGACTCAGTGCAACATAGGGCAATTATATATTCATTGCAGGAACAAGGAGTAAATGAGAATATTATAAAATTGCTTGAAAACATAGATAAGGAGGGAACTGCTACAATTTACTAAAAACTTGGAAAAAATTAAGATTGAGATGGGCGTGCGACAGGGAGATACAGTTTTACCAAAGACTTTTACAGCATGCCTAGAAAGTAATTTCAGAAAGCTAGACTGGGAGAACAAAGGAGTAAACATAGATGAAGGAAAGCTAAACTATTTAAGACTTACAGATGACATTGTCTTAATCTCAGAAACAGCAGAGACATTCCAAAGAATGTTAAATGACCCAGAGAAAATCTAAAAGTAGAGCTAAAGATGAACCGGTGTAAAACTACTTGTAATGATTAATGCAAATACACCAAAGAGTATCATCAGAATAAGCAAAGATTTTCCTGAAGTCAAAGGGTACAGTTACTTGGGGCAAACAATAAATCTACTGAAAGACCACGATAGCGAAATAAAAAGACGCATTATAATTGAATGGAAAGCTTCCTGTAAACATAGAGACATTATGAAAAGTAACTTGTCAGTATGTATGAAATGGAGAGTAAACAACGAATTATAGTCCCAGCAATGGAGTACGGTTGTGCGACTGGAAACTAACAACATCGATGGAATATCAACTAATCCGTTCACAACGAGCAATGGAGAGGTCAGTGTTGGGAATATCTGTAAGAGGCAGGAAAAGATCAACTTGGGTGAGAGAACAGACTGAAGTCAAAGACATAACAGAAGTTATAAAAGAACAGATGTGGAGGTGGGCAGGTCATGCAGCAAGAACAAGAGATAACAGATGGATGAAGAGGCTGACTGAGTGAACTCAAAGAGATAGTAAGCGTAGCAGAGAAAGACCAGACAGGAGGTGGAGAGATGAGACAGAGAAGTTTGCAGGCAAAATGTGGCAGAGATTGGCTGTCAAGGAATTCGTGGAAAAGGATGGGGGAGGTTTTTGTTCAACAGATGACTTTTAGTGGCTCCTGCTGCTGCTGATGATTATATATATATATATATATATATATATATATATATATATATATATATATATATATATATATATATATATATATATATCATTTCCTGTGGCACCCCACGGGATGCATATGGGCTCGATGAACTCTCTCCACCAATATTTGTCTCTTGCCATCTCCTTCAGGTCCCACCAACACTCCTCTCCCGCTTCTCTTTTCATTGTCCTCAACCAGGTTTCCCTCGGCCTACCTCTTCCTCTTCTTCTTCTAGCAGTCCAGAGACTCTGGCACATCCTGTATTAAACTGTCTTCTTTTCTATATATGTGCCTCAGCCATTTCCAGCGAGACAGTCTCACATATTCATCAACTGGTTCCACTCTCGTAATACCCCTTACTCATTCATTTGTCACTCTGTCTTTCCACTTTACCCCAAGAATCCTTCTCAGTATTTTATTCACAAATCTTGATACGTTCTGATCTGTTGCAATTGTACTGTACCATGACTCATGCCCGTAAATTAAAATTGGTCTAACCATGGACTTGTAAATTTTCACCGAAAGCATATTATTATTCCAAACAGATTTCAACATTCCAACAGCTCGCCAAGCCTGTCTAATCCTCTCCTCAATTTCATTGCTTAATGATCCACTTCACCACATTATTCCCAATTACACAATTGATTTGGTTCTCCACGTTCATATTAATAATTTCAGTCTTTCCACAATTTATTACCAATCCCACTTTTTCTCCTTCCTCCACCAGACAATCAAGCACCCTCTGCATCTCGTAAATACTTCCACAAATCAGTACAATATCATCAGCATAGTTCAAATCCATCAGCCTCTTATTTTCCTTCCAGTTAATTCCTGCACGTGTTCTCCTCACAACCTTTCTCATAACAAAATCCATATCCAAAACAAACAGCAAAGGCGAAAGAACTCCTCCTTGATTCACTCCTGACCAAACTTCAAATGGATCACTCAAAGAAACACCCACCATTACTTTACAAAATGTACCTTCATGTAGGCTTCTAATAATATTTACAAACTTTTCTGGTATATCATAGAATCTCATAATTTTCAACATAGTTCCACGTGAAACACTATCAAACGCCTTTTCAGAATCAACAAAACACATACTAAGTGGCATTTTCATCTCATTAGCTTGTTGCATTAGATGCCTTACAATAAAAATTTGATCATTACAGCCTCGACCCTTTCTAAATCCCGCTTGTTCTTCTCTTAAAATTTTATCAAATATTGGCTCTATTCTGTTCAACAAGATTTTGGAGGAGACTTTTGCAACTACAGGTGTCAAAGTTATCCCCCTCCTAAATACACACACACACACATATATATATATATATATATATATATATATATATATATATATATATATATATATATATATATATATATATATATATATATATATATATATATATATATATATATATATATATATATATATATATATATATATATATATATATATATATATATATATATATATTAAACACACACATACGGAGAGAGAGAGAGAGAGAGAGAGAGAGAGAATTTTAAATGGTCTTGAGCCATATGGAGACCAACTGTAACTTACATTACAATCATTAACGCATTTCAGTATATCTATCTGTCTGTCTGTCTATCTCTCTCTCTCTCTCTCTCTCTCTCTCTCTATCTATCTATCTATCTATCTATCTATCTATCTATCTATCTATCTATATATATATATATATATATATATATATATATATATATATATATATATATATATATATATATATTAAAAGCACAGAAAGAGAGAGAGAGAGAGAGAGAGAATTTTAAATGGTCTTGAGCCATATTGAGACCAACTGTAACTTACAATACAATCATTAACGCATTAAACGCCATGACAGACTCAAGTACTATAATATGGCTACTGACATGTTCCATCACCTCAGTGAATATCGTGCAACCCAGGGGTTTGTGATGCAAATTACACCCATGGCAAGTATTCTCTCGCCTCGGTAAAGCACGACTAACCAGAACAAGATCAAGCCACATTGCCCAGGCCCTGCTATTTGTATTAATGACATTTGCATATCCTATCCGGCTCTGAGCCTCACTGTCTACCTTGCTTCACAGCCTATCTTGCTTCAGTGCTTCATTTGCTTCGCTACTTCACCTTCTTTTGCTTCATCATTTGCTTTACTGCCTCATATGTTTCACTGTTACGTTTTTACGACTTCACTCTCTTCGCTCCCTCCTTTGCATCATTGCCTCACTTGTTTCACTTAATTACTTATTTCCCTGTCTTACTCATGTCACCGCATCACTTGCTTCGCTGTGTGGTTTGCATCACTGCTTCTCTTGTTTCACTGGCACTTGCTACACTGTCTCCCTCGCTTCACGCATCATTTGCATCTCTGCCTCACTTGTTTCAATGCCGTACTTGCATCATTGCTTCTCTTGCCGTTATGAAACCTTTATTGCGAATTGTTGTCTACAGCCAGAGGGCATCATTCCAAATATGCAATATTTCATCCTTTACCAACAGTTTGGGGGATTGGCCATAAATCAGCCTTCGTGCCAGCGAAACAGTGCAGTATATTTTAGTGTTCTAGAATGGCAGGAAAACTTTTATGTGGTATTGTATGTTGAGGACGTTGGGTATGTAAGAGGAGGAGGGAGAATATTTGGTGAGCAGGAGAACAGTAAATAAGGAACTGGGACAGCGAAGAGGCGCTGGAAAAGTATGGAAAAAGCCAGAAGTTAAGTGTGGAGGAAGAAGGAAGGAAGGGATCTGCAGGGGGTGAGCTGAGGAAGAGAATCCAGTATGGTGCGATTGGCAAGGAGGGAAGGTGGAAGGAAAATACCTGAAAAGAGAGAGAGAGAGAGAGAGAGAGAGAGAGAGAGAGAGAGCATAGCTATTTAGTGGCCAACGAAAGGAGACGTATCGAAATACACTGGCATACCAATAATGCAGGTAATGCCCAGTTTTTGATACGAACACCTTTCTTGAGGGTAAGCCTTCATGCAACTACAAATTTTAGCTCTAGAATGTTGTATTGAATACTAACATCGAGTAACCAATAATTTTACATTCTCTGAAACACTTCTCCTAAAAAGTTTCTCAATAAAAGACGTTTTAATAAAAAAAAATAAAAAAAAAGACTTCTATGGAGTAAAATTTAATAGAACAGAGACTTCATAGTTCAGGCCAGATTATACTTCATGTTATTTATATATCGACGTTAATGTGACACAGTATTTTTTTTTTTTAATTTGTAGGCATTACAGTTTTTATACTATAATAATGTACTGTGAATATGTAAAATGAATATAGCCATTATCATAATTTTGACAATAGTGACCTGTGCGCGCGTGCGCGTGCTTGCGTGTGTGTGTGTGTGTGTGTGTGTGTGTGTGTGTGTGTGTGTGTGTGTGTGTCTGTGTGTGTCTGTGTGTGTGTGTAATTCACCGGGTCGGTCAGGATAAAGTGATGGTTGTGATCATCAGCTTTTAACCTTCCCGGAAGAGAGCTGAGAGCCCATATAGTCTGATCTAAGGGCAAAACCCTGACCTTCACACCCACACACACCCATCCTCTTGCTCAAGGGGGAAAGTTTTTTTTTTTTTTTTTTTTTTAATGCGAGGAAGAAGGAACCAAAGGCCGCGAGCTCGGAATTGTTGTTCCCTCCAAGAGAAAAACAGAATACAAGAGAGGGCCAAATACAAGGTCCGATCATTTCGAGATGCCTGGACACACTGCGTTTGAAAGACTGGAGATCATAGGAAGCAGGAAATACAGACAGAGGGAGACAGTTCCAGAGATGACCTGTTGCATAAATGAAGGACTGGGAGTAACGGTTAACTCGTGCATTAGAGAGCTGGACAGAAAAGGGATGAGAGTTTGCTGCTAGACGGGTGCTATGCACCCGTCGTAGAGGTGGAGGAATGCGTGCAGACAGTTCAGAGAAGCAGTGACCATTGAAGTAGCAATAGAAAAGAGTTAAAGATGCAACAGTGAGACGAAGAGACAGAGGTTGAAGGGAGTCAGTAAGAGGAGGAGAGTTAATAAGACAAAAAGCCTTTGACTCAACCCTATTGAGAAGAGCTGTATGTGGGGAACCTCCCCACACAGAGCTGTACTCTCCACAGGGGCGGATAAAACCCCTGTATAGAGTCAATAATTGTGCAGGGGTAAAGAAGGCATGGAGTCGGCTTAGCACATCTAATCTCTTGGAAGCAGATTTTACAAGAGATGTTATATGATCTTTCCAAGATAAGTCCCGAGTAAATGAAACCCCAAGCATGTTCAAAGATGATGCACGATTAAGCTGAATGTTATTAAACATTAGTGGGTATACCTGTGGAAGATTTTGTCGGGTTGATAGGTGTAAAAACTGAGTCTTTGATGCATTAAAAAAAAAACAGATTATTTTTTCCCCAGTCAGAGATACGAGCCAAGTTAGACATTAGGTGTGCCATAGCCTCATCCCGTGTTTGTTGAAGTAACTGCTGAGATGGATGTTGCGGGAACCGAATGGAAAGGTGAAGGGTGGAGTCATCAGCTTAAGAGTGGATAGGGTTGGATGTACAGCTTTAAAGGTCATTGATGAATAAAAGGAAGAGAGTTGGTGATAGGACAGAGCCCTGAGGAATGCCACTGTTGATAGATCTAGGACAAGAACGATGGCCGTCTACAACAGCGGCTACAGAACGACCAGAAAGGAAGCTAGAGATGAAGGCACAGACAGAAGGATAGAAACCATAAGAGGGCAGTTTGGAAATTAAAGATTTATGCCAGACTCGATCGAAAGCCTTAGAGATGTCAAATGCAATGGCAAAGCTTTCGCCAAAGTCCCGAAAGGAGGATGACCAGGAGTCTGAAAAGTAGGTGAGAAGATCGCCAATGGAGCGTCCCTGACGGAATCCATACTGATGATCAGAAAGAAGGTTGTGACAGGAAAGATGCTTTAAAATTTTTCTATTATGAACTGACTCAAAAACTTTTGAGATACAGGATGTTAACCCCTTAACCACGGGGCGTCACTTTCATGATGCTCAGGAACAAGGGATCATACCGCGGGGCATCACTTTTGTGATTCTGTTATTTTGAATTCACCCTGGCTTTCAAGTGGTGGCTTGTATCATCTATTAGTACTACCAGTGTCCAGCTATACTCAGTCTGCTAATGTCACCTGTACTCCCATCCACTGTTGACAATTTAGCCATTTTTCTCCTGTCCTTGACTCCCCCCTCCTCCTTACCTCCCCTCCATTATCCTCTCCTCCCACTTGACCAGCTGTGGTGCGCTACACAAATGCCGTTTGCTCTATTCTTATACAAAATAGTATATAAAAGAAAGAGAAAAGGTAATTGATACTGCCATACATCTGGAATGGGCTAATTTTTACCTGACAACACCTCTCGTGCACTCGTTTGCTAATTTTCCATGTTTATTTCCCCTTGAAATATGCCGTATGACGTGTTCTCATAATAAAAATATATATAAGAAAGGAAGAGAGAAGCCTAAGTGATATTTACATTCACCTGGCACCACCTAATTTATTATGTATTGTCTAGATTTCCTGCCAATCATTTCATAGCGTATATATTAGTAGCTGTCACCACGCTGACATTGGCAGCCCTTCACTGCCCCTAGGCCACAGTATTCAGTTTACGGATTCACGCCTGTCTAATTCTGCTGCTTTTTAGCCCCATGCAAAGGGCCTGTGACCTCTACCCCTACTAAACCTCGTGTGGAAACGGGTAAAGGGCTAAGTAACTGCTGTGGAACATGTACTGGCTAATTTATCAATGAAAATGATGGAAGGTGACTACGATCTTTCTGGTGACTCTAAAACAGTGAAAGTGGAAATGTAAATAATGTGTAAACAGCAAGTGAAAGCAATGAATGTAAATACAAGTGAACAGTGGAAAATAGTTTTATAAGTTACTGCAAGTGACAGTGCATAACATTGTGTAAATAAAATAGATATGTAAATAATGTAAATAAAATAAGGAATGTAAACAGAAATGTAAATAAGTAGTAATATAAGAATACGAGTATGTATACTAGGAGTAATGAAAGTGAAAGTTTCACTCTAGCATGTATGAATACTGGGAGTAATGAAAGTGAAAGTGACAGATTCGCCCTCTACGCTAGTATACAGGACGAGAAAGGGAATGCCTGGAGTGAAAATAAACTACTAGTACTAAAAGAAACTTATAGATGAATATTGTATATATAAATAGGTGTAATAAAGTACTAGGAATATAAAGTGTGAGTGTGTTTGTAAATAATAAATGACAGCTCCACCTGAGAATACCGCCAGGGAACCAGCATGGGAGGAAAGCTCGTAAGCGCTTGTAATTTACACTGCTTTCACAGTGTTTTTTTTTTTTTGGAATATGGATTCCAAACTACTTGAAATTCATAGAAGAGTGTTTGTCGTTATAATATCAGGCAGTGGTAACCATATTACGGGGTATCGGGAAGTGTAAAGTGGAGACTTCATTACCCAACTTCAGAAGTCTCCACAAGTCCTACGGTAGACGACGAAGGCTCAACAAACATCCCAGGGGAAAGCTGAAGGTATGTGCCATAAGCAGATATAATTTTAATATTCTAGGACTAATAACTGATAAACAAATATTTTTAAAAAGTCAGTCGGAGTGCGAATATCCTCGTCGGATGCACAAGGAACACAAAAACAACCCCGCGGTGTAGGGGTTAAAGCAATTGGACGATAGTTAGAGGGCTGGGAATGGTCACTCTTCTTTGGGACTGGCTGAATGAGAGCAAACTTTCAGCAAGAAGGAAAGGTACTAGTTGATAGACAATGGCAAAAGAGCTTGCCTAGGCAGGGTGTAAGCACAGAAGCACAGTTCTTGAGAACAACAGGAGGGACTCCATCAGGCCCATATCCCTTATTAGTATTGAGGCCAGCAATGGCAGAAAATACTTCAGCTGAAGAAATTTTAATGTCAGCCATGAGGAAGTCAGAGGGGGGAAGTGATGGAGGAACAGCACCGGAATCGTCTTAGGTGGAATTGGTGGAGAAAGTCTGAGCTTAAGAGATCTGCTTCATCTGTAGAAGAAATAGCTACAGAGCCATCAGAGTAGAAAAGAGCAGGGAAGGACGATGAGGTAAGGTTGTTAGAAAGTTTTTTTGGCAATGTGCCAGAAGGAGCGGGAAGAATTTGAGTTGGAGAGTTGAGAGCATTTAGTACAGATGAAATTAATTTTAGCAGAGTGAAGAACAGACGTAGCACGATTCCGGGCAGAAATGTATGAAAGATGTGATTCAGGGGTGGGTTGGCTCTGGTACCTTTTATAGGCCCTCTCCTTGTTGCGGACAGCATTAGAACAAGCGTGATTAACCCGCCGCGTTCCGGAGGCGTGAATTCACGTCCTCACATGATGTGCACTCATATCCCGGAGACGTAAATTAACGTGGCAACATTGAAAGGTCCCTAATTTGCACAATTTTCAATTTTCGCGAGTGATTTCGCGAGTGATTTTTGGCACGTATACACGGGACACCTTCCTCTATTCCTCTACAAGATGCCAAGCAGGGACAATGCCTTACATTGCATAACCTCTCCCCCCCCCTGCACACCATTCTCTCGGCAATTCACCTGTTACCAGTGACCTGGCCAATAAAGACATTCAGGGCCAGAGTGATTCTCCAATCGATGACAATGTGGAGGACAAAGTTTACATAGCATTAGAGGAAGAAACAGTCAGAAACGATCAGGTAATGTGGGAAAAAAAGGTCATGAATGGTGATGAGTTAGTGAGTGAAACAGTGCTTATAATGCCTATATTACTGTTTGAAAATCAATATACTCTTGTACTACATATAAATTCGTACCAAGTAAATAAATAAATACTGTTTATGAGTGGATAAAATAGTTACCCTCCCATAGAACTCGTTTTCTTTGGTGACAGCCTGTTAGAAAACCCAGTCAGGTAAGGAGGTACTCGTACCTGAATCGAGTATTTTAAACCTCAGGTGAGCGATTTCTCAATGAATTTTCGATGTTTCTCACCAAAAGCGGATGTTTAAGCCAAAAAAAAAAAAAGGTCCAAAAATGTCGGGACTGGGGCGTACCACTGCCCAGAAAACGTCGGGATGGGGCGGGTTAAACCAAGGCTTTCTTCCATTAGTCAGAGGATATGAGAAAGGAATGTATGCTTCCATGCCTGAGAGAATAACCTCTGTAATGCGCAAGGCACACTCAGATGGCTCCCGGCCATGGAAGCAATAATCATTCCAGGGAAAATCAAAGAAGTACTGCCTGAGGGCCTCCCAATCTGCAGCTCCAAAGTGCCACAGACGACGTTTCTTTGGAGGGTCCACAGGCCATACTGGAGTGATAGGACAGGCCAAGGTGATGAGACTGTGATCAGAGGAGCCCAACGGAGAGAAAAGATTAACAGTCTAAGCAGAACGATTAGTAGTAAGGAAGAAGCCAAGTATGTTGGAGCTCTCTCCAAGGCGGTCAGCGATACGGGTAGGGTGCTGTACAAGTTGCTCTAAGTCATTAAGGATAGAAAAGGTGTAGGCTAGTTCACCAGGTGGATCAGTGAAAGGAGGGGAGAGCCAAAGGTGGTGGTGAACATTGAAATCTCCTAGAATGGAGATTTCAGAGAAAGATGAAATGGATAGAATGTGTTTCATCGTAGAAGTAAGATAGTCAAAGAATTTTTGATAGTCAGTAGAATTAGTAGATAAGTAAACAGCGCAGATATATTTAGTCAGAGAATGACAGGAAAGTTGAAGCCAGAGTGTAGAGATTTCAGAAGAATCAAGTTCAGGAACACGAAACAAGATAAGTTGTTGCGTACAAATACGCAACTTCCACCTTTGGCTTTGAAATGAGTATAGAGAAAGTAGGGGGATACAGAAAAGGGTTTGCTGTCAGTTGCCTCAGACAGCTGAGTCTCAGTTAGAAAAAGAAGGTGAGGTTTAGAGGGGGAGAAATGGTGCTCAACAGAGCGAAAGTTAGAGGAAAGGCCGCGAATTTTGCGGAAATGAAGAAGAAGAGAGTCAGACAATGGTTCCAAGCAGCTCGAGTCGTCACTGGGAGAGGGGCAGAAGGTGGGGACATTAATGGTCCCTCCCCTGGGGACTCCGAGGCCACGTGTAATGCTGCCATGATTTTTTAATTTTGGGAAAAGAAGTGAAGTGTGTACTGTGCATGTAGTTTGGTGTTGATAGTTACAGAAACTTGTATTGGAGAGCATGCTGGCCTACTCTCTGTGTTACTGAGACAATGAAAAAGTTCAGCTAAGGTGGATGGTCGGGACCTAGTCCCGAGGGCTGATGAAATGGGGGCTCCAGCTCTCCCTGTCATCAGCTTTCCATCCACCTTGGGAATACTGCCCTGCTCGACTGGTGCTACATTCAAGTCCTCTACGCATCCGTTTCATCAGTGAACTTTTCGCATCCAGAGCAAGGTGTGAATTCCCGTCTTAGCAATTTCTAGGTGAGAGCGTTACCACTGAGCCTACGATTGTGTGTGTGTGTGTGTGTGTGTGTGTGTGTGTGTGTGTGTGTGTGCACTACATATTTTTGGCCTTCACTAGGAAATATTTCATCTACTCTTAATAAAATTATTAGGAAACAGGAAACAAAATTAAAAAGATAATCGGACTTAGGGTTTTAATGGTTTAAACTGATGATAAATTTGTAAAAAATGATGGTGACGACCTTACTCAACACATGGATAACTTTCATGTGGACTTATGAGGCTTCGTAGTATCTCCTTGCTATTGTATTATATGTCTGTCTATATCTATGTACCTAGGCTGCTTCCCCCAAGGAAAGGGAGGTAGCCGAGACTGGTAGACACACTCCCAATTTACTCATCCACTCAACACATTCATCCGCATCGTAGCCCCAAAGGGGAGAAGGGACAGATCCTCACCGCACCACACTGCACAAGGGTCAACTACGCAGTGCAATCAGTGACATCCGCAGCAGGGCCTGACAGCCGAGATAGTTTACCCCTGCCACATTATAATAGACCCATCCCCTTACCTGCACATGACCTGATCAACTGATCAGACAATTGCAGAAGATTATCCCCTTAGGGCTGCTTCATCATTTACTCATTCACAATTCCTCTCCATTCATTTCTGTCACACACAGCCACTCTTCCTTGCTCGACAAACATCCCTCTCGCATCCAAAGCTCTCTTCACACTGTCCATCCATCCTATTCGTGGTCTTCCTCTCAGCCTTACACCTCTAACATCAGATCTACTTATCTTTTTCACCAATTGCTCATTATCCGTTCTCTCCATATGCCCAAACCATAGCAGCACCCTCTGCTCAATTCGATCAGCCATCTCTCGAACAACTCCAGTTCTCCTTCACACTGCATCTTTTCTCAATCAGTCCATACTTGTCACTCCACACATACTCCTCAGACACCTCATCTCCATTACATTCAAACCTTTCCTCTCTGCTGCACCTAATTTCCATATTTCAGCCTCATATAACACAGTTGGTACCACAACATCCTCATACAGCTTTCTCTTTACATCCATTCTAAGCAAATGACATCTAAATAATTTTTCCATTCCTCCCTGTGCCTTTCCTACGTTATTCATTCTAAACTTCACTTCTGCATCTATTCTTCCATCCACAGCAACATGTGACCCTAAATACTGAAAACACTCTACCTCCTCAAGCAACTCACCATTCAAAACTATATCCATCCTCCTATCATCTACCAACCTCGTACACTTCATCACTTTACTCTTATTCTCATTTACTTTCAGTTTTCTCCTTTCACACACCCTTCCAAACTCCTCTACTAACTGTCTCAATCTCTGCCCTGAATCAGCCACCAGTGCAGTATCATCTGCAAACAGCAGCTGCTTCAGATTTCACTCTCTACCATCAACATTCATAACACTCAGACCTCCACCTAAAACTCTTGCATTCACCTTCCTTAGAACACCATCCATATAAATATCAAACAACCAAGGCGATATCACACATCCCCGCCGCAGCCCCACTCTTACCGGAAACCAGTCACTCACAGTATTTCCCACTCCTCCACAAGCTCTACTACTTACATAAGAACTTTTCACTCCTTTTAGTAACCTACCTTCAAGTCCATAGAATCTTAAAACACTCCACAAAGCCTCACTACCAGTTCTATCATACGTTTTCTCTAAATCCATGAATGCCCAAAACACATCCTTACACACATCCTTACGATTGGGCAAATATGAATTGGAGCAGATGGGGGACATGGAAGGTGTGTGCAGGATATTCACAGAATAAATATATGCAGCATGTGATGCGGTGTGTGGGATGAAGAGAAGACGGAGGGGTGTGCAAGGAACACCGTGGTGGAATGAAGAGGTGAGGCAGGCTGTGGCACAAAAGAAGAAAGCATACAATGAATGGATGAGAAATAGGGGCGTCGAAGAAGTTGAGAGGCGGAAGAGAGAGTTATATGTAGGAAGAAAGAGAGAGGTGAAAAGATTAGTAAGAGAGAGTAAGAAGAGAGTGGATGAGAAATTTGGAATGAATTTGAGTGTAAAGTGGAGGGACTGTAAGAAAGTGTTCTGGAAAGAGGTGAAGAGAGTAAGACAGGGTGGAAGTGAAGTTAGCAGGGGAGTGAAAGATAAAAATGGTAGATTACTAGTGGAGAAGGGAGAAAAAGTGAGCAGATGTAGAGAACACTTTAACCAGCGCTGTCCCGGCGACATGAATTAACACGGCAACATTTCTAGGTCCCTAATTTGCACAATTTTCAATTTTTGCGAGTGATTTCGCGAGTGATTTTTGGCATGTATACACGGGACACCTTCCTCTATTCCTCTACAAGATGCCAAGCAGGAACAATGCCTTACACCGCATAATCTCTCCCCCCCCCTGCACGCCATTGTCTCGGCTATTCACCTGTTACCAGTGACCTGGCCAATAAAGACATTCAGGGCCAGAGTGATTCCCCAATCGATGACAATGTGGAGGACAAAGTTTAAACAGCATTACAGGAAGAAACGGTCAGAAATGATGATCAGGTAATGTGGAAAAAAAAAGGTCATGAATGGTGATGAGTTAGTGAGTCAAACAATGCTTATGATGCCTATATTACTGTTTGAAAACCAATATACTCTTGTACTACATATAAATTCGTACCAAGTAAATAAATAAATACTGTTTATGAGTGGATAAAATAGTTACCCTCCCATAGAACTCGTTTTCTTTGGTGCCAGCCTGTTAGAAAACCCAGTCAGGTAAGGAAGTACTCGCACCTAAATCCGGTATTTTAAACCTCAGGTGAGCGATTTCTCTATGAATTTTCGATGTTTCTCACCAAAAGCGGATGTTTGAGCCAAAAAAAAAAAAAAGATCCAAAAACGTCGGGATGGGGCGGGTTAAGGAAATGTTGAACATAGAGGATGGAAGTGATGTGAGTATAAGTGGCTGGGGAATGGGTGGGAGAAGGAGGGACGTGAGAAGACAGGAAGAAATCAGTAGGACTGAAGTTGTGGAAGCAATGAAGAAAGTTAAATTGGGGAATACCCCAGGAATTGATGGAGTGTGTGGTGAAATGCTGAAGCATGGGGGAGAGATAGTAGTAGAATGGATGTGGAAGATGTGCAGATTGGCCTGGGAGGAAATTGTGGGGGCGCCAATGTAACAGACTGGGGTTTCCGTTGGTTTTGCGTGTTAGTTTTTGGCAACCATTATGACTGTGTTCTTAGCATTGCTAAGTAGTGGGAAAATGATGTCGCCATTTTTTCTGTTGAAATTAAGTGACCCAAATTTTGTAGAGCTCAAGGATGACAGGTCACTATTTGCCTGCATGTTGATTGTTGCTCGGTAACGCCCGGAGATCAACCTCAAGGTGAGCATTAGCCAGCATGAGTTCACGTCCCTCCCACGAGCTTTGTTCACAGTGTGTGGCGAACTCCTGCCATGCACAGACAAGAGCAAGCTAATGGCGATACTTGAGGAGCTGCCAAACAAAACTGGCGGTGATCTGCAGCCAGAGGATGTCACCAATGTCACTGGTCCAATGCCACCAAGGAAGGTGACTGTCATTGATGGTATGGCAGTTGTCCAGGCAATGGGTAAGCCACCTTGGGTCAAGACATGTGCCCAATGGGCTGACCACTTCACAGCCACATTGGACAGCAAGTGCAGTGACTACGATGAGGTCCATCTAGTCTTTGACCGCTTTTCCCACTTCACTGAAGGAGGCCACAAGAGAGAGATGCCAGGGTGGCAAGCCGGCTACTGCTTATCATGTCACAGACAACACACCAGTCAGAAAGATGTCAGCAAAGCAGTTCTTGGCCAGTACCACAACCAAAGATGAACTGACGGTTAATCTTGCAAAGAAAGCTCTCCACCACTTTGAGGGTAAGTCCAAGGTCTTCATAGTGACTTCACGGCAAGAGATCCTTTCAAACTCTATGGATGTTCAACATCTCTGCAGCTCCCAAGAAGAAGCTGACACAAGGCTTATCCTACACAGTCTGGATGCTGCTCGAAGAGGAGCAACAGAACTCTACATTCAGTCACCTGATACTGATGTGTTTGTCCTTGCAATTCACCATTACCATCAGCTCTGCAGGAACACCTACTTCGTCACTGGTGTGGGTAACAAGAAGCGGGTAATCCCACTGGGACCAGCAGTGAATGCACTTGTACTGCAAAGGCTGAAGCCTTACCAGAATTTCATGCCTTCTCTGGAGCTGACATAACAGGCCGATTTCCTGGCAAGAGGAAGCTGACCTGTTGGCAAGCACTAAACAGATGCTCCATGGAGGTGGTATCTGCATTTGCTGCCCTGGGAACCTGCGAGGAACTGAGTGTTGACACTGAACGTGCCATTGAAACATTTGTTTGCCAGCTCTATGAGCCTGGTACCACTGTGGTGGATGTTGGTGATCTCAGGTGGAAGCTTTTCACCAAGAAACAACTAGAAGCTCAAAAGCTACCTCCGACACGAGGAGCCTTACATGAAGCCATTGCCCGAGCACATTACCAGGCCATGGTGTGGTACCAGGATGACATTCCCCACCCTCAGCTACCACGAGCAACACGCCATGGGTGGAAGGAAGAGGGGGATAGAATAGTGTCAGTCCTAACAAGAGATCCTCCAGCTCCAGCCACAGTTATTCACCTCATTAAATGTGGGTGCAAGACCAGTTGCGTGTCCAACTGTTCCTGTAGGTCCCAGTGCCTCAACTGCTCCGAGATGTGTAGGTGTGGAGCCGATGAGGAGGTGTGCAGTAACGTCAGCCAGGCACTCTTGGGACTTGATGAGGATGGAGAAGAAGGAGATCCTTCCATCTAACTATGAACACAAACACTAGCTGCACATTAATGATCTATCCTCTTTTAAACCTGATTAGACCCAGCCAGAATGGTGGATGGAGAGAATGAAGAAAAACATGTTTGAGCAATGACATTATCCGTCTTTGTACACTATAGAAGCAAAAAATGTTTAGTTTGTTGAAAGGAGTGTTATTGTTTTATCAAAATGTAAACTTTCAGTAATAATATTGGGTGTTTGACTTGGATACAATAGTGTTTATGTTGTTTTTTGGAGTAACGTAATTAAATTATTTAGCACGATTTGGGCAATAATTTAAGTGTGATAGAAACATATAAGGAAATGGCCAAAAAAAATGGCGACATCATTTTTTTGCAAGTTAAGTCCTTCCAGAAGACAGTCCAACCAGTGGCCAAAAATTAACATTTGAAACCAACGGGAAAACACTGGCCCCCCCACTAAAGGTAGAGTTCCGGAGGATTGGAAGTCAGGTGTAATTATTCCCTTATACAATGGAAAAGGGGAAAAAGGAGTGTGTGGTAATCGTAGGGGCATTTGTCTTCTTAGTATAATAGGAAAAGTGTATGGTAGGATACTTATTGACAGAGTTAGGGAAATAACAGAGGAATTAGTTGGAGAAGAACAGGGAGACTTTAGGAAGGGAAGAGGTTGTGTAGATCAGATATTCATTCTTAGATCTTTAGTGGAAAAGTTTCTAGAGAAGGGAAAGAAGTTGTATGCGGCTTTCATGGATTTGGAGAAAGCATATGACAGGGTGGATAGACTAGGATTGTAGAAAGTATTAAGAATATATGGAGTAGATGGGAAGTTGTTGAATGCTGTGAAAAGTATATATGATGGTGCTAAGGCTGCAGTGCTTGTGGATGGTGAACTGAGTGAATTTTTCTCTTTGAAGGTTGGGTTGAAACAGGGATGTGTCATGTTTCCATGGTTGTTCAGTCTGTACATGCATGGGGTAATAAAAGAGGTACAAGGTAGGGTAGTGAATGTTGAAGTGGCCCTGGTGAGAGAGGGTAGTGTTTGGAAACTCCCTGTATTGTTTTCAGATGATACTGTGTTGTTGAGTGAAGACGAAGGGGAGCTCCAAGGCTTGATGGATGAGTTTGAGAGAGTGTGTATGAAACGGAATCTAAAGGTGAATGTAGGGAAGAATATAGTGATGGTCTTTGAGAGAGGAGAAGTCAGTGAAGGTACAGCGAGGTTGGATGGTGAGGAATTGGAAAATGTGAGTACGTTTAAGTACTTTAGTAGTGTCATGGGTAAGGATGGAGGTTTGGAGGGTGAAGTGCTTGAAAGGGTACAGCAGGGAAGAAAGGCTGCTGGTTTCTTGAAAGTAGTGATAAGAAACAGGGAAGTGAGCATGGAAGTGAAAAAGTTACATGACAGTATTGTGATACCAAGTCTAACGTATGAAAGTGAAGCTTGGACGTTGTTGGAAGGGAACAAGTCAAGAGTGAGAGCAGTGGAAATGAGTTATTTAAGAGGAGCCTGTGGAGTCACATGGAGAGACAGGCTGACAAATGAGGATATAAAGGAGGGTTGTGGTGTGGATTTGGATGTGATAGGAAGCGATAGGAGGAATACACTGAGGTGGTTTGGCCATGTGGAGAGGATGGAGGGTGAAAGACTGACGAAGAGAGTGTATGTGAGTGAGGTTGATGGGGGGAGAGGGAGGGGGAGGCCGAAGATGAGATGGAGGGATGGGGTGGAGAGGTATATGAGAGAGAGGGGTGTGAGTTTGGAGCAAGGCAGTGAAATGGCAGGGGACAGGGCGACGTTGAGGCGATTTGTTTGTGGCCATCTCGAACGAGATTGAGGCGTCTGGTAATAGATAGATATATAGATAGACTTCTCACACACCTGTCTCACAGCAAACACCTGATCCACGCATCCCCTCTCTCTCCTAAAGCCACACTGCTCCTCACTAACCACCCTTTCTGAACCCGCTCTAACTCCCTTAATTAACACTCTACCATACACCTTACCTACAACACTCAAGAGACTTATACCCCTAAAGCTAGTACATTCATACATCATTTATGCAACATGTCAACTCTGGAACTGTCTTTCTCTGTCTGTAGTTCCTGCTGCCTATGATCTCCAGTCTTTCAAACGCAGTGTGTCCAGGCATCTCGAAATGAATGGATCTTGAATTTGGCTCTCTCTTATATTTTGTTTTTCTCTTGGAGGGAACTTTTATTGCTGGCTCATGGCCTTTAGTTCCTTCTTCCTCGCATTAAAAAAAATATATCACCCTTGCCTTTATACAACGGGACCACACAAGCACTTGCCCAGTCAATGGGCACCATATCTTTCACAAAGCACATATTCAACAATCTTACTAACCAGTCAACAATAGTCACTCCACCACCCTTCAGGCATTCCACAGCACACCCATCCATACCTGCAGCTTTCCCTGTTTCCATCTCCTTTACTGCCTCCTGCACTTCCTCCTTCGTGATCAAAGAATCATTCAACTCTCCCAACACATTTATTTCTTCACCCTTCCGTCCGCCACAATCTCAGCCTCCCATTCCTCCTCTACATTTGACAATCTTTCAAAATACTCTGCCCATCTCTTCCTTACTGCACCAACTCAATTAACATCCTTCCATCCCCTGCTTTTACTCGTTCTTCCTTCCCAGACTCTCCCTTTTTTCACCCTTTTCACCTCCGTCCAAAACATTTTCTTATACTGTTGAAAATTCTCTGTCAACCGCCTACCCCACCTCTCATCTCCTTCCACTTTAGCGTCACGCACAGGCCTTCTCGCCCTATTCCTCTTTTCCTTATACCTTTCATATGACACTTCATCCTTCCTCTGCAGCCACACTTCATATGCACGTCCCTTCTCAGCCACAGCCATACTTACTTCCTCGCACAACCACTCATTTCCTTTTCTTACACCACCACCCACACGTCTCACACCACACACCTTTTCCGCATGCCCCACCACAGCACTCTGAAACAACTGCCATTCCTTCTCCACACCGCCATTTCCTTGATCTTTCACTGAGTTTCACTCATCTTTCAATTTCTCCTGATACTCTATCATTTTCTCTCTTTTATCCAACTCACTCACTTGCAAAACCTCCCTGCCACACCTAACCCTCCTAGCTCTCACCCATCACTTACCTACTCTTAACTTTCCCTCCACCAGGTAGTGGTCAGACATACCTCCACCCTCCCCTCTCAAAACTCTCACATTCAGCAATCTTCCTATTACATTCCTGAACACAACAACATAGTCCATCAAAGCTCTATCAACAACCCTTCTACCCTCCTGTCTCACCCATGTATACTTATAAATATCTTTCTTTTCAAACAAAGTATTTACAATCACCATCTCTCGCTCAACGCACATCCCTATCATTCGTTCCCCATTTTCATTTCTTCCAGGCACACCATGCATACCAACTACAACTTCAACTGCTACATTTCCCACTCCAGCATTCAGATCTCCCATCATTACCACATTCACATTCGCTCCAAAACTCTGCAGACACTCATCATTATCTTTCCAGAAAGACTTCTTCTCTTCTGCACCCCTTTCACTACCATGCCCATATGCACTCACAAATACTCACAACTCACATTCAAATTTCGCTTTCACCCACATCAGTCTCGATGACACTTCCTTCCATTCAGCCACACGCTGCTGTGCTTCCGAACTCACTAACAAGGCCACACCTTCTCTTGCCCTTCCTCTTTCAATACCTGACAATCTCCCATTCACACTTCCAAACTTAGACACACCTTTTCCTTTTATCTTAATTTCACTCAAAGCTAACACATCCAACTTTCTTCTCACAAACATTCTCCCAATCTCCTCCCTTTTAGCCTCAATCGTACTACATCCACGCACATTCATAGACCCAATCTTCAGGGTACGGGCATAACTCAATCGCCCATCCCTTTCTCTGGCCTGTCTCTTTTTAGGAACTAAAAAACAAAAGAGGGGGTCCCTAGTCCCCTCACCCCGCCCTTTTTAGTCGCCTTTTACGACACGCAGGGAATACGGTGGCAGTATTCTTCCTAACACAATCTGGCCGCAGAGTAGTAGTACCACCCCGTAGTGCGCCAGATTGTGTCCCCCCCGCCACAGGCATTAATATGTTATGGTACAATATGTAATAGTTATAGGCATTAACATATGGGCATTGATATGGAACAATGGGTAAAGGCTTGCACAAGAAGTCATGTCTGGTGTACAGGGAAAATTGCATGCATATTCGAGCCAAAAATGTCAAAATGATCTCCATTTAGCTCAGATAATACAAGAATTTCATGATAATGCAGCGCAACCAACTTGAGCCAGTTATCTGACGTCATGGAAACTGCCCATGGAAAGATAACACACACACACATACACACACACACGTCATGGAAACTGCCCATAGAAAGATAACACACACACACACACACACACACACACACACACACACACACACACACACACACACACACTATTGCACTCCGGTCGGTATATATAAGTTGGGAAATCGGAGAGGTAGTCAGCGAAGGAGAGAGGAGAGTTTAGCCAGGAGAATACTGTAGAGTAGGAAGGCAGCAGCAAGCAGTGGGTCTCGTCACACTATCACTGTGTCTCAATAAAAGCCACTTAACCCCAGATTGTCTATACATCACCTCGACTTACGAGACACAAGGGAAAAGTAGAGGGGAAAGTGAGACAGAGTACGTCCCACAAAGTGCCATCCAACGCATCACGATTTTATCAATAGCTGCCTACGTTAATCTCCACTTCCTGACCTACTATTATCCACGAGGGCAGCTCTGTCAACACTGGTGGCTGCTGCATTCTACCATACATCTACGACACACCTACAATCCTTCTCTGTCTAATTAACACCGCGGCTACCTTTATCGACATTGGTGGCATTGGTAAAGAGGACAGCAAATGCTAAACAAGACACCACGGAGCGGTTACATGACTCTTCAGTGTCCAAGCAATAATCATCAGTCATTTCTAACTTCAAGTAACTGTGACCCAACTGTGTGATTCATAAGTCTACAGTCAATTGCGGTCTACTACAAGTAATCTACGACGCAACTCTACGATCAGCTACAAGTAACAAGTAGCAAGTAACCACCCCCCCCACAAAAAAAAAAGCTCTGCAAGACTCTCTTACTGCAACAAGTATCAGCAGTCTTCTACAAGCCTACAAGTTAATAACAACAAGAAAAAGCAAGAATAAAGTAACGAGTAACGAGTCACGGGTAACGATAAGGAAGAGCGAGTCAGAAGCAAGTGCAGTGTCTTGACGAGGAAGTACATATGGGCAGTGTTGTTGTGACGAGCTGAGTTCGCACAACACTAACTGATCTCCAACTTCAACTGCACACCTGCATTCCACACCTGCACCTCACACCAGCATTCCACACCTTTACTTTACAACTGCACTCCACAACTACCAAGGGGAAAAAGCGACTTGCAGCAGTGTCATCCTTTGCTAAAAACTGCATAACACGTCAATCATCCCGTACCTGACACTACTATCACCACCACATTCACCATTCCCACCACAGTTAATATCAGTGAGTTGAATATTTACACTTTACAAGAGTGTATTAGCTTAATAGTGCTACTTCATTTATATACAAACTTACGTATATACACCTAGCTCAATACACTAATACTAGTTCATTTACCAGTAGTAAAGTAATATCAATATGTCGCACTAACAATAACTAACAATTATACATATCATTCACATTTCCTAATCATATTACTTTCAAACCTCAGTGTTCCCTCTACTCAGTGATAGACAATATATATATCCTTACATCAACATACAATACATACTTATGAAAATCTAGAAAGACCAGAGAACTTTAATAAGAGAGTACACAGATCAGGACGCATACATCCTTCATATTACGATTGCAAGGGAAATACAGTGAAAAAAATTACCAATACAAATGGAGCTAGCAATAGTGTACTCCTTCTGCACATAATGGTTGCACTAATTGATACCAGTATATGTTACCATGAGGACAAAAACATAACATTCTTCGGTGCTGACAAAGATAGAATCGATATCCAAATAGTGCTAACACCATCACTGTGTGCCTTACCTGCTAAAAACCACTATGCTATACTCAACAACACACATAAGAACTTCCAACCAATACCTAAGATGAATTTAAAAATGAGTACACATGCCAAGTTGACTTCACCTAAGTTTGAAACCATGCAATTAATCAATCAAACAATGCTGCCTTGGGAGGAATATAATACCAAGAGATGTGTGGTACAAAAGAAACCAACTAAGTAAGTACTATACATATTGTAAAAATTGTATAAATATTTTATATATAAAATAACAAAATATGGGGTTACATATCATATAACTGACTTTAAACTGTGCGACATAAGTAAGCCAATATACAAGTATCTATTTCATGTTATATAATAGTATTACTGTCACACAGATACAGATAGCACGTACATCACATATGGCAGATTCATGATACGATTGACTACTGTAGCCTTGCCATTGTATTGCTATTATATTACAATTATAGTACTACAGTATTACAACAGTTATGATACAGTTATATTACTACAATGACTACAGTTATGTTAGTTATATTACTGCCATTGCAGCAATTATGGCACAGTTATATTATACAATGACTACAGTCATGTTAGAATCATATTACTATGATGTTCCTGTAATTATAATACAGTTATATCACTACGACGTTACTCAAATGTTACTACGGTATTTCTAGTATTATGTTATTTTTTACAGTATTATAACAAGTATTAATTATCTGACGAGTTGATTGTAATGTGAAGATAGGTCGTAGGTAGGACAGTTGGCATGACCGAGCAGTATATAGGCATTAATTTATTATGCTACAGTATGCCTATATAATTATGCCTATAACTACCTAACTCCATACCAACTATCCTCGGCTAACGCTATTCCAACATTGGTGGCAGTGTGGGACAAGAGGGAAAGTTAGGGGGGAAAGTTAGACAGAGCTCGACCCACAAAGAGCCATCCAACGCCTCACGATTTCATCAATAGCTGCCCACGTTAACCTCCACATCCTGAGCTACGATTATCTACAAGGGCAGCGCTATCAGCACTGGTGGCTCCTGCGACCTACGATACATCTATGATGCGCCTACAGTCTCTCTAATTAACACCTCGGCTACACCTGTCGAGATACTGTATGTATTTGCATGTCTATAATGTTTTTATGAATGTATGACAAATATGTTATGATTATACACCTTTATTTTTGTACCGTACTGCATCTGACAAGTCAAATAGCTGATTTTATAATACCATTCCTTGGTTCAATGTTTCCTGGATTGAACATCTTTCTTGCAGGCATCCCACCTTGGGTTCTTTCTTCTTTGTATCAAAAACGTATTATGTGTATTTATGCAGTCTGTGTCCACACTGAGTAAGCTAAACAACTTGAGAGAATAAGTCGATATACTATGTTAAATACATATACTTCTAGGAAGGAAAAGGTGCCACGAGTCTCCGTATCCGAAACGAACACATCCCTCAGTGCCTTAATGAAGCCTGTGACTAAGGCTGATTATCAGCTCTCTAACCATCACGGCAGAGTTGACCAAGGGACGCTGCTGTAATATTCAGTGGGTAACAGCATGATCATTGGTAATATTATGGCTCACGCCAACTTCAATGGTGAGTAATGAGGTGTGGTATTATCCGTTGGGTACCTGTTATTGTGTTTGCAAGTGAAAGAACCTTCGCCTTGGTGTCACTGGGTATTTGATGGTAATTTTACCGCATATTTTTAACAAATAAAAAGTGAAGGGACCCATGGAATTTATTTACAGCGTACTCGGGTGATGCTTCTCCTGCGACAGTATAATTGGCACAATGATAACGACAACGACAATGATGAGAGTGATGACAATTATTAAGAGGCTTGTGAGTATGATTATCGCTACCTCCATAAATGAATTATGGAACTGAACCTCTCACATTTTAAGGTCTCTTCTATTTGTTAGGATCCGTTTCAGATTACATATCACACCACAATTCCACAATCATGCCGTGTTCTATTTCGGTCATCGAATTCGGATTCTGGGATCTGTCGGCCTTGACTCAGCAGAATTCGTGATCTGCTGTGAACCCACCTCACGGGAAGAGTTAAATTGGATCATAAACATCTTATTAACTCCTCCCAAATCATTTATATTTTATTGGCCACTGTGACCGAGGGATGTCTGAGACTTAGTGCCTGTGTAATGCCACTCAGGAAAAGCAGTTGGTCACCGTCGTCTTAAATGTTGGGAATAAGTAGTGTGGTCCTAGGCCACTACTCTCCTAAAGGCTCAGTACAGGATTCGTTGCCAATAGATGGGTAGTGTATAGTATTATATATGTTGCTACGGAGAGAAAATGTTGATACAACAGAAGGCTCCTCCCACCCACTATTTCCTCAACCGTAACTCAGGAAGAAAAAAATGAGAAAAATCATCATGCTCTGTTGGAATTCAGTCATGACAATGTTGAAGAAGGATGTGTAGGGAAAAAATATCTGTCTGAGTGTTCTGTTCCTCTTGCATCATCTATCTTCTGTTCATATTCCCTGTTCTTTCCTCTCCCATCTTTCTTTCTCTTTCTCTTCATTATCTAACTCCTATCCTAGTTCCTGTCCATTGCCCTTTCCCTTCCTTTTCCGTCCTCATTTTCTCCTTGTATCTCTCTCCCCTCATCTATCCTTTCTTTTCATTTTCTCTTTCTTTCCCTTTCATTTCACTTAATTCATTCCTTTCTGTCGTTCCTTCCTATTCTCTCTCTTCTTATCCCACGATTCCACCCACACCCCCTGCACACTTCTGCCTCAATCTTTCTAACCTAAAAATACTGCTTACGTTATATGATTTTTTTTTTTAATCGAGCTGGGATGAAGTGGGAATGGGAGGAAGGGAGGAGTGAGGTGGCAGAAAAGGGATGAGGAGTCAGTAAATTGTATCAGAACAAAAGAATAAAGTAGATAATGAGATGAAACGGGTTTAAAGGAATGGCGAGTAAGGGAAGAAGGCAACAATAATGTTAAAAAAAAAATTATGAGGGTTGTATATTGCAAAGTAAAGGATAATTTTAGAGTGGAAGGGAAACTATATAATTATCCTATGAACATCGTCTAAATCATTTCCTCGCTGTTTTTCATGGGAGTAGGGAGGGAGGCGTGATCCGGAAATAGAAATAACGGAAACACAAATTCAGAAGTACTGTCGTTGGATCTAAAAATTATAGATTACGCCGTATAAGCCTGAGAAACAACGGCAATATGTCAAGATCCAGAAAGAAAGTAAATAATATTATAAGAGTAAAAATAATAAGGCAAGAAGTATAACCCAAAAAGAGTACAAACACACTCGGCAGAATGAGGGAGCTAAGTTGTAGGGTACAAACAATATGAAATAAATAAGTGGATAATCAAATAAATGAAGCTCACTGGAACATGAACAGATAGAGAATGGGAGGTATTTCTGGAAAATCATGACCAGTTCTTGCATGTAAGTATGAAATGCTCTTTTTCCTGGAAAGTTAGATTTACATGGAGGAAGAGTTTCCGTCCACTTGCTGTCACTCATATTATTTACATCTACAAATACAAGGATAATATCACTTCTTCCCTCTCCATGGCGAAGACACTATAGTTGTTTTGAAGTGATTTTTATGTACACTATATAGTCTCATCCTTGATACTGCCTGTGCACGTGTAAACAAAGTTGAGTCCCTCACTGGCTCACTGGAAGCGTTCTGCAAGGCCAGCTACCAGGCTGTTTGGCCAGATACCACTCCCATGGCCATCCAGGAGGGTGAGCGCGGCGTGTGTGAAAGAGTAAATTAAAAGACAGTAATATTTGGAGATATGTCTGATTTTTAGTGATCTTTATTAGGCAGTGTCATGAAGTGGCAGGAATAATTGTAAATTAGTTGGGACTGCTCGAGGATCCTATAATTATTCAATTCGATGACATACCTGTTTTCTGTATTCTTTCTACCCCCAGATGATTTTATCCAGCTTAGGAAACATCTCGTGCTGAACAGGCTAATGTGTCTGACCCCTTCAGTCCTACAGGGTTTTCCGAAGAGGATTAAAAGGGGCTCCCAGGCTGCAACACCCGCGGCCACCAGCTGCTCTCAGGACCAAATATTTCACTTCATCCTGTGGCTCTGACCTTCCATAGGCTGCTCTCAAAATCATATCATTTAACTCTTGACCAATCATTAACTCGTCAACTAACTTTGGTCCAAATCAGATCAAATCTGTTTGAGTTGACTTATTCCCTGTGACCTTGACCTTTGACTTTTCCCTGTGACCTAGATATTAATCTGGTTGTTCTTAAAGTCGAATCTATTATCAATTATTTAATCTTAATACATCCAATGAGTTAAGTCGACATCGGATAAAACCTGCTTAATTTGACCATGCCCTTTGACATTGGTCTAAAAAACAAGAAGCGGTGCCAAGGCACAGCCAACCCGTCCCCGGCAGTCATTTTAGTGCTGACGTATAAACACAACAGGATGTCTAGTCAAAAGGTGTCACATATCAAATCTGGAGTAAATAGGGTGGAAATTGAGGATTTTTTTGCCGTATGAAATTTTAGACTCCTGACATTGACCCCCCTAGCACTACCTGGTGGTGACCCCTCTGACGCAATGAGGCATGTTATATACGGTATAGGATGCAGATTTGAAAGTTGCACCATTACGTTTTGGTTTCATGTCGGTATGAGGAATTTGAAAGGAGTTATGGAAAAAAAAAAAATTTACCCATCCCCGTTTTAAAAACTTTGGTGGCCTACAAGCTGGACCTTGGCCCAATTTGGCCCAAAGGTTTAGCAGGTGATCAGGTCATAACCCATCATCCCTGTAATTTTAATCAAAATCGCACAGGTAGTTTTCACGCAGAGTCGTTAACAGACAGACAGACAGGCAGACGGACAGACAGACAGACAAACAAACAAACAAACAGACAAACCCCTTGAAAACAATACCCGTCCCAAAGCCCCTTCAGGGCGGGGACGGGTAATCAGTCAACAGCTTTGGTGATCTTCAGCCAAGCCAAGTTTGATCCAAATCAGTTCAATATTGTTTTAATTAATTTGTTCACACGCACACATACTGGGTCGAAATTTAACCTTTCCCTGTAACCTTGACCTTTGACCCTTCCTTGAGACCTTGACTTTTGAATGATGGGTCTCAAAATCAGCCTATATCATTCTTGTCTCATTTATATCTTCCCCACAACTTTTGGTATAAATCAGAGGAAAACTATTGAAGTTGGCCTATCCCTGTGGCCTTGACCTTTGACCTACTGCTCAAAAATAAGTTTACATCTTGGTTGACTCTCAACATATCTATCTTGTCTGACAATCATCATGAAGAAACTGAGCTGTTTTCTTGTAAGTTATACCCACGGACTTTGGCCTCTGACATTGATATCTGACTCAATATCAGATCCATTAATTTTTGCCTTTCCAACAACGTCTCCTCTAAGTTTGGTCAGAGCTGGATAAAAACTGATTAAGTTGATATTGCTAGATTAACGCATGAAGAAAACGTGTGACCTTGTCCTTTAATCTGTTATTCACAAAAACAGTAGGTTTTTATACGGGCTACCCATTCACCTGTTCACCACGTATAGGTGGTAATGGATAAAAACTCTCTGAGTTATTTTGCTCACACACACACACACACACACACACACACACACACACACACACACACACACACACACACACACACACACACACCACTAAAAATATAAAGCATGCACTTGCAACGCGAGCGTGCGTATAATAATCGATTGAAGTGAGCCAGGATAATTTAAAATAAAGGTTACTGGATTGAAGACATTAAAATTGCCTTGTGCAGACATTACATTGAGCGTCTGAGAGATCTAACATGAGTGAATAAGGTTCCTTCCTCCAGCTTTCCGACGCTACCCTGCCGGAACACGTAACATTTTGCCCGTATAAAACCTACTGCTTTGTGACAGCGTGTATCACAAGTATGAACTACAGTCTTCATCTCATACGACCCTCCGCACCCTTTTCTCTCGACCTCTCCAGTCGAAAACTGATCTGGCAGCATCTGCATTACCTAAAATCACGAATGTGAATATAATTCTTCCATTTTAGCAATTCAGAGAGGTAGTAGGCGGTGGCGACCACCATTCACTCACATGATGTGGTGTTGGCTACTTCTTCCGTCAGCTTTATATATATTTTTCTGTGACTGCCCTTCTCTCTTCCTATTTCTCACTTCCTTCCCGTCTGTTTTCTTATGTTTCTTTTCGCTTCAGGCGATTCTAAAGTGAGTGAAACCTAATGGTTTCCTGCAACGCAAAGAAACCCTTTACAACGCTGAGTGGTAACCATATGATCAAGTAACGGGGTGACGTTGAGCCTCCTATGGAGCCGCTTATTTTATTTTATTTATTTATTTATTTTTTTAATGGAAGGAAGTAGGAACCAAAGGCCAGGGTCCCGCACATTGTTTCCTCGAAGAAAAAACAAAGAGAAAATAACAGAGACCCAAATGCTGCGCCCATCCGAATACAAATCCCCACATTTCTCCCCACGCCTCACGCTGAAGCGAGACGCTGTCTGCAGCCAGGGAACATAAGTTAACTGCACGTGACAGCCCTGGAGGGGCGGCTGCTTGTCTGTGGTTGATGGGTCTGCTTGACCCGCCAGACCGGGTTTACTCAACTAGAACATCAACAACAACAACACAGACACTGTGAAATTAAGATAAAACTTTTTGAGACCTAAGAACAGAGTAAGAGACTACTACAAAGTATGCAGCCAAATAAAGAACCTGTGAAGGAAAAGGAAGACAGTGTGTGGAATTTGGGGTAAGAATACAGAACGGAAATGTACGCAGGACTGAACCTTGTGAATGAATGAAGTGACTGTTGGTGTTCCAGGTGCGTCAGGCAGGACGGCGGGTCGGTTCGGTGGTAACTGGGCGACAGTTGGCCGGTCTACAGGAAAACTAGGCGACACCCAACTGGTCGACAAGATAAATGGGCGACTGTCAACTGGGCGACAGGATAAATGGGCGAATACCAACTGGTCGACAGAATAAATCGGCGACTGCCAACTGGGCGACAAGATAAATGGGTGACAACAGCCAAACAAGTGGACGGACAACTGGCCGACAATTAGACAATTAACAATTCTACTCTACCTGAAGAGTGTGGGGTACAAACAAAACTCCGAGACAGTTGGCAACTTGGCAGCTGGCTGGCTGGCGGGCTGGCGGACAGTACTAGTTGTTATCGGACAGCAGTAGGTCACATCCTGTCGTCGCACTCATTCTGTTATACCGCAAAAGACGTTACTCAACTCGCATCATGGCTGAATTCGTAACCTCACAAAAAATCAAAGATAAACTTGTTCACGCAGGATTTATTTACACAAGGGACAGGACAAGACGAAATACCACCTATTGGAAATGTGACAAAAGAAAAACATGTAATGGCAGAGTAGTGTCAGTAGGTGATGACGATAAAATGGAAGTGCGAGTAACTAAAGAACACACGCATGCACCACGATGTGAAGAAGCTGCAGTGCAGAGACTGAAAACAAACTTAAAGCAAAAAGCTGTGGAACAGCCAAGCTACCCACTCTGGACGTCCCAGCCCCTGGCAGTGGTCCCGTGCGGTAGAGCACACCTGACAAGATTCCTCCCACACTCAGACGACACCTGTGAGCAGCCGAAAACCACAGCAGCCCAAACCAGAGTCCACCTGTCCTATTGTGTCCCTTACCTGTTCAGTGTGTAATATTAATACTGTATTCAATCTTGAGTTGTAACTAAGGTAATATACGTGTTAGGTTGGATGACTCGAATTTTTATGCCCTGTTCCTCTTGTTGTATACTCTAGACCCGGTCTCGAAGGGAACCCCAGTTCAGTACCTCGTGTTCAGAGGACAAGAATTTGACCCTAGAGTACGTAGAATAATTTATTTTTTTTCTTGTTTTCTTTTGCACAGAAATCTATGTCGATATTCAGAGGTAAAAGTAGCTTACAAGGGAACATAAAGAAAGCTGAAATCAGAATATTTTCGAATGTATCCATCTGCATAGAGTTATACCTATCTATATACTGAATCCCCTCAGGAGTGGCCACAAAATAAAGGCCTCCACTGCTCCCTGTCTTATATCATTTGGCTGCCTTCCCCACCAACCCACACATCCCTCTCTTATAAGACTCCACTTCATCTTTCGATGTCATCCTTTCCCCCCCACCCTCCTTCTGTATTCATCCACCTCACTTACATACACTCAGCTAGTCAGTCACTCATACTCCATTTTCTCCACACGGTCAGGCCATCTCAAAGTATTCTATTAGCATTTTCAATCACACCCGCATCAACATCACAACTCTTCTTTACTTTTTCATTCGTCTGTCTGTCTTTCCATGAAATTCTACATGCACCTTTCACATAACTCATTTCCACTTCTAGTTCTTGACTCGTCCTTGCATCAGAGTGGGGATCACAGTTATGTCATGTAGCAACTTTTTTACTTCCATGCTCATTTCCCTATTTCTTATCACGGCTTTCAGTGAACCAACAACCTTTCTACCCTACCGTATCCTATCGAGCACTTAATCCTCTAACTTCCAGCTTTCCTCACCATCCAGCGTCACTGTGCATGCTGTGACTTCTTTTCTCTCAAAGAACATAACTTTACTTTAGTCTTACACATTTTAAGATCCTGTTGCCTACATACACTTCTGAACTCATTCAACAAGCCTTGCAGCCTATATTCCTTTTTATTTAACGGTAGAATATCATCAGGAAACAACAGTGTAGGATGTTTCCTCACCCTAGCCTCCTTCATTAAACACACTCTGAACTCCACTGCCCTAACTAGTGTCTCTTATAACTCCATCCATGAAGAAGCTAACAGCCACGGAGACATGACACGCCCGCACTTCAAATTTAGTACTCAAATCAAAGAGCTCATGTAATTCACTACCCACACGTACAACAACCCTAGTGTTCTCATACTTACTCGTCACAGCATTCAACAGCTTCCCATCTACCCCAAATATTTTTTTAAATCTTCCACATTCCTTGTCTGTCCATGCTGTCATGTGTTTCCTCCAGATTCTTGAAAGCAGCATATAACTTCTTTCCCTTCTCTAGACAATCTTCTTACTAAGCATATGAGCGGGAATACCTAATCTATGCAGCCTCTCCCCATCCTAAAACCCCCATTGTTCATCTCTAATTCAATCCTCGGTTAATATCCTAATGCTATCGGTAAGTATGCTACGATCGATTTTTAAAGCTTCAGAGAGCACAAATACGCTTTTGACTGCCACACACATCTCTATCCTTGTTTTCTTTGCACAGGGGAACAATTATAGCTAAATTTCGATCCTCTAGGACCCTTCCTACCACCCAGGCCAACCTACACATATTCCATATTCATTCTATCGCTATCTCTTTTCCGTGTTTCAACATTTCCCGGCATATTGATTCAATTCTATTTTTTTTTTTTTTTTTTTTTTTTTCGTTTTGACCCTCTTTGTTCCTTCAGTTACATTAGTTCGACCGATCTCTTCCTCCGTACTAGCTTGTCATCTTCTCCCAGCCATTTCCCAAAATTCTGTAATTGCGCCATTTTCGTTCCCTATACTCAACAGTTCTTTAAACTGTTCTTCCATCTTGTTTCCTTTTGTACTTTCCTCACCTACATTATGCCATTCTTTCTTTTTACCTGTTTACCTCTTCCATTTTCACCCTTCTACTTCACTGACCTCATTTTAAAACAGTTTCTTACATTTCCTCCACTTTAATTCCATGGTTCCTGCAGACTCCTCATTCGCACTTATATACTCTGTCTTAATAATCTTTTTACCTCTGTCCCCTTCTCTACATACAGTTATGGTTTCCCTCTCTTCATATCGTCCATTCATCTACTTTTCCGGTCGTTATGTGCTCTCTTTTTCTCTGCCACAGCTTGTTTCACCTTTTCATGCCACCATGCCTTTCTTTGCACCCCCTTACACATTTTCATATGCTATTCAAATTTCTTCTGTGACTAACTTGCACTTGCCCTTCACCTCCTCCACCTCTTCCAAATCATATTTACCGAGTGGCTCATCTACTTCTCATATGTATTCCACATTTTCCCCATCCCTCTATAGATTCTTGTTTAGAAAGCAAACTGAACTATTTAAAACCAACGTTTAAATTGATAGTTCTATAACATGAAATATAATATCAAAGTTCCTAAAGGTGCAACACTTATACTGTTATGATTAGTTAACAACAGAGGTCATTGTTATTCTATCTGGATACAGAAGGAAATGTTGGGGGAAAACTTTTATTATATGTGGCATTCAGATTTCAATAAACACTACAAAACTGTTAACAAAGGATTTTTGTCGAATTCGACAATGTTACTACCTAATCACATTTTATTTTTTAAAATAGGCTTTCATTATTACTGAAGACCTTTACTGGAAATGTGACAATTTATTATTTATTAATTAAGAGCGTTAACGACAGAAGACCAGCTATTTTTAATGTCTCTGACTCTAATCATACAGTAGGCCTGACAGTCTGCATTCTGTGGCCCAGTAGTTCTCCCATACACTTCACCTCCACATGTCACCATTCCGGCACTAACTCCCACCGTCCATACTATCTACATGCTAGGGTCATCTACTAAAGCACTGGTGTATCGATGTTAGCGGGGATGTTTTTACATGTCGGTGGGTCTTATTGTAGATTAATAAAACCTGCCTTAATGAAATTCAGATCCTAAAACTGTCCTCTGCTCCAGCCGGGATTAGAACCTGGGTCAATTAGGATTACAGGCCACATCTCAACCGACTTTGCCACTGCATCCCTCATTTCTTTAACCAGTCACAAATTTCACCGGGCTGTAACTGTAATATTTTGTGAGGATGACCAGCCAAAATCAATGTGTGATTTACGCAAAACATCTGTGGAACAGTCTGTAGATCCTTCCTAGCCCCGTCTTCCCTCAGTCTTATTTCTTATAATTATTTTTCTTTTCCGTAGTGTTCCTTTCCCAGTATTTTTTTTTTTTTTTTTTTTAGTCCAGTGGCCAAACACCATTTTTGGGCCGAACCTTGAAATTTTTGGTGCATAATTGTTCTTTGTGGATTACTTTTAGAATCCATCAGGTGCAACTTCTGCATCCTTGAGCATTTTGCAAAAATGACGACTGAAGATCGGACTAGGACACCTTTTTTGGACAGGGAAAATCTGGGATACAGCAAATATAAATGACCGTAGCTCACATAAGGATAAACTTATTCCAATATTGTAACTACTAAAATGATCGTACTGATTAGCTCTATCTCCTCAAACCAAAGGCATATAAATTTGGTCAACAATAAGGTCATTAAACGCCAAAAGGTCAAAAATTTAGGAGGGAAAAGGTACTTCGACAAGATAACGCTGTCCTACTGTGTGTATAAAAAAGACTACAAAACTTGTTGTTTATGGTTGCTTTGTGTCCAAAAGTTAACTTAAAAAATATGGGCAAGTGATTGTAACATGTATTAAGCTCCGTTATATTTTCTAGGTGATAGTGTGAGGCATAGTGTTAATTGTCTCCCGCGTTGTGATGGTAGTCGACACACTTGTAGGAGGTTAGTATGATTGTTGATATTATGATTATTGTTGTTACCAAGGAGTTTGTTTTTGTCGGCGTTGAATTGTTTGTCTGTTTGTTGCTTGTTTGTCTGTTGTCTGTTTGTTGTTTGTTTGTCGTTTGTTTGCTTGTCTGTTACCAACTTTATGCAAAAAGCTGTGAACAGATTTGGATGAAATATTGAGAGCTCAAGAATGGATCATTGAATAATTAAGTAGTTTTTGGTGGTGATTCAGAGCTGTATGATATTTAGGGTCGATCTTTTGTTGTTTGTCTGTTAGCAACTTTAAGCAAAAAACATGTGAGCCTCCACCAGGGACGTTGTGTCAAATCAATCAATAGTGGTTATCATCCCAAGAGACACACGTTGTCTATAGATTTATGGTTGGGCATTCTCAACAGAAACAATGTCATTAGGAAGCGAGATCCACAGTTCAGCTGTGGATTTTATAACATAATAGTTACAATACCGGGAACCATTTACATAATCATAAAATAAATCTTGGAATTACATACATGAACTGAATATTAGACTGTGACTATGACATCTGTTACATTTAAGGTGACGTAATCGAAATGAGTGACCAGTGTTTCTTCGCCCCATGTTCCGGGAGTGGTGACTTGAGTAACTCAAAGGCTGCCCGTGTGATTAAAGCAAGTCAGAGCAGAGGCGATGGTCTGCATCTTCAGCTTCAGCCATT
Source organism: Coenobita brevimanus (assembly GCF_032717465.1). Taxonomy (NCBI): domain Eukaryota; kingdom Metazoa; phylum Arthropoda; class Malacostraca; order Decapoda; family Coenobitidae; genus Coenobita; species Coenobita brevimanus. Next base: position 36,093,845 of record NC_136955.1, read on the forward strand.
CGTTGATGAAAATGAGGACTACAGAATATAAGTGTCATAGAGACTGCATCAGCACTTACACATCTCCGTGGCACATCTCAATAAGTCATGGTGGTTCAGGATCCAAACGGAAAAGAAGCAAAAGTGCCCCAGCTCCCACCATAAAGAAACGCCTGCGACAATCTCTACAACCCTTTGACTTCAAAACACACTGTATTTTCTGTGGTGAACTATGTAACGTTGTACGGGATCAGAAAAACCCTTCACGGTGGTGTAGAGCATTTGTATGCGGAACAGCTGACGTGGGACAAACCTATCCTCTAAAGACTCAATCTTGAAGACATGTGAAAAGGATGGAGATGATGAATGGGCTAGGCAGGTTGGAACACATGTCCAAGGGACAGCGAGTGACCTCCATGCTGCTGAAGCCAGGCACCACGACGACTGTAGAGAAAGGTTTATGGTTGAGAGGAAGAGTAAGGATTCGGCAGCCAAAGCATGTAGAGGAGCTTCTGAGGATGCATTTGACAAACTCTTTAATGACATTAACCGAAACAAGGAAAAGGTATGGACATCAAATGAAATCTTTGAACTGTATAGACAACATGGTTGTGATTAAACTAAGCGTACTGTTTGTTCTAAGATAAAGAGTTATTTTGGTGATAGATTAGCTTGGTCTTCTGATTGGCAAAGTGGTTTGTCTAGTCTCTTGATATTCCGAGATAGTGCATCAAATGTGATAAAACTAGTTGAATATGATGGGGATGAAGATACTGAGATTGACAGATTCTTGAAAGCTGTAGGTCATCACATTGGCAAAGAATCCAAGCAGTTAGCACCAGATAGGTCCACATATAATGTCCGTGTCAACACTAGATTATGCTTGAGGTATGTAAGTCCCACCCTACTTGCTCTGTTGGAAAACATGTCAGAAAATTTCCAGGAAAGCAATGCATCAACTATGATAGGAAATATAGTCACTGGCACAGTATGTGGTCGCCCTACCCCTCTGCAAGTTGCGCTAGGAGTTGCACTAGGCTGCAAGAAGTTGATTGAAGACTTCAGTGCCTTGGGGTTTTCTTGCACTTATGATGAGGTCCGCCTATTTAAAGGATCAGCTGCTGCTGCCGCATCTAGTGATCTAAGCCCGATCGGTTCGGCAGATGATGGTATTATTCAAACAATCCCCGATAACTTTGATGTGGAAATAGCCTCTCCAAACGGGCTAACTTCAACTCACTCATTGGTACTGTGGATAACTCAAAGTCAAAAATCTGAGCAGGACACATCTGATACTGAGACAATACCGCGGTTGAAGAAAAGTCAGCTGGAAGAAATGAGAGGTACCATTACGTCTGGTGTGTCCACAGCGGTTTATAAAGGCCCTAAAAAGCCCTCATTACTTGCAAAAATGACAGAAAGAAGTGCTCTACCTCTGAAAGTCTTAGCAAAACAGGTCCTATCAACAGAAAGGGCTAAGTCATTGGATTTTATCTTCCTCAAGGCAGTGATCAGTCGTTGTTGTGATATTTGCCTCACAACATGGTGAGGACACGGGCAAACATAGAGCCCGTCAGAGAAGTGGCATAAAATAGCTCTCAAACAAGAGCATAGCTGTGACAAAAACTGCAAGACGAAGCAGCAAGGCAGAACAAGATCAGGCGTGGCTCAGCAGTTATGAGAGCAGTCTGGTGGCGATATAGTTGACGAGGGCAGCACGTGGTGGATCAAACCCGATGCCCTCACGGATGGCGACTTCCTCAGATGGAGAGACGGAGTTGGAGATGTATGCCTCACGGATCTTCTGATACAAAGTCTGGTAGACAAGAGGCAGTGTATCTTCGTCGTTGATCGGATCCGTGAGGCAGAAGAGTAGCTCTTCCAGGTCCGCATCCGTGCGGGCATCGAGATCACGAGTCCCTGAGAGTGGTGGAAGGAGGGCCTCGATCCGGCGAGCAACGGAGGAGGGGTCGCTCTTGGTCTTTCCCCCTTTCTTCTTTTGTTCCTTCCTCTTCTCCTTAGGTGGAGGGGGAGAAGAAGAGAGAGCGATGGCGGCAGGCGGTGGTGAAGGTGGAAGAGGCTCCTCCACTTCGTCAGGAGCAGATGGAGAGGGCAAGGAGGAGGGCTCCACTACGTCCAGATGTACTAGAGGGACGGGGGACGAGACACGCTCCTCCTCAGCTCCTGACGAAGGGAGGTGGACCTTCACGACAGTCTCCCCATGCTCAATATCCATGGCCTGTGACGGTTCCGGGTCGGTGATCGAAGGTTCAATGGTGGTGGCGCCAGTCGTCCGGTTCAGAGGGGCATCCAAACACAGCCATTTTCGCGGTGTCGTGCGAGGTGGTGGTGGCTGCTGTCGCCGGGCCTGACGCTCCTGACGAGGGGGGAGACGAGGATCGCGGGTGAAGCTTCGGGGAATAGCAAGGCGTAGAAGGCCGTTCTCCTCAAAGATCTGAGGAAGGAGAACAGCCAGAACCGCCTTGCTACCCCCACTAAAAGCCTCAGCCGTCGCGACACACATCGCAACGAGTGTGTTTGTCTTGCCAGCACTTCCAGGACCCTTTGGCTGGCGTCTCTGGGCAGGGTGACGCCGCCGTGCACGGGCAGAGCCCTGCACAGCAACACCACCCGGCCCAGTGACGTCCTTAGCCTCGGGACCCTTGGAAGCCTGTACAACACGAAACTCCACCATCTCTCCCTCGGCAAGTGAGCGCTGGAAATGCCGTGGATTTGGTGCAACGATCCCAGATGCGTGCACGAAAACATCAGCGCCAGTGTCTCGGCGTTTGATGAAACCGTAACACGATCTCACGTTGAACCAATTCACGGTTCCCTGGATGGAGGTGGCTCCTGGCGGCACGGATCTGCTGTTTGGTGCCCCCCTCAACGGGTCACAGGCACGAGCAGAGTCGCTGGAAGTCTCGGGCACAGTGACGACTGGCCAGGCCAAGCTATGCAGGAGGAGTCCCGAGTGATCAGTCAGAACTCTTCTCCAGAATTTGGTGGATTCAATATGCAGCACGCACGTCGTGAAGGAAGAGAACCGAGAGCAAGTACAAAAACCATGTACCGGCCACTGATTGATGCTAAACCCTCAGACCCAACTACAATCAAAACAGCCATGGAAGAAGCAAAAAGGCTTACCACATTGGCAGGACAAACAACAATGCTGTTTTCCATAGATCTCCAACTGTATCACATTGCACTGAATGTTCAGTGGGTTTATCCCATGCTTTTTAGTGATGATTCCATCAACAGGCTCGGTGGCATGCACTTACTCATGAGTTTCGTTGGGGCTGTTGGTTCTTTCATGAGTAACAGTGGATTAGAAGATATCATGAAGGCAGCTTTTGGCAGTGTTGCTAAAATGCTGACAGGTAAGAAATAGCCACAGAACATTAGGGCCCTACGTCTGGTGGTAGAGGAAATCCTTCGGGGCACACTTAGCTCAGTCAATTCTTATGAAGAACTTCTTGATGAATTGTCCACGAAGGCAGAAGCCAGTCGCACTGCAAAGCACTGGGTAAACAATCTGATCTTGCCAGTCTTCCTCATGATGATCTTTGTGCAGGCTGAAAGGGAAGGTGATTGGGCTCTGCATTTATGGGCTGTCAATGAAATAATTCCTTACTTCTTCGCATCAGGACATATTCACTATGCACGTTACGGGTTGGTCTACCTCAGATCCATGGGGAAAGTGAATGGTGAAATCCTAGAGAGATTCATGAAAGGTGAGCATGTCCAACGTCACACAAAGGGAATCTGGAATGGCATGTGGACTGATATGTATATAGAAACGACATTTATGCGGTATGAACATGGGCCACGCGGTCTGACAGGGTTAACCATGAATCAGTCTGCTGTTAGTCATTGGGCTTTTAGTTTACATACATGCAGCCGGCTATTGAAAGATGTAGTAGACATGAAATACTGGAACTACAAAGATGACCAAAGACACAAGGAGGAGATGTTGCCCCGAATGGCATACGATGAAAAGGACAGGACAGCTGTGCGTGAAAAGCTGAAGTTATGTATTCATCCACTTAAACCTGAAGAACATCCACAGGGACTAGTCAACATTGTTACCGGAAGAAATAATCCAGAGACAGTGAATGTGGAAAGTGCCAGAGCCATTGGAACCCAGCAAAGACAAGAATTTGAATCAAGCTGGCCAGAGGGATTCCACAAGCCAATTGTAAACCATGTCAAACGTATGGTAGGAAGTAAAGAAGACAAGCCACTGATAAAAAGGAACAGATGGACTGTGAACTGATCTTCTCAAGATTGATGATATTAGTACAATATCGAGACACTGATGTAAAGTCAGTCATGGGTTATGAGCTGGCGCCTCTTCCAACATCGCTCTTTGATGGCACAAAGGACCAACCTGAGATGAGAATAGCTAAAGCCAAAGCTACTCTCAAGAAGACTCTTGAAGTGGAACATTCTTCCCGACCATTCACAAGCCACCCAGATGCGATATTCCTTGATGGATGTGCGATAATGTGGATAGTTCACTGGCCAACGAAGAGAATCATCATGGATTATGTGAATGCCTGCATACATTATGTGCTTACCAAGATGACTGTTTCAAGCAATGTATTTGTAGTATTTGACAAATACCACGAAAATAGCATCAAGAACAGTACAAGGGTTGCACAGGCTACTGGACTGCATCATTAAAAGAAACATGTTATTACACTGGCAACGCCAATTCCCTCCCGTGACGTTGTTCTTAATGTGCCACGCAACAAGGAGCAGCTCATTCAAATTATCACCGAGAAACTCCTAGATAGAATACAAGAACTCCGGTTGCCAAACAGCCTTGTTGTCACAGGAAAATCTGATGCCCCTGTTGAAGTCAAGCAAGGTGTACGAGTGGTGAGATCAGATTTGCGAACCAACCACGAAGAAGCAGACGTTATCATTCCACACCAGGTTGTCACATTTGCTTCCAACACCAAGATGACTCTCAGAGTGATCTCAGATGACACAGACGTGTTTGTATTGCTTACATATTACTACGAACAGTGTCACCTCTCTGCATCCCTTGTCATGGAACCAACTTCTCCTGAAAGGACTTCGGTGAACATAGGAGACACGGTAAAGAAACATGAGGCCATTGTCCCACAACTGTTAGCAGCACATGCATTGACAGGGTGTGACACAGTTGGTTGCTATTTTGGAATTGGAAAAGTCAAAGCAGTAACAGTTCTAAATGCAGGATATAAGCAGAACAGTATAGGAAATCCTAAAGCCCAAAAGGAAATTGTCATTCGAGAAGCAACCCACTTCATTGCAGCATGTTATGGAGAGAAAGTTGGACCAGACGACTGCATGTCAGACATCAGATACAGACAATGGATCTCCAAGATGGGAAGAAAAAGTGCTAGTACCCAAACTGAAAACTCTCCCACCAACAACTGAAGCATTTGTCGTGAACGTGAAAAGGGCACATTATCAAGCATGTATTTGGAGATCGGCACTGACTGGCGAGGTACCAGATATAGATCCTCTGGAGAATGGCTGGGAATTTAATGACGATTTTGGTGGATTAATGCCAATGACCCTCCCTCCACAAACGGAAATAGCTCCAGTCATTGTTATGAAGCTGATCCAATGTGGCTGCTCAAGTGAAATGCCGTGTTCAACTGAGAGGTGTGGATGTGTGTCTGGCCAGATGTCTTGTTCTGTTTTTTGTCACTGTCGAGCAGAAATAGGAACATGTCTGAATCGCTGGACATTGCTGAAAAAGAGGATGGAGGATGCCACAGACTCGGATGAAGATGAGAGTATTGATTGTGAAAATGATGATGTCTGAATTTTTTTTTTGCGTACATGAGGGACTTTTCCTTAGACAATACTGCAATACGTCTGATATCATTGTCTTTTCTGATTTCTTCAAGTGGTACTGATGTGGTCTATATCTCTGATTCACGAAATATACTAAGCATTTAGGTATAATATCTTTGAATTGAAATCTATGAGGTTGGATACAAGGCTGATTATTCTCAGATTCTCTTTTTGTATAAAATGTGAGTGACTTAAAATAATTCCCCGTGTTTGCATAATGGGGACAAACTGGAATGGGCATTAAGCAACATGCCTATTGTAAAAAAAAAAAAGTAGTATAATCCGATTCCTTGACTTAAAGACATAGAATTAGACACGAAAATCACTGTTCTATGTCAACTACAAAGGAAGTTATGATCTGTCAATATTGGCCGCCATTTTGGATTTCTGGCAGCCATCTTGGATTACCCCTGGCGGCCATCTTGTAAATATACCTATTTATTGTAATTTTACTTGTGTTATTGGATTCCTTAGCCATAAAAACCTATGGTTAGACACCAGAATGACTGTTCTATGTCAACTACGAAGGAAGTTATGATGATCTGTATATATAGGCAGCCATCTTGAATTTCTCCTGGCGGCAATCTTGTAAATGTGTTTATAGTAATTTTACTTGTGTTAATGGATTCCTTGGCCATAAAAACCTATGGTTAGATATCAGAATGACTGTCCTGTGTTACATATGAAAAAAAATATTGTTCTATAATAATTGGACGCCATCTTAAATTTCTTAAAATGCTCAAGGGTGCTATAATTGCACCCGACGGATACTTGTTACGGACACACTCAGTGATCAGTATCCACAGAGAACAAGTATGCACCACAAATTTCAAGGTTCACCCCCTGGCCACCAGGCTATTTCGTCTTCTCCCTTCCCTCTCCCCCTCCCACATTCTCTCTCCCTCTTCTCACTCTTTACCCTCTCACGAGCCATCCACCGCCAGTTTCCCCTCCTAGTAAAAACATTTTTCTTGTTTCTCTGTGTTAAGTGAAAAAATATCACCTGCTGGCATTACCATGCAGACACGCTGCCTGCCTCACACTGTTGTTAAAAAAAAAAAAAAAAAAAAAAAACTCATGTAGAGGACTAGGATTTTTTATTGTTATATTAGGTTGATATTTGCAGAGCTAGAGAAGAATTTCGACTGCCAAACGGTAGTACACACCAGCGTCTTTCCTTTAAGTATAGAGTGAGACAAGTATAGAGTGACTGACAGCAGCAACTAGCCTGGAAAAAAAATAATGAAATGTATTTTGAAATACAAATCTTACAAAAAAAAAAGGTACGTAAACAACACTATGATCAGTTAAATTACTGAAGCTAGCAAGAGGTACTGTACGTTCTGGTAACCTGATGTCTAAATCTATTCCTCTCAAGACAACTGTACCACATATTACAGACAGTTCTGCTTATGGAGGCACAGTATTAAAGAATACAAGTTCATTCTTTTCTTTCCCAAATTCTGCATCCTTAACTTGTGCCACAACAACTTACATAGATGTTGGCGGCACGTGTATTGGTAGCAGAGTTACATGATACAAGGAAATTTCCACTTATTAGGGAAATTATGCCCTCGAAAGGGAAAGGGGGCAAATTATTAATTTAATTGCAATCAAGGTACTTCTTAGCGAAGAACAATACTTTGCACAGCGAAAATGGGTCTTCAAAACGATCCTGTCACACACACACACACACACACACACACACACACACACACACACACACACACACACACACACACACACACACACACACACACACACACACACACACACAGAGCAGGACCTGACTCACTCCTGAGATCCCTCCATGAGCGTTAACAGAAGTTAGTGCTCTTGCAGTCCTATGTGATTACTGAGTCTTAAGAACGGAAGCGCAAGAGCATATTTTCCCTGTGGCACTGGTGTGCTTTACGTTCTTGCATTATTTTTAGTTCTACATCACTGAAACTTGTGGCAAGAGTTGGCGTGCGGTACCGAAATTATCAATTTCTTGCCAATAATCTGGTCTTTGGAAATGGAGTTGACCATTCTCCCTCCCTTCACAATTTTCATATACCCTATCACTATTTACTATCGACAAAAAGAAATGCAGACAGAGGAACCATTGCTTCACTTCCTTCACAGACAAATCGTCAGTGTTGTATACCGTCATGGAATGTTACATCTCGCCAGACAACTCTAAATCGACACCAGTTTCAAGCATACAGTTCAGATATCTTTCCAACTTTCTCCCGTTGGACGAATTCTATCTTGGTGGTTGAGTAACAGTCTCCTTTTATGCCTGTCTTGACCTTGGCCAGCAGCTGGTCCAAGGTTTCAGATTGATACCTTGATTTTTATATAGAAGGATTGGTGCAGATAATGAACGTACATATATTATAATTTATTTCTCTTCATTTTCTGCGTCACTATAATCCAGTCCTGCAGAATCGCGAGGCCATAGACCCTTCCAGCATCCTGAAAAAGACTGTCCCTTCTGTCATTCCAATTGCGTGGCCCATTGGACTGGGCAGACTTTGCTGTCTGGACGTTGCTAGTTCTCACCCTGCCCTAAGATGGGAAAAGAGGTCCGGTTGATGATGATGAGGAGGAGAAGGAGAAGGAGGAAAACAACTCATCTAATAACATGTATGATGGAGGGATGGAAAGCGGAACAAGTTCGAGGTAGTAAAATGACATGTAATCCCATCCCAACATTTTTTATGGCATATTTGTGTACTGCATGGTTGGTTAATTGTTATATCATTATCATGACACTCTTCGGGTGCAGGTACGGTACATCACAGTGGGTGGCACATACGGGGGTAACAAAAAGTGTAGGGATGGGATTACATATTGTTTACTTCCTTGACCGTGTTTTTTTCTTTTCTTTTTTCTGCCGTCCAAACATCTTCATACATTTTATAAAATTTTTCTTAATACTTGCTTTACTTATTTTAAAAGCCTCCACGTAAGAAAGCTCCGAAGCTTTTTTTTTTTTTTTTTTTTTTTTTATCATCTCTGGGAGTCGTAGCAGTGAAAGGATTAATGAAGAAACCCACTCCAGCTCAGAAAGTTTTCCTTGAAATGAATAGAATTTTCTGCAGAAAATAACGAGAAGGAGATCTAAGAGAAGGCAACACCTGCTCCATGCGATTGGTTTGTGATCAAACATGTGACCTTACTCTGTGACCTTGACCTTTGATTGATCTTAAACTTGGAATACTTCACCCTTGCCTGACAATGAGCCCCTCCACAAAGTTTTATTAAAAGTAGATAAACGGTGTTTATGCTGACACTAACCTGTGGCCTTGACCTTTGTCCTACTGTTTTCAAACATCATATATCTGACGGTACATCTGTCCATAAATGGCTGGGGAATGGCTGGGAGAAGGAGGGAGGTGAGAAGACAGGAAGAAATCAGTAGGATGGAAGCTGTGGATGCAATGAAGAAAGTGAAAATGGGGAAAGCCCCAGGAATTGATGGAGTGTGTGGTGAAATGCTGAAGCATGGGGGAGAGATAGTAGTAGAATGGATGTGGAAGATGTGCAGATTGGCCTGGGAAGATGGTAGAGTCCCGGAGGACTGGAAGTCAGGCATAATTATTCCCTTGTAAAAAGGGAAAGGGGAAAAAGAAGTGTGTAGTAATCATAGGGGCATTTGTCTTCTTAGTGTAATAGGAAAGGTATACGGTAGGATACTTACTAACAGAGTTAGGGAAATAACAGAGGAATTTTGGAGAACAACAGGGAGGCTTTAGGAAGCGAAGAGGTTGTGTAGATCAGATATTCATTCTTAGATCTTTAATGGAAAAGTTTCTACAGAAGGGAAAGAAGTTGTATGCGGCCTTCATGGATTTGGAGAAAGCATATGACAGGGTGGATAGACAAGCATTGTGGAAAGTACTAAGAATATATGGAGTAGATGGGAAGTTGTTGAATGCTGTGAAGAGTATGTCTGAGGGTGCTAAGGCTGCAGTATGTGTGGATAGTAAACTGAGTGAGTTTATCTATTTGAAAGTTGGGTTAAAACAGGGATGTGCCATGTCTCCATGGTTGTTCAATCTGTATATGGATGGGGTTATAAAAGAGATACAAGGTAGGGTAGTGGATGTTGGAGTGGCGCTAATGAGAGAGGGCAGTGTTTGGAAACTCCCTGTACTGTTGTTTGCAGATGGCACTGTGTTGTTAAGTGAACACAAAAGGGAGTTGCAAGGCTTGGTGGATGAGTTTGGGAGAGTGTGTAGGAAACGGAATCTAAAGGTGAATGTAGGGAATAATATAAAGTTATGGTCTTCGAGAGACGTGAAGGCAGTGAATGTCCCGTGAGGTTGGATGATGAGGAAATGGAGAATGTGAGTACGTTTAAGTACTTGCTTATTGTGATGAGTAAGGATGAAAGTTTGGAGAGTGAAGTGCTTGAAAGGGTACAACAAGGAAGAAAGGATGCTGGTCCCTTGAAGGTAGTGATAAGAAACAGGGTAGTGAGCATGGATGTGAAAAAGTTATTATATGACTGTATTGTGATAGCTTGCTAACGTATGGAAGTGAAGCTTGGACGTTGTTGGAGGGACACAAGTCAAGAGTGAGAGCTGTGGAAATGAGTTATTTGAGAGGAGCATGTGGAGTCACGTGGAGAGACAGACTGACAAATGAGGATGTGAAGAAGCATTATGGTGTGGATGTGGATGTGATAGGATGTGTTAAGAGAAACACACTGAGGTGGTTTGGCCATGTGGAGAGGATGGAAAGTAAGAGACTGACGAGGAGAGTGTATATGAGTAAGGTGGAGGCGGCGAGAGGGAGGGGAAGGCCATGGATGAGATGGAGGGAGGGAGTGGAGAGGTGTATGAGAGAGGGGGGGGAGTGAATTGGGAGCAGGGCAGTGAAATGGCGGGGGACAGGGTGACGTGGAGGAGATTTGCTTGTGCCACCCAGTATAAGGGATTAAGGCGTCTGGCAATAAATAGATAGATAGACATCTGTCCAGTAAATTTAATATTAATTTAGTAAAAACTTTCTGCGTTAACTGGCAGAATGTTTGACGCTGTCCTGTGACCTTACTGTTTGACCGATTGTCCACAAAACTGATGAACTTCACCCTTCGCTCACCCTATACCACTGTAGCTTTTTTGTTATATCAGATCAAAACTGTAAAAGTTGACCTTTTCCGAAATATTACCTTTTACCGACAGCTTTTCGGGCAATATATCATGCTTCCGACCCTTCGGGGAATGAAACGTCTCTGTCAAAAAAAAAAAAAAAAAAAAGCAATCGGTTTTGCTATCTTTATGGTCAAAAGAAGAAGAAGAAGAAGAAGAAGAAGAAGAGGAAGAGGAAGAAGAAGAAGAAGGAGAGAGATGAAAGAAGAATATGGGGAAATTGGGATTGTTTTGTCGATTTTCTTTTAACTTGCTGTCATTATGTTTTATGTGTTTTAGATGTTTCTATCATAAAGAGGTATGAAGATTACCGCTAGATGCTAAGATATATATTTTCGTGTTTAGAGGTTTAATTTGTTAAGGCTTCTGGGCGCGTTGGCACCATCCCTACATAGTGTCTACCGAAACTCCGATTTATCCTCTCCTCCTCCTCTCCCCCTCTTCTTCGTCCTCCTCGTCCTCCTCGTCCTCCTCCTCCTCCTCCTCATCATCATCATCATCATCGTCATCACCCTGTTCCTATTTTCCCTATTAAGAATGAGGTGGGTATAATCCACGTACAGCAAAAAATGAAAACCGGAAAATAATAGAACTGTAATCTAAGATCAAAAGTTGCCCGATATCAGTTTCTGTTATAATCTCTAATCAAACAGCTTTTAATTCACCTAAAACACCACCTATGCAACCCTAAAGAACGACAATTCATTTCAATCTAGCTTTACCTAAACGAAATTAAGCTAACCATAATAACATATCCATATTGATCCAAGGTCATCCTGTTTCTACGTTACCTAACCTTCACTCTGCATCACTTATCTATCTCATCCTAACATAGCCTACCCTAATCCCTAACCTCATCTGACGGCAACTTAACCTAAACTATTTATAAACTAAACTAACCTCACGAAATCTCACTTCATCAAAGACAACTTAACATAGCTTAACCGAATCTTACCTACTTTCCCTTACTCATGTCACATCCCATCCCCCCCCCCCCACCTGCAACACACCATCAGTTCCCTACTGGGCCTCAGTTAGTCGGCATCATTAATTTATGTTCAAATGGAGTTTCTGGCACAGCTGATGAATGGATTTTGAAACTCGGGGATAGAGTTGGTAATTACTGAATGATCGAGGGCGGACTTAATTGTTCCCCCAAGTGTTGTAGTTATGGTAGTGAGTGAGTTATCACTTGCTGTTTAGGCCCGCTTTGTGGGCCTAGTTGGCTAGGCCCTCCGGGCAGGTTGGGCCTTTGACCTAAACCGATTGTCGCTTAGTTAGCCATGTTGATTTATTAGCGATATCCTCGAAAATGCGTTTTTCACGGACAAACAGGCTCACAACACCTAACAAAGCTGTATATTGACAGTCAGGAAGACTTCCATCTCCGTCCATGAGGCGTCTTCCAGGAGTCGTTTTTAAAGAAATCCCCCTGGCCGAGACATTAGCCACCAAGGCAAGAATTTTCTGTGTGATATCAAGCTGTTGTCGGGTGTATTTGTGGTGCACTTTTGTATTCAAAACACAGGCTTGTCGAAGCAAGCTGTTCTGTTTATTTATAATGTACCATGAACTAATAAGTTGTTTGCATGCTCTGCTTTGGTGCACAAAACACATCACACACAGATAGCCAGGTCTATTGGCTTAGTCACGAATGGTGGCTAATGTGACTGCAGGCTCCCCCACACTCTCTCATGCGCGCATGCTCTCTCTGAAGCCACAACTCTCGAAATACCTAATGAGTTTTCTCTACGCATTTTCATAGAATTTCACTCACTATGCCTGCCGCTGATTCTTTATACATTCCATTACACTCTCATTTGTTCTTGAAACACCTATTTATTGCATTTACTTTTTACTGGCAAAGTCAGACTTCCATCGTTTCAACCTTCAGTCAATACAATAAGTAAGTGGGCATAAACGGTTAAAAAAAAAAAAAAAAAAGGCTAATTAAAATAGGTATGAAGCTCGAAAGTTGGACGTTCTGAGCTGGCGGCAGGCCGGTAGCTTTACGGCGTAGCTGGAGCCGTTAACCAAAGGAATATCGACCTTACTGTTGCGGCCGTTGACCGCCGTGGTGACGTCACGCCCGTGGACGCAGGGCGGAGGACATGAGTAGAAATGGTGAAACACTTTAACACTTAAAAAAAAAAAAAAAGAAAGAAAAAGAAAAAGAAAAAGAACTCAGTGGATAGTGTTTAAAGAATTTTTGCCAGCAACGTTTTTTGGCGCATCCACAGGCGTGTGCAAAATCTGGTGGAAAGCAACTATCTGGGAGGGGTTGGAGCTCCCTCCTCCAACTCTACCTCTCTCTCTCGGATGCCACGCTGCTCTCACCGGAAGTGGTCGACCGTGGGAATCGTTGCCACCACATGAACACAGGCACACTTGGTCAAGGTACTGCAGCAGGAAAAAATAATAATAAAAATAATGATAAATAGGAAGACATAAAGATGAAAATGGTCTCAGTGGCTAACCACAAATTCGGCCTCCTAAGGGCAGTTCTGGGCATCACAGCCTCTAGGTCATTACAGTAGAGGCCTCAAAACGGCATCAGAGGCCAACAACACCATGCCTATGTACTTCTCCATCCTGAGTTTCCTCTATCCCCCAACTCTCAGGCTCATGGGTGCACCGGTATGGCCGGCTATAAAACTTATACAACATACAATGAATTTTAGTATTAGGTATAGACATACTAAACAATAGGTCTAATAGCTGGTAGCCTGAGGTGTTGATGTAGCTATGACCGATTAAATAACAATGAAATATCACTACGGATATCTAAAATATTTGAGACTATTAATACTACAAAGAATTTAAAAATGGCATACATTGACACAGAACACTTAAGATATATTCTCAACTTTTGAGCTATGAGGTAGTCAAAGTGATGAGATACCAGAACCTTACTGTGTCTCTGTAGGGTGTCAAGAATTGTCAGTTGCAATAGTAAGATGTATATTTGATTCAGAATATTTCTGTTAGATAAAATTCAACTTGGGTAAATCTGCAGTCTATTCATCCGTCCATGGCCAAATACCCTGTTGCCCCACTAGGACTGTAGGAGCTCAAGGCAAGGTTTTTCAGTCCCAAGTGAGCAAAGGTGACTTGCCTCACTTTCCCCTGAGAGGCATTTCGAGAGCAATAAATGTCAACCAATCCTCAGCTGGAAGCGCTTACATGCTTTATCGCCTACATCCACTTTTGTAAAAATATCTATAATTCCTGCAAAAACAGTGAAACCATTCATCAGTGAGTTTTTTCTACTTAATGCAGAAGATACCTTTAGTGTACCGGTATATATTATCTATCTATAGCCTATATATATATATATATATATATATATATATATATATATATATATATATATATATATATATATATATATATATCTCCCTTTCTCTCTCTCTCTCTCTCTCTCTCTCTCTCTCTCTCTATTGCCAGACGCCTTAATCCCATAAGGGGTGGCCACAAACAAATCGCCTACACGTCGCCCTGTCCCCCGCCATTTCACTGTGCTGCTCCCAACTTACAGTACATCCCCCTCTCTCATATACCTATCCATTCCATCCCTCCACCTCATCCTTGGCCTCCCCCACCCCCTATCCCCCTCCATCTCACTCACACTCTCCTCGTCAGTCTCTCACTCTCCATCCTCTCCACATGGCCAAACCACCTCAGTGTGTTTTTCCTAACGCTTCCTATCACATCGACATCCACACCACAACCCTCCTTCACATCCTCATTTGTCAATCTGTCTCTCCATGTGACTCCACATGCTCCTCTCAAATAACTCATTTCCACAGCTCTCACACTTCACTTGTGTCCCTCCAACAACATTCAAGATTCACTTCCATACGTTAGAGCTGGTATCACAATACTGTCATGTAGTAACTTTTTCACTTCCATGCTCACTTCCCTGTTTCTTATCACTGTTTTCAAGGAACCAGCAATCTCTCTTCCTTGATGTACCCTTTCAAGCACTTCACCCTCCAAACTTCAATCCTTACTCATCACACTACACAAATACTTAAACGTACTCACATTTTCCATTCCCTCCTCATCCAGCCTCACTGAACATTCACTGACTTCACTTCTCTTGAAGACCATAACTTTACTCTTCCCTGCATTCACCTTTAGATTCCGTTTCTTACACACTCTCCCAGACTCATCACCAAGCCTTGAAATTCCCCTTCGTCTTTATTTAACACCACAGTATCATCTGCAAACAGCAGTACAGGGAGTTTCCAAAAACTGCCCTCTCTCATTAGGGCCACTCCAACATCCACTGCCCTACCTGGTATCTCTTTTATAACCCCAAACATGTACAGATTGAACAACCATGGAGACATGACACATCCCTGTTTCAACCCACCCTTCAAATAGAAAAATGCACACAGTTGACTATCCACATGCACTGCAGCCTTAGCACCCTCATACATATTCTTCTCAGCATTCAGCAACTTCCCATCTACTCCATATATTCTTAATACTTTCCACAATCCTTATCTATCCACCCTGTCATATGCTTTCTCCAAATCCATGAAGGCTGTATGCAATTCTTTCCCTTCTTTAGAAACTTTTCCACTAAGGATCTAAGAATGAATATCTGATCTACACAACCTCTTCCCTTCCTAAAGCCTCCCTGTTCTTCTCCAACTAATTCCTCTGTTATTTTCCTAACTCTGTCAATAAGTATCCTACCATATACTTTTCCTATTACACTAAAGAGACAAATGCCCCTATGATTACCACAATTCTTTTCCCCCTTTCCCTCTGTACAAGGGAATAATTATACCTGACTTCCAATCCTCCGGGACTCTACCTTCCTCCCAGGCCAATCTGCACATCTTCCACATCCATTCTACTACTATCTCTCCCCCATGCTTCAGCATTCACCACACACTCCATCAGTTCCTGGGGCTCTCCCCATTTTGACTTTCTTCATTGCTTCCACAACTTCCATCCTACTGATTTCCTCCTCTTTTCTCACCTTCCTCCTTCTCCCAGCCACTCCCCAGCCACTTATACTCGCATTACTTTCATCCTCTATGTTCAACAATTCATCAGCATGTTCTCTTCATCTGCTCACTTTTTCTCTATTCTCCACTAGTAATCTACCATTTTTATCTTTCACTCCCCCACTAACTTCATTGCCACCCTGTCTAACTCTCGTTACCTCTTTCCAGAACATTTTCTTACAGTCCCTCCACTTTACACTCAAATTCCTTCCAAATTCCTCATCCACTCTCTTCTTACTCTCTCTTACTAATCTTTTCACTTCTCTCTTTCTTTCTGCATAAAACTCTCTCTTCTGTCTCTTAATTTCTTCCATGCCCCTATTTCTCATCCATTCATTATATTCTTTCTTCTTTTGTGCCACAGCCTGTCTCACCTATTCATTCCACCATGCTGTTCCTTGCACCACCTTTCATCTTCTCTTCACCCCACACACCACCTCACATGCTGCACAAAATTCTTCTGTGAACATCTTGCACACACCTTCCATGTCCCCATCTGCTTCAATTCATATTTACCCAATCGTTCCTCCACATCTCTCTTATATTCTGCCTATTTCTCATCCTCTTGTAACCTTTCCACTCTCCTTGCATCTACTCCTTCCTCCCGTCCTTACCTTCTTCTATTTCTCCATTTTACTTGGAAATTGATTCTGACCACCACCAAGAGGTGGTCAGAAAGTCCACTCCCCCAACCTCTATACGCTTTTGCATTCATTACACACCTTCGCATCCTTTCATCCACACAATCATTCATTGCCTTCCTTTTATTCAGTTCACCATCCACCCTTCTCATCACTTGCCGTGTATACCTGTGTATCATTTTGTGCCTGAAGAGGGTATTGGCTATCACCAACCCCCTCCCGGCACAAATGTCCACTAAAGCACTGCCTTTCTCATCAATCTCAGCAGGCACACCCCACTCACCAACTATTCCATCCACCTTCACATTTCCTACTTTACCATTCATATCACCAATCAAAAACACTCTCATTCCTTTCAAACTTTTCCATGCAAACTTCCACATTTGTCCATATATATATATATATATATATATATATATATATATATATATATATATATATATATATATATATATATATATCAGCGTTATGATTGCTTATCATTCATCATTTATGCATTTTCTACGCCAACTCTCACACTCACGCCCGTAATAGCTGACTGAGAAGCCTCCACAACACATGACAACCCAGGTGAGATTTTCGTGGACACTATTAATGGACCACCTTGTGTGTGTGTGTGTGTGTGTGTATAAATATATAATTTTATATATATATATATATATATATATATATATATATATATATATATATATATATATATATATTGTTACATAGCCTATGATTTCATCATCCTTTGTGTAATTTTAACGCACAGTTGCTGCATGTTTGATCACGAGCGTGTTCTGCCTCAGTCCCCCCCTTCTACCGTTATAGTAGAGTAAGTCGTCCTTTCTGTTATTCAGTGCGGGATTGTCGACCGTTTGTCCCCATTGCTTCATTTGCGCGTCCTGCTTACAAGTTGTATCAGGCTCTGCTGGCCCCTTTATAATGAGCTCAATCTCTGCATCATTGCCACTTAGATCTGCTCCTCATTTTGTTCACATCTCTGTCCTCCCCTGTACAGATATTATTATTGTGAGTGCTCAAGAAGTCTCCAACCATCTAGCAGCTGTGTGTAATTTGAGTATTACTGTTATTGCATTTTTTCTTGTACTGTATAGCATAAGTTTAATTTGTAGGCCTAGTGAAGTTTTTGTAATTTATGTAGGATTCTTTGTCAGTCATTTTTGATAATAGTTTGTATCTGTAATTATTTATCTGGCATTCACTGAGTATTATCTGGTATCTCATTTTATCAGGGCTGACTTAGATAAATTTACTCTTGCTAATTTCGTGTTAATAGAGGCTATTGCAGTTAACCATATATTTAACCTGTTTATTTGCCATTACATTATCCTTATGAGTTCTGAATGTTTTGTTGTTAATTTAAGCATTAAACTTTGACTTGTAATTTTACCTAACTCTTTGTTTTGAACCTGGAACTTTACGGGACAGTAGTGATTTTTAGTATTCTCACTTAAAGTGTACATTATCTTTCTCTGTTCCGTAACATAAATTTCCATGACCTCATATCAGGATATTCAGGATATTATCATAAGGATATTGTTTGATATTTTGTGACTGTGATATATTCATGATGGCTACTATTTCTACACTTGATGAAGCCAAAGATTTTTTGTCAAATGTGCAAACAGTGTGTGATATAGAAAACAGAACAAAGAATGAACTTAAGATTGTTGCTCAACAATTGGGATTTGTTGTTCGCTCTCATCAGTCTAAAGATCAAATTGTTGACATGATTAATGAAAGCTTGTTTAATGTAACTCCTCCAAATGAGCAAACGCAGATTGAATTAGCTAAGTTACAGCTAGCCCTGCAGGAGGCTCGTGTTAAGGAGGCTGAATTTCACGCACAAGTTGAACTTGCTAGGATTCAGGCAGACCATGAGTATCGCATGAAACAATGTGGAACTGGATCATCTAGCTCTGATGATTTTGATGTGGCTAAAAATGTTAAACTTGTCCCTCCTTTTAATGAATCTGATTTAACAAAGTATTTTCAGTTGTTTGAGAGGGTAGCTACAGGTTTTAATTGGCCTAAGGAGTATTGGCCAGTTCTCCTTCAAACTGTTCTCACCGGTAAAGCTCAAGTAACTTATGCATCTTTGCCTCAGGATCAGTCTGATAATTATGATGTAGTAAAGAGCTTGATTCTTAAGGCCTATGAGCTTGTTTCTGAAGCTTATAGAGTAAAATTTAGGACAACTTACAAGCAAGATAAGCAATCCCATGTTGAGTATGCAAGAATCAAAGAAGATTTGTTAGAGCAGTGGTTAAATTCTAAGAATGTGGATTCTGATTTTGGTAAATTTAAGCAGATGATTTTGCTGGAGGATTTCAAAAGGTGTATTAGTAAAGATGTAAGCCTATATCTTGATGAGAAAAGAATAGATAATTTGTCTGATGCTGCAGTTTTAGCTGATGAGTATGTTCTCACTCACAAGAGATATTTTAGAGGAAAAAGGAAAGCTGAGAGTCAGTACGTTGCCTCTACTCAGAGTACAGGTAACAGGAAGAGAATAAGGATGATGTTTCTCAGGAAGTAAATACCAGCTTCACCTCTAGATTTCAGAAAAGTAAATGTACTTATTGTAGTAAGCTTGGTCATACTACGGAGAGATGTATCACGAGAAAGCGATATGAGAACAAAAAGGAGTCTTTAAATAATATTCAGTCAATTGGTCTAGTGTCCACTCTTGAGAGTTCCCAGAATTCTTTAACTGAGTTAACTGAACCTGCTTTGAGGGGTAACTTAAATTCTCATGATGGAGCTCCTCTTTTGAGCAGTAACGTGGGTGACACTCTCAAGAGTTCATGTGCTAATTTCCTGTCTGATGGTTTTGTCAGTCCTCTGGACAGTAATGACAGGAAATCAGTTAAAATATATCGTGATACAGGTGCTTGCCAATCCCTTATGCTGACCAGTGTTCTAGGCTCTAATGTTAATTCCTCTGATGAAACTGTAATCTTACAAGGTGTAGGGAATAATTACTTCTCTGTTCCTCTGTGCAGAGTGAATTTAGAGTCTGGTTTTGTTAATGGTTCTGTTATGGTTGGGTTGGTTGAGACACTCCCAATGTCAGGTGTAACTTTCTTACTTGGAAATGATATTGGTGGAAGTCAAGTGTGTCCAGCTCCTCAGTTGTCTAGTGAGCCAGTGGCTGCGACCCAGGATTGTGATGTCCCTGATGTGTTCCCTGCATGTGCTGTCACTAGGGCTAAGTCTAAAGTTACTGGTGATTTAGAGGATAATGATGATGATGATGTTATCCTAGCTGACACTTTTCTTGCTAATTTGGACCACTCACCAGATGAGGCAGTACCCCGTAGTGTTGATAATTTGTCTCGTCAAGAGTTGGTTGAGTTGCAGGTTGCTGACCCTGAGTTGAAAGGTCTAGCTAACTCTGCTTGCAGTGAGGAAGAGTCAGCCGGTGCTTCTACTTGTTATTATGTAAAGTCAGGAGTACTTATGAGGAAGTGGAGACCCCCAACAGCATCAGCCGACTGTGAATGGGAGGTTGTACATCAAGTTGTCATCCCTCGTGTTTGTAGGCAGGATATCATTAGAGTGGCTCATGATTCCAGTTTGGCAGGACACCTTGGAGTGAGGAAGACTGTGGCACGCATTTTGAAACACTTCTACTGGCCAGGTATCTTCAGGGATGTTTCCTGGTATTGTAAGTCTTGTCACACCTGTCAAGTTGTGGGGAAGTGTAATCAGACCGAAAAGGTTGCACCTCTAGTTCCCATTCCTCCTTTTGAGGCGCCTTTCACCCGTGTGTTGGTGGATATTGTGGGCCCTCTTCCTAAGACTTCTTCAGGATTTTCTTATGTGTTGACCATGATTGACATGGCTACTCGTTATCCTGAAGCCATTCCACTTAGAAACATCTCAGCAAAGAACGTGGTTAAGGAAATGCTGGGGTTCTTCACAAAGTTTGGTCTGCCTAAGGAGGTACAGTCAGACCGGGGAAGTAATTTCATGTCAAACGTTTTCAAGCAGTCGCTGATTGAGTTGGGCATCACCCAGATCACGTCTTCAGCTTACCATCCCCAGACCCAAGGAGCGTTGGAGAGATATCATCAAACACTCAAATCGATGCTCAAGAAATACTGTTTGGAACATCAGAAAGACTGGGATAAAGGTCTTCCATTCGTTGTGTTTGCCGCAAGAGAATCTCCAAATGAATCACTGGGCTTCTCACCTTTTGAACTACTGTTTGGCCATGAAGTAAGAGGACCCCTTAAGTTACTCAAGGAATGCTGGCTGTCGGAGGAAGATGACGTCAACCTGCTGGAGTATGTGATGAAGTTCAAAGAACGGCTGTCCACTGCTTTACAGCTGGCGAGAGAGAATTTAGGAGCTGCTCAGGAGAAGATGAAGACTTGGTATGACAAGAAGTCCAGGTTACGCCACTTTCATCCAGGAGATCAGGTTTTGATTCTGCTACCAGTTCATGGGCAACCTCTTCAAGCCAAGTTTAGTGGCCCTTATTTCGTGGAGAAGAAACTCAGTGATGTCAGCTATGTCATCGCCACACCAGATCGTAGAAAGAGCAAGCAAATATGTCACATCAACATGCTAAAGTTATATCACAGGCGGGACGAAAATAATCCAGTCTGCACTGTAGCTGTTCCACCCGAGTCTGCAAGTGAAGCTCTCCCATGCAGTATGAGCCTGAGTGATAGTTTGGGGAAGAATCCTGATATCATGAATGATCTCCAGACTAAGCTTTTCTCATATACCACCCAAGGAAAGGCAGGAGTTTTCGGCATTACTGCAGGAGTACCCGCAAGTGTTCCGTGCTACTCCAGGAAGAACCACTGTGTTGATGCATGATGTCGATGTTGGAGACGCAAAGCCAATTAAATTGCCTCCTTACCGTGTGAGACCCAGTGAAAGTTCCTCTCATCCAGAAGGAGCTTGGCTACCTGTTGGACCACAAGATGATTGAGCCCTGTCAGAGCGAGTGGAGTTCTTCTGTCACTCCTGGTCCCCAAGCCAGGTGGGTCACAGCGGCTTTGCATTGACTACAGACGTTTTAATCAGATAACCAAAACAGACACTTACCCTCTCCCTCGTGTGGAAGATTGCATAGACAAGATCGGAAAGGCTAGGTACATAAGTAAGTTTGATTTGTTAAAGGGATACTGGCAAGTACCTATGACTGAGCGTGCTAGGGAGATCTCATGTTTTGTACTATTAGGAAAGACTTTTGCATGGTCTGTAGTGCCATATACAGATTGTTTTAGAGTAATAAGAAATTTCCTTTGTAAATTTCTTTTTTCTTTGTGGGGAGGTGTTACATAGCCTATGATTTCATCATCCTTTGTGTAATTTTAACGCACAGTTGCTGCATGTTTGATCACGAGCGTGTTCTGCCTCAGTCCCCCCCTTCTACCGTTATAGTAGAGTAAGTCGTCCTTTCTGTTATTCAGTGCGGGATTGTCGACCGTTTGTCCCCATTGCTTCATTTGCGCGTCCTGCTTACAAGTTGTATCAGGCTCTGCTGGCCCCTTTATAATGAGCTCAATCTCTGCATCATTGCCACTTAGATCTGCTCCTCATTTTGTTCACATCTCTGTCCTCCCCTGTACAGATATTATTATTGTGAGTGCTCAAGAAGTCTCCAACCATCTAGCAGCTGTGTGTAATTTGAGTATTACTGTTATTGCATTTTTTCTTGTACTGTATAGCATAAGTTTAATTTGTAGGCCTAGTGAAGTTTTTGTAATTTATGTAGGATTCTTTGTCAGTCATTTTTGATAATAGTTTGTATCTGTAATTATTTATCTGGCATTCACTGAGTATTATCTGGTATCTCATTTTATCAGGGCTGACTTAGATAAATTTACTCTTGCTAATTTCGTGTTAATAGAGGCTATTGCAGTTAACCATATATTTAACCTGTTTATTTGCCATTACATTATCCTTATGAGTTCTGAATGTTTTGTTGTTAATTTAAGCATTAAACTTTGACTTGTAATTTTACCTAACTCTTTGTTTTGAACCTGGAACTTTACGGGACAGTAGTGATTTTTAGTATTCTCACTTAAAGTGTACATTATCTTTCTCTGTTCCGTAACAATATATATATATATATATATATATATATATATATATATATATATATATATATATATATATATATATATATATATATATATGTGTGTGTGTGTGTGTGTGTGTGTGTGGAGAGAGAGAGAGAGAGAGAGAGAGAGAGAGAGAGAGAGAGAGAGAGAGAGAGAGAGCATCTAACAATTATCTTCGCAGTTTGCAGGTGAACAGTCAGCAAAATAATTGCTTAGTGTGTTACTGTAATATATTATTATTATTATTATTTTTCAGATAAGCACAGAAGAACTATGATGTCTGGACCATTAATTTGGTGCGGTTCCAACAGTCACACAGAAGAAGTGGAATTGTGTCTTTAGAAGAAATGCAGAATGCCAAGCCAAATGCAAGTTGTTGGACGTTACCAGTTTCTTGGAGCAAAAATCAAATTAAGGAAAGAACGAATAGTCGAAATTTCCAAAGAAGTTACAAAATTATGGGAGATTAAATTGAACTTTCCACATGTGTCAGATCAGCAATATAAGAAAAGCTTGACAAGGTGCTAAAATCATATGATGAATATGTCAAGAGGGGAAAATATGATGCCCTAAATAAACTTTTTGATATCACAAGAGTAAATGGTCAATGGTTATCCACTGAAGATAACTCTACCACCTACAACTGCAAAGCAAAGGAGAAGTGGGGTACTCAACAGGTCAAGTTGCAAGTATGGAAACCATTCACCATTCAAAAAAACCAAAACTGCCAGATGAACCTATATTACCATCAACATCTTGCGATCTTTCATCTAGTGGTAGTTGCACTGAATGTGATGACAGCGAAAATAAGGAACATAAGAAATCCTCGATGAGTTAGGATGAAGAGATGACATGAAGTTTTTGTACTATTTAACACGAGTGTCTAGATTACGTGAAGAAAAAGGGCATTATCCTTTGATTAGCTTTCACATAATTCCAAATATCAGTAATGCGAGGTGGAATTAAAGAGCAGTTCTCGCTATCCTTGCAATCATTCTTATATCTACAACAAGGAAGACTTTGGAGAAGATATGCAGATGCATTTCATACGAATGGGCAGAGTACTGGTTTACCAATCTGATGAACATTGAAAATGACTTCAAGAACTTGTCAGAAATAATGAAACCTTACGAAAAAAAGCACTAAACTCATTGCAGAATCACTGGAAGCAGGAGCCATCCTTAGTCAAGATACCAAGAAGTAATCAGTGTGCAGAACATGCAATCAAGGTGATGTAGGAATTTTATGCTCCTTGCAGAAACAAAGCCAAACTGCAACTTAGTAATAAACAGTGATTTTAAGTATTGTCATGTCCCCACCCCACACTGCCACAGGTTCCAACAACAGTAGTTCAGTACAGGCAGGACGTTGCCCAGTAAGCTGTCCTTCCTATGATCGGCCTTTAGGTGTACAGCACACAATATCAGCTGAGGAGTTATAAATAAACACTGGCTTCTAAAGTTTACTGTATTTTTTTTTCCAAATAATTCCACTTAATGCTTTCCAACTTCACTTCACTGTTCTCACAAGCACTGGAGCTATACAAACTTTATTAACTGCATTACATTTAATGCCTGACAACACTTCACTGTTATTACACTTAATGCTTGACAACACTTCACTGTTATTACACTTAATGCCTTGCAACACTTAACTGTTATTACACCTAATGCCTGACAACACTTCACTGTTATCACACAAGTACCGAAAATATACAAACTTCACTGCACTACACTCAAACTAAACTGAAAACCAACTGAACCTGAACTAGTCTCTTCCCCAACCTTATATATGCTTGCATTATTCGAGAAACTTCTAGCATAAGCTAAATGGTGCAACAGTTAACAGTTACCAACTAAGAGACATCAAAACATGCCAGAGTTTTCTTACATTACCTAACACTCTAAATCATTTACCATGCGAACTTAAATTACATAATTTAACAATCACATAAATAAAACATCATAAAGAAAAAGAGCACAAAAATTAATCTACAACTTACCAAATAACTACGCTCACAAATAGCAGGTAAACTGGCAACTCTGACTCATACTGGTACCAGAACTACCATATGCGAAACGCTGAGAAGCTTCTTGAGCATCTAACTGGCAAATCCTGCTTCTTAACACTACCCCCTCCCTAGTTCTCTGTCGTCCCGACAAAACTACACAATATATACAAACATAAATCTTACTCCTAATGAAACATTTAACTATACACAAAATAATCCTTCAGCTTATCAGATCTTCTTCTATGCCACTTCCAATGATGTCCTTGATCCTCCACACAGTCCACTCCTCCAGGAAAGTCTTGGTCTTCTTCTTGATTCACTTCTCCTCTTGGGATACTGTCACCATCCTCTTGCACTTCAGCTCCTTGGTCCTCCTCAACATCCTCAGTTGCGGGAGGGCACGATTCCTCGGAGACGTCCCAGCTGTACTGTCCTAACCCATGGTACTGCCACAGATGATTCACGTGTACCACCTTTGGGTGAGACTTCCTGCTTCCCCGAATCCGATACTTTATGTCCGATAGGCGGTTCAACACAGTGTAAGGTCCGTCCCATGCACTCTGCAACTTCGGTGACTGTCCCTTCTTTCGCTGATGATTGTATAACCATTATTGATCACCATCCTTCAAGCTCACCTCACTTGCCTTGGCATCATACCTGCACTTCATCACCTCTCCCAAAAACTTCAGGGCTCGTAGCACTTGATGTAACTCAACCAGCATTTCCTGAAGGTGCTTCGCATAGCTGATGTCTCCAGACAGCTGTTCACCAGGTGGTCTTCCCATTAACAAGTCAATACATAAGCATAACTCATGGCCCAACATCAGTATTGCAGGGGTGTAGCCGGTAGATTCATGACATGCAGACCGATATGCCATCAGCAATGCAGGTATTTTCTGGTCCCATTCTGTTTGTCCATATGTGCAGTACTTAGCCAGTTCTTGTCCTAGGGTCCAGTTGAATTTCTCCACCATCCTATCTGACTGTGGCCTTAGAGAGGTCGTCCTTGTCTTCTTGATCCCTAATAACTTGCAGCACTCACGGAACACAGCAGACTCGAAGTTTCTACCCTGGTCTGAATGTAGCTCTTGTGGCATTCCGAGGTAACAGAAAAACTGGTCAACCAACACCTGAGCAACAGTCACAGCCTCTTGATCGGGGATGGCCACTTTGTGATGTAGTCCATGGCGACACATACATATCTATCTATCTATCTATTGCCAGACGCCTCAATCCCGTTTGGGGTGGCCACAAACAAATCGCCTCCAGGTCGCCCTGTCCCCCGCTATTTCACTCCCCTGCTCCCAACTCACACCCCCCTCTCTCATATATCTCTCCACCCCATCTCTCCATCTCATCCTCGGCCTCCCCCTCCCTCTTTCCCCCTCCACCTCACTCACATACACTCTCTTCGTCAGTCTTTCACCCTCCATCCTCTCCACATGGCCAAACCACCTCAGTGTGTTCCTCATAACGCTTCCTATCACATCCACATCAACACCACAACGCTCCTTTATATCCTCATTCGTCAGCCTGTCTCTCCATGTGACTCCACAGGCTCCTCTTAAATAACTCATTTCCACGGCTCTCACTCTTGACTTGTGTCCTTCCAACAACGTCCAAGCTTCACTTCCGTACGTTAGAGTTGGTATCACAATACTGTCATGTAGTAACTTTTTCACTTCCATGCTCACTTCCCTGTTTCTTATCACTGCTTTCAAATCGTTTTCCTCATTCTATGAGTGGCAAAGGTCCAGCAATGTCCACTGTGACTCTTTCCATCAGTGTACCCACTTGGTACAGCTGAAGAGAGGCACAACCACGTTTCTTGGGTCCCTTCTTGGCACAGCACACATCACAGGCCTGACACGACTCTTCAACATCCTGACGCATGCCAATCCAGTAGAACCTCTGTCGCAGCCGGCTTAGAGTTTTCTTCACTCGCAGGTGCCCACTAGTGATCTGGCTATGTGACTCATCCAAGATCTCGGACCTCATATTCTTCGGAACCACCAGTTGCCAATACTTGCTGAGGCCATTGAGCATTTCCCACTGATGCTCCAGTAGTCCACTGTTCAGACAAAGAAGGTCCCACTGATTCCAGTAACTCTTGGTCGCAGGGCTTAACCTGGAAACCTCTTCCCAAGATGGTTGCACTGTACTCTGCTGCAACCACTCTAGCACTGGTTGTAAATCTGGATCCTCCATCTGCATCCTCTTCAGGTCTCCTCCATCTTACGCTGACCCTGTCACAACCATACTGTGGCATTTCATGCTAAGATTTCCATTCCTACTACACTCCTTGCTGTCTGTTGTTCACTTTTCTCGCACACTATTCATCAAGGTTCTCCAGCATTTCTTCAGTGTTGTGGCTTCTTGGGAAAAATTTGCTGATTGTTGCCTCTCATCACCAGCCTTCACTAATTTACCCTCATCCTTCTCAATGGGACACTCACAGCTGAAGTGTCCCACCTCACCACATGTCCAACACCAGTTTCTTGCAATCAAGGATTTCCTAGCACTGTTCTGTTCTTTCTCCTTCCTCCATTTGTGACACATCACCTTCCTGTGTCCCAGGTTCCTGCAGAACCAGCAACCTCCTCTGATCTGTTTTCTCTTCCACTTCTTGGAATCCACTTTACGAAGTCCTGGCTTTTCACAGTACCAGCACTGTCCTTCAAATTTTTCTGCTTCCCGTACCTGCGGCTTTCTTGCCTTGAATCCTAAGACCTGCCTGAAAGGTGGATGTACCGGACCTGACATAGGATTCAAATTCTAGAGCCCTGGCTAGTGCTTCTTGCATGCTTCTTGGCTGTGCCTGCTTCACTTGCACTTTTATCTGTGCACCACCAAGAACATTAATGAACTGGTCCCTCAATAGAATAGTCAACAGGTTAGGTGCTGCTCCAGGGTATGCCTTGTATGCCATACTCTCCACGTCATGAGCAAGCTGCTGTAGGGATTCTCCTCGAGCCTGTACACGGCTCCGGAATCTTGCTCTGTAAACCTCAGTCTGGTACATGGTTCCGTATCTGCACTCCAGCACTTCTACTAGGGACTGATAACTGTTCCTCTTCATCACTGACATCTGGCCCAGAATTTCCATTGCGGCACCGTGAAGGCTAGTGGCAAGCTGTACAGCCCTCTGCCTATCATCCCAACCATTCTGATCTGCAAGTAACTCAGACTGTGCATGGTAAGCTACCCAAGATACTTTACCATCAAAAATTCCTGGTTTCTTTTTAATTGGACCCCCATTATAGCCATGCAATTCACTGGTTTGGGGCATAAACTCTAGGGCATCATAATTAAGACCAGGACTTAAAACTTCTACATTCTGATTATTCAACCCTGTAATGCTACCTTTAGATGCCTGGGATCCGTCAAGATTCACCATACACCGCCCATTCCTTTCATATGCTCCCTCTACACTAACTTGATGCTCAGCAGTGCAATATTTCTCTACAGCCTCAATTTTCTCACTAATTATCTTCACATGGTCGACTACATGTTTCAACTAGTTATCTACATGCTGTCTGCACCCCATCACAATTCCCTCACTAATCTTCAACTGGTCGTCTACATGCTATTTGCACTCCGTCATTATTCCCTCACTAATCTTCAGCTGGATGTCCACATGCTGTTTGCACTCTGTCACTATTTCCTCACTAATTGACTTCACCTGGTCGTCTAAATACTGTTTGCACTCGGTCACATTATTGCTTACCTCATACATCTGCTGCTATAGCTCAGCATATACCTCCTCCTTCACTTGTTCCTGTTCTTCCTTCATTTTCCCCATGAAAGCATCTAGCTGTCCTTGCATCCTCAGTTGTAATTCCCTCTGTTGCTCCTATACTGCCTGCTGAAGCTGATCATATCGTTCTTTCTGTTCTCCATTCTGTGCCTGTAATTGTTCTTTAAGTTCTTTCTGTCCTTCATTCTGTGCTTGTAGTTGTACACTTTGTGCTTGTAACTGTTCTTTGAGTTCTTTCTTCTGTGCCTGTAATTATTGTTCTTCTAGGTTTTTCTGTCCTTCGTTCTGTACTTGTAGTTGGACACTTTGTGCTTGTATTAGCTTCACAATTGTCGCCAGGGAAATTTCCTCCTTATGCCCAGCTCGAGACCTTGTCTGCACACCTCCTGCTTCCATGTCGAAAGTTAGACTCACTGCAGCACTGAAACTGTCCACACTCCTGGCACCAGTGTTACATCCCCACCCCACACTGCCACAGGCTCCAACAGCAGTAGTTCAGTATAGGCAGGACATTGCCTAGTGAGTTGTTCTTCCTATGGTCAGCCTAGAGTACCTATATACCGGGAGAGTAGCGACATAGGGGGTTCCAGACGCCCAGCTGATGGCCTCCATTTTCCTGCCTAATTCGTGCCCCGCCTGACTGAGACACACAGGCATTCATTTTTTGTTGTTGAGAGTGGGCGTGATGCCGGGCTGTTCTGCCTATGGGTGTGCCACTCGACCGGAGAAACGCTTCAAAGTGTTAACATTTCCATCTGATCCAGAAAGAAAGAAATTATGGAGGAATAAAGTCAATCATCTGGGGTGGGAACCAACTTCTAAATCAGTCTTATGTGAGGTATGGTATACTTAATGGATGTTTTCATGTAATTTGCTGGGAGCTTGTTCCTCTCTGGCATAGAAATAAAAGAATTGTCAGTGTAAGAGGGAACCACTAAAGTAGATAAGAGTATCAGGACGGGTTAATCAATGACAATGAATTTGCATAAAAAGTGATGATTCACAACTTCACGTTTTTTTCATACTATGTTGATATTAGTTGTTTATGGTTATTTATGCATGTCTTGCATATGTATTATTATACTTCCTGTTCATTTGAGTGCATTGTGTTACTTGTGTATTATTCTTACATGGAAAAAAGTATTATTCACAAAATAATAGTGCACTCTTCATAGCAAGGTAGCCTACCTTTATACTGTCCAACCTTTATACTGTCGTATGCTACTGTTCATATGTGTATGACGTTTACCTTTCTTTTGTTTATTATCACATGTCTCTTGTTTTTATGTGTATTCTTACGTGCATTATCCGTACAGAATCTTTTGATGTGTATTCTACATGTATCCTATAATTTCGTGTGTTGTGACAATACGTGGAACGTGCTTCGTGTTATTTTTCGTGTGCTACTGTATACGTGTACAACGTGCATTCATGTTTATTCTTATGTGGACATGTACCTAAGTGATTCTTCAGTCAATCATCTATGAATGTTACAAATTTCTAAGGGGTCCAGTATAACATACAGTTTACCTGAGAGTACCTATTTAGGTACTCTAGTTTACCTCTAATGTTATCACTGGTTATGCGGAAGCTGTAACACTTAACAGTTCACGTGAGTCTGAAGTCAGCATAATAAGCTTCACAGATGAAGGTCAGCAGGACTTATCAGTGACAGAGAGTGATTCTTTGTACAAGCTCGTAGGCTACTGTGTTCACAGTGTAAAACACACGGAGACCACCTGTGACGAGTGCCTGGGAGGTGTAATATCATCATCCCATCAGACAGCTCATAAAGCAGCAGACCTCACTTAACTCAAGGAATACAAAAAACGAGGACTTACTGCTGTGTCAGATAAAGTATATGAGATGCTGCATAAAGTCGAGCTGATGTTCAGGAAAGGTCAGTGTGATTTGATAGGAAAGGATAACATTAAGAAAACTGATAAATGAAGCCATAAACCTAAAAAAAATTATGATATTCCTACCTGTCACAACCTCAAAAACAAACTTCTAAGCAAGTTTATCAATGCTCTCTTGCATTTCTACTGTAAAAAGATTAATGAAGACGACAAAAGAAACACACAGAAGAAAAATATAGAACTTAGTAGTAAAAATGTAGCCATGAAGAAACTTGTACAGAATGTAATCATCAAGTCCTGTCCCTCAACAGGTTACTGCTATTATATAGCATATTGTTAAATATTCCCATATAAACATTGATTGTTAGCATCCTACTTCTCATTCATCACCACCTCTTATATTATGCTTTCGTCAGTATTTATAGCAACTATCACCAGCAGGAATGAGAGAGAGAGAGGACAGCAGGTCGCCGGGCAGGGAGTCGATGCGAGCCTCGCGTTTGGCAAGAAAATGGCTTCCTATCGCGGAGCTGTCCCTACTCTCTCAGTATATAGGTACCGTACTCTAGATCAGCCTTTACAGTAGGTGTACAGCACACAAGATCAGCTGAGGAGTTGTAAATAAACACTGGCTTCTAAAGTTCGCTGTCTTTATTTTCCAAATAGTTTCACTTAATGCTTTCCAACTTCACTTCGCTGTTCTCACAAGCATTGGAGCTAGGCTATACAAACTTTACTAACTGCCATTACACTTAATGCTTGACAACACTTCACTGTTATTACACTTAATGCCCGACACCACTTCACTGTTATTACACTTAATGCCTGACAACACTTCACTGTTATTACACTTAATGCCCGACAACACTTCGCTGTTATCACACAAGTACCAATAATGTACAGACTTCACTGCACTGACACTGCACTACACGCAAACTGAACTGAAAACCGACTGAACCTGAACTAATCTCTTCCCCAACCTTATATAAGCTTGCATTATTCGAGGAACTTCTAGCATAAACTCGATGGTGCAACAGTTAACAGTTAGCAACTAAGAGACATCAAAACATGCCAGAGTTTTCTTACATTGCATAACACTCTAAATCATTTATCACCTATCTGTATACCTAGGCTGCTTCCCCCAGGGAAAGGGAGGTAGCCGAGACAGGACGACACACTCTCCATTTACTCATCCATTCAAACACATTCATTTGCATCTTAGTCCCAAAGGGGAGAAGCGACAGATCCTCACCACACCACACCGCACGAGGGTCAACTCCGCAGTGCAATCAGTGACATCCACAGCAGGGCCCGACAGCCGAGCTGGTTTATCCCTGCCACATCATAATAGACCCATTCCCTTACCGGCACCTGACCTGATTAGCTGATCAGACCATATGCGAGAGAATATCCCCTTAGGGCTGTGTCATCATTAATTCATTCACAATTTCTCTCCATTTACTTCTGTCACGCACAGCCACTCTTCCTTGCTCAATAGACATCCCTCTCGCATCCAACACTCTCTTCACACTGTCCATCCATCCTGTTCGTGGTCTCCCTCTCAGCCTTACATCTCTCCCATCAGATCTAGTTATCTTGTTCACCAATTGCTCATTATCCATTCTCTCCATTTGCCCAAACTATCGCAACACCCTCTGCTCAACTCAATCAGCCATCTCCCGAACAACTCCAGTTCTCCTTCGCACTTCATCATTTCTGACTCGATCCATACATGTCACTCCACACATACTGCTCAGACACCTCATCTCCATTACATTCAAACTTTTCCTCTCTGCTACACCCATATTCCATGTTTCAGCCTCAGATAATGCAGTCGGTACCACAACACCCTCATACAGCCTTCTCTTTACGTCCATTCTAAGCAAACGACATCTAAACACTTTTTTTATTCCTTCCAGCATCTTTCCTACTTCCTTCATTCTAAACTTCATTTATGCATCTATTCTTCCATCCACAGCAACATGTGACCCTAAATACTTAAATCATTCTACCTCCTCAAGCAAATCACCATTCAAAACTATATTCATTCCCCTACCATCTACCGACCTCGTACACTTCATCACTTTACTCTCATTCTCATTTACTTTCAATTTCTTCCTTTCACTCACCCCTCCAAACTCCTCTACCAACTGTCTCAATCTCTTCTCTGAGTCAGCCACCAGTGCAGTATCATCTGGAAACAGCAGATTCCACTCTCTACCATCAACATTCACCAGACTCAGACCTCCACCTAAAACTCTTGCATCCACATCCCTTACAACACCATCCATATAAATATTAAACAACCAAGGCGACATCACACATCCCTGTCGCAGCCCCACTCTCACGAGAAACCAATCACTCACAGTATTTCCCACTCTTACACATGCTCTACTATTTGCATAAAAACTTTTCGCCCCTTATAGTAACCTACCAACAAGTCCATACAATCTTAAAACAGTCCACAAAGCTTCTCTATCAGTTCTATCATACACTTTCTCTAAATCCATGAATACCCAAAATACATCCTTGCCTTTCGCTAAATACTTTTCACACACTTGTCTCACATCAAACACCTGATCCACGCATCCCATCCCCCTCCTAAAGCCGCTTCGCTCATCACCAATCACTCCCTCTGTAACCTCTCTAACTCTCTTAATTAACACTCTGCCATACACCTTACTTACAACACTCAACAGACTTATACCCCTAAAGCTAGTACATTCATACTTATCACCCTTGTGTTTATACAACGGGACCACACAAGCACTTGCCCAGTCAATTGGCACCATATCATTCACAACGCACACATTCAACAATCTTACTAACCAGTCAACAATAGTCACTCCACCACCCTTCAGGAATTCTACAGCACACCCATCCATACCCGCAGCTTTCCCTTTTTCATCTCCTTTACTGCCTCCTGCACTTCCTCCTTTGTGATCAAAGAATCATTCAACTCTCCAAACACATTTATTCCTTGCACCCTTCCATCCGCCACAATCTCAACCACCCTTTCCTCCTCTACATTTAACAATCTTTCAAAATACTCTGCCCGTCTCTTCCTTACTGCATCCATCTCAGTTAACATCCTTCCATCCTCTGCTTTTACTCGCTCTTCCTTCCCAGACTCTCCATTTCGCACCCTTCCAGAACATTTTCTTATCTTGTTGAAAATTCTCAGTCAGCCGCTTACCCCACCTCTCATCTGCTGCCACTTTAGCATCACGTACAGTCCTTCTTGCCCTATTCCTCTTTTCCTTACACCTCTCATATGACACCTCATCCTTCCTCTGCAGCCACACTTCATATGCACATCTCTTCTCAGCCACAGCCATACTTACTTCCTCGCACCACCTTTCACTTCTTTTTCTTACACCACCACCCACACATCTCACACCACACACCTCTTCAGCATGCCCCACCACAGCACTCTTAAACATCTGCCATTCCTCCTCCACACTGCCATTTTCCTAATCTTTCACTACGTTCCACTCATCTTTCAATTTCTCCTGATACTGTATCATATTCTCTCTTTTATCCAACTCACTCACTTTCAAAACCTCCCTGCCACAACTAACCCTCCTAGCTCTCACCCATCTCTTACGTACTCTTAACTTCCCTCCACCAGGTAGTGGTCAGACATACCTCCACCCTCCCCTCTCAAAACTCTCACATCCAACAATCTTCCTATTACATTCCTGGGCACAACCACATCGTCCATCAATGCTCTGTCTTACCCATGTATACTTATAAATATCTTTCTTTTCAAACAGAGTATTTGCACTCACCATCTCTCGCTCAACGCACATTCCAATCACTCATTCCCCATTTTCATTTCTTCTAGGCGGGAGGTGGTGGCTGAATCGGTAGAGAGGCGGCTTGCAGTCCTGATGGACCCGGGTTTGAGTCCCGGCTGGGGCAGGGAACAGTTTAAGGATTTGAATTTCAAAAAAAGCAGACGTTCCTGATCTACCAGATGACCCGCCGACATGTCGTAAAAATACCCTCGCTAATACCAATACACCAGTCCTGTATGAGACAGCCCTATCATGTATTCAATATGGACGGTGGGTGTTGGCGCCGAAGTTGTGACATGTGGAGGTGTAGGAGGACTTCCGGGCCTTGGGGTAGGCTACTGTCCCCGAGATATAGGCCCTGAAGCCTTTGCCCAGAGTCGGACACATTAAAAAAAAAAAAAAAAAACTACACCTTCAACTGTTACATTTCCCACTCTAGCATTCAGATCTCCCATCATTACCACATTCACATTCGCTCCAAAACTCTGCAGACACTCATCAACATCATTCCAGAAAGACTCCCTCTCTTGTTCATCCCTTTCACTACCAGGCCCATATGCACTCACAAACACCCACAACTCACATTCAAATTTCGCTTTCACTCACATCAGTCTCGATGACACTTCCTTCCATTCAGTCACACACTGCTGTACTTCCGGACTCACTAACAAGGATACACCTTCTCTTGCCCTTCCTCTATCAACACCTGACAATCTTCCATTCACACTTCCAAACTTAGACACACATTTCCCTTTCATCTTCGTCTCTCTCAAAGCTAACACATCCAGCTTTCTTCTCACAGACATTCTCCCAATCTCCTCCCTTTTAGCCTCAATCGTACTACATCCACGCACATTCATAGACCCAATCTTCAGGGTACGGGCATAATTCAGTCGCCCATCCCTTTCTCTGGCCTGTCTCTTTTTAGGAACTAACAAACAGAGGAGGGGGTCCCTAGTCCCCTCACCCCGCCCCTTTTAGTCGCCTTTAACAACTCGCAGGGAATACGGTGCCAGTATTCTTCCTAACACAATCTGGCCGCAGAGTATTAGTACCAACCCGTAGTGCGGCCTGACTGTCCCCCCCCCCTCGCCACAGGGGGGGACTTAAATTACATAATTTAACAATCACATAAATAAAACATCATAAAGAAAAGGAGCACAAAAAATAATGTACAACTTACGAAATAACTACGCTCACAAACAGCAGGGAAACTGGCAACTCTGACTCGTACTGGTACCAGAACTACCGTGCACAAAACGCCAAGAAGCTTCTCGAGCACCTAACTGGTGAATCCTGCTTCTTAACTGTATTAGTGCATTTGTATTAGCTCTTTTGTTTTTTATTAATATTATTATACATGTAAATATACGCTTGCAAAAATTGATTTTTTTTTTTTTCGAGGTGACCTTTTTTTAAAAAACTGAGAGGAATAAAGGCTTTTTTCTTTGGTTTTAAGCAAAAGTTCGACTTGAGGTACAGGATCATAAGGCTGTAAAAAGTTATAACCCTCTCTCTCTCTCTCTCTCTCTCTCTCTCTCTGTATATATATCCCATAAATTCAACTTTACTCCCCACACTATAGATCTGGCCTTCGGTACATTTTTTAAGTGAATTTTTTTTTTTTTTTGGCCGCTGAAGGGGTTAGCCGTACGGTATGATTATTTTACGTCTGTAATTTCCTTCAATCCACAGATGCTTGACAATGGGTATATTCTTCGTTTAAGAAACTATCCAACTGTCATTTGATAATAAATAACTTATGGGTGGGTAAACAGTTGAACCGATTATAAACAACTTAATTTTCACATCCTTTGGTCATGCCTACACTCTTAACAATGGCGAAGCTGTACTTGTTAGCTTCCTACAATATTCTTCCTTGAAATATAAAGACGTAATCAGCCTGGTTCATAATTGTTAAGGTTAGGTGTTAAACTAATTATACAATAATAAATTGGTTAAATGCGTATATGTTTGGGGTGTTATTATTAAACAGCGCCATTCTGTCTGGATAAGCAGACCCTTCAACCGCAGGCAAGCAAACGCCTCTGCAGGGCTGTCCCGTGCAGAGAATTCGCTGCGGTTGACAACACCTCGCCACGTTCAGACTCGGAAAATTGAGTGTAGGTTTGTTCCCTGGACGGACGCCGCATTTGCCAGTTAGCAAAGACTATGCTTGTTCTTCACCCCGTAATTAAATTGTATCGCTACCACCCAGCGCTGTAAATCGTTTTCTGTGACACAGTAAACCCTTTGTCTTGTCACTCAGGGCAGAACAACCTGAAGTGGAAACAAGATAAAACGTGACAGGAAGGCAGACACAAGGATAGAATGAGAGAGGGGAATGAAGAAGTAGAGAGCACATCAAGTGAGTGGTTGATTGTTCCACCCATCTTCCAATGTTTGCCTATATGTATTAGAAACAAGTGTTAATTGACGTTAGTTGTTGAACTGATTGTTGGCTAGGAAATCTGAAGACATTCCAGTTCATAAGTTTTGGGAATTTATGTCTGCAATATTAACCCTTTGAATAAATGAGACAGTATAGTACAAAATCAAGTTCAGCCCATTCGTCCATTTACAGAATGTACTGTATAGTAATGGCTCTAGATAATGTGTTCTGGATCTTTCAAAAGAAACTCTGTAGACATTATTTTTTCCACTCGAAAACATCTGAACGTAAGAAAATTATAATCAAGATCCCCTGTTCTATATCTCGAATACATTGCGTCTGGAATACTGGATGTCAGGAGAAAGGGACTTGACAGTCCATGACAGACTGCTTTAGAGATGAGTACAGTAGCCAGTTGTATATATAAAGGATTGGGAGTATCAGTTAACTTAGGCGATTAATATGAAGGACTGAACAGGAGCGAGTGTACTGATACGTGTCCTTAACAATGTGAAGAAAACAGAATAAACGAAGTGTGATTAAAATATGAGATGAAATTAATATATCACAGAGATTTCTACTACAAGAAAATTGTAATGACTTGGAAGACGCTGGAGAAAATATAACAGAACTGTTAGGAATGAATACACGTAATGAAATGAATGGTATATAAGAAGAAAACGTTAACAAAGAATGAAAGAGGTATACAAGTGAAATATTAATAGCAATACAAACTCAGAAGAAAATATGAAAAAAAGTATGGGATCAATGAAGGAAAGACTGCAAAACAATGAAAATGGCGATAAAAATAAGAAACAAAACCCCGTAAAAACTACAAAAGAGATATACATAACTAAATAAAAGGACAGTTAGTAATTATAGATGCCTAGAAAGGCAAAAAGCTATATTCGAGAAGTTATTTGGTCAAACATCATCATCATGCTAACCGAGAAAGCTTTATACTAAATAAGCGAGAGGACAAACAACAGGCTATATCATGAGCATCAACAACATGAGGAAGATCACCAAACGTAGAACTACCGTACGAGAGTCTGGCGAAAGTGGAACCTATTTCCACGCACAATTCATTCTTTACTTGGAAATTCTCTGAGAAAACAAAGCAGGTGTGTCTAAAAACGTCCTTTGGCTTAATAGTCTGAAGCTCCACTCTGGTATAACAATATTCTGCGTAAGCCTATTAGAAGGAGCATCATCCCTTTCAAGTGTATGGGCATAAGAAGACGGTCAGTGTATCCTTACTTTCCAGGACTATAGTAGCCTCTCCTCGGATTCCTACATTGACAAGGGTTAGCAGGGCGTTGGTTGTGATACGAAGTTATTAGAATGGAAATCAAAGTTCATCGAAACACGGACAAATAATGAAGTGAAAGGTCGGATTGTCTGGAAAGTAAAATGGACAAGGTGGTATACAGACAGACAGAGATGGAATAGTAGATAGATATGTGGACAAACAGACAAAAAGACATCCTGCTTCACCCATATATACTTATATTTTTCTTCTCAAATCATTTCCATTCACATCTCTCGCACAACTCACAGCCCTATCATTCTTTCCCCAGTACCATTTCTTACAGGCACACCATGCATACCAACGACACCTTTAACTGCTACATTTACCACGCAAGTATTCAGATCTCCCATCATCATCACTCACATTTGCTCCAAAACTCTGCAGACACTCATCAGCATCATTCCATAAAGACTCCCTCTCATTTTCATCCTTTTCACTACCAGGAGGAGTAGACTGTAGCACCAGTCGAGCCGGGCAGTACACCCGAGGTGGATGGAAAACTGATGTCAGGGAGTGCTGGAGCTCCCGTTTCATCAGCCCTCAGGACTAGTTCCTGACCATCCCCCTGTGCTGAACTTTTTCAGTGTCTCAGTTACACAGAGAGTAGGCCAGCATGCTCTCGAATAAAAATTTCTCTAACTATCTACACCAAACTACAGGCACAGTACACACTACACTTTCTTTTCCAAAAGTCAAAAAATTATGGCGTCTCATCACCCAGTCTCGGAGTCCCCAGGGGGGGGACCATAAATGCCTCCACCTTCCGACTCTCTCCCGGTGACGATTCGAGGTGCCTGGAACCACTGTCTGACTCTCTTCTTCTTCATTTCTGCAATATTCGCTGCCTTTCCTCTAACTTTCGCTCTGTTGAGCATCACCTCTCCTCCTCTAAACCTCACCTTCTTTTTCTAACTGAGATTCAGCTGTCTGAGGCAACTGACAGCAAACAATTTTCTGTATCCTCCTACTTTCTCTATACTCATTTAAAAGCCAGCGGTGGCTGTTGTGTATATATACACAACAACTTATCTTGCTCTCGTGTTCCTGAACTCGATTCTTCTGAATTCTCTACAATCTGGCTCCGGCTTTCCTGTCATTCTCTGACTAAATATATCTGTGCTGTTTACTTATCCCCTAATTCTAGTGACTATCAAAAAATCTTCAACTATCTTACTTCTACGATGGAACACACTCTATCCATTTCTCCTTTCTCTGAAATCTCCATTCTAGGAGATTTCAATGTTCACCACCACCTTTGGCTCTCCTCTCCTTTCACTGATCCACCTGGTGAACAAGCTTACATCTTTTCTATCCTTAATGACCTAGAGCAGCTTGTACAGCACCCTACCCATATCCCAGACCGCCTTGGTGAGAGCTCCAACATACTTGACCTCTTCCTTACAACTAATCCTTCTGCTTACACTGTTAATCTTTTCTTTCCGTTGGGCTTCTCCGATCACAACCTTATCACCATAACTTGTCCTATCACTCTGGTACAGCCTGTGGACCCTCCAGGGAAACATCGTCTGTGGCATTTTGGTGCCGCGGATTGGGAGGCCCTCAGGCAGTACTTCTTTCATTTTCCCTGGAATGATTATTGCTTCCATGGCCGGGAGCCATCTGAGCATGCTTTGCGCATTACGGAGGTTATTCTCTTGGGCATGGAAGCATACATTCCTTTCTCATATCCTCTGACTACCACAAGAAAGCCTTAGTTTAATCACGCTTGTTCTAATGCTGTCCGCAACAAGGAGAGGGCCTACAAAAGGTACCGGAGCCAACCCACCCCTGAATCACATCAACTTTACGTTTCTGCCCGGATTCATGCTAAGTCTGTTCTTTGCTCTGCTAAAAATAATTTCATCCGTACTAAATGCTCTCAACTCTCCAACTCGAATTCTTCCCGCTCCTTCTGGCACCTTGCCAAAAATCTTTCTAACAACTTTACCTCATCATCCTTCCCTCCTCTTTTCTACTCTGATGGTTCTGTAGCTATTTCTTCTACTGATAAAGCAGATCTCTTCGCACAGACTTTCTCCTCCAATTCCGGTGCTGTTCCTCCATCACTTCCCCCCTCTGACTTCCTCATGGCTGACATTAAAATTTCTTCAGCTAATATATTTTCTGCCATCACTGGCCTCAATACTAACAAGGCATATGGGCGTGATGGGGTCCCTCCTGTTGTTCTCAAGAACTGTGCTTCTGTGCTTACACCCTGCTTAGGCAAACTCTTTCACCTTTGTCTGTCAACTTGTACCTTTCCTTCTTGCTGGAAGTTTGCTCTCATTCAGCCAGTCCTAAAGAAGGGTGACCACTCCCAACCCTCCAACAATCGTCCAATTGCTTTAACGTCCTGTATTTCAAAAGTTTTCGAATCAATTCTTAATAGAAAAATTTTAAGGCATCTTTGCTATCACAACCTTCTTTCTGATCGTCAGTACGGGTTCCGTCAGGGATGCTCCACTGGCGATCTTCTCACCTTCCTTTCAGACTCCTGGTCATCCTCCTTTCGGGACTTTGGTGAAAGCTTTGCCATTGCACTTCACATCTCAAAGGTTTTTCGATCGACTCTAGCATAAATCTTTAATTTCCAAACTGCCCTCTTACGGTTTCCATCCTTCTATCTGTGCCTTCATTGCTAGCTTCCTTTCTGGTCGTTTTATAGCCGCTGTTGTAGACGGCCATCGTTCTTCTCCTAGATCTATTAACAGTGGTATTCCTCATGGCTCTGTCCTATCACCAATTCTCTTCCTTTTATTCATCAATGACCTTCTAAGCTGTACATCAAACCCCATCCACTCATACGCTGATGACTCCACCCTTCACCTTTCCATTCGGTTCCCACAACGCCCATCTCAGCAGTTACTTCAACAAACAAGGGATGAGACTATGGCACACCTAATGTCTGACTTGGCTCGTATCTTTGACTGAGGTAAAAATAATGTGGTTGTTTTTAATGCATCTAAGACTCAGTTCGTACACCTATCAACCCGACAAAATCTTCCACAGGTATACCCACTAATGTTTAATAACATTCAGCTTAATCCTGCATCATCCTTGAACATGCTTGGGGTTTCATTTACTCGGGACTTATCTTGGAAACATCATATTACATCTCTTGTAAAACCTGCTTCCAAGAGATTGGGTGTGCTAAGCCGACTCCGTTCTTTCTTTACCCCTGCACAATTATTGACTCTGTACAGGGGTTTTATCCGCCCCTGTGTGGAGTACAACTCTCATGTGTGGGGAGGCTCCCCACATACAGCTCTTCTCAATAGGGTGGAGTTAAAGGCTTTTTGTCTCATTAACTCTCCTCCTCTTACTGACTCCCTTCAACCTCTGTCTCTTCGCCGCACTGTTGCATCTTTATCTCTTTTCTATCACTACTTTAATGGTCACTGCTCCTCTGAACTGTCTGCATGCATTCCTCCACCTCTACGATGGGCGCGTAGCACCCGTCTAGCAGCAAACTCTCATCCCTTTTCTGTCCAACTCTCTAATGCAAGAGTTAAGCGTTACTCCCAGTCTTTCATTTATGCAACAGGCCAACTCTGGAACTGTCCCCTCTGTCTGTATTTCCTGCTGCCTATGATCTCCAGTCTTTCAAACGCAGTGTGTCCAGGCATCTCTAAATGATTGGATCTTGAATGTGGCTCTCTATTGTATTTTGTTTTTCTCTCGGTGGGAACTCTTTTGCAGCATCATGGCCTTTGGTTCCTTCTTCCTCGCATAAAAAAAAAAGGCCCATATGCACTCACAAATACCGACAAGTCACGTCCAAATTTCGCTTTCACCCACATCAGTCCCGATGACACCTCCTTCCATTTAGTCACACACTGCTGCTCTTTCGGGCTCACTAGCAAGGCCACTCCTTCTCTTGTTCTTCTTCTATCAAGACCTGACTTCCTTCCAGTCACACTTCCAGACTTAGAGTCACCTTTCCCTTTCATCTTTGTTTCACTTAAAGTTAACACATCCAACTTTCTTCTCACAAACATTTTCCCAGTCTCCTCCCTTTTAGTCTCAATCTTACTACATCCACGCACATTCATAGACCCAGTCATCTGGGATCGGGGATAACTCAATCCTCCTTCTCTTTCTATGTCGTGTCTCATTGCAGGAACTAAAAATACAAAGGAGGAGTTCCCTGGTCTCCACATTCCGTCCTTTTTTAATCGCATTTTAGGACACACCAGGAATTAGGTAGCAGAATTCTTCCTAATATAACATGACCGCAGACTGGTACCACCACCCTATAATGCTGCCACATTGTGTCCCCCGCCACTGGGGGAGGGAGGACAATCTGCATAGCAGAAATATATTTGTTTAGCTTGGTATGTTGTCTGATGAGAAATACAGACGGACAGGTAAAACTCCTATAGTGTCATGACGTCTGGTTTTAGTACTGCTAAGGCAGCCCCTCAAGTTTCATAGTATCCTTATTAGTTCATTCTTACAGTCACTTGCATATGATATTAGAAACGGTAAAATCATTTTTCAGTAATATTTTACGAAACTGTTAATGTTTTACTAGCTCTGAATAAGCATATACATCTTACTGGGAACGTCACGTGGTGAAAAGTTTGAAACAATCTCTATTATCCACTTACTATGATGACATCTTTAAAACGTCGTTTTATTATTTTGACAGATAATTACGTTCAGATTAAGAAACTCAAGCCACATTCAAATAGCTGTTGTTGATCATTTTACGTACAGTGGTTGGCTGTAAATCATCTGAGAATATCTCTTTAGGCTATTTTCTTTTTGGTATAGTAAGCTTTCTTGAATCTCTTTTTTATCAGATTATATCTGCATAAAGTATGTATCTATTCTCATCATTGACATTTAAAAATTTATCCATAATTTTATGAAAACAAGCATATAATCTTATCAAAGTCTCATTAGTTAGCCCCCCAAACCTCCTCGTTCTGAACCTGTCAGGGTGACCCGATGGCACTTTGATAGGGAAAACTGGGTTGGATTAGAAATTATCTTGCTGACATTCCATGGCAGTCTTTCTTCTCTAGTGATGCCAGTTCTACCCAGTCCCACATTTGCGACTTAATACTAGCTGGTATGGATTTATTCATACCAAATCAACAGTTCACTAAAACATCGAACTCCCCAAAATGGTTTGATAGCAACTGTGCCAGAGTAACAACCCAAAAGTCATTAGCATATAATTCTTACTTAAAATCAAAAACATCTGAAGCACTCTCTCAATTTAAAATTGCTAGAAACCATGCAAAAGCTGTAATAAATCTAGCAAAATCAAACTTTCTTCAAAATCAAGGATCAAAAGTCCCTAATGACAACAGCATATTCTGGTCAACGCACAGTTCTTTCAATTATAACTTTAACAAGTCATCATCCATTCCCCTGCTAAAATCTTCAGACGGCAACATTACAAATGACCCTCGTGGGAAAGTAGATATCTTTGTCAGTACATTTGCCAGAAATTCTACCATACAGGAAGCCAGCCAGAACGTCCCAGTACTAGAACTTGACCCTCCCGAAACTGTTCTACTTAAAATACAGACAAGGTACGCAAGATCCATCCTAGACGATTTACCTACCAACAAAGCTCCTGGCCCAGATGGAATTCCGCCAATTGTTTTGAAAAAGTGTTCCCCAGAACTTGCCTCTGTTCTTGCTAAATTATTCAGACTATGCATATGTACTTCTTCATTTCCTAATTCATGGAAAGAAGCCAATATCCACCCATTTCCAAAGAAAGGAAGTTCCTCTGACCCCTCTGATTATTGACCAATAGCTGTCACTTCTTCTCTCGGTAAGGTATTCGAAACTTTAATAAGCACATAGTTAAACATCTTGAATCCAACAACTTAATTAGTGATAGACAATACGGTTTTCGCCACGAAAGATCCACCATTAACATACTCAATCTCCTGATTCATACCATCCATCAATCAATCGACCTACAAGGAGAAACTCATGCAGTAGCCCTTGATGATTCTAGAGCTTTCGGCAGAGTATGGCGCCGTTCCCGGTTGTCTACACTCCCTTGCTATGGACTAAAGTCTTTTGTCCCTTTCATTTCCTCATATCTCAGTGACAGAAAAATAAGAATAAAAGTAGATGATATGTATTCCAATTTCCACTCAATTAACCCGCCGCATCCCGACGTTTTCTGGGCAGTGGTACGCCCCAGTCCCGACATTTTTGGACCCTTTTTGGGGGGGCTCAAACATCCGCTTTTGGTGAGAAACATCGAAAATTCATAGAGAAATCGCTCACCTGAGGTTTAAAATACTCGATCCAGGTAGGAGTACCTCCTTACCTTACAGGGTTTTCTATCAGGCTGGCTGCAAAGAAAACGAGTTCTATGGGAGGATAACTATTCTACACCACTCATAAATGGTATTTATTTATTTATTTGGTACGAATTTATATGTAGTATGAGAGTATATTGGTTTTCAAACGGTAATATAGGCATTATAAGCATTGTTTCACTCACTAACTCAACACCATTCCTGACATTTATTTGCCACATTACCTGATCATCATTTCTGACTGTTTCTTCCTCCAATGTTTGTCCTCCACATTGTCATCGATTGGGGAATCACTTTGGCCCTGAATTTCGTACCGTGGCATGACATGGCTCT
The DNA here is from genome assembly GCF_032717465.1 of Coenobita brevimanus. Classification (NCBI taxonomy): domain Eukaryota; kingdom Metazoa; phylum Arthropoda; class Malacostraca; order Decapoda; family Coenobitidae; genus Coenobita; species Coenobita brevimanus. The sequence goes on from NC_136955.1 coordinate 36,138,341, forward strand.
ACTGGCCAGGTCACTGATAACATGTGAATTGCTGAGAAAAGGTCATGCAGGGAGGGGGTAGGAGGTCATGCTGGGTAAGGCATTGTCCCTGCCTGGCATCTTGTAGAGGAAGGTGTCCCGTGTATATGTGCCAAAAATCACTCACGAAAATTGAAAATTGTGCAAATTAGGGACCTTGCAATGTTGCCGCATTAATTTACGTCTCCAGGATAAGAGTGCACATCATGTGAGGACGTGGATTCACGTCTCCGGGACGGGGCGGGTTAACGCTGGCATGCCGCAGGGATCAGTTCTTGTGCCAACTTTGTTCCTGGTTCATATTAATTATCCCTTATCTATCACCCATAATCCCATCCATTCATATGCAGATGACTCAACACTACATGGTTCATTCACACTCAGACCCCGATTTACAAAGTCTGATATCTCTAACTCTCAACTTAGTACAGCCATCTCCATAAATCAAGAGTTATCTACAATCAGTGAATTGGGACAAAACAACCTTGTCTCATTTAATGCTAGTAAAACTAAATATATACAATTTAATAATAGACAGGTTTTGCCAGATTCGTATATTACCTTCAATGGTACAAATATTCCCATCTCCAAAAGTATTGAATTTCTCGGTGTCTCACTCTTAACAATGCCCTCAGCTGGACCTTTCATGTCAGATGACTTGCTAAAACCGCCTCAAAGAAACTTGGATTATTGTATAGAGTCCGTAACTTCTTCACTGACGGGCAGTTAACTATAATTTATAAGAGCCATGTTAGCTCTCAGATTGAATACTGCTCGCCCTTGTGGAATGGATGTGGACAGGTTGCATTGAAACAACTAGACAAATTTCAGAAAAAAGCTGTTAGAATTATTAATAATCCTGCTATTACTAATAAACTACCTCCCCTACAAGTAAGAAGGAATGTTGCCTCCCTTGCATTATTTTACAGATATTTTTATAGCAAATGCTTAGACGAAGTTGCGTCCATGGTGCCACCTCTCCATGCCTTCCCTTGTGCTACATGGGCATCTGGTAGCGCTCATGACTGGAATGTCACTCAGCCATATTGCAGAATTTCTGCCTATCAGAAGTCTTTCATTCCCTGAACTGCATCTCTCTGGAACTCGCTTCCCCAGAGATGTTTCCTTCAAAACTTCAACCTAGAGCTGTTCAAGTCTAACTGTTACAGATACTTTATGAACAGAGGACACGAGTAATCTGGTGTATGGATTAGTGTTTTTATTTATTTATTTTTTCCTTCTTCTGTTCTGTTATTAATATATATATATATATATATATATATATATATATATATATATATATATATATATATATATATATATATATATATATATATATATATATATATATATATATATATATAATTCCATGGTATAACATTATTAAATAAATCGCCAGAGATGAAGTACTACAGAGACTTAAGAGAACATCTGAGCTGAGGAGAGTACATGAACTTTTCGACCAGTATTTTCCTGAAAGTATCGCATGTACGAGTACACCCGAAAGCACTAATTTCTCCTTCCCTCTTGTAGCAGGGATCACGGCCAGTGACGACTTGACAATTAAACACCTCACACCCACCGCGTCTACCCGACGCCCAGTGTAAACGTTGTTGGGTAGATGTGGTGATGTTACAGTGTGTCAGTGTTGTTTTTACTGACAGTCAGAACCAGTAGGATATTCATATAGAGGTATTTAATGTGTAATACTGTGCTGTTATCCATAATATAATTATATGGATATGAGAAAGACACGAAACTGAGGGGAGACCTACAATGTTTTATGTTATCGTCCATATACTGTCGTTCCGTCCTATATTATAATGTTACAAATAAGTATAGTAAACAACATCTGTTGAAAGATATGTCGTCACATCCATTCTTGCTCCCACCCCCAGCACCCTTCTCTCTGGGTTTCCGTCACCACGATACGCCTCTCTTGTCCCCCACACCCACCCTTTGTTTACCAACATTATCTAAAATAATTATGAAATGGACCATCACGTATTGATCATATTCATATTATCATACATCTCTGTATTAAGCATCAACAAGTCAGTAACATACAACACTTCGATACAGATGCCAACTATTTCATCTTGTAAGCTGTGCAAGTTGGACCTTGTTTTATAATGACATACGGTTGTTTGTCGTTAACTCAGGTTATGTGTGAATTTGGACGTCCATTAATTCATATTAATGTGGCAATATGAGTCTTATATTAAAAACACAAAAGGTTCATGTTCCTGTAATTACTGCATTAACTATACGAATCAGGGATCTTGCTCTGACGAACCACAAACTCTCTGCTTTAACGAAGATATTCCGACTTCTTGCCGCAACAGTGACACTGTCATTATGTATACGACTGAATGTGGGTCAGTCGTATACATAATGAGGTCAGTCCATTGCAAGGGAGTTTGGACAGCAGGGAATGGTGGCACACCCTGTCAAAAGCTTTAGAAATACCAAGGGTTAGTGTATGAGTTTCTCCATGTTGGTCAATTGACTAATGGACGGTATGAGTCAGGAGATGTTGTGTATCAACAGTGGGTCTTTTGTGACGAAAACCGTACTGTCTGTCAGTAACTGAGCTGTTGAATTCAAGATGTTTAACTAAGGTGTGTGCTTATTAATCAAAATCCGAAAACTTTTCCAAGAGAAGACGTGATTGCTATAATAATCAGAGGGGTCAAAGGAACATCCTCCCTCTGGAATTGGGTAGAAATTGGCTTATTTCCAAGAACCAGGGAGTGAAGAAGTATGTATACATAGTTTGAATAATTCAGCTAGAACAGGAGCGAGTTCTGGTGAACACTTTTGAAAAACAATTGGAGGAATTCCATCTGGACCTGGACAGCTGTTGGCTGGTAAACTGTCTAGGATGAATTTTACACATCTAGCCTGTATTTTATGTGGAGCAATTTTGGGAGAGTCGAGTTCTAGTACAAGGACGTTCTGGCTGACCTCATCAAAGTAGAATTACTGGCAAATGTATAGACCTTTTCCAGTGACGTCACAAATCACGTGATTTTGTTTACAAATCCATATTGGAATGCAAACTCCTCGCAGTAGCGGCTATCCAGACAGGGCTGTTAGAGATAGAACTCTCAGATATATGCAGAAATCTGGATCAACTCCACCAAGATATGTGCAGGAACAAGATAAAGCTGTTGGGGCTGGATCCTTACACCACATCTAGCGAGAAGTTCACCAGTTTCAACGATTGGGGACCGAAACCAGATCTCAGATATGGCGACCTATATCAGTATTTGGTGAACACCCTGTCAAAGTTCACCGGGGCATCCCTTAAGGTAAACAAACATGTCACATTGTACAGTACATGTGTAATATACCTAGCTGCAACTGATATACAGTCCACGTAAATTATCTTGGTAACCAATATATTTTTGATGTGGGGCCAAGGGGTAGGGACTGTATACACTGACTGTGAATCGAGTAGTTGTTGAATGAAATAGGTTACCCAGTGACGTAGTTGCTGCCCCCTCTCTAGAAAGTTTCAGGCATAGGCTACATATGTATATGGCAGGTATAGGTTGAATACAAAATTTGTCATTCTTGTGGTCACACTTCTATGAGAGTTACGTGGTATGGGCCTGCATGGGCTATTTTAGGCAGGGAAAATAAGTCACACTTTTGTGGGAGCTGTGTAGCATGAGTCTATTGGCCAATTGCAGTTATTCACTCTTCTTCATCTTCTAGTTAGGTCCTAGGTTAAATTAGGTTAGGTGGAATGATGAGGTGAAACGAGCTGTGGAACAAAAGAAGAAGGCATATGGTGAATGGTTGGCGAGTAGAGGTAGGGGAGAAGATGAGAGAGAGAAGAGAGAGGTATATGTGAGCAGGAGAAGGGAGGTTAAGAGACTGGTGAAGGAGAGTAAGAAGAAAGTGGATGAAGAGTTTGGGAGGAATCTGAGTGTGAAATGGAGGGAGAGTAAGAAATTGTTTTGGAAGGAGGTAAAGAAAGTAAGGCAGTGTGAAAGGGGAATTAGTAGGGGAGTGAAAGATAGGAATAATAGATTGTTGGTGGAGAAGAGAGAGAAATTGAGGAGATGGAAGGAGCACTTTGAGGATTTGTTGAATGTAGAGAGTGAGAGCAGTGTGAGTGTAAGTGGTTGGGGAATGGCTGGGAGAAGAAGAGATGAGAGTAGGGAGGAAGAGATCAGTAGGGCGTAAGTAGTGGAAGCAATGAAGAAGATCAAGATGGGAAAGGCCCCAGGAATTGATAGGGAGTGTGTGGTGAAATGCTGAGGTATGGGGGTGAGATTGTTGTGAAATGGATATGGAAGTTGTGTAGTTGAAGAGGTAAGGTTTCAGAGGACTGGAAATCAAGTATAATTGTTCCTTTGTACAAAGGAAAAGGGGAGAGAGAAGTATGTGGCAACCATAGGGGTATTTGTCTTCTTAGTGTGACTGGTAAAATATATGGTAGAATACTCATTGATAGGGTTAGGCATATGACAGAGGAGCTAGTTGGAGAAGAACAGGGGGGATTTAGGAAGGGAAAAGGGTGTGTAGATCAGATATTTGTTCTAAGATGTTTAGTGGAGAAGTATCTAGAGAAGGGAAGGAAAGTGTATGCTGCCTTCATGGACTTGGAGAAAGCTTATGACAGAATAGATAGGCAAGGTATGTGGAAGGTATTAAGAATATATGGAGTGGAGGGGAAATTGTTGAGTGCTGTGAAGAGTATGTACGAGGGAGCTAGGGCTACGGTGCGAGTGGATGGTGAGCTGAGTGAGTTCTTTGATCTCAATGTGGGACTGAAACAGGGGTGTGTAATGACTCCATGGCTGTTTAATATATATATGGATGGGGTTGTAAAGGAGGTACAAGGTAGGGCAGTGGATGTGGGGGTGACCCTAATGAATGAGGGTGAGATTTGGAAGCTTCCGGTGTTGCTGTTTGCTGATGATACAGTATTGTTGGGTGAAGATGAATGGGAGTTGCAAGGTTTGGTGAATGAATTTGGGACAGTGTGTAGGAGGAGGAAGCTGAAAGTTAATGTAAACAAAAGTAAAGTTATGGTGTTTGAGAGGAATGAAGTCACAGAGTGTGCAGTGAGGTTGGATGGTGAGGATATGGAGAATGTGAGTGCATTCAAGTACTTGGGTAGTGTGATGAGTAAGGATGGAACTTTGGGGGATGAAGTACGTGAAAGGGTACAGCAGGGAAGGAAGGTTGTTGGTACACTGAAAGCAGTGATGAGAAATAGGGAGGTGAGTATGGAAGTTAAGAAGTCACTGCATGATGGTATTGTGATCCCTACCCTGACGTATGGAAGCGAGGCGTGGACATTGCAAGAGGGGAACAAGTCAAGAGTGAGAGCAGTGGAAATGAGTTACTTGAGAGGAGCATGTGGAGTGACGTGGAGGGACAGATTGACGAATGAAGAAGTGAAGGAACGTTGTGGGGTAGATGTGGATGTGGTTGAGAAGATTAGGAGAAATACACTGAGGTGGTTTGGACATGTGGAGAGAATGGAGAATGAAAGACTGACTAAGAGGGTGTATGTAGGTGAGGTGGAGGGAGGGAGAGGGAGGGGTAGACCGAGGATGAGGTGGAGGGATGGAGTTGAGAGGTATATGAGGGGGGGGGGGTGAGTTGGGGGGAGGGGAGTCAAATGGTGGGTGACAGAGTGACTTGGAGGCGTTTTGTCTGCGGCCACCCTTTGCGGGATTAGGGCGTCGGGCTATAGATAGATAGATAGATGGGTTGGTTAGGTTAGCTTGGTTTGGTGTAAAAGTAAAAAAAAAAAAGTAATTTCCGACAAAAATGAATATTAGATTCAAATTAATCACACTATAAAACAATGAAAAATGAAAATTTTAAGCTTCAGTGTGAGTTACGTGTAATTCTGGAAATTTGCCAAAAATTTACTTGTTTTGGAAATTTCAACAATTACAGGCCTAGATACAAACACACAGCCTATATATATGTTTAAAATAGTTTAACATAATATGCATAATTGACGGTATATGTCAAAACTGTCAAGGTAACTTTTACATTGCAACGGAAACATAACATCGGCATATATTTAAATTAAGGTCATTGTCTTTCATGCTGATGAATACCACAACATAGAACTTAAAGACTTCAGCAATATAATTTTAATTATTTTACATTTCACATTAACAAGAAAGTCATAGTACATACCCAGTAAAAGATAAAGGCTGTTGATATAAGTATGCTACAGTATTTATCCTCTCATTTGTGATTAAGAGTATTTTTGTACTCTGTGAAAAAATGTATATTTAACTGGAGCATGTATTGGCACTTTGGCTTTCAGTGGAGCAATAAATCTGAAAATTATACATAGCAGTACTAGTAATTATGCTTTAGTTGTAACTGAAACATAGTTTAGCATACAGACTCACAGTGATATATTACAGTTTTACACTGAAGCGTTCAATAGTGTTCTGTACTGCACTGCTATTAAAGTGATCCACCATGACACAATTATCATTTTCAAATGAATCACACTGAAAAAACATTGAAAAAATAAAAATTTACGTTTTAACCTAACCTAACCTAACCCAATCTTACCTAACCTTACCTAACTTAACCTAACCTTCTGTATGAACTAACCTGTAATTTAGTCAGTTTTACTTATGCATTTAACATTCTTGATCATCACTGCTATGGAGAATATAGATTATGTCCTATTTCATTTGGGTGAAAATATGGAATAATACCAAAATAAGGCCTGTGGTATGGACCCTCCCCCTCTTTTCCCACACACACACATGGCCATGTGGGTCCTGTACTCTGTGACATTAACATAATCAGGATATTCCATTGCATCTGCAGCTGTAAAGAATGATAAAATATGCCCGTATCTACTCAGAAATCATCGGCTCACTTGATATGAAATACTTGCTACAGAGCTGGGTGTAGGCCGTCTGATGCCAGTTCTCCCCCGTCAAGGGACCGATCAACTTATGTCGCCTTTCCTCATTGTAAATTGGTAGAAGAGTATCCCACTTCCAGTTTTCTACCTTGTCTTACAGCCAAAGGCACGATAGTGGAATACCATTGTGGGATCTGCAATTCTTTCTCTCTAGTCTGTCTATCTATCTATTGCCAGACGCCTCAATCCCGTTTGGGGTGGCCACAAACAAATCGCCTCCACGTCGCCGTCCCCAGCCATTTCACTGCCCTGCTCCCAACTCACACACCCCCTTTCTCATATACCTCTCCACCCCATCGTTCCATCTCATCCTCGGCCTCCCCCTCCCTCTTCCCCCCTCCACCTCACTCACATACACTCTCTTCGTCAGCCTCTCACCCTCCATCCTCTCCACATGGCCAAACCACCTCAGTGTGTTCCTCATAACGCTAGACTTCCGATAATATGCCGTCCAACGTGGCGTCGTAAACAAAAGTCACGTGACTCGTGACGCCACATGGAAAAGATCTGTTGGCAAGGATGTTTGCTTTACTACGCAGGTCATTTGTAATGTCACCATCTGAAGATTTTAGTGGGGAATGGGTGATGATTTGTTAAAGTTATTATTGAAAGAACTGAGAACTGACTAGATTATCCTATTGTCATTAGGATTGTTTAATAATTTTTAAGCTTGTTTGTGAAGATAGTTTGATTTAATGACATTTATTGCTGCTTTTGCATGGTTTCTAGTAATTTTGATTTGACTAAGTGATTCAAATGTGTTTAATATTAAGTAAGAGCTATATGCTATTGACTTTTGGTTCGTTCCTTTGGCACAGTTACCATCAAGCCATTTTGGGGAGAGTGATCTCTTAGTGAACTGTTGATTTGGTATGAACAATTCCATACCAGCTTGTATTAAGTCATTAATGTGGGACTGGGTTGAATTGATGTCACTGGAGAAGAAAGACTGTCAAGGAACATGATTAAGATAATTTCTGAATCCATCCCAGTCTGCCCTATCAAAATGCCATCTGGTCACCCTAACAGGTTAAGAACAGGGAGGTTTGGGGGAGCTGACTGATAAAGCTTTGATGAGATTGTGGTCGGAGGATCCAAGTGGTGACAGTACGGTAATTCTAACCTGTATTCATCTGGATTATTTGGCAGGAATATATCAATGATATAGGCATTATGTTCAATATTATCCTGTATTCTGGTTGGTTGTTTTATCGACTGCGTGGGATTAAACTAGTTTAGAATTTCTTGAATTATATAAGGATGTAATGTTCCGCGCTAGTAATTAAGGATTTTTTTTTTCTTTTTTTTTTGTCGATAGAAAACTTGACATGTTGCTGATTGATTTAGAGACTTGCATGAATTGATGATGAGTGGCAGGTTACCTAGTGATGAAGTCAACGAGCTAAGACGTGGGTAATAATATATATATATATATTGTTGTCGATGATGACATTGCCACTGTCGTCGTTGATGATGATTCCGGTGTACTGGCTTATTTCAATGTGCATATCAAGCGAGAGAAAGAAGAAAATAATAGTTAACTATAAACTAGAGAGAGACATTGTTCAACTTGTTATTCGTACATCAGTCAGGCAAATATTATCTTCCAGCAGTATATGACAGACATTTCAAGTGAGTGAAGCCTACCCAAGGAAAAAAAAAAAAAAGCATACTGTCTCACTTCAACAATTTACTTTGTAAAGCCGATTTAGTTGCAATGAGAGGGTAAGAAGCTGGTGGAGAATAAGCTAATGCAGAAATACAAAGCAGGTGTGTCTAAAAACGTCCTTTGGTTTAATAATCCGAAACTCCACTCTAAGTTATAACAATGTTCTGTGTAAACCTGTTAGGAGCATCAGCCATTTCAAGCCTATTGGCTTAAGACGTTCACTGCATCCTTGCTTTCGAGGACTGTGGTAGCCTCTCCTCGGATTCCTACACTTGATAAGAGTTAGCATGGCGTTGGTTGTGATCGCCTATGGAAACGATATTAGAGTGGAAATTAAAGATCACCGAAACACGAGCAAATAATGAGGAGAAAGATCGAATTATCAGGAAAGCAAGATGGACACTGTGGTATATAGACAGACAGAGATGGAAAAGTAAACTGATATACTGTATGGGGAGACAGACAGACAAAAAGACATCAACAGCGACATTAACCCGCCCCATCCCGATCACTTTTCCACCACTGACTCCCCCCAATCCCGACCATTTTAGGAAAATTTTTTTTTTGGCTCAAACCTTCGCTTTTGGTGAGAAACATCGAAAATTCATAGAGAAATCGCTCACCTGCGGTTTAAAATACTAATTACAAGTAGGAGTACCTCCTTACCTTACAGAGTTTTCTATCAGGGTGGCACCAAAGAAAACGAGTTCTATGGGAGGATAACTATTTCACACCACTCATAAACGATATTTATTTATTTACTTGGTACGAATTTATATGTAGTACAAGAGTATAATGGTTTTCAAGCAGTAATATAGGCATTATAAGCATTGTTTCACTCACTAATACCTGACCTATTTTTGCCACATTACCTGATCATCATTTCTAACTGTTTCTTCCTCTAATGCTATGTAAAGTTTGTCCTCCACATTGTCTTTGATTGGGGAATCACTCTGGCCCTGAATTTCGTACCATGGCTTGACATGGCTATACTGGCCAGGTCACTGATAACAGGTGAATTGCTGAGGCAATGGCATGCAGGGGGGGTGAGGTCATGCTGGGTAGGGCATTGTCCCTGCCTGGCATCTTGTTGAGGAAGGTGTCACGTGTATACGTACCAAAAATGACTCGCGAAAATTGAAAATTGTGCAAATTAGGGACCTTGCAATTTTTTCGCGTTTATGTACGTCGACGGGATTGGCAGTGACAAAACGTGTGGACGTTAAAGAACGTTGACAGGATGCCGCAGGTTAAGACAAGACAGAAGGATAAATGTGCAAACAGTTACACAGATTATTGATCACTGGATATGGATTGTGTGAGGACGGGGCAGAGTTAATTGCTAGGGTGAATGTGAGGGAGGATCAATGTCTTAAGATAATTACTGCTGAGAGAGAGAGAGAGAGAGTGATCCTCAGGTGGCATGGTTGCTGCAGTATTTAAAAAGAAAATATATTTAAGCAAAAAACAAAAAATCACTAAGAATCTATCTATCTATATACCTAGGCTGCTTCCCCCAAGGAAAGGGAGGTAGCCAAGACAGGATGACTCACTCATCCATTTACTCATCCACACACACACACACACACACACACACACACACACACTTACTCGTATCTCGTATCTTAGCCTCTAAGGGCAGAAGGGACCGCTCCTCATCACACCACATGGCACGAGGATTAACTGCCCAGTGCAATCCAGTGACATCAGCAGCAGGGCCCGACAGCAGAGCTGGTTTACCCCTGCCGCATCATAATGGCCCCATCCCCTTCCCCACACCTGACATGATCAGCTGATCAGACCAGATTGGGGAGGACATCCCGTTGGGGCCGCGTCACCATTAATGTATTCACAATTTCTCTCCGTTTATCCCTTTCATATGCAGTCACTCTTTCTTACTCTACAGACATCCCTCTCGCATCTATTCCTCTCTTCACATTGTCCATCCGTCCTGTTCGTGGTCTTCCTTTCAGCCTTACATGTCTCACATCAGATCCAATTAGCTTTTTCACCAGTCGCTCTTCATCCATTCTCTCCATATGCCCAAACCATCACAACACTCTCTGCTCAACTTGATCAGCCATTTCTCGCATGACTCCAGTTCCCCTTCGCACTTCATCATTTCTCACACGATCCATACGCGTCACTCCATACATACTCCTCAGACACCTCATATCGATTACAATCAATCTCTTCCTCTCTGCTACACCCATATTCCATGTTTCAGCCCCGTAGAATGCAGTCGGTACCACTACACCCTCATACCGACATCTCTTTACATCCATTCCAAGCAAAGACATCTAAAGACTTTTTTCATTCCTCCCAGCACCTTTGCTACTGCATTCATGCCAAACTTCACCTCGACATCTATTCTTCCATCAACAGCAACATGTGACCCTAAATACTCAATCCCCCATCCCTGTCTATGCCTTGTCTCACTGTAGGAACTAAAAAAGACAAAGAAGTTCCCTAGTCCCCTCACCCCATCCCTTTTGGTTGCATTTAACGATACGCAGGGAATCAAGTGGCGGAATTCTTCCTAACATATCCTGGACGCAGAGTGGTAGCACCAACCCATATTGTGGTCATATTGTGTACCCTTTGCCACAGGCCCGGGGCGGGGGCGGGGGACACAATCTGCCTACAAATAATGTAATAGTTTAGCTTGGTATCTAGTTTGCCGAGAAACACAGGCTGACCTGTAAAACTCCTTCACTGTCATGACATCATTTTTTAGTACTGTAAAGGCAGCCCCTTCAGTTTTATAATGTCCTTAGTACTTCATTCTTACAATTTCATACCTATGATGTTAGAACGGCATTACCCTATATTAATAATAACTTATATTTTGTAGTTGTATTCATATTTTACAGAATGTCATCATGTATACGACTGAATGTGGGTCAGTCGTATATACGGCACTGTGTCACTGTTGTGACAATAGGTAGGGATATTTTCGTTAAAGCAGGGAGTTTGTGGTTCGTCAGAGCCTATTCCGGATTCGTTTTGAGAGGAACGTAAGCCTCATGTGTTTATAATGTAAAGCTTAAATTGTCACGTTAATATGAATTAATGGACATCCAAAACCACGCATAACTTGTGTTAACGATAAACAACCGTATGTCCCTGTAACACAAGCTCCAGCTTACAGTGCAGATGCAACATCACAGCTTAAAAAAGGATGAAATAGATGGTAGGTATACCGAAGTATTGTATGTTATAGATTTGTTGGTGGTTAATAACGAGGTATATGATAGTTTAGGTACGATAAATACCTGACGGATAATTTCATCATTATCTTAGTGTTTGTTGGTTAATAAAGGGTGGGTGTAGGCGGCGAGAGGTTAAGAGAGGCGTATGGTGGAGACAGGAACCCAGAGAGAGAGGTGGTGGAGGTGGGAGAGCGAAGGGATGTGAAAAGCCATCAAATCTTTCAACAGATGTTGTTTACTTGTATCATTATAATATAGGACATGAATATATAGACAGTAACACATAATACAACGGCCATACCAAGTTGAGTACACCGCTTCCCGTCCGATCAGCGAAGTTAAGCAACGTTGGGTCTGGTTAGTACTTGGATGGGTGACCGCCTGGGAACACCAGATGCTGTTGGCATCCCTACGTGTCAAGTGGGGTTGGTGGAGGATTAGTGCCCCTCCCTGTAAAACAATTAACTCTAAGCCGTTGGCCACCCCGTTTGGGATACATGGCGTCTGGCAATGAATGAAAAAAATGAACATTGTAGGTCTTTCACATTCATGCCTTTCTCATATCCATACAATTATGTTACGGATAAGAGCACAATATTACACATTAAATGCCTTTATATAACTACCCCTACTGGTTCTGATTTTCCATGAAAACAGTATTGACACATTGTAACATCACTAGCTTCGGCCGTTCCACAGCAATGCAACAACATTTACACTGGGATTGGGGCAGTGGTGGAGGGTGTGGGGTGTTCGATTACCCGGTCGTAACTGGCTGCGACTTTGGCTACTAGGGGGAGGAGAAATAAGTGCTTTCGGGTGTACAAGTAGGTATATATGAAGGATTATTTGGGTAATGCAAGAGGGGTTCACCGTCCACTGAAATCTAGGTGAAGAAAAGAGGGCCACGATAACGAAGTAGTTGATGAGATGACTGTAGAAATGTGTGAAGAATCAGCATATGGATGAAGCTAGGTGTGAGGGAGGATGAGAATGTGAGGGAGGGTGGGTGCAGGTGGCAGGAGGAGGTATTGTTGGGTGTGTCATGTGAGAGGCAGGGAAGCTGGGAATCTTATTGGGCCATGGAAATTGCTTGATATAATATGTTTGAGAAAATATCATATTGTAATACAAGACTGTCAGGTGAGAAAATATCATATTGTAATACAAGACTGTCAGGAAGTATTGTTAGGAATGGTTGCACTGCTTCTTTACAGCTTCGTTGTCTTATTTTTCATCATTGGAGGAAATAATGATACTGACTACCGCTGCTGTGGAGTCACGTGTGCGTGAATTTGTTGTTGCGTATCAGTACAATTTATCTGCGCTAGTGCTGCTGCAGTGTCATGGTGATGTAGTGTTTTTTTTTTTTTTTTTAGCAGAACAGAGGAAAGCAAAGGAAATTAATAAAAAGAAGTGTTGTCAGTCACAACAAACCTCGCCCGACAGCAGTTATATTATGGCTATTAATTACTGACTCGTTTTTGCCCTTTAACATCAGTGCATAATTAAAGTCTTTGGTAATGGCGCAAATGTTTTCAAGTTACGCCCTCTGAAAATCAGTGACCTTGCATTTGACCTCCCAAGGTCACTCAAGGTCAAAGGTCATGCTGCCAAATGAAAACCCATATGAGACTTCCTATATCTTGGAAATAGTAAATATCTCTTCAACAAGTTTTGAGTTAAAGCCCCCTGAATATGCTTGACCTTGACTTTGACCTTTCAAGGTCACTTACAGTCAAAGGTCAAAGTACCAATTAAAAACCCATATGGGATTTTCTATATGCTGAGAATAGTAAATATCGCAATCTTCAACCAGTTTCGAGTTATCATCATGGTCATCATCATCATCATCAGCCATAACTAGTCCACTGCTGAACAAAGGCCTCCCCCAACCTTTTCCACGAATTCCTTGACTGAGCCAATCTTTGGCACGTTTTCCCTGCAAATTTCTCTATCTCATCTCACCATCTCATGTCTGGCCTTTTTCTGCTACGCTTACCATCTCTTGGTGTCCAGTCAGTATAGCCCCCTGCATATCCGTGACCTTGAGTTTGACCATTCAGGGTCATTCATGGTCAAAGGTCTTAGTGCCAAATGAAAACCCATATTACACCTTTCTGTATGTTCCTAATGGTAAATATCTCTATCTTCAACCTTTTTCAAGTTGTAGCCCTCTGAAACTCCGTGACCTTGATTTTGACCTTTCAGGTTCTTCAGTTACCTCCAAAATTTCATCAGTCTCTTTAGGGATCAGTGCCCACATGTCTTGGAAAGTTTCACGTAATTTCATGGTGTCATTTTCCCGCAATGTTGCTAATAAACAAACAAACTCTACCAAAAACAATACCTCGTCAGACTTCGCCCGGGCGAGGTAAAAAATAAACCATACACCAGACTACAGGTGTCCTCCATTCATAAAAAATCTGTAACAGTTGGGCTTGAACAGCCGAAGGTTAAAATTTGGGGGGAAACCACTCTGTGGAAGCGAGTTCCAAAGAGATGCAGTTCTGGGAATATAATAATTTTGATAGGCAGAAGTTCTGCAATATGGCAGTATGACAGTCCAGTCACGAGCGTTACCACATGCCCATGTAGCGCGGGGAAAGCATCGAGAGGTGGCACAATGGATCCGACTTCGTCTGAGCATTTTGCCATAAAGGTATCTTTAAAATAAAGCAAGGGAGGCAACATTACATCTTACTTGTAGGGAAGGTAGTTCATTTGTAATAGCAGGATTATTTAGTATTCTAACAGCTTTATTCTTTATTATGTCTAGTCGTTTAAGTGCAACCTCTCCACATCCATTCCACAAGGGTGAGCAATAGTCCAGCTGAATGCACACATGACTCCTATGAAATATAGTTAAATGCTCGTCAGGGAAGAAGATATCTTTCTATCTATCTATCTGGCTATCTATTGACAGACGCCTTAATCCCGTGAGGCATGGCCACAAACAAGTCGCTTTCATGTCGCCCTGTCCCTCTTAATTTCACTGCCCTTCTCCCAGCTCACATCCCCCTCTCTCATATACTTATCCACTCCATCCCCCAGTCTCATCCTTGGCCTCTCCCTCCCTACCCCCCCACCACCTCACTCATATACACTCTCCTCGTCAGTCTCTCGCTCTCCATCCTCTCAACATGGCCAAACCACCTCAGTGTGTTTCTCTTAACGCTTTCTATCACATTCACATCCACATCACAAAGCTCCTTCTCTTCCTCATTTGTCAATCTGTCTCTCCATGTGACTCCACATGCTTCTCTCAAATAACTCATTTCCACTGCTCTCACTCTTCACTTGTATACCCCCAACAAGGTCAAAGCTTCACTTTCATACGTCAGAGTTGGTATCACAATTGTCATGCAGTAAATATTTCACTTCCATGCTCACTTCTATCTTTCTTATCACTGCTTTCAAAGAACCAGCAACCTTTCTTCCTTGTTGTACCCTTTCAAGCACTTCACCCTCTAAACTTCCATCCTCATTCATCACACTACCTAAGTTCTTAAACGTACTCACATTTTCCATTTCCTTCTCATCCAACCTCACTGTACATTCACTGACTTCATTTCTCTCGAAGACCACAGCTTTAGTCTTCCCTTCATTAACCTTCAGATTCCGTTTCTTACACACTCTCCTAAACTCATTCAAGAAGCCTTGCAGCTCCCCTTCGTATTTACAACACGGTATCATCTGCAAACAACAGTACAGGGAGTTTCCACACACTGCCCTCTCTCATTAGGGCCACTCTAACATCCACTTCACTACCTTGTATCTTTTATAACACCACTCGTATACGGACTGAACAATCAAGGAAACGTGTCACATCTCTCCTTCAATCCAACCTTCAAAGAGAAAAATTCTCTCAGTTCACTATCCACACACACTGCACCCTTAGCACCCTCATGGTACTCTTCACTGTATTAAAAAAAACTTCCCATTTACCCTATATTCTTTATACTTTCCACAATCATTGTCTATCCACCCTGTCATATGCTTTCTCCAAATCCATGAAGGCTGCACATAACTTCTTTCCCTTCTCTAGAAACTTTTCTACTAAAGACCTAAGAATGAATATCTGAGCTACACAACCTCTTCCCTTCCTAAAACCTCCCTGTTCTTCTCCAACTAATTCCTCTGTATTTTCCCCTAACTGTGTCAATAAGTATCCTACCATATAATTTTCCTGTTACACTAAGAAGACAAATGCCCCTGTGATTACGACACACTTCTTTTTCCCCTTTTTCTTTGTGCAAGGAAATTATTATACCTAACTTCCAATCCTCCGGGACTTTACCTTCCTCCCAGGCCAATCTGCACATCTTCCACATCCAGTCTTCTACTGTCTATCCCTCATGCTTCAGCGTTTCACCACACACTCCATCAATTCCTGGGGCTTTCCCCTTTTTGACTTTCTTCATTGCTTCCACAACTTCCATCTTACTGATTTCTTCCTCCATTTTCACAGCCGTCCTTCTCGCAACCATTCCCCAGCCACTAATACTTGCATTACTTTCGTTATGTTTGTTCAACAATTCCTTCAATGTTCTCTCCATCTGCTCACGTTTTCTCCTTTCTCCATCAGCAATCTACCACATATATCTTTTACATCAAGACTAACTACTTTAACACCCTGTCTAACTCTTTGCCTCTTTCCAGAAAATTTTCTTACATTCCCTCCACTTTACACTCAGATTCCTTCCAAATTCCTCATCCACTCCCTTCTTACTCTCTCTTACCAATCTTTTCACCTCTCTCTTCCATCTCTCATCTCCCTCCACACCCCTGTTATGGAGTCATTATCATAGTACAACTTTCTTTGATGTGGTTATAGCAAGTGATCTAATATGAGAAGTCAAGCAGAGGGCATTATTCAATGAAACACTGAGAATTTCAATACTCTTAGAGGTCGGGATATTAATATCATTGAAGATAATATTAGGAATCAGGCAGTATCTGTCTATTAGGAAATAATATACATTAGATCGGCTCGAAAAAATCCAACTTGTGAATTTTAAATTGTAATGTCAAAGAAAAGTTGATCAATAATGAAAGCATCATGCATGCAAAACCTTGGTGTAACTTACGTTCATATAAAGGTGACTCCTGCCTCATCAATATATTGCTATTAGCTGAATATGGCGCGTCATTGCCGTCGGAGCAATCTTCTAGGTCAGACCTTGTATTTCGTGTGTGTGTGTGTGTGTGTGTGTGTGTGTGTGTGTGTGTGTTGATAGAGGAAGGGCAAGAGAAGGTGTGCCCTTGTTAATGAGTCCGGAAGTACAGCAGTGTGTGACTGAATGGAAGGAGGTGTCATCGAGACTGATGTGGGTGAAAGCGAAATTTGAACGTGAGTTGTGGGTGTTTTTGAGTCCATATGGGCCTGGTAGTGAAAGGGATGAGGAAGAGAGGGAGTCCTTCTGGAATGATGTTGATGAGTGTCTGCAGAGTTTTGGAGCGAATGTGAATGTGGTAATGATGGGAGATCTGAATGCTAGAGTGGAGAATGTAGCATTTGAAGGTTTAATTGGTATGCATGGTGTGCCTGGAAGAAATGAAAATGGGGAACGAATGATAGGGATGTCCGTTGAGCGAGAGATGGTAATTGGAAATACGCTGTTTGAGAAGAAAGATATTTATAAGTATACATGGGTGAGACAGGAGGGTGGAAGGGTTGTTGATAGAGCTTTGATGGACTATGTGGCTGTGTCCAGGAATGTAATAGGAAGATTGCTGAATGTGAGAGTGTAGAGAGGGGAGGGTGGAAGTATGTCTGACCACTACCTGGTGGAGGGAAAGTTAAGAGTAGGTAAGAGATGGGTGAGAGCTAGGAGGGTTAGGTGTGGCAGGGAGGTTTTGAAAGTGAGTGAGTTGGATAAAAGAGAGAAAAAGATAGAGTATCAGGAGAAACTGAAAGATTAGTGGAACGCAGTGAAAGATCAGGAAAATGGCAGTATGGAGGAGGAATGGCAGTCGTTTAAGACTGCTGTGGTGGGGCATGCGAAAGAGGTGTGTGGTGTGAGATGTGTGTGGCGGTGTAAGAAAAGGAAGTGAATGGTGGTGTGAGGAAGTAAGTATGGCTGTGGTTAAGAAGAGACGTGCATATGAAGTGTGGCTGCAGAGGAAGGATGAGGTGTCATATGAGAGGTAAAAGGAAAAGAGGAATAGGGCGAGAAGGGCTGTGCGTGATGCTAAAGTGGCAGCAGATGAGAGGTGCGGTAGGTGGCTGACTGAGATTTTTCAACAGAATCAGAAAATGTTCTGGAAGGAGGTGAAAAGGGTGCGAAAGGGAGAGTCTGGGAAGGAAGAGCGAGAAAAAGCAGAGGATGAAAGGATGTTAAATGAAATGGATGCAGTAAGGAAGAAATGGGCAGAGTATTTTGAAAGATTGTTAAATGTAGAGGAGGAAACGGTGGCTGAGATTGTGGTGGATGGAAGGGTGAAAGGAATAAATGTGTTGGGCGAGTTGAATGATTCTTTGATCACGAAGGAGGAAGTGGAGAAGGCAGTAAAGGAGATGAAAACAGGGAAAGCTGCAGGTATGGATGGGTGTGCTGTGGAATGCATGAAGGGTGGTGGAGTGACTATTATTGACTGGCAAGTAAGATTGTTGAATGTGTGTTTTGTGAAAGGTATGGTGCCAATTCACTGTTCAAGTGCTTGCGTGGTCCCGTTGTATAAAGGCAGGGGTGATAAGTATGAATGTACTAGCTTTAGGGGTATAAGTCTCTTGAGTGTTAATTATGAGAGTTAGAGAGGGTACAGACCGAGTGATTGGTGATGAGCAGTGTCGCTTTAGGAGAGGGAGAGGATGCGTGGATCAGGTGTTTGCTGTGAGACAAGTGTGTGAAAAGTATTTACAGAAAGGTAAGGGTGTGGTTGGGCATGAATGGATTTAGAGAAAGCGTATGATAGAAATGATAGGGAGGCTTTGTGGACTGTTTTAAGATTGTATGGACTTGATGGTAGGTTACTAAAAGGGGTGAAGAGTTTTTATGTAAATAGTAGAGCGTGTGTAAGAGTGGGAAATGCTGTGAGTGACTGGTTTCCTGTGAGAGTGGGGCTGCAACAGGGATGTGTGATGTCGCCTTGGTTGTTTAATATTTATATGGATGGTGTTGTAAGGGAGGTGAATGCAAAGAGTTTTAGGTGGAGGTCTAAGTCTGTTGAATGTTGATGGTGGACAGTGGAATCTGAAGCAGCTGCTGTTTGCAGATGATACTGCACTGGTGGCTGATTCAGAGGAGAGATTGAGACAGTTGGTAGAAGAGTTTGGAAGGGTGTGTGAAAGGAGGAAATTTAATGTAAATGAGAATATGAGTAAAGTGATGAAGTGTATGAGGTTGGTAGATGGTAGGGGGATGAATATAGCTCTGAATGGTGAGTTGCTTGAGGAGGTAGAGTGTTTTAAATATTTAGGGTCACATGTTGCTGTGGATGGAAGAAGAGATGCAGAAGTGAAGTTTTGAATGAATGAAGTAGGAAAGGTGCTGGGAGGAATGAAAAAAGTGTTTAGATGTCTTTTGCTTAGAATGGATGTAAAGAGAAGGCTGTATGAGGGTGTTGTGGTACCGACTGCGTTATATGGGGCTGAAACATGGAATATGAGTGTAGCAGAGAGGAAAAGTTTGAATGCAATGGAGATGAGGTGTCTGAGGAGTATGTTTGGGGTGACGCGTATGGATCGAGTGAGAAATGATGAAGTGCGAAGGAGAAGTGGAGTTGTTCGGCAGATGGCTGATGGAGTTGAGCAGAGGGTGTTGCGATGGTTTGGGCATATGGAGAGAATGGATAATGAGCGATTGATGAAAAAGATAACTAGATCTGACGTGAGAGGTGTAAGGCTGAGAGGGAGACCACGAATAGGATGGATGAACAGTGTGAAGAGAGCGCTGGATGTGAGAGGGATGTCTGTTGAGCAAGGAAGAGTGGCTGTGCGTGACAGAAATAAATGGAGCGAAATTGTGAATGAATTAATGATGATGCAGCCCTAAGGGGATATTCTTCCACATTTCGTCTGATCAGCTAGTCAGGTCAGGTGAGGGTAAGGGGATGGGTCTATTATGATGTGGCAGGGGTAAACTAGCTCTGCTGTTGGGCCCTGCTGCGGATGTCACTGATTGCACTATGCAGTTGACCCTTGTGCGGTGTGGTGCGGTGAAGATCTGTCCCTTCTCCCCTGTGGGGCTAAGATGCGAATGAATGTGTTTGAGTGGATGAGTAAATGGGGAGTGTGTCGTCCTGTCTTGGCTATCTCCCTTTCCTTGGGAGAGGCAGCCTAGGCATATGGGTAGATAGATAGTGTGTGTGTGTGTGTGTGTGTGTGTGTGTGTGTGTGTGTGTGTGTGTGTGTGTGTGTGTGTGTGTAAAAGTGTATGCAAAAGAAACATAAATCCTGCTACATCGAGCAAAAATAAAAAGGGATGCAGAGAACTACGAAGTGAAAACTTGCGTTTCTATTTGTCAAAAAGGTCAAAGAGGGATGGAGGAAATGAGCAATACTGCTGATAGTTTGGGAAGTGATGGTGCAGATGAAACTTATTGTTCGAGTGTAGAAAAAAAAAGAGGAAAAAAATATTAAGATATCACGAGAGCAAATCAACTGTGAACTGGTTGCAAGAGAAGGTGATCGATTTGGTGTGAGTGATAGAGGTGCCGCTTCAATTGCCACTTCCACTCTGCTGGGTAGTGGATTTATTTCACCCGAAAACAAGAATTTAGTTGTAAGTCAAAAATAAGAAGTGCCAGGCAATCAGACAGAGAAAGGCTTCAGCATATAGAAAAGGAAGACATAACAGCACTGTATTTGATGGAAAAAAGACAAAACATAAACACCGGAAGAGAGAAGAGATGAAAATGGTTGTCTGTCCATTCACCATGTAAGCAAATTTAAGGAACACATTTCATTAGTTAAAGAGCCAGGCTCTGAATACCTTGACCATGTACCTCCTGATGGGGGAACAGCAGCTGCTATTTCTGAGTGCTTGCTGAACTGTTGGCTGAAGACTGAGATGCTTGTTGCTACAGGGTGTGATGGTACACCTGTTAACACAGGGACAAAGGGCGGAGCAATAAAACTGATTGAAGACTTTTTTAACCGTCCTTTGCAGTGGCTTATATGTTTGTTGCACTTCAATGGGCTTCCATTTCGGCATATATTTAAACATTTGGACGATGAAACCTCACGGCCCACAGCATTCAAAGGAAAGATTGGGAAGAATATTGGAGAAACAGTTAGTAACCTCCCTGTGGTAAATGTTGAACCAATCCCAGTAGATAATGTAAAGAAGTTTCATGAGACGTAATCAAAGCTAGATTTAGGTAAGGATCAAATATATAATATGACCATACTGTATGCAGTGTCATCGGGAAAATTTCCTGCATTCCAAACTATTGAAAACATTAGCCAAATATTTGACGACTGTATACATTCCGACCTGGTTTGAGATAAAGAAAAATGCTTCCTGTGTCAATGGCCCAAAACATCTATCCAGTGCTGTTACCAAGATCAAATGTATGAAAGATGAATACTTTGGAGTATTTAAGGCTGCTAACCAGGCTATTCAAACAAATGCTTTCTATGCTCATCCGGAAAACATGTTTTGGGGCATGGCATTTGAGGACGATATTGCCATCAGAAGAGATGCTGTGAAGAAAATTCTAGCAGCAAGAAACAACCCAAGACAAGAAAGAAGACAATTCAAAGTGCCAGAGATAAATTTGGGGGCAGATCATTATGCTCAAATGATCAATTGGGAAGTGGTTGATATTTCCGAACCACCACTCCTCAAGAATTTGACTGATGTTGAACAAGATGGTTTGGTTGAAAGTCCTGAAGTTGTAGAAAAGCTGTGTCCAAAGTATCCTTGCCATAGTCAGTTGAACGCACAGTAACGCTGGTTACAGAGGCATTTACAAATGTTTATGGTTACAGAAACAGAGATGGGTATATAAGAAACATACTCAAATCAAGAAAAATGATGCCAGCATTTGAATCAAAGAAGGATTTGAAGGCAGAGTAAATCTGGCCCAGTTTAATGGAAGGGTGGATGGGATAGGTTAGGTGTGGAACTCCATTTGCAGCCACCTCCTCGTGGTGAGTTCTGGGTAGTGCTCGGTCACAGTGTGCTGGCTAAGGGCTGCATAACAATGTGTCCAGGCGCCACCTCTTACTGACATGATACAGATATAATATTTTGCAGCTCTCTCACCTTTATATAGGAGCAAGGTTTCCCCTCGATTATAAAAAGAAAACTGGACTTTTTTTTTTTATCATATGACCCGGTCTAGCATATATTTGGTTTTACTAGTACTGAATGAAATAATGTTATATTGCCCCGATTCAGTGATCTTAGATAAGTCTTGATTTATGGGGACTGCAGTACTGAGTTGTGAGTTAGAGACATTGAACTTTGTGAATGGGTGTGGTCACGTCCCGAGGTTTTCCGCACCTCAGACATCCCCCAGTCCCGAGGTATTTTCGAAAAAAAATTTTTTGGCTAAAACCTTCGCTTTTGGTGAGAAATATCGAAAATTCATAGAGAAATCGCTCACCTGAGGTTTAAAGTGCCCAATCCAGGTAGGAGTTCCTCCTTACCTGAGTGGGTTTTCTAACATGCTGGCACCAAAGAAAACGAGTTCTATGGGAGGGTAACTATTTTATCCACTCATAAACGGTATTTATTTATTTACTTGGTACGAATGTATATGTAGTATGAGAGTATATTGGTTTTCAAGCAGTAATAAAGGCATTATAAGCGTTGTTTCACTCACTAACTAATCACCATACCTGACCTATTTTTGCCACATTACCTGATCATTATTTCTGGCTGTTTCTTCTTCTAATGCTATGTAAACATTGTCCTCCACATTGTCATCGATTGGGGAATGACTCTGGCCCTGAATAACTTTACTAGCCAGGTCACTGGTAACTGGTCCTTTGCCAAGACAATGGCATGAGGGGGGGAGGGGGGAGGTTATGCAGTGTAAGGCATTGTTCCTGCTTGGTATCTTGTAGAGGAATAGAGGAAGGTGTCCCGTGTATACATACGAAAAATCACGTGCGAAAATTGAAAATTGTGCAAATTAGGGACCTTGCAATTGCACGACGTACTGGTACGTCGCCGGGACTGGCAAATGCAAATCGTTGCAACGTACCCTTACGTCGACGGGATGGGGCGGGTTTAAGTGTGTTGGATCTCTGAAGTGTTCAGTCACCTGCATGTGAATGTATTGGATTATGGGTGATGGCTAAGAGATCATTAATATGAATTAAGAATAGGGTTGGAGCCAGAAAAGATCCTTTTGGCACACTGGCATTAATCTAATGGAAAACGGAATATACATCGTCTAATTTAACTCTTGTCTTTCTGTCGCTGAGATATGAAGAAATTAGAAGAACAGAAAACGTTAGTCCATAGCAAGGGGTTTGGACAGCAGGGAACTGTGGCACAGTCTGTCAAAACCTTTAGAAATATCAAGGGTTACTGCATGGGTTTCTCCGCGTCGGTTAATTGACTGATGGGAGATATGAGTCAAGAGATTGAGTATATCAATAGTGGATCTTGTGTGGAGAAAACCATACTGTCTATCACTACTTAAGCTGTCGAGTTCAAGATGTTTAAATAGGTTATGTGCTTATTAATTACAATCTGAAATACTTTACCAAGAGAAGACGTGATTGCTATCGGTCTGTAATCAGAAGGGTCAGAGGAACTTCCTTTCTTTGGAAATGGGTGGATATTGGCTTCTTTTCAAGAATTAGGGATGAAGAAGAACGTATGCATAGTCTGAATAATTTAGCTAAAATAGGAGCGATTTCTGGGGAACATTTTTTCAAAACAATTGGAGGAATTCCATCTGGACCTGGAACTTTGTTGGTTGGTAAATTGTCTATGATGGACTTTACATATCTAGTCTGTATCTTAAGTGGAGCAATTTCGAGATGGTCAAGTTCTAGTACAGGGACGTTCTGGCTGACCTCCTCTAATGTAGAATTACTGGCCAATGTATTGGCAAGGATGTTCGCTTTACCACACAGGCAATTCGTAATGTTGCCATCTGAAGATATTAGTGGGGGAATGGGTGATGACTTGTTAGAGTTACTTTTAAAAGAACTGAGAGTTGACTAGAATATTCTTTTGTCATTAGGACTGTTTAATAATTTAGATGCTTGGTTGTGAAGAAAGTTTGATTTAGCGACATTTATTGCATCTTTTGCATAGCTTCTAGCAATTTTAAACTGAGTAAGTGATTCAGATGTTTTTTTATTATAAGTGTTATATGTAAACGACTTTTGGGTAGATGCTCTGGCACAGTTACTATCAAACCATTTGGGGGAGTCTTATCTTTACGTGAACTGTTGACTTGGCATGAACAGTTCCATATCAGCTTGTATTAAGTCATTAATGTGGGACTGGGTAGAACTGATGTCACTGGAGAAGAAAGACTGCCAAGGAGTATCAGGAAGATAATTTCTGAATATATCCCAGACTTCCCTATCAAAGTGCCATCCTGACACCCAGACAGGTTCAGAACGGGGAGGTTTTGGGAACTGACTAATGAGGCTTTGATGAGATTGTGGTTGGAGGATCCAAGTGGTGACAGTACCTTTATCCTGTATTCATCTGGATTATTTGTCAGGAATACATCCAAGATGTAGGCGTTATAGCCAGGATAATCCGGTATTCTGGTTGGTTGTTTTGTCAATTGCGTGAAATTAAACGATTCTAAGGTTGATGACGTATATACTATATGAATGGAATATTCCGTGCTAGTAATTAAGGATTTTTTTTTTTTTTTTGCTAGAAAACTTGACATATTGCTGATTGATTTACATACTTATATGAAGTTATGATGAGTGGCAGGTTACTTAGTGATGGGGTCAACGAGCCAAGAGATGGATAAGAAAAAATATTGTTGTTGATGATGCTGATGTTGTAACTGTCGCTGTTGATGATTCCGGTGTACTTGTTTCTTTTTTTTATGTACAGATTAAGCAAGAGAGTGAAGAAAATAAACGATAATTAACTATAAACTAGAGAGAGACATTGTTCAGCTTGTTACTCGTACATCAGTCAGGCGAACATTATCTTGCAGCAGTATATGATAAACAGACCTTTAAAAAAGTGAGTGAAGCCTACCTAAGAAAAAAAAAAAAAAACAGTCTCACTTCAAGAAATTACTTTGTAAAGCCGTTTTAGCTATGACGAGAGGGTAAGAAACTGGTGGAGAATAAGCCAATGGAGTTCGTAGATTGGAGAATTTTTTCTTCTCATTTAATTTTTAGTAATATAGTCTGCCACATCATGTCCTGCTTGTTTTTTTATTTTTTATTTTCCTCAATTGATTTAACAGAATAAGTTTTCCAAACGTTTATTGACTCTGCTCCTTCTCCTTCTCCTGCCTTCCCCACCCCCCTTACTTCACTGTCATCACCCTCACTAGCGCCACCACTTTCCCGTTATCTCTTTTAATCGATGAAAAACTCTTGGGGCCAAATTATCGAAACTTTGGCGGTAAAATCTTAGACCCACGGCGACAAGAATGGCAGTGGAAGTGAACGGCTGCCAGAGTATTGATCCAGGGTGACTGGAATTCATTATGAGGATTTTGAGGCATTAAGATGATTACGGACAATTTTTTAGGCCAGTGGGACAGACAAAG
Source organism: Coenobita brevimanus (assembly GCF_032717465.1). Classification (NCBI taxonomy): domain Eukaryota; kingdom Metazoa; phylum Arthropoda; class Malacostraca; order Decapoda; family Coenobitidae; genus Coenobita; species Coenobita brevimanus. Next base: position 36,163,839 of record NC_136955.1, read on the forward strand.
GGAAGTAATTTACTGGCTAGGTGCCAGATGTGTGTCTGGAAACCGTGTTATGTCCATGAACTTCTCAATACATGTTATCGATATTCAACTGAGAATTGATATTATTCTGCCAGAACTTCATAGTCCCGAATGTACTGCAAGATACCGCATCCTGTCAAAAGTGATCTTACAATAGAACCCCGAGGCCTTCCCGTCCTTTCCCAGTAATAAAAATGGATCTGCCTTAGTTGTTCATCTATGTTAATGTCTGGGTCGTCTGCAGCCTTGGTTCCCTTTTTACACTGTTCAGCTACCATATATTTCCATGTGGTAGTAGTTTTGGTAGTTGTGATTGTGGCAGTGGCGAATATGATGGTGATAGTTTTCATTACTACTAGTGATGTTAGTACTTGTGACAATTGTGGTTGTGGTCGTACTGTTGTCGTGGTGGCGGTGGCAGTGACCGTAGTCAGTTATGTGGTTGTGCCCTAATTGTTGAGATATAATTTTCCTATCAGGTAATTTCACGCGAAATCAAGCACAGTATAACCATGCACAGGAGTTTACTGAATGTCACATGGAGCCAAACAGAGGTTTGGAGGAGGGGTGGGAGGAGGTCACTGACTAACTGTCTGTCGGTAAAGTTGTCAGGTAAAATTTCTAAGGACATATATTTTTTAATTTAGACAAATAGGAGAACATCTTTTGTTTAAGAGAGAGAGAGAGAGAGAGAGAGAGAGAGAGAGAGGGGGGAGGGTTCTTACTTTCTTGCCGTTCCTCATTCCCTGTCTCTTTCCCCTTTCCCCTCATAATTCTTCCAACTCATGCTGACTTATCTACTGCCATTTTTCCTTCATTCAACTTTCCCACCCACTCTCCATTTCTCATTCTCCATCCTCCCACCTTCGTCTCGCATACACCCTCCCATGCACCCTCCCTCTGTCACTCCATCTTTCCTCCTCCGACAACTCTCTTTTACTCCCATCTTTCATTCTTCCCCCTCCCACAACTTCTCTTACTCTCCCACCTTCACATTCAGTCTCTCTCAATAATCTTCCTTTCCCTCTGTCACTTTCTTACCCTCCCTCACCTTCCCTCAGATTTTCTCTCATCCCCATTCACTTCCTCTCTCCGCGAATTTATCTCTCACACCAGAAGATCCTCTCAGTCTCTAACTTCCCATCCATCTGCTGGAGTCTGTCCCTCTCTCCTCCTTCACCATTTTCTCTGTCTCACTTCCATTTACCTCACACTCACTCGACTCCCCTTGAACCACTCCCTCTCAGTCACCCCATCCTTCCTCCTCAGAACCTCCAACACTCTTTTTCAATCCCATCTTTCATTCTTCCCCGTTTCACAATTTCTCTTACTCCCCCACGTTCATATTCAGTCTCTCTCAATCATCTTCCCTTCCCTCTGTCACTTCTTACTCTCCCTCACCTTCCCTCAGAATTTCTCTTATTCCCAATTCACTTCCTCACTCCAGTTTCTCTCCTTGAACCCATCTCTCACACCATCAGGTCTTCTTAACCCATCTCTTACACCATCATATCTTCTCTCAGTCTCTCTAACTTCCCATTCATCTGCTATAGTCTCTCCCTCTCTCCTCCTTCGCCATTTTCTCTGTCTCACTTCCATTCACCTCACACTCCCTCAACTCTCCTTGAACCCCTCCCTCACCCATCCACAGTCTCCCCTTCACTCACTTTTGTCTTCCCTCACCCATCCACAGTCCCTACTTCACTCACCTTTGTCTTCCCACACCCTCTATCACACACTTCCCTTCCAACTTCCTTTACTGATTCACAGATCATCTCATTCAACATTATACACTTTTTATTAACTGGCTCATAACATGTTCTTTCACAAAGATGACCAGTTGTTGGGATTCTCCGTCACCACCTGCTTTCATATTCCATTCACAGCCATTAGTTAGTGATACTTCATTCGCAAGCAGTTTCAGTTGTTGGAATCCCACCAAAATCTACTGTGGTAAAGTTCCTATATCAATAAATAAAATGTATGGTAGAAACTTCAGCATTTTTTAAAATATATGATAAGATGACCTATCATTTTGAAACTTTGCATGTATATGGCAGAGGGCAAGACGATTGCAAACAAGCCAAGTAATGCCAATTCCACTGAGTCCAGCTATATCAGCCACGTTAAAGTTGTTTTATTGGTGTTGAAGAAATGAATTTCAATGGTCAGGATGAAATATTTAGCACGTTTTAACATATTCTAGCTAAGAAGGGACATATCAAACAAGATTTTAATGATAAAAGATTGATATGAATGAAAAGGAGTTAAAATCTTAAAACTATTTATTGTGCAAACAGCGCCGAATCGCACTTTCCGACTGAGGACTTTACTTCGTGCTTGTTTTTCCTGCGGGAGGCGGTGGCTCAGTCAGTACAGAGGTGGCCTGCGGTCCTAACGGACCTCGGTTCAAATCCCCGCTGGGGCAGGAAACAGTTCATTGATATGAATTTCTTAAAAAGTAGACTTTTCTGATCTACCAGAAGACCCGCCGACACGTAAAAATACCCCCGCTAATACCAATACATCAGTCCTGTATGAGACAGCCCCAGCATGTTTTCAATTGGACAGTGGGTGTTAGCACCGAAGTGGTGACATACAGATGTTGGAGGACTACTGTGCCTTGAGGATATGCCCTGGGGATAGGCCCTTAAGACTTTGCCCAGAAGTCGGACACATTAATATATATATGGTATATATGCTCAGTTATTGTTGTTTGCAGAAATATACCTTCTAACAACTTAACCCACTGATTATGGGAAGTGTCCGTTGAATTTAATAAAATCACCTGACGGCAGAAAGTAATGAATATTAAAAAAAAAAAAAAATGGTATTAAAGATGTTGAGGGAGATGGTTTCACACTCCATCACTGCGTAAGATGCAACATAAAACTGGGAAACAATAAAAATTCTTGTGATTCCATGTGATCCCTGCGAGGATTCCCTTACTGATAGATGACGTGTATTCAAACAATAAGAGTGCTTTTAAGTGTGGGGAAGACATCTGATTCCTTTCTTGGAAGTTCTAGGGTGAGATAGCGAGGTGTTGCACCATCACTTTTCAGTACATGTATGGATTGAGTACTTGGCTAGACTGTGAATTAGAGTCATTGTGTATTATCACTTGGCAATTTTAAGATTCCTGCAATTGACTTTGTTCTTGTGAAGGTGCTGACGACATTCCTGAGAGCCCCCAAGGCATTTTATGAGAGTATGAAGCCACTTGGACTAAAAGTTTCCAAGGTCAAGCCCAAGTTCCAAGCACTTAGTGCCCTGTTGGATTAAGCAGTAATGAAGAGACAGGAATAAAATACAGTAAATGAATGACTGACGGGTGGGCTGGGGGAGAGCAGCCTCATTGTGTGGACACAGTAACATGGAGGTGACTCGTCTGTTGTTCCCTCGTCCAGGGTTAAGGTAGTTAGTTATAGTGTAGATAAATGGGTAGATAGACGTTATTCCATTATAGTGTATTGACATATAAATTTACTTGTAGTTGCTTCATTTCCATGTGGAACCCGTTATAATGATTCATATCCTTTTTCCTTTTTGCAGATTGTGTCTTGTTAAAAGTTTCTTTGTGTGTACAACATTGCGTGGTGAAGTGCTGTCTGCAGAAAGAATCAGTCCAACTCAGTGACATGTCTAGCATCGAAATGGTTCTGTTTGTTCTTAGTACTGTGAATAGTATGGAACAGTGTCTTATTTTCTTCTTCTTATAAAGCAAAGTCTTATATTCATTAAAACTTTGAAAATTTACAAATAAATTAGTTTCTAGGAAGCAAGGAAGAAAAATGATTCAAAGATTTTTCTGTACTTTTGTCAATACTTTCTTTTTGGGATATGTCCAATTCCAGTCATACCTACAGCGATATGAATGGATACCTTACAAACACAGCAGATCAAGCATCAAGGGTTTCATATCAGATTCCTTGTACATCAGCTCTGCAGGGTGTTAGGGCCGAAAGCTTGTCTAGTCAATCATCCTCCAAGTTATCCTTTCCAAATCTAGCTGCTTTATCTCAAGTTAACTTCTCCTTGCAACGCACCTCCAGTATCGATTTTCTTATCGTCACTCTTAGTCTGTTGTCCTTAAATCACCTTCTATTACTTTTCTCAGGACCCTGCATCTTCCAAAGCCAAGTTCTATTCAGTTATGTCCTTACAGACCCTATGAGACTCCTCCCAAATCTCCTACATTTTTTCTTCCACTATTCCTAAAATTTGTCATGATTTTCTTCCAAGACCCACATTTTAGAATTGCTTCGTTGCAATTTTTTCATTAATTTTTTCTCTCCATGTTCCCACTCTGTAAAGTACTGTACTGCACATAAAAGTTGTCTGCAATTTTCTTTTAGCACACTCCCAGTTTTCTTGTCAGTAATCGCTTAGTCATGCAAAAACTATATTTCCAATAGAAAATTCCAGCTGTATTTTCATTAGTGCAGTCCCCGTTGTTTATAACCATGCTGGGTAATTCATCTAGATTTTGTTGTCAATTGTTGTATGTATTTTGAATTCTTCTTTTCTTGTTCTTCCTTATTAACTTTGTTTTATTTGTACTTATTTCCTATTCCTTGGCCGCTCTGCTCAAAATATTAACCATTCCCTGTGGCCAATTCACCACAATGCACACAATCTTCCTGCCAACCACAAGTTTTATGTAGCTGATCAATTTGCCTCAAAGTTTATCATTTCCTTTAAATATTCAAAAGTCCCCATGGACATTCTTTCTGGACAGATATTAAACGACAAGGAAGATGAAGGGGATTCTTTTTTTACTTCTCCCCAACAATCCAAGTTTGAAAACTTTCTTCTGCAACTCTGTCACTCATTGTTTGATGAATATAGAGGTTCCATGTAAATTCTTACCAGTCAACATTTATACACTTCCCAGAGAGGAACCAATGCGCCTACCGAGACGGGTTCACCCTTCCCTAATACAATAACAACACAAAATTCAACTCCCAGTCTACTCCGTCCACACTGTATTGTAGTCCCTTACACTTACACTTTATGCACTACAGTATCACTTACTCCCTTCATGCTCCACTCTATAACAACACAGAAAAATGCTTCAAAATAACCTCAACATGAGATCTTTGGGAGCGACAGCCTACAGTCCACAGCATTTACGCCCAGAATCCAGGTGAGCCTGGGATTGCAAGAACAATAACATTTTCTCTCTCTCTCTCTCTCTCTCTCTCCATTTTTTTTTTTTACATCAACCACTCATAGTGTCTGTTTCATAACCCAATATTTTGCATTTTTATCATCCTTGTCTTGTAGCCATTCATTTTCATCCCCCCCCCCCTTCTCTTGCTTTTCATCATTGTCGGACTCTTCCACCTCCACTCATCACTCCACACCTTCTATTCTGTAATTCCGATTATTCTGACCCTCATTCTACACTGAATGTGCCACAGTCAACATTATAGTGGTGGGTGATACCAGCTATTTCATATCGATACGATACCGACTACTTTTTTGACTAGTATCGGCGGTATCGATTACCGATACAAATACCTCGACCTTGGCTGAATCCTGTTTTTTAATATAGCCTAGGGTGTGCCAGCACTGATCTAACAGTGATATCCGGTCAAGGTCAGTGGTGTGCTGTTATACAGTACGGTCACACACGCCCGGTGACGTGGGACGACAGGAGACAAAGACACCGGGCTGCCAGATGCAAAAATATTATCTGTACCTTTCAGCGTACTAATAATTATTACTGTGCATACTGAAATTACGCATTTTCTCCTTAAAAATTGCCAAATTGGAACATATTTCTATAGTAATCGAATATCTATACCTATACCAGTATCGATACTTAAGCTTAAATAGCTGGTATCGAAAGTATCGATATTTTTGGTATCGATACGCCCACCCCTAGTCAACAACCCGCAACTTTTCTTTTCTGGGAAATTAGCTTATATAGGAGAGGGACTACGAAGTTGTAGTCCTCCTTGTGTGTGTGTGTGTGTGTGTGTGTGTGTGTGTGTGTGTGTGTGTATACAATAACCACATGCTTACTCCAACTGCAAATGATGCGCAGGAGGGACAAACCTATACTTATGGAACCGAAGATGAAACGAGACCAGGATGAGAACAATACGAGATATAGATAAGGACGAAAAGGAGGCATTGACATTATACCGAGTAAATGCGAAATGAACATTATACGAGGAGGAAGGAAAAAGAGAAGAAAAGAAAGACAAGGGACCGTGGAGAATGTAGAATTACTGAGGTAAGGAGACAGGGAAAAGAGGGAAAAAGATGGTTGGAGAGAGAGGCGGTGGTGATATTTTGGGGTAGGTCTATGGACTGTCAACACTGCAGCCTCGCAGCAGCTGCTTCAGACCTGCTGTCGCTGGACTTGCTCTTCTGGCTGTTTGCTGGTGATGGTGGCAGTGGCTGTGTTGGTGCTGTTGTGGTGTGATGGTTACACTGATCGTTGTTGTGGTTTGTGCTGGTGGTGACTCTGAATTTGTGGTAGTGATATGTAGCTGTGGCAGTTTGGCTGAAACTTTACTGTGGTGTTTTATTTTTGTTGGTAGTGGCGCTGTGTTTGTGAAGGTTATGGTGCACACCGCGTCACTGCCATCCTTGTCGTAGCGTGGTGGTGTGGTTGTGCTGTGGTACTGGTGTGGCTTTGGTGGTATTGTAGTAGATATTTCTCTGTGACTGCTGCATTGATGTAAATGGTTTTAAAAAATGTGTTTTTACACTTTCCAGTCGTTCTGTTAAAAAACATCCGACGAATGATTTTAAAATATTCTCCAGTCACTTTTCATTTATGTGTATGCTGGCTAGAACAGTACTCTGAAAACCGTATAAAGCGTGAAGTTTATATAATTATAAAACAAATAAAATGAACTAGCATTCAGAAATACTTGCTCTTAATTATTTAAGGGGTCAATTATTTTTATCAAACAAAATACCCAGGGCTTCTCTTCGGCATTTTATGTATGTGTTCAACATGAAACAAAAATTTAAGTTAAGATAATTCCTTTCTTTCCCTGCCAAAGAAAATACTTAAAAAAAAAAAATAAAGAATTATTGAAACCGATAATGAACAGACAAGATAATGAAATAAACTATATCTGGCAGTACAAACCTAAGGCAAATACCCTTCACATGGAAGGAGGGAAATCTTGGTAGACCTCTTCATACCTGGAACGAGGAAATAGAAAATTACGTAAACCCTATAGGTATAAGGGATATATCCTACTCCACTGTTCACTTCAGATATTCACTACTATCAACACAGAGCAGGAAGGAACATGATCTCACCACCACACCTGATCGCTCACTTGCACTGACAAAGTCAAGCACGGTCATGCTGCTGCCAGCCCTCGCTCATGGTGAAGCATGAAATGACATCATAGCGTGGGGTAGGAGCTACCTCAAGAAAACACGAACAACAAACATAATGATTGTGAAACCATCAGTGACGTTTTAAAGAAATTTTCATCATCTTATACCCTGTACATTATAATTATATCTCGGTGTGGTCATGGTGATGACATGACTTGGTTATGGATGTATAGTTGGGTTGCTGGTGGTGTAGTTGTGGTAGTATGGCAGTGTTGGTGGTGTAGTTGTGGTAGTATGGCAGTTTTGGTGGTGTAGTTGTGGTAGTATGGCAGTGTTGGTGGTGTAGTTGTGGTAGTATGGCAGTGTTGGTGGTGTAGTTGTGGTAGTATGGCAGTGTTGGTGGTGTAGTTGTGGTAGTATGGCAGTGTTGGTGGTGGTGTAGTTGTGGTAGTATGGCAGTGTTGGTGTTGTAGTTGTGGTAGTATGGCAGTGTTGGTGGTGTAGTTGTGGTAGTATGGCAGTGTTGGTGGTGGTGTAGTTGTGGTAGTATGGCAGTGTTGGTGGTGTAGTTGTGGTAGTATGGCAGTGTTGGTGGTGTAGTTGTGGTAGTATGGCAGTGTTGGTGGTGTAGTTGTGGTAGTATGGCAGTGTGTTGTGGTAGTATGGCAATGTTGGTGGGGTAGTTGTGGTAGTATGGCAGTGTTGGTGGGGTAGTTGTGGTAGTATGGCAGTGTGTTGTGGTAGTATGGCAGTGTTGGTGGTGTAGTTGTGGTAGTATGGCAGTGTTGGTGGTGTAGTTGTGGTAGTATGGCAGTGTTGGTGGTGTAGTTGTGGTAGTATGGCAGTGTGTTGTGGTAGTATGGCAGTGTGTTGTGGTAGTATGGCAGTGTTGGTGGTGTAGTTGTGGTAGTATGGCAGTGTTGGTGGTGTAGTTGTGGTAGTATGGCAGTGTGTTGTGGTAGTATGGCAGTGTTGGTGTAGTTGTGGTAGTATGGCAGTGTGTTGTGGTAGTATGGCAGTGTTGGTGGTGTAGTTGTTGTAGTATGGCAGTGTTGGTGGTGTAGTTGTTGTAGTACGGCAGTGTTGGTGGTGTAGTAGTGGTAGTATGGCAGTGATGGTGGTGTAGATGTGGTAGTATGATGGGGTTGGTGGTGTGGTTGTGGTACCATGGTTGTGTTGTTGGTGGTGTAGTTGTGGTAATATGGTGGGGTTGGTGGTGTAGTTGTGGTAGTATGGTGGGGTTGGTGGTGTAGTTGTGGTACCATGGTTGTGTTGTTGTTGTTTTGGTAGTATGGTGGGGTTGGTGGTGTAGTTGTGGTAGTATGGTGGGGTTGGTGGTGTAGTTTTGGTAGTATGGTGGGGTTGGTGGTGTAGTTGTGGTAGCATGGCTTTCTTGTTGGTGGTGTAGTTGTGGTAGCATGGTTTTCTTGTTGGTGGTGTAGTTGTGGTAGCATGGTTTTCTTGTTGGTGGTGTAGTTGTGGTAGCATGGTTTTCTTGTTGGTGGTGTAGTTGTGGTAGCATGGTTTTCTTGTTGGTGGTGTAGTTGTGGTAGCATGGTTTTCTTGTTGGTGGTGTAGTTGTGGTAGTATGGTTTTCTTGTTGGTGGTGTAGTTGTGGTAGTATGGTTTTCTTGTTGGTGGTGTAGTTGTGGTTGTATGGTGAGCTTCTTGTTTTTTTATGCGAATAAGAAGGAACCAAAGGCCAGGACCCGCAAACAATTCCTTCCAAGAAAAAAAAAATACAAAAGTGAGCCAAATTCAAGATCTGTTCATTTCGAGATGCCTGGACACATGCATTTCAAAGACTGGAGATCATAGGAAGTAGGAAATACAGACAGAGGGAGACAGCTCCAGAGTTGACCCGTTGCATAAATGAAGGACTGGGAGTAACGGTTAACTCTTGCATTAGAGAGTTGGACAGAAAAAGGATGAGAGTTTGTTGCTAGACGGGTGCTACGCACCTGTCTAAAAGGTGGACGGATGCAAGCAGACAGTTCAGAGGAGCAGTGACCATGGAACTAACGACAGAAAAGAGATAAAGAGGCAACAGTGCGGCGAAGAGACAAAGGTTGAATGGAGCCAGTAAGAGGAGGAGAGTTAATGAGACGAAAAGTCTTTGGCTCCACCCTATTGAGAAAAACTGTATGTGGAGAGCCTCCCCACACATGGGAGTTGTACTCTACACAGGGACGAATAAAACCCGTGTATAAAGTCAGCAACTGTACAGGGGTAAAGAAGGTATGGAGTCAGCTTAGCACACCTAATCTCTTGGAAGCTGATTTTACAAGAGATGTAATATGATCTTTCCAAGATAAATCCCGAGTGAATGAAATCCCAAGCATGTTCAAGGATGATGCAGGCTTGAGCTGGATATTATTAAACATTAGTGGGTAGTCCTGTGGAAGATTCTGTCGGGTTGATAGGTGTAAAAACTGAGTCTTTGATGCATTAAAAACAACAAGATTATTTTTACCCCAGTCAGAGATATGAACCAAGTCAGACATTAGGTGTGCCATAGCCTCATCCCTTGTTTGCTGAAGTAACTTCTGGGATGGACGTTGCGGGAACCGAATGGAAAGGTGAAGGGTGTAATCATCAGCGTATAAGTGGGTAGGGTTGGATGTACAGCTTAGGAGATCATTGATGAATAAAAGGAAGAGAGTTGGTGATAGAACAGAGCCCTGAGGAACACCACTGTTGATAGATCTAGGGGAAGAACGATGGCCGTCTACAACAGCGGCTACAGAACGACCAGGAAGGAAGCTATAGATGAAGGCACAAATAGAAGGATAGAAACCGTAACAAGGCAGTTTAGAGATTAAAGATTTATGCCAAACTCGATCGAAATCCTTTGAGATGTCAAGTGCAATGGCAAAGCTTTTGCCAAAGTCCCGAAAGGAGGATGACCAGGAGTCAGAAAGGTACGCGAGAAGATCGCCAGTGCAGCGTCCCTGACGGAGCCCATACTGACAATCAGAAAGAAGGTTGTGATAGGAAAGCTGCTTTCTTTTGTTAAGAAAAGACTTGAAAACCTTTGAGACACAGGATGTTAAAGCAATTGGACGATAAAGGGTGGAATGGTCACCCTTCTTTGGAACTGGCTGGGTGAGAGCAAACTTCCAGCAAGCAGGAAAGGTACAAGTTGATAGACAAAGGCGAAAGAGTTTACCTAGGCAGCGTGTAACCACAGAAGCACAGTTATTGAGGACGACAGGAGGGACTCCATCAGTCCCAAATGCCTTGTTAGTATTGAGGCCAGTGATGACAGAAAATACATTAGCTGAAGAAATTTTAATGTCAGCCATGAGGAAGTCAGAGGGAGGAAGTGATATAGGAACAGCACCGGAATCGTCTAAGGTGGAATTGGAGGAGAAAGTCTGAGCGAAGAGATCTGCTTTATCAGTAGAAGAAATAGCTACAGAGCCATCTGAGTATAAAAGAGGAGGGAAGGATGATGAGGTAAAGTTGTTAGAAAGGTTTTTGGCAAGGTGCCAGAAGGAGCAGGAAGAATTCGAGTTGGAGAGTTGAGAGTATTTAGTACGGATGAAATTATTTTTAGCAGAGCGAAGAACAGACTTAGCACGATTCCAGGCAGAAACATAAAAAAGATGCGATTCAGGGCTGGGTCGGCTCTGGTACCTTTTATAGGCCCTCTCCTTGTTGTGGACAGCATTAGAACAAGCGTGATTATACCAAGGCTTTCTTGCATTAGTCAAAGGATATGAGAAGGTAATGTATGCTTCCATGCCCGAGAGAATAACCTCTGTAATGTGCAAGGCACACTCAGATGGCTCCTGGCCACGGAAGCAATAATCATTCCACAGAAAATCAAAGAAGTACTGCCTGAGGGCCTCCGAAACTGCAGCTCCAAAGTGCCACAGTTGACATTTGTTTGGAGGGTCCGCAGGCGTACTGGAGCGATAGGACAGGTTATAGTAATAAGGTTGTGATCAGAGGAGCCCAACAGAGAGGAAATATTAACAGCGTAAGCAGAGGGATTAGTTGTAAGGAAGAGGTCAAGTATGTTGGAGCTCTCTCCAAGGTGGTCAAAGATACGGGTAGGGTGCTGTACAAGTTGCTCTAGGTCATTAAGAATAGAACAGGTGTAGGCTTGTTCACCAGGTGGGTCAGTGCAAGGAGAGGAGAGCCAAAGGTGGTGGTGAACATTGTAATCTGCTAGGATGGAAATTTCAGAGAAAGGAGAAATGGATAGAATGTGTTCCATCGTAGAAGTAAGATAGTCAAAGAATTTTTGATAGTCAGTAGAATTAGGGGATTAGTAAACAGCACTGATATATTTAGTCAGAGAATGACAGGAGAGCCAAAGCCAGTGAGTACAGAATTCAGAAAAATCATGTTCAGGAACACGAGAGCAAGATAAGTCGTTGTGTAGATATACACAGCAGCCACCTTTGGCTTTGAAACTAGTATAGAGAAAGTAGGAGGATACAGAAAATTGTTGGCTGTCAGTTGCCTCAGACAGCTGTGTCTCAGTAAGGAAGAGAAGGTGAGGTTTAGAGGAGGAGAGGTGATGTTGAAGAGAGAGAAAGTTAGAGGAAAGACCACGAATGTTCCAGAAAAATTAAGAAGTAAGTCAGACAGTGTTTCCAAGCAGCTCTTAGAGTTGTTACCGGAAGAGGGGAGGATGGTGGGGGTATTTATGGTTCCCCTCCCCTGGAGACTCCAAGGCATCAGTAACATGCACCACTTTTAATTTTGCAATTTTGAAAATGAAGTGTGGTGTGTACTGTGCATGTAGTTTGGTTGGTTGGTTGGATTTGTCCACCTATCTTGATAGGATGGACCCGGGCTCAGGGTGGAGAGCCTGCCAGAGTTATCAGAGGTGATGTGGAGCGTCCTCTACGAGGAACTGCTCGGATATGAGAAAAAAGATGTGGGTCAGTCTGTTTGAGATGGCCTAAGAAGATGTCAGGGTCAAAGGCAGTCTTGATGATGTTATGAAATTCTTTTCTATCGATGATCTTGTAAGGGCTCAGGACAGGTTCAGAGGCTGTGGACGTGGAGGGTGTATTGCCATCGATATCCATGTCGGCTGGTGGCGGTGGTCTTGGCTGTTTCTTCCTCTTTTTCCTTGATATCTCTGGTGGCAAGAGAGAGGTACGTGCCTCCTCAGTGGCCTGGAGGTTCACGACAGCAGCAGGAGGTGGTGAGGGGGAGGTGTGGTCGCCTTTGTCCTGTGGGATGGAAAGGACGGGAGAGGCGGCCCTTCCCTCAGCTGCTGACGGCGGGCGGTGATTGTCGTTGGTGTCCATGGGCGGGGCAGGGGTGGTGCAGGAGGAGGCAGTCGCTCTGTTTAGAGGAGTGTGGAGCTGCAGTCTTTTCCGCGGTGTTGTGTGGGGTCTGGGAGGCTGCAGCGTGGTGGTCTGACGCTCCTGATGAGGAGCAGGCCGAGCATCACGAGCGAAGCTCTGAGAGATGACAAGGCACGGCAGCCCATTCTTCTCAAAGATTTGGGGGCGTAGAACGAGCATCGCTGTCTTGTCATCACCACAGAAAGCCTTCGCTGTCGCGATGCACATGGTGACAATGGTATCCACATCCCCAGGACATCGGGGATCCACAGGCTGGCGCCCTTGGGCCGTGGGGCGCCGCCGTGCATAGGCAGAGCCTTGCACAGCTGCACCTCCCGGTCCAGTGACGTCTCTAGCCTCGGGACCCTTCGGTGTCTGGTGAATGTGGAACTCCACTGTCTCGGCCTGGCGTAACGAGAGCGAGGGGCGCCGAGAAGAGGTAGCAGCGATCCCTGAGCGATGCACGAATACATCGGCCCCAGTATCCTGGCGCCGGATGAACCCGTACTTCGCCCTGATGCTGTACCACTTCACGGTGCCGGTGATGGTGATGATCTGCACTCCTCCTTCAGGCCCGATGCTGCCAGTATCAGCCCCTCTCAATGGGTCGCGAGCTGTGGTAGAAGTAGAGGCCATGCTGGAGAGGAGATGCTACTGCTACCGCTGCTGGACCGCGAATGATGTGTAGTTTGGTGTAGGCAGTTAGAGAAACATGTATTAGAGAGCATGCTGGCCTACTCTCTGTGTTACTGAGACACTGAAAAAGTTCAGCAAAGGGGGATGGTCAGGAACTAGTCCCGAGGGCTGATGAAACGGGAGCTCCAGCTCTCCCTGTCATCAGCTTTCCACCCACCTTGGGAGTACTGCCCTGCTCGACTGGTGCTACAGTAGTTGTGATAGTATGATTTTCTTGATGGTGGTGTAGTTGTGGTAGTATGGTGGGTTTGGTGGTGTAGTTGTGGTAGCATGGTTTTCTTGTTGGTGGTGTAGTTGTGGTAGTATGGTGTGGTTGGTGGTGTAGTTGTGGTAGCATGGTTGTCTTGTTGGTGGTGTAGTTGTGGTAGTATGGAGGGGTTGGTGGTGTAGTTGTGGTAGCATGGTTGTCTTGTTGGTGGTGTAGTTGTGGTAGTATGGTGGGGTTGGTGGTGTAGTTGTGGTAGCATGGTTGTGTTGTTGGTGGTATAGTTGCGGTAGTATGGCTGCGTTGTTGGTGGTGTAGATGTCGTAGTATGGCATTGTTGTTGATGCTGTAGTTTTGGTAGTATGGTGGGGTTGGTGGTATAGTTGTGGTAGCATGGTTGTGTTGTTGGCGGTGTAGTTGTGGTAGTACTGCTGTTTTATTCATGTATCTTAAACAATTTAAATTCGGCATAAATCCAATAATACATGTAAGTAAAAAGTTGCCTAGTCCCATAGGATACCGAGGTGCCATGATGAAACGGCTTTCAGATGTCCCTGTTTCTCTGTCTGCACATCCCTTATCACACAAGTATTCCGGCTCCTTAGACTCCCCTTCCCCCCCTCTCCCCTCTGCTGTGCTCGTGTGCTCAACAGTGTCTCTCGCCTCTCCTCCCTTTGTCTCTGCTCACGCCCCCTGCTTCTTGTAATGAAAGAAAGTTATGAAGTCCTTTAGCTTTTTCCTACTTCAGTTCTGAAAATTAAAAGCACTGAGAAGGCAAGGTTGAAAACTTGCTACTGAAAAGCTCCCACGATTCCGTACGTGTTCAGCTTTTCTTTGCACAACTCACCACTATAAGACAAATTTATATTCTCAATTATTCATGTATGGAAATGGTCAAGTTTTGGCGTAGTCTTCCTCACCTAAATCTTTTCTTTCTTTTCACTATATCCAGTGTGCTTGATACAAGTCAAAGTGAGGATGAGGATGAGGATGAGGATGAGGATGAGCAGGAAGAGAAGGAGAGGCTGTGGATGATGGACGATAATTGGAATGCCATGTGTTCAGGCATATAAAAGTGGTGGGATTGGTTTTGACTATCTTTAATTGGACAAAAAACAGCCTTTTTTTCCCCTATATTCGTAGCCTGTTGCTGGGATTGCGTAACTCCAGTTTGAAGCAGAGGCTGCAAAGCTCTCAGTAACGTCACGGTAGTTTAATTGCCTTCATAGGCAATTAAATTACCACCCTTCCCTTGCACCAACATAACATCACACACACACACACACACACACACACACACACACATACACACACACACACACACACACACACACACACACACACACACACACACACACACACACACACACACACACACACAAAAGAAGTAACTGCATGCCAACACACACATCTAGCAAACAAACTAGATATATGTGAACTGAGGCAATATAGGAAAAACGGCCAGGGTTGGTGTGTGTGTGGAGTGGTGGTGTTGGGTTACTCACTAACACCCTCATGAACCAATAAGAGGACGCACGGTAAACAAGGTAATGTGTACCTCGGCAATCATAAGGAGGCCACCCATCCCCTCATCCTTCTCTCTGCTGTTAGGGCAGAGACAGATCAAGGCAAGACACGAAGGGCAAATTCTCTGCTTCTTCCTCTGCTCTTCCTATTGGCTTCCTCCACATTAACATCATAAGAGTTTAGCAGGTGACAAATGAGGGAGACATGCAGGAGTGTAGGCATGAGGATGGATATGCTGAGAGAGGCCGAAGAGGAGACATGAGGAAACTTGATGAGATTAGGTGAGGGAGGTAAGGGTAGGGACGAGGTGAGGAAGGCAGAGGAGGAAAATAGGTGAGAGAGGCAGGGGAAGGGATGAGGTTAGGGAGGGAGAAGAGATGAGGTGAGGGAGGCAGGGGAAGGAATGGGGAGAGGGGAGTTGAGAGGGTTGAGGTGAGGGAGGCAGAGGGTCAGATGGAGCGAGAGAGGCAGAGGAAAACAGGAGTCGAGGTTACGAGGAATGTTGCACTCCACGCAAGTCACATCCAGCGCCGGAGTCGGGCATATATTTCGATTCATTCTAATAAAATTGCTGCTTCCTTAATTCCAGTAGAACTGCTCTGTCTGTGCAGTAAATCAGTTCTTATTTTATCCTCATTCCCACTCCTACCAGCGTCATTTGACTTATATTAGTTACCTTCAGTATGTTTTCATTACCAACGTCTTCATTATGACCAGTGTCATATTCTCATTATCGTAACTGATGGTGAGAGTTCATTTCAACGCTTAACATCGTCTGGTGGTTGCTACAATAGGTCAGGACTCCTACCATTTATATTAGTCTTGGTATCACTGTAGTCTATACAATGAAGAAAGGACGTATATCAATGAAAGAGTTAGAAAGTCTCCCACTACTGAGGAAAGGGTCCAAAGGCAGAACGAATATGATAATTATACTTTACACGTTGCGCTCATACTAGACGGGTTCAACGCAGTTAATCCTTATATATATTTTCACAATAAAACACAGGCCTCATCAACAACCCTCTCGATGAATCACGCTCACTGTTAATTCACCATAAACCCACTTCCCATTTATTCTTCACTCATTCACATCTCATTTACTTCCTGACTCAGGGACATACACCCGCTTCACATACGCCCTTTGTGGCCTGGTCTCACACTTTTTCATCGCCATCATCATATTCATCTTTGTCATCTTCATCATCGTCGTCATCATCCACTCCACCATCACATTTTCTTTCCCTGTGTCTATCCATAACTAGCATTTCCCCTTCCAAACATGCTCATAGATACCTCGACACCTCAACAATAAACTTATTTTCTTTCTTCTTCTTTTCTCTTTCCTCCTTCATATTACCTTCTGTTTTGTTTATGTTTTTCCTCTTTTCTAATCATCCCATTTTCTTCACTGTAGGTCTGCCCTACCGTAGCCATCTACAGTATATATAGTTTTTTCTGCTTACTCTTCATTTTTTTTCATTTCTTACCCTCCGTTTTTCCCTCGCTGCCTTCCTTCATCTCCCTGCCTCCCTTCTTCAATCATATTTCCTTCTTCCTCTATCATCACTGTACTTCCCCCACCGTTTCTTCATATTTAGTTCTTTTTCAGTTCATTTTCCCTTTCTTTTCCCTCTCTGCTGTATATTTCCCCATCCCCTCTCCTCTGAGTAACAATGCATATATCTTACTTCCTTCTCCCGCTCTCCTCCCCCACGCCCTCCATTACCGTTGCTTCATTAATACGCCCTTGGGATGAGGGTGAGGGCTAGGGTAAAGCAGAGGAAGGTAAGTGGGTGCAGTGTTGCTGTCGCTTTCTAGATATAGGCGTCAAGTAGGATGACTGAAGCTGAAAGATTAACAGACTGAGAGAATGAAGGCATGATGGAAGGGGAGGAATTGAAACGATTAAAGTAGGAGGGGACATTGTAGAGAAGTGGCGGATAATGAAAGAAAAGCTTGGAAAGATTGGAAGGATATGATGGGACGTGAGAAAGGATTAAGTTAGAATGTAATGGAAGGTATGATGGTGAAAGCAACTAAGAAATAAAATTCACCTAATCATCAGTATATCAGAATGACGAACAATGACACAAAATGTCACGTGACAGGTTGTGACACCTGCTGCCCTCTTTAGAGAAGGTACACACAGAGAAGGTACACTAATGGTAAATTTACTGTGCCCCCCCTCCTCTCTCTCTCTCTCTCTCTCTCTCTCTCTCTCAATCTATCTCTCTCTCAACTTGCCGAGTCATCCTGCTTCTGCTGAGACACATGATGATTGGCTGGGTGGAGTTAAATTAGCTTCATTGGTACATAAGTCCATTTTAGAGTGTATAAGTCATCCCAAGGAGAAAAAATATATTTATGGGGAAATAGGTAGGCATAACCACATGGAAAATGAGACCATGGGTCAATAGGCAAATCTACCTTATAGAAAAAACAGGTCCAGAGAACAATAGATTAGTCAATGATGGGAGGAAAATATGGTTGAGGTTGGACCAGGTTCACGTGAAAAAATGTGCATAGGAGGGTATGGCCATGAGGAAATGGGCCCACATGGGAAATTTGGTCCAAGGTGTAAAATGGGTCAACATGGGAAAAGTCTCTCCCTAGTGGTAGAAAATGAGTGTATGGAGAGTAAAAATAAAGGGGAAAATAGTTCTCAGAAACGATACGCCCATGGGGTAAATGTGTTAAGAATATTTATCTTTGTGGAAAAATTGGTTTATGTGGAAATGAGTTCATGGGTGGAAAATCGTGGACTAGAGTTGACACTTTGGGATTAAGGCAGTGATAGAATTATGTTGCTGGTATATATATGTCCTGCCACAAGAAACATATTCGTTTCCACTTGGGTAAAGGAAGATAATCATGAAGGTGTTAATGATGGCTATATAATCAGTCTCTGACGATCGAACAATTTGACTTCATTTTCCTGTCGAACCATACTCTCACACCCGTATGTTAGAGCAGACACTAAAACTCCTTCATGCAACCCTCTCGCAGCCACCACATTCAGACTTTCGATAGACGTAGCCGAGGGATTTAATTAGA
Organism: Coenobita brevimanus; assembly: GCF_032717465.1. Lineage (NCBI taxonomy): Eukaryota > Metazoa > Arthropoda > Malacostraca > Decapoda > Coenobitidae > Coenobita > Coenobita brevimanus. Next base: position 36,181,971 of record NC_136955.1, read on the forward strand.
TAGAGAAGGTTATTTGGTTGTATCATCGATTATGATGTGGCAGGGGTAAACCAGTTCTGCTGTCGGGCCCTGCTGTGGATGTCACTGCTTGCATTGCGCAGTTGACCCTTGTGCGGTGTGATGCGGTGAGGATCTGTCCGTTCTCCCATTTGGGGCTAAGATGCGAATGAATGTGTTTGAATGGATGAGTAAATGGAGAGTGAGTCGTCCTGTCTCGGCTACCTCCCTTTCCTTGGGGGAAGCAGCCTAGGTATATAGATAGATAGATAGATCATCGATGGGAGTGACACCAGGAGAGAGTAATGGTGAGGCATTGTAGATGTCAGTGTAGGCCTTCTCTATTCCGCTATCCTCTTCGTATTTTAAGTAGGATGAAGAAATAGGCAGATTGGGGTTGATGGAGTTTATTATGAGACAGTTACTTGAATAAAAGTTAAGAGCTTGGAATGACCCGTGTATGGTTAGTAGCAGTTTGTGCTGGTTGCAGTCCTCCTACTTTACTCTGACTCTCCTACTCCCTATTGTTCTCTGGGAATCTCTCTACTTCTCTCCTGGTCGTCTCTCGCTGGTTCTCTCCCTGGTTCTCTCTCCTGCTCTAACATTCCTACATGTAATATCGGACTTATTTCCCCCTCTAGCTTCCGGCTAAAGTGTGTGTGTGTGTGTGTGTGTGTGTGTGTGTGTGTTGGTTATGTTTCTGGCACATGATCAGAGGTGTTTTTAATTCTTGATTAGTCTAGGCTAGGGAATGTGTAGGTGTCTCTTCCTGAAGAACTTCAGACATAACTACCTCTTTTATATATTGTTACCTATAGCTATATAGTTACATACCATGGTTACATACAGTATTGTGTCATACTGCATTATGCCTACAAGACCACTGCTTCTTAACTTCTTATCAAGGCCTTCATAGCACCAGCCACTTCATTTTATGTCGTTAATACTACTACTACTACTACAATAATCATCATCATCATCATCTTCATCATCATCATCATCATCATCATCATCATAGTAATAACAATAATAATAATAATATCGATTGGATGATGGATGGATGGATGGATGGATATCAATAATAAAAATCACTTTATGGATGAGTCATCTGTTGCCTTCATCCTACTAACGTTACACGACTTAAGTTGAATTACAGAAGCCTGAGACAAATAATAGCAATGAATAACAGAGACCCTCGGAGCAACAGAGACAGTCAACATACAGTGATGATGGAAGCAAGAAATGATTTGTTTTGAACCCAGCAAGCCTTTTGTAAGCATTTCCTTGCTGTAGTCTCTCTCTCTCTCTCTCTCTCTCTCTCTCTCTCTCTCTCTCTCTCTCTCTCTCATCGTATACTGTATTTTTTCTACACGCCTGTTTAATTACTTCTCATCTTCTCCAACATACACTTGCATATATCTCAGCCTAGTTTTCTTTTTATACTTTAATCTTCACATTCTCGTCTTCATTTTTCCAGAGACTCTTTCCCTGTCCAATTGTTCCCCCCTTTCACGATCCTGATATCATCCTACACGTACAACCATCTCAATCCCTCTGTTTTCTCCCATTCACACTGCTCTTTTGACCTCCTTCTTTCCCTATTCATTCATCCATCAATCTCTACCTCCATTTTCTTCGTTCCTGTTTTTCTGCGTCTCTCTCCCTGACTCTGATCTATCCTATATCCATTTCCCTTGCATGTTTTGTCAACTCATTTTTCACCCATTGCTTCTGTTCACCTCTTTAGTGTGTGTGTGTGTGTGTGTGTGTGTGTGTGTGTGTGTGTGTGTGTGTGTGTGTGTGTGTGTGTGTGTGTGTGTGTGTGTGTGCTTTCTACCTTTGTTTACGCATTTTGTCTCCGTTGCCTTTCCTGTTGTGTCACAGTTTCTGTTATTCAAACAAACTTCAACATTCAACTGGCACTGGTAAGGTAACAAAAATTCTTATGGTTATATTCTTTACATCACAATCACGGAGAGGTTCATATAATATCCAGTAAAGTGTGCTTTGTGAGCGCGTGACAAGCGAGCTTTTGTACATACGAGAATCATCATATCATCTTGGTGTAAACTTTCAGCATTCTGGAGGGGTGGTTGATCAATAGCAGAAGAATGATTGAGCTAAAATAATTACTTTCTCAAATTTGTTTTTTCTCTCTCTCTCTCTCTCTCTCTCTCTCTCTCTCTCTCTCTAACACACACACACACACACACACACACACACACACACACACACACATGCATGCACGCATGCGTTCGAATGCAATCAACATATGAAAGGGATTCTAAGGGGTTTCTTTGGTCTCATAAGTAAACATACCGGTAAAAAGAAAATTTATTGACTGTATCTCCTGCCTGCTGAAAGACTCTCTTCTCTATCACACATAGTAGGAAAGTTTTTAGCCCCTGAAAACCATCGTGGCCGGGCCATGTCATGTCGGGCCGGGCCAGGCTGGGTTGTGCCTGACCACTCATTTCATAGCTGAACGTAGAGTATGCATCGTCCCGCTACACTTGCTTGCCTCGCCCGCTGTGCTTGCTTGCCCGTAAATAAACATTAAAGTGACGCATTGTACATACAAACTTAGAGAGAAGAAAAGAAGGTACGTGTGTCCTTGAATGTTAGTGATGTGTATCATGTTGAAGTAGAGATGTGTGTGTGTGTGTGTGTGTGTGTGTGTGCATAAACTTTGTGAATCCTTACAAGAAGCCTATAATCATTTTGAGGACAAGATTGTTCATGGTAGATTCTTTTCATTCATGCTTCAGTGGAGGGTGAAGGAGCGATAGAATGTCCCCACAACTAAACTGAACTGGTGGGGCATCGTGGTAGCAATGACGCCGCTTGAGGAGATAACTGAAACGCTGGAGTGTATTTGCTTTAACCTGTACTATAGTTATACATCCCCTTCAAAAACACCTGTGACGTAGATCTACGTCCTGCAGCATTGAAAAGTCATTGCAAGAAACTGAAGTAAAATAGAACGCAAAAGCGTATCTCGCTAACTTCAGACATTTCTCTGCTATACTTACAACACTGATTTATGAGTGCAAGAGCGAGTGAGTCTTCACAGGCTCACAGCTGCTCTGCTCTGTCTGTACCCTTGTAGATTTCAGAAGTCGAGTGGCATCAACCTGACTCGATTCGACCTGCTTTCTGGCTTTGTTGATTACCTTTATTAGTGTCAGGGTTCTTTTATTGATGTATTAAGCCCATTTACCCACAAAAAAAATCCAAAATAGGTTCACAGGCTCATAGACGCTCTGCTCTCTCAGTAGCCTCGAATATTATTTGAGTGACATCAACCTGACTCAATTCAGCCAACTATCGGCTTTAGTGATTCCTTTTTTTTAGTGACAGAGATGTTATATTGATGTATTCAGCCCATTTAGCCAGAAAAAAAAATCCAAAATCGGCCAGCACAGAGGGGTATCAGTTTTTTTGCCCAGTGCGGTATGAGTTAAGGTGAATAACCACAGTCATGTGAACCACAACAACGTTGTGAATCCCTTCACTGGGTGTCCAATTGAAAAACGAATCTGAAATGATCCTCACATTGACATGAATCAGGACAAGGAAGAGGATTCCTGAACAATTTTTCTACTTCATCCTGTCCTCTGCTTGTCTTTAAATATAGTTCTTCTCAACTGTACCAGCATTATTGTGCCTTATCTCTATCAGTAGCATACGTGTGGTACCACATATTACCACATGTCATGATAATGCTGTTGGACTTGCTATGAGGTGGCACTGGCGTTTTGCAAGGTGAACTGCTATTTTCTCTACTCAGATTATCAAAAATCTCTTGTCATCCAACCTTAAGGTGGAGCAAAAACAGTTTGTATTTGTTTCTCCACAGTCCATAGGATATGGAGGTGCAGGAAGGCTGCTAAAATCCCTGAGTGGTGGGTCTAGTGTCATTGTTGACTTTTCCAGTATCTTGACCTTGGCACTCGAAGACCAAAGTGGGAAGGGGATGGGTGGGGAGGTTGCTCTGTTTTTATAGAAAAGTTTTTTTTCTCACAACTTCAGGTAGATCATTTTTTTTCATAACTACTTTTTGCTGAAATTGTTTAGGGCTTATTCAATATATAATATTTTCAAGAGATGATATATACTTCTCATTAACTCTCGTCAAAAGGATGGCCGATATTTATTTTTATATTCTTGATGATGCCATATTTCATTCTTGGGAAAGACCGTTCTCATAGTAAAGGTGCTATTCCTGTTTGATGCTTTGCCTCACATTATATAACATCTTTCTATATCTAAACCCTTAGAGTACAAACATTTCTTTTGGCCAGCTCATGCTGCCCTTTTTGTAAGGCGTGTTTTTATCTTGGTTTCCTTCTTGTTTAATTGTGACAAACACTTCTAAAATTCAGAAATAACCGATTCCAACCAACTTAGACGTAATGACCAGCATTTGACCTAGTTGTGTCCACAAGGTGTTGGTTGCTAGTCAACTACTCGTTGCCCAGCAATGGCAGAAAAAACAGTTTTTTCGTACTTTGTACGTCTTGAGATGTAGAAGCATTACTAATGGGCGTACAAAGCTCTGACTTCTCACATGTAATCTTGAGGTAATTTCCTATCGGAAGTGTGACATAATTTTCTTCTCCCTCCTCTAGTGTTCGAGTGGCAACCCTGAGAAGATTGGCCTCAGTGTCCCTAGCAACCAGTAAGAGTTTCAAAAACGCCCCCCTAGTTCCCCTGCTACTTGATGGAACTGATTGAAACTTTGCATGCATATAGACATTGACTAGTACTATAAATTTCTATGGTACACCTATATGCTACATTGGCCAGGTCAGGGGTCAAAAGCCATCAGACAGTGAGAACAGGTAATATCAAGACTATGCTTCCACAAATGCCAAGGCTCTGAAGATTATTGACCCAGGGCTTGATTCTTGGGTGGAGTGTTGCACCGGAGTACCTCCATACAAAAATGACAGTGTCGAAACTCACTTCCAGTCGCTGGCAGCACCACCTAGAAATTTTACCTATTGTGGGTCATTCCACAAATTTCAAGTTCCTTAGCTCCATGGCAGGTGGATGGAATCGAATGATACTTAGCATGCTTATAGACGTTCATGAGTACTACAAATGGGATTCGTACATGCATGACCAATATATGCAAGGTCAGGGGTCAAGGGCCATCATGTGTAGAAAATATGAAAAACACTAAAATTACGACCTTGCTTTGTCGAAATGTCAAGGCTCTGAAGATTATTAACCCGCCCCGTCCCGTCGACGTATAGGTACATTGAAACATTTTGCATTTGCCAGTCCTGGCGACGTACTGGTATGTCATGCATGTGCAAGGTCCCTAATTTGCACAATTTTCAATTTTCGTGTGTGATTTTTCGTATGTATACACAGGACACCTTCCTCTATTCCTCTACAAGATGCCAAGCAGGGACAATGCCTTACACCGCATAACCTCCCCCCTCCCCCCCTCACGCCATTGTCTCGGCAATTCACCCGTTACCAGTGACCTGGCCAGTAAAGATATTCAGGGCCAGAGTGATTCCCCAATCGATGACAATGTGGAGGACAAAGTTTACATAGCATTAGAAGAAGAAACAGTCAGAAATAATGATCAGGTAATGTGGCAAAAAAAGGTCAGGTGTGGTGATTAGTTAGTGAGTGAAACAATGCTTATAATGCCTATATTACTGCTTGAAAACCAATATACTCTCATACTACATATAAATTCGTACCAAGTAAATAAATAAATACCATTTATGAGTTGTGTGAAATAGTTACCCTCCCATAGAACTCGTTTTCTTTGGTGCCAGCATGTTAGAAAACCCAGTCACATAAGGAGGAACTCCTACCTGGATCGAGTATTTTAAACCTCAGGTGAGCGATTTCTCTATGAATTTTCGATGTTTCTCACCAAAAGCGGAGGTTTTAGCCAAAAAAAAATAATTTCGAAAATACCTCGGGATTGGGGGATGTCACAGGTGCGGAAAACCTTGGGACGTGACGGGTTAAGCCAGGGCCATAATTTTGGGGCGGGATGTTGTCCTTCAGCACCACCATTCAGGAGTGACTTTTCATACTGAAACTCACCTCTGGTCGCTGAGAAAGCTTGATCCGTTTAGAGCTGGCCATAATCGCCTACCGGCTTGTCTTCTTTGATACTGGCCACCAGCAGCCATTCTAGTTCAGCTTAACGAATGCCACTCCTTCACTATGATTACACCATTTAAAACATTGTTATCATTAGATGGTTTTATACACAGTGGTAAAAACTTTCTTACTGAAATGGTCCCTTTTCTCTCTCTCTCTCTCTCTTAATCATGTTAAGTTCAGCTGCATGTGTGTCTATGAGTAAGGGCGCGTCCACGTGTGCTCAAACAAGTGCTGGCAACATGTAAGCAACACAGTAACGACCACGCTGCAAACATGTTGGGAACAGCAGCGTCCAGATCATGTTGGCTACATCATGATGAAGTCTCAGCTGCCTCGTATGGACACACTTATCCCATCACCTCTGCTGCCAGTGTTCAAAACTGCACTGAAACATGTTGGCATGCAACTGTCCAAATGCTGCTGCAAACATGTTCCCGAACATGTTGCCAGCTGTGTTGCCACCATATGTTTGAGCAGACGTGTGGATGGACCCTAATGTATACACACTTCAACACAAACATACCTTGTCACTTAAACTGCGCTATTTCTCATCAACCTGATTACCTTCCTTGAGTCATTGTTTTAGGACATTTTTTTAAATATTAAGATGATTTTCTTGTCATCAGAGCAAGTGTTTCTGAACTCGAACTCTTCATAACAATCGTCTTTTTGTAAATTACGCCTCTTGAGTGGGTGTGAGGGCGGCAATAAGTCGCGAGTACTGTGGGAGGTAGACTGACGTGAATTGACCATTGCTTAGCTACAAACAAGAACTGAATAACTACATATGCGGTATTTGGCAGCTGCGGTGTGGCAAGGCTTGGCAACAGCTCTGGTGGTGTAAAGGGAGACTCAATGTTCCAACGGAAAACACTGACACTTCCTCGTGCTTGAAATTATGGCACGGAGACCCATCGTCTCATATGAGACAATCAGTGCAGCCTGGGGTGGCTTGCATATCTGAACTACTAAATATGTGGTATTTAGCAACTACGGTATGGCAGGGCTTGGCAACATCTCTGATGGTGTAGAGGATGAGTCAACGTTCCCATGGATACCACTGATGCTTCCTCGTGCATGAAATTGTCGCACAAAGACCCATCACCTCATATGAGGCGATCAGCATGGCCAGAGGTCGCCTGCATATTGTCTCATATGAGGCAATGAGCATGGCGGGGATTAAAGAGCCTTCTCTCTTCCTTACCTTTGTGGGTGTATCTCCTGTGTGTGTGTGTGTGTGTGTGTGTGTGTGTGTGTGTGTGTGTGTGTGTGTGTGTGTGTGTGTGTGTGTGTGTGTGTGTGTGTGTATGAGAGAGAGAGAGAGAGAGAGAGAGAGAGAGAGAGAGTGAGAGAGAGAGATCCCTATCATAGATGTTCACCGACATCATCGTCTTTGTCCTCAATATTGTCAGCATCAAAATGAATGTGAACAGAAATATCATCATCAAAATGAATATAACCAAGAGCATCAAAATGAACATCAGCAAGAACATCGTAATCATCATAATCATCGTGATACCGATCATTACTTTCATTATCATATTTGTCATCGTCTCTGTTTTCTTCCACTATGGTGTAGGCAGGGCCCAGTCAAATGGATATAGTACATTGAAAAGTGTGAGAGCTATCAGCAGAGTACCCGAAGAAAACGAATCATGTTTCGAATCACATATAGGCAACTGCATCCCTCCACCACTACGTCGGGCGAGTAGCATCCATCTAGGAACAAATTCTCATCCCTTTTCTGTCTAAGTTTTTAATGTAAGAGTTAACTTTTACTCCCTGCCCTTTATGTATGGAACAGGTCAGCGCTGGAACTGTCTTCCTCTGTTTGTTTTTCCTACTGCCTATGATCTCCAGCCTTCCAAACGCAGTGTGTCCAGGCACATGCTCGGATGTTTCGGCCACGGTTGTTTGAACCATGGGCCACCACCCTAGGACGGTTTGGGCATTGGTTAGGTTAGGTTCGGTTAGGTTAGGTTAGGTAAGGTTCACAACACTTCACACTTCAAAACGTCCTAGGCTGGTGGCTCATGGCCCAAACGTCCATGGCCAAAGTGTCCAACATTCGTCCAGGCATCTCAAAATGAATGGATCTTGAATTTAGGTCTGTTATTTTTTTTTTCTAATGGAGGGAACAGTCTCCTGGTTCCCGGCCTTTGCTTCCTTGTTCCTTGAAAAAAAATAAATCCATCGCCCCTTTCATGGGGTGATCAGTACTAAATTATGGTATGCAACTTGAGTTAACTTAGATAAATATTGATATAAAGTATAAACAGCTACAACACCATAGTATTGTAACGGTATACCACATTTAGATGTTAAAGACATAATTACCCTTCGTTAAAAAACTCACCGCACAGCAAATAACCATCACATTCATATCTCTCACTGCCACGCCATACATTACCACACTTCATACACCTCATACACATCTCTCACTTCTACATTACACACCACCACACCTAATACATACCTTTCATTCCTAAGCCACAGACTACCAGACCTCATACACCTCATAAACATCTCTCACTTCTACGCCACACTTTATCATATATAATACACACCTCTTCCTGCTACAACACACACTACCACACATCATACACACCTTCCACTGCTGCACCAGACACACCCACACATCACATTACCTCACCTCACTCAACAACTCATCTCAGTACTTCAACACACAGAGGGAAATCTCCCTTTGAGTATTCCATTGAGACTTTTCCGACTTCCTACGTAAGCTAAAGAAACCGCTGTATCAAAATATTTCAAGCTGCTTTTGCAGCATCTCATAAACATTTTTTAAAAGCTTATCTTGCAAAGGCGTAAGTGGTGAATTAAGGTTGGAGCATTTGTCTCTTGCATGTGCATTTTCTTTTTTTGCTCATCTGGCTCCTCCACAACTAATTTATAATACTGAGAAAAAGGTTTGAATGTTAATGGTGTTACTTATGATGTTTTCTGTCCTAGCTGCATGATTTTCTTTCACCGCTTCTGGATGCCGCCAAGCACATGTATGTATTATCACCATCATCATCCTCACCCTACCGACTAGCCCTTAATACTCGTATATATCGTCAGCACAGGATCCATAAACAAGAAGAAGGAAACCAAGATATCATAGAATTATTCCAACATATCTGACTAAACAAAAAATAAAAATGCCTATTGACTCCACAATAGGTCAATAAGGCACACCTGTGGAGGGCACTCGCGCTGCTATATTTTAGTTATATCAAAGGGCAAAAAATTCTACGGAGATCCTATGCCAGGCGCCAAGAGCGGCTTTTTTTGGTCAAAATGAGATCGTTCATTAAATATAGTAAAAGTTTTCAATCGTGATGGGACCAAGTTTTTTAACATCAGCGATTTTTTTGCGATTTTTGTGCCAATTTTGGTGCGATTTGAATGTGTAGTTTTGGCTGCCCAAAACACACACACACACACACACACACACACACACACACACACACACACACACACACACACACACGGCTAGTGCTATGGTATATTAGATGATCCAGAGAGAGAGAGAGAGAGAGAAGGCGACGGCAGTGCACAACTAGCAGCTAAAATCGACCACAGAAAAACGAGGAATCTCTCAGTCACGTTTCTCATCTCATGTTTAAGGTGAAGGTGTTTGTTGTGAGGACGTGGAGGAGAGTAACTGGTATGCTTTATGCTAAATCTTATCACTCTGTATGCCTGTGTTTAATTAGTCTTCCTGATCCACCTAATTGTCTTTATCTCATCCTTAATTACTTCATTTCATATCCTGGCTTTAAAATTTAAGACCTGGAGAGAAAGAGAGAGAGAGAGAGAGAGAGAGAGAGAGAGAGAGAGAGAGAGAGAGAGAGAGACAGACAGACAGACAGACAGACAGACAGACAGACAGAGACAGACAGACAGACAGACAGACAGACAGACAGAAGACAGACACAGACGAACAAACAGACAGACAGACAGACAAAGGGAGAGGGATAAAGGAGGAGGAGGAGGAGGAGGAGGAGGAGGAGGAGAAGAAGAAGAAGAAGAAGAAGAAGAAGGGATATGGAAGAGGAAGAGGAGTAAGTGTGAACAGGGAAAATGGAACGGGGAAGGAAAGATCAAGAGAGGATGATGGAGAGACAACATGAAACTGGGAGAGAAATGAGAATGGCTCTGAAAACTAGAGAGCTCTATGGTATTGCCAGTAAAAATATACTTAAACTGGTAGCAGAAACTCGGTAATATAAACCAGAGGTCTTACTAACTCACCTCCAAACATAACATTGCAAAAAGTATTATGACCAACGAAACCAGCAATTTAATTTTGGAATAATTTTTCATCACAAAGCAAAACCGATATTAAAGCAGTTTTTATCTAGATGGTGATAACTCTCTCTCTCTCTCTCTCTCTCTCTCTCTCTCTCCTGTCCACATCTCTTGGTATGTCCGTCACACGCACTAATTACCTTCTTGTGTACATGAGCCAGGATAATAAAGCCTCCAGCATTTGAATTACATGAACGAAGGGAAGACTGTCAGGTAATTATATCCAGCACAATGGCGGCCTTCTTCGTCTGGAGTGATATCAGCGTCATAACTCTGGTCGCCAGCAGGAGGGACAAAAGGATGGAACGAGAGGCTCTGCTGGGGGACTTTCGGCGGTAATTGTTTCCGGGTCTATTGAGGTGTCTGTTCGTTTGACTGAACCAGCTGTTGACTGCTGTCCGGTATGCAGATGACATCTATCTATCTATTGTCAGTCGCCATAGATGACATCAGTTAGATAATTATTAACAGTGGGATATCAAAAGTAATGGATGATGGCAGGAAAGAGGAGTAAAAAAATTGAAAGAATTAAGAAGTTTGAAAATAAATGCAAGGTAAGAACGAACCAAAATCATTTTCAAATAGTTCCATTAGGAGTACATTAGAACTCAGTAATAAAAGGGAGAAGTCATTAATTACAGCGAAGAAGTAAATGTATTAAGAGTTAATCAATCTATTAGGGGAGTAAATCAACATATTAAAAATCTCGTCAACAGACGAGAGCATTCGTAAAACTATGGCGAATTAAAATCTCACCAGAAAATATTAAACTTCATCTAGTGAAGGATTTTATTCCATCAGTAACTGAATATCCTTAATAAACTCAAGTAATCACCGTAATTATGTATCTATCCATTTATCTTTTATATAATCACGAGGGTGGTACTACTACTTTGCGGCCAGGTTGTGTTAGGAAGAATACTGCCACCGTATTCCCTGCGTGTCGTAAAAGGCGACTAAAAGGGGGAGGGTGAGGGGACTAGGGACCCCCTCCTCTGTTTTTTAGTTCCTAAAAAGAGACAGGCCAGAGAAAGGGATGGGGGATGGAGTTATCCCCGTACCCTGAAGATTGGGTCTATGAATGTGCGTGGATGTAGTACGATTGAGGCTAAAAGGGAGGAGATTGGGAGAATGTTTGTGAGAAGAAAGTTGGATGTGTTAGCTTTGAGTGAAACGAAGATGAAAGGGAAGGGTGAGTCTAGGTTTGGAAGTGTGAATGGAAGATTGTCAGGTGTTGATAGAGGAAGGGCAAAAGAAGGTGTGGCCTTGTTAGTGAGTCCGGAAGTACAGCAATGTGTGATTGAATGGAAGATGTCATCGAGACTGATGTGGGTGAAAGCGAAATTTGAACGTGAGTTGTGGGTGTTTGTGAGTGCAGATGGGCCTGGTAGTGAAAGGGATGAAGAAGAGAGGGAGTCTTTCTGGAATAATGTTGATGAGTGTCTGCAGAGTTTTGGAGCGAATGTGAATGTGGTAATGATGGGAGATCTGAATGCTAGAGTGGGAAATGTAGCAGTTGAAGGTGTAGTTGGTATGCATGGTGTGCCTGGAAGAAATGAAAATGGGGAGCGAATGATAGCGATGTGTGTTGAGCGAGAGATGGTGATTGGAAATACGCTGTTTGAGAAGAAAGATATTTATAAGTATACATGGGTGAGACAGGAGGGTGGAAGGGTTGTTGATAGAGCTTTGATGGACTATGTGGTTGTGTCTAGGAATGTAATATGAAGATTGTTGGATGTGAGACTGTTGAGAGGGGAGGGTGGAGGTATGTCTGACCACTACCTGGTGGAGGGAAAGTTAAGAGTAGGTAAGAGATGGGTGAGAGCTAGGAGGGTTAGGTGTGGCAGGGAGGTTTTGAAAGTGAATGAGTTGGATAAAAGAGAGAAAAAGATAGAGTATCAGGAGAAATTGAAAGATGAGTGGAACGCAGTGAAAGATCGGGAAAATGGCAGTGTGGAGGAGGAATGGCAGTTATTTAAGAGTGCTGTGGTGGGGCATGCAAAAGAGGTGTGTGGTGTGAGACATGTGGGTGTTGGTGTAAGAAAAGGAAGTGAATGGTGGTGCGAGGAAGTAAGTATGGCTGTGGCTGAGAAGAGACGTGGATAATGAAGTGTGGCTGCAGAGGAAGGATGAGATGTCATATGAGAGGTATAAGGAAAAGAGGAATAAGGCGAGAAGGGCTGTGCGTGATGCTAAAGTGGCAGCAGATGAGAGGTGGGGTAGGTGGCTGACAGAGAATTTTCAACAGAATAAGAAAATGTTTTGGAAGGAGGTGAAAAGGGTGCGAAAGGGAGAGTCTGGGAAGGAAGAACGAGTAAAAGCAGAGGATGGAAGGATGTTAATTGAGATGGATGCAGTAAGGAAGAGATGGGCAGAGTATTTTGAAAGATTGTTGAATGTAGAGGAGGAAAGGGTGGCTGAGACTGTGGTGGATGGAAGGGTGCAAGGAATAAATGTGTTGGGAGAGTTGAATGATTCTTTGATCTCGAAGGAGGAAGTGGAGAAGGCAGTAAAGGAGATGAAAACAGGGAAAGCTGCAGGTATGGATGGGTGTGCTGTGGAATGCCTGAAGGGTGGTGGAGTGACTATTGCTGACTGGTTAGTAAGATTGTTGAATGTGTGCTTTGTGAAAGGTATGGTGCCAGTTGACTGGGCAAGTGCTTGTGTGGTCCCGTTGTATAAAGGCAAGGGTGATAAGTATGAATGTACTAGTTTTAGGGGTATAAGTCTGTTGAGTGTTGTAGGTAAGGTGTATGGTAGAGTGTTAATTATGAGAGTTAGAGAGGGTACAGAGAGAGTGATTGGTGATGAGCAGTGTGGCTTTAGGAGAGGGAGGGGATGCGTGGATCAGGTGTTTGCGGTGAGACAAGTGTGTGAAAAGTATTTAGCGAAAGGCAAGAATGTGTTTTGGGCATTTATGGATTTAGAGAAAGCGTATAATAGAATTGATAGGGAGGCTTTGTGGACTGTTTTAAGATTGTATGGACTTAATGGTAGGTTATTAAAATGGATGAAAAGTTTTTATGTCAATAGTAGAGCGTGTGTAAGAGTGGGAAATGCTGTGAGTGATTGGTTTCCTGTGAGAGTGGGGCTGTGACAGGGATGTGTGATGTCGCCTTGGTTGTTTAATATTTACATGGATGGTGTTGTAAGGGAGGTGAATGCAAGAGTTTTAGGTGGAGGTTTGAGTCTGGTGAATGTTGATGGTGGAGAGTGGAATCTGAAGCAGTTGCTGTTTGCAGATGATACTGCACTGGTGGCTGATTCAGGGGAGAGATTGAGACAGTTGGTAGAGGAGTTTGGAAGGGTGTGTGAAAGGTGGAAATTGAAAGTAAATGAGAATAAGAGTAAAGTGATGAAGTGTACAAGGTTGGTAGATGGTAGGGGGATGAATATAGTTTTGAATGGCGAGTTGCTTAAGGAGTAGAGTGTTTTAAATATCTAGGGTCACATATTGCTGTGGATGGAAGAATAGATGCAGAAGTGAAGTTTAGAATAAATGAAGTAGGAAAGGTGCTGGGAAGAATGAAAAAAGTGTTTAGATGTTGTTCACTTAGAATGGACGTAAAGAGAAGGTTGTATGAGGGTGTTGTGGTACCGACTGCATTGTATGGGGCTGAAACATGGAATATGGGTGTAGCAGAGAGGAAAAGTTTGAATGTAATGGAGATGAGGTGTCTGAGGAGTATGTGTGGAGTGACGTGTATGGATTGAGTATGGAATGATAAAGCGCTGGATGCGAGAGGGATGTCTGTTGAGCAAGGAAGAGTGGCTGTGCGTGATAGAAATGGGTGGAGAGAAATTGTGAATGAATAAGTGATGACGCAGCCCTGAGGGGATATTCTCCTACTTTCTCTATACTCATTTCAAAGCCAAAGGTGGCTGTTGTGTATACATACGCAACAACTTATCTTGCTCTCGTGTTCCTGAACTTGATTCTTCTGGATTCTCCACACTCTGGCATCGGCTTTCCTGTCATTCTCTGACTAAATATATCTGTGCTGTTTACTTATCCCCTAATTCTACTGACTATCAAAAATTCTTCGACTATCTTACTTCTACGATGGAACACATTCTGTCCATTTCTCCTTTCTCTGAAATCTCCATTCTTGGAGATTTCAATGTTCACCACCACCTTTGGCTCTCCTCTCCTTTCATGGATCCACCTGGTGAACAAGCCTACATCTTTTCTATCCTTAATGACCTAGAACAGCTTGTACAGCACCCTACCCGTATCCCTGACCGCCTTGGAGAGAGCTCCAACATACTTGACCTCTTCCTCACAACTAATCCTTCTGCTTACTCTGTTAATCTTTTCTCTCCGTTGGGCTCCTCCAATCACAACCTTATTACCTTAACCTGTCCTATCACTCCGGTACGGCCTGTGGACCCTCCAGGGAAACGTCGTCTGTGGCATTTTGGAGCCGCGGACTGGGAGACCCTCAGGCAGTACTTCTTTGATTTTCCCTGGAATGATTATTGCTTCCATGGCCGTGAGCCATCTGAGTGTGCCTTGCGCATTACGGAGGTTATTCTCTCGGGCATGGAAGCATACATTCCTTTCTCATATCCTTTGACTAATGCAAGAAAGCCTTGGTTTAATCACGCTTGTTCTAATGCTGTCCGCAACAAGGAGAAGGCCTACAAAAGGTACCGGAGCCAACCCACCCCTGAATCACATAATCTTTACGTTTCTGCCCAGAATCGTGCTAAGTCTGTTCTTCGCTCTACTAAAAATAATTTCATCCATACTAAATGCTCTCAACTCTCCAACTCGAATTCTTCCCGCTCCTTCTGGCACCTTGTCAAAAATCTTTCTAACAACTTTACCTCATCATCCTTCCCTCCTCTTTTCTACTCTGATGGTTCTGTAGCTATTTCTTCTACTAATAAAGCAGATCTCTTCGCACAGACTTTCTCCTCCAATTCCACCTTAGACGATTCCGGTGCTGTTCCTCCATCACTTCCCCCTCTGACTTCCTCATGGCTGACATTAAAATGTCTTCAGTTGATGTATTTTCTGCCATCACTGGCCTCAGTACTAACAAGGCATATGGGCCTGATGGGGTCCCTCCTGTTGTTCTCAAGAACTGTGCTTCTGTTCTTACACCCTGCCTAGGCAAACTATTTCGCCTTTGTCTGTCAACTTGTACCTTTCCTTCTTGCTGGAAGTTTGCTCTCATTCAGCCAGTCCCAAAGAAAGGTGACCACTCCCAACCCTCCAACTATCGTTCAATTGCTTTAACGTCCTGTATTTCAAAAGTTTTCGAGTCAATTCTTAATAGAAAAATTTTAAGACATCTTTCCTATCACAACCTTCTTTCCGATCGTCAGTATGGGTTTCGTCAGGGACGCTCCACTGGCGATCTTCTCACCTACCTTTCAGACTCCTGGTCATCCTCCTTTCGGGACTTTGGCGAAAGCTTTGCCATTGCACTTGACATCTCAAAGGCTTTCGATCGAGTTACGGTTTCTATCCTTCTATCTGTGCCTTCATCGCTAGCTTTCTTTCTGGTCGTTCTATAGCCGCTGTTGTAGACGGCCATCGTTCTTCTCCTAGATCTATCAACAGCGGTGTTCCTGAGGGCTCTGTCCTATCACCAACTGTCTTCCTTTTATTCATCAATGATCTTCTAAGCTGTACATCTAACCCTATCCACTCATACGCTGATGACTCCACCCTTCACCTTTCCATTTGGTTCCCGCAATGCCCATCTCAACAGTTACTTCAAGAAACAAGGGATGAGGCTATGGCACACCTAATGTCTGACTTGGCTCGTATCTCTGACTGGGGTAAAAATAATATGGTTGTTTTTAATGCATCTAAGACTCAGTTCTTACACCTATCAACCCAACAAAATCTTCCACAGGTATACCCACTAATGTTTAATAATATTCAGCTTAATCCTGCATCATCCTTGAACATGCTTGGGGTTTCATTTACTCGTGACTTATCTTGGAAAGATCATATTACATCTCTTGTAAAATCTGCTTCCAAGAGATTGGGTGTGTTAAGCCGACTCCGCTCTTTCTTTACCCCTGCACAATTGTTGACTCTATACAGGGGTTTTATCCACCCCTGTGTGGAGTACAACTCTCATGTGTGGGGAGGCTCCCCACATACAGCTCTTCTCAATAGGGTGGAGTCAAAGGCTTTTCGTCTCATTAACTCTCCTCCTCTTACTGACTCCCTTCAACCTCTGTCTCTTCGCTGCACAGTTGCATCTTTATCTCTTTTCTATCGCTACTTTAATGGTCACTGCTCCTCTGAACTGTCTGCTTGCATTCCTCCACCTCTACGACGGGCGCGTAGCACCCGTCTGGCAGCAAACTCTCATCCCTTTTCTGTCCAGCTCTCTAATGCAAGAGTTAACCGTTACTCCCAGTCTTTCATTTATGCAACAGGTCAGCTCTGGAACTGTCTCCCTCTGTCTGTATTTCCTGCTGCCTATGATCTCCAGTCTTTCAAACGTAGTGTGTCCAGGCATCTCAAAATGATCGGATCTTGAATTTGGCTCTCTATTGTATTTTGTTTTTCTCTTGGAGGGAACTGTTACTGCGGGCTCATGGCCTTTGGTTCCTTCTTCCTCACATTAAAAAAAAAAAAAAAAAAAATTGGTCTGATCAGCTATTTCAGGTCAGG
The DNA here is from genome assembly GCF_032717465.1 of Coenobita brevimanus. Lineage (NCBI taxonomy): Eukaryota > Metazoa > Arthropoda > Malacostraca > Decapoda > Coenobitidae > Coenobita > Coenobita brevimanus. Next base: position 36,199,072 of record NC_136955.1, read on the forward strand.
TGCGGGTAAGGGGATGAGTATGTTATGATGTGGCAGGGGTAAACCAGCTCTGCTGTCGGGCCCTGCTGCGCATGTCACTGATTGCATTGCGCAGTTGACCCTTGTGCAGTGTGGTGCGATGCGGATCTGTCTGTTCTCCTCTTTGGGGCTAAGATGCGAATGAATATGTTTGAATGGATGAGTAAATGGGGAGTGTGTCGTCCTGTCTCGGCTACCTCCTTTTCCCTGGGGGAAGCAGCCTAGGTATATGGATGGATGGATAATCACGGAAGAAGGAACCCAAGGCCAGGAGGATGCAAATTCTTCCCTCCAAGAAGAACAAAGTTGATAACGGAGAGCGAAATTTAAAAAGTTCATTCATTTTGAGATGCCTGGACACACTGCATTGGAAAACGTGGAGATCATAGGAAGGAGGAAGTACAGGCAGAACGACGGTTCCAGAAATGACCTGTTGCATACATAAAGAACTGGAAGTAACGGCAAACCCTCGCATGAAAAGAGCTGGAAAGAAAAGGAATGAGAGTTTGTTACTTGATGGATTCTATGTGCCCGCCATTGTGGTGGAGGGATGGAAGCAGACAGTTCAGAGGAGCAGTGACCATTCAAATAGCGATAGAAAAGAGATAAAGATGTAACAGTGCGACAAAGAGACAGAGGTTGAAGAGAGCCAATGAGAGGAGGAGAGTTAAACCGTCCCGTCCTGACTGATTTTCCACCACTGACTCCCCCCAATCCCGACCAATTGTGGAAACAAAATTTTTTGGTTCAAACCTCCGCTTTTGGTGAAAAACATCGAAAATTCATAGAGAAATCAGTCACCTGAGGTTTAAAATACTTGATACAGGTAGCAGTACCTCTTACCTTACTGGGTTTTCTTTCAGGCTGGCTCCAAAGAAAACGAGTTCTATGGGAGGGTAACTATTCCACACCACTCATAAATGGTATTTATTTATTTATTTGGTACGAATTTATATATAGCACGAGAGTATATTGGTTTTCACACAGTAATATAAGGCAATATAAGCATTGTTTCACTCACCAAACACATCAACATACCTTACCTTTTTTGGCAACATTACCTGATCATCATTTCTGACTGTTTCTTCCTCTAATGCTACTTAAACTTTGTCATCCACATTGCCATCGATTAGGGAATCACTCTGGCCCTGAATTTCGTACCGTGGCATGACATGTCTTTACTGGCCAGGTCACTGGTAACAGGTGAATTGCCAAGACAATGGTGTGTGGGGGTGGAGGTCATGCGAGGTAAGGCATTGTTCCTGTCTGGCATCTTGTACAGGAAGGTGTCCCGTGTATACATACCAAATAATCACGTGCGAAAATTGAAAATTGTGCAAATTAGGGGCCTTGCAATTGATGCACATTTATATACATCAACGGGACTGACAGTGTCAAAATGAATGGACGTTAATGAGACAAAAAGCCTATGACTCCATGTTGAGAAGAGCTGTATGTGAGGAGCCATCCCACACATGAGAGTTGTACTCTACACAGGCGCGAATAAAACCCATTTATACATTCAAAAACAGTGCAGGGGTAAAGAGAACAAGGAGTCGGCTTAGCACAACCAGTCCCTTAAAAGCAGATTTTACAAGAGAGGTAATATGTCCCTTCCAAGATAAATCTCGAAAGAACGAAACCCCAGGAATGTTTATAGATGATGCAAAAGTAAGCAGGATATTGTTAAAATACTAGAGGGTATTCTTGTGGAAGATTTTGATTGGTTGATAGATGTAAGAGCTGAGTTTTTGATGCATTAAAAATAACAACTAGTTTTACCCCAATAGGAGATATGAGCCAAGTCTAATATTAGGTGTGCCATAGCCTTATCCTTTGTTTCTTGAAGTAACTGCTGAGATTGACGCTGTGGAAAGTGAATGGAGAGGCAAATGATGGAGTCATCAGTGTATGAGTGGACAGAGTTATATGTACAGCTTAGAAGGTCATAGATGAATAAAAAAAAGAGAGTTGGTGATAGGACAGAGCCCTGAAGAACACCACTGTTATGGCTCTAGGAGAAGAATGGTGACAGTCTACAACAGCAGCTATAGACTGACCAGAAAGGAAGCTAAAAACGCAAGAACAGATAGAAGGATAGAAACCTTAATAGGGTAATTTGGAAATTGAAGATTTATGCCAGATGCGATCGAAAGCCTTTGAGATATCAGTGGAATGGCAAAGCTTTTGCCAAAGTCCTGCAAGGAGGATGATCAGGAGTCTGAAAGGTAGGTGAGAAGACCTCCGTGTAGCGTCCCTGATGGAACCCATACTGACAATCAGAAATATGGTTGTGATAGGAAAGATGCGTTTATTTTTTTTTTATTGAGAATAGACTCGAAAACTTTTGAAATATAGGATCTTAATGCAATTAGGCGATAGGATGAATGAGAGCAGACTTCTAGCAAGAAGTAAAGATCCAAGTTGATAGACAAAAGTGAAGGAGTTTAACTAGGCAGGGGGTAAGTACAGAAGCACAGTTCTTGAGAAGAACAGGAGGGACCCTAACAGGCTCATATGTTTAATTAGTATTGAAGCCAGTGATGGCAGAATATACAACAAAGGAAGAAATTATAATGTCAATCATGAGGAAGTCAGAGGGGGAAGTGATAAAGAAATAGCACCAGAATCATCTAAGGAGAATTTGGAGGAAAAAGTCTGAATGAAGAGTTCTGTTTTATCAGTAAAAAAAGTAGCTACAGAGCTATCAAAGTGGAAGAGATGAGGGAAGGATGATGAGGTAAAGTTGTTAGAAAGGTTATTGAGAAGGTCCCAGAAGGAGCAGGAAGAATTCGAGTTGAGGAGTTCTGAGTATATACAACGAATGAAATTATTTTTAGCAGAGCAGAGAACAGCTGAAGCATGATTCCGGGCAGAAACATAAAAGAGATGAGATTCAGGAGTGGGTGTTGGAACTTCGTAGCCAACATTTACATATGTGTAACTCTTTAATCTTGTAATAGGTGAGTCCTGAGTTTTGGTTAAAGTTATTTTGGTGATTGAAGAGCAGGAGGAGTTAAAGATAAATACAGGGAGTTGATCTTGATTTATTATCTTTAGAGAAAGTCTAAGTTGTGCAGCGTATTTATTATACAGGGACTTAATATACTAAGTCTAGTTGGACCCCTCTTCCTATTTGCTCTCTCCACTTCCTGTCGGTTCTATGGCCTGTCCCTTTCTGAGCTCTGATTCCTACATTCTCGTTTAGCAGGGTCCGTGTCACGTGTGCTATACTGTTGTTGAAATGTTCTAGAAGCCTGTGTGTGTGTATGTGTGTATGTGTGTGTATGGTCACGAGGCGCTGTTTGTTCTGGTGAGAGGCATTCTGGAGAGGTGCTAACATCATTCCCTTCTGGCCCCAAGGTTTGACATTGACCTAACCTATAGACTAGTTGCTAGCTATTATGTATTAAGACATTTTAGAGTCCTAACATCGCTCGGTCACGCAGCTGGCGGTCTTGCGACAGCAATCATCATTGACATATATTAATCTATTAATACATAATATTCTTCTTCACTCTTAATACATAATATTGATTATAATATTGTATAGACATAATATTCATGATAATATTGTACTGATCCAGTAATATAATACTTAAAACAAGTTGTATACATAAATGAACAAATGCAATATGGTTAAATTGGTTATTGTATGACATTTTGTAAGATGTGTATGTATAACAGACATACACATATAATTGTGCAATGGTAATATTGGTAGGTCATTACATTACATATGGAGTTATCCCTTTAGTAATGCCTAATATTTCACCTAACTTGTGTGATGATTCTGGTAATACAGAACTGTGTGGAACATTGTAATAACATTGTAGTAATACATAATTGTAACATTGTATGAATTGTTACATAATATTGTAGTAACATTGTGGTAATGCATAACTGTAACATTGTATGAATTGTTACATAATATTGTGGTAATGGATAAATGTAACATTGTATGAATAGTTACATGATATTGTGGTAATACATAATTGTAACATTGTATGAATTGTTACATAATTGTATTGTAATTGTTACATATCGATTGTAGTTACATATATGTAGCAAGTGTAACATAATGCAATCGTTTGTCGTTACATAATTGTAATAATTGCAGTCCTGACATCGATCCGGTCATGCTGCGGTCGATGATAGTGATGATGTGCCATGCCACTGGCTCGTGGAGAACACTAATTTGCTTTTCGTTTCACTTATAGAAAGATTTTATGTGGTACTTTGGCATTTGTAGTAACACGCTTTTTTTCATTTGTTTGTTATGTGATCTTACTGTATTTCTTTTCATTTCTTTCTTTTTTTGTATGTATTGATTTTCTATAGTTTGTTTTTCTTCGTTTGTCTACGCTTTTTCGGTGTTGTCCAAGGTTGCATAATTGCTGATTAATTTCCTTGGGACCCTTTTTTAAGGTTTAGTTTATATTGCACAGATATTACTGAAAATGATATTATATAGCCCCATATTTCATTTTATATAAAAAATATATATATACAGTATTAACTATATACACTGACTTGTTGTTCACTTGTACCTATCATGGGCAATATATGTGTCAGCACTGTGTGGAAATCTTTGTCTTCACGATTGTATGGAAGATGTCGTTCATTCTTGATAACGTCATTTATGTTGGCCATTTTTTTTCTGGTTTTCCTTTTAATTTAACTTGTCTGATTCCACTACATAGCATTAATTAATAAATGTTTAATACATTCTTTTAACTCGCTCACTGAGCAACTGTGATAGTATATTTTCTTTATTACTTTGTGGATGTAATAATGTACAGCTGTATATATGAAACACGTATTTTATGTAGGTATAAATGGTAACACTCGTTGGTAGTAATTAAATGCTATAATAAATTAATGAATATATACAGTGTAGAATATTTATTGTTGGTGAAAATATTTTAGTGATTGAATTATGCAGATAATTGAAGTAGGTATGTGTACGTAAGTTGTAACTATACAGCACGTTTTATATGTTCGTGCAAAAGATGTCGTCAATCACTGTGTATTGTATAAATGAAGTAACTATGTAACTTACTTATGTTTACCGAGGTGGGAATGGTGTGAGTGGTGGTGTCACACACGAGTTGACTTACGTGGCGTCGTCTCAGGAAACAGTCACAGTGACGTCGATTTCTCACACTTGTAACTGTGGTGAGTAAATGAGTAGTGACGAGTAACTTGAGTGAAGATGAACGAGTAAGATGAGTTTTGAATATGGGCTTGGTATTTGCTTCGTTGTCTTGACCTTCTCGCACTTCTGCATCAGCGGTGGAGGTTGGGGGCGGTTGGAGAGAGAGGAGGGTGAGGTCAGATGGTTGTGAGCTGTGAGTCGTGTCTTGCTCTTCGTTTGTTTGTTTTGTTTTTCTTTGTCGATGTATTCTCGGTCCTTTCCTCTTGTGATTTACTCATTGTCGGATGAAGACTGCTGCTACTTGTAGGTGCTTGTAGAAGATTATGGAGATGTAGGCTTGTTACTTGTAGTTGATCATAGATGGTTGTAGTTCGTTGGTTCGTCGTAGAAATTGGAAGATTGTTTGTATCAATATTTTGTTAAACTACTGGCAAGGTGTCGTGTGACCTCTTTACCTCTACATCAGTGTGATGATCAGGGAGATGGAGGGGGGTTGGAGAGAATACTATCAGGAGCTGGTTGTGAGTTGTTGGTTGTGAGAGGTATTGTTTTCTATCTTGATAATGTAGACTCAACAGTACACTCATAGACTCACAGACTTGTGGCCTGTCCCTTTCTGAGCTCTGATTCCTACATTCTCGTTTAGCAGGGGCCGTGTCGTGTGTGCTATAGTGTTGTTGAAATGTTCTAGAAGCCTGTGTGTGTGTATGTGTGTGTATGGTCACAAAGCACTGTTTGTGCTGGTGAGAGGCATTCTGGAGAGGTGCTAGCGTCATTTCGTTTTGGCTTCTAAGTTTGACATTGACCTAACCTCTAGACTATATATGTATGTTGCTAGGTATTATGTATTAAGACATTTTAGAGTCCTGACATGGGTTGGCTCCGGTACCTTTTGTAGGCCTTCTCCTTGTTGTGGCCAACATTAGAACAGGCGTGATTAAACCAAAGTGTTTCTGCATTAGTCAAAGGATATGAAAAAGGAATATATGCTTCCATGTCTAAAAGAATAGGCTCCGTAATGTGCAAGGCCCACTCAGATGGCTCTCGGCCAAGGAAACAATCAGCAGCTCCAAAGTGCCACAACTGATGCATCTTTGGAGGGTCCATAGACCTTACTGGAGTGATTGAACAGGTTTGGGTCAAAAGGGTGTGATCAGAGGAGCCCGACTGAGGGGAAAGATTAACAGCATAAGCACATGGATTGGTTGTCAGGAAGAGGCCAAGTATGTTGGTACTCTCTCCAAGGTTGTCAGGAATATGAGTAGAGTGCAGTACAAGCTGCTCTAGATCATTCATGATAGAGAAGATGTAGGCTTGTTCACCACGTGCATCAGCGAAAGAAGAGGAGAGCCAAAGATGTTCGTGAACATTTAAACCACCTAGAATGGTACTTTCAGAGAAAGGAGAAAATTATAGGATGTGTTCAAAATTAGAAGTAAAATGGTCGAAGAATTTATCATAGCAGAATTAGAGGACAAGTAAACAGTACTGATATACTTGGACAGAGTATGAGAGGAAAGCCGAAGCTAGAGAGTAGAGATTTCAGAAGAGTCAAGTTCATGAATGTGAGTGCAAGATATTTTGTTGCACATATACACAACAGCCACCTTTGGCTTTAAAATAAGTATAGAGACTGTAGGAGGATAAAAAGAAGGGTTTGCTATGAGGTGAAATGTAGGAAAATAAAAAGAAGGGTTTGTTATCAGTCACCTCAGAGATGAGTTTCAATTAGGAAAAGAAGGTGAGGTTTAGAGGATGAGAGGTGGTGCTCAACAGAGAAAAAGTTAGAGGAAAGGCCAAGAATGTTGCAGAAATGAAGAAGTGAATCAGATAGTGGTTCCAGGCATTTCACCGGGTCGTCGCCGGGCGATGGGCGGATGGTGGGGGTTTTGATGGTCTTCCCCTCTGGGGACTCTGAGGCTTAGTTAATGAATGCCATTTTTTTTTTTTTTTTAAATAGGAAGTGAATGTGGAATATGCATGTAGTTTGGTGTTGATAATTCGAGGAACTTGTCTTGGAGAGGATGCTGGCCTACTCTCTGCATTACAGTAATATTGAAAAAGTTCAGTAATTTTCTATATCTACTGTATATATCTACCTATATATCTGTCTCATTATATGTCAATTTACCTATATCTGTATCTCCCTATCTGTCTGTCTTTCTATCTCTTTCAATCTATCCATCTATATACCATCCGGTTGAGTAAACAACTCTAAGGCGAGTGTTCGTAATCACCTCACCACTGCATGTCTGAAATGTGTGAGCGTGTCATATTAGGTGATGTTTCCTTTTGTGTTCCCACACCTCGACCCATTGTGCAGTGGTGGGGGAGGGGGCAGTAAATTTAAGTTAATGTGGCCATGATGGTTGACAAACATATGCAGAAGCCAGTAAATGAGGATGGCCAGCTCTCAGCAGACCAAGCTTTGTCAGAGACCAAAAGTGTGCTGTGATAATAAATGTCATTTCTGTATGGAGGTACTCCAGTGCAACATTCCACCCAAGAATCATTGCCCTGGCCTAATAATCTTCACAGCCTTAGCATTTGCACGAGCAAGGTCGTAATTTTAGCACTTTTCATTTTTTATGCATTTGATGACCTTTGACCCCTGACCTGGAGGCTATGGGCCATGCATGTACAACGGCACTAGTAGTATTCATTAACATCCATAAGCATGCAAAGTTTCATTCGATTCCATCCACCCACTGTGGAACTAGGGAACTTTAAATTCACAGAGTGGCCTACCAGAGATACAATTTCTAGGTGGCGCTGCCAGCTACTGGAAGTGAGTTTCGATACTAAATGTCATTCTTTTATGGAAGTACTCCAGTGCACCATTCCACCCAAAAATCATGGCCCTGACTTAATAATGTTTGGAGCCTTAGCATTTTGTGTGAGCATAGTCGTAATTTTAACAATTTTCACCATTTTCACATTTGATGACCTTTGACCCCTGACCTGGCCAATGTAGCACATTGGTGTACAGTAGAAAACTGTAGTATTAATCAGTGTCAATAAGCATGCACACTCTCATTCAGTTTCATCAATCTGCTTGGGAACTGGGGGGGGGGGCATTTTTGAAAACCCGTACTGGTTGCTAGGGACACTGAGGAAAATCTTCGCAGGGTTGCCACTAAAAAACTAGAAGAGAGAGGGGAAACATGGATGGCACACTTCCTACAGGGAATGATCTCTAGATCATGCCTACAGAAGTCAAAACTTTTTACGCCCATTAGTAATGTTTCCACAGCTCAAAACGTGAAAATTATGCAAAAAGTAGGTTTCCTGCCGTTGCTTGGCAACGAATAGCTACCTAGCAACCAAAGGCTTGAGGACAAATTTAGGTCACAGGCTTGTCATTGTATTCAAGTTTGGTCAGAATGGGTTAATTCTGATGGGCTGAAGTGCCTGACACAGTAGACCAGAAAGACCAGAAAGAAAAATAAAAGACCGAAAATGCAACTATCAATAAGGTCAGCATGGAGCTGACCAAAGAGAGTTTGCAATAAACCACCAGGTTGATTAAACACCCCCCAAAAGCGAGCCCTCGTAGCCTCATCGACATTGCAGGTCCAAAAGGTGTGAGAGCATCACATAAGGCGATGTTTCCTTTTGGATTCCCACACCCCAAACCAATGGAGTGGGGACGCCAGCAAACTTAAGTTGATGTGCCCACGATGAGTTGGGGAGTGGGATTAAGGAAATATCACCTAACACCTAATGTGATGTTCTTACACCTTTTAGACCAGCAGACTGAGGTGGCTACGAGGCCTCACTCTTAGAGGTGTTTGATTGACCTTATGGTACATTGGAAACTGTCATTCTGTATATATATATATATATATATATATATATATATATATATATATATATATATATATATATATATATATATATATATATATATATACTGTATATATATATATATATATATATATATATATATATATATATATATATAATAGAGATGTGCCGATGATGTGCCGATACCAAAATGTTGGCCGATACCGATACTTTTTTATTTTGATTTTATTTATTTGATTTGATTTTGATTTATATGATGCCGGTAACGTGAGTTTTGTTAATGCAGGAGCAATATAGTAATCGATCTATAATATTAATATATGATAATGTTACATCATACATGTAATTATAATGCAGTATAATATCATAACCATCTGTTTATCAGTGTCATGAAACATGAGTGTCTTGAATCACATAATAAATAAGAATAGTTATCGGAGTATCGGCCATATTTTTACCTTGCCGATACCGATACTGCAAAAAAAGGCCGATATTGCCGATACCGATACCAATACTATCGGCACATCCCTAATATATATATATATATATATATATATATATATATATATATATATATATATATATATATATATATATATATATATATATATATATATATATATATATATATATATATATATATATATAAAGGCTACCTTACCTTAACAAACATTCCCCTCCATGTCGCCAAAGGCTACCTTACCTTAACAAACATTCCCCTCCATGTCGCCAGGGGTACAGCACTAAATAGAGGCGATTTGTTTCTGGCCACCCCTTATACTGTACAATTATGGCGTGTGGCTATAGATAGATTTTAATGCACTAGTATTGCATTTCGCCATCTGGCTCATTGGCATATTGATTCAAACTAAAGGATTCCACCCATAACAAATTTTAAAACTGTTCCATTCCCCAAACTTCCTGGGATTAGACACTTAAGGTTTAAGACAGTCATTTTCAGGCAGCAGGAACAAACTTTTTAAAAAGTACTTTTACTGATGGATTTCTTTTGGAATATTTAATGCTTTTAGAAAGAGGTCAAACCTAAGGATAATAAAGTTGTTTGGCCGTAGCTAAAATAATGCAGAGAATAACTGCTCAGAAATGGGAGAGCACAATATTTAGGGGATGGTAATGTTAAGATATTAGAAAAAATGATGTCACGGTATTAAAAAGTTATTTTATTGGTTTGGTGGTAGCTCAAATAAAGCAAAGTACCCAGGGGACAAAAGTCATTTTTTCTGGTGCACCAGACATGGGTTGTTATAAGAGATTGTTGTACACCATTTTAATCCTTGGACCATCAGGAACAAATTCCAGGTGCACAACCTTGGAAACCAACTACTGTAGCTGGGAATCCGACATGTTTTGCGATGTGGCTGCCGATTCTATTTTACTATACAGTATGATAATAACTTGTCATATAAATAGTATGTAATCATATTTATTCATGTTTTAACTTCTTAACTGCGGGGATGTCGGAAGCGTGCCATGCCCGTCCTGTGGGAAAAATCGTGCTTCGACTGACTTTTTAAAAATATTTGCCAAAAATCAGTTATTAGTCCTAGAATATTATAATTATATACGCATGTGGCACATCCTTCAGCTTTCTCCTGGGATGTTTGTTGAGCCTTCATCGACTACCATAAGACTTGTGGAGACTTTTGAAGTTGGGTAACGAAGTCTCCACTTTACGCCTCCCAGCACCCCGTAATATGATTACCACTGCCTGATATTATCACTATGAACACAATTCTATGAATTTCAAGTAGTTTGGAATCCATATTCCAGAAAAAAAAACACTGTGAAATCAATGTAAATTACAAACGCGTACGAGCTTTCCACCCGCACTCATTCCCCGCTGGTATTCTGTCATTTATTATTGATAAACACACTCACACTTTATTTTCCTAGTACTTTACGAGTATTACACTTATTTATATATACAATATTTATCCAAAAGTTTCCTTCAGTACTAGTAGTTTATTTTCACTCCAGGCATTCACTTTCTTGTTTGGTAAACAAGCGTAGAGAGCGAAGCTTTCACTTTCAATGTCATAACTCCAAGTATTTATACTCATATTCTTATATTACTAATTATTTACATTTCTATTGACATTTTCTGAATCACTCTCTCAATTTAAAATAGCTAGAAATCATGCAAAAGCTGTAATAAATCTAGCTAAATCAAACTTTCTTCAAAAGCAAGCATCAAAAATGCTTAACAATGCTAATGACAATAGAATATTCTGGTCAACTCTTAATTCTTTCAATAATATCTTTAACAAATCATCATCCATTCCCTCACTAAAATCTTCAGATGGGAACATTATAAATGATCCACGTGCAAAAGTAGATATTTTTGCCAGCACATTTGCCAGAAATTCTACCATAGACGGTGCCAGCCAGAACTTCGTAGTACTAGAACTTGACTTTCCCGAAATTGTTCCACTTAAATACAGACAAGATACGTCAAATCGATCCTAGACAATTTACCCACCAACAAAACTCCAGGTCCAGATGGAATTCCTCCAGTTGTTTTGAAAAAGTGTTCCCCTGAACTTGCCTCTGTTCTAGCTAAATTATTCAATTTATGCATACGTTCTTCTTCATTCCCAGATTCATGGAAAGAAGCCAGTATCCACCCAATTCTGAAGAAAGGAAGTTCCTCTTACTCCTCTGATTACAGATCAATAGCAGTCACATCTTCTCTTGGTAAGGTATTTGCAACTTTAATTAATAAGCACATTGTTAAACATCTTCAATCCAACAACTTAATTAGTGATAGACCTTATGGTTTTTGCCACGAAAGATCCACCATTGACATACTCAGTCTCCTAACTCATACCATCCATCAATCAATTGACCTACATGGAGAAACTTATGCGGTAGCCCTTGTTATTTCTAAAGCTTTCGATAGAGTATGGCACCATTCCCTGCTGTCCAAACTCCCTTGTTATGGTCTAACGTCTTTTGTTCCTTTGGTCTCATATCTCAGTGACAGGAAAATAAGAGTAAAAGTAGATGATGTATATTCCAATTTCCATTCAATTAATGCCGGCTTGCCTCAGGGATCAGTTCTGGCCCCAACCCTGTTCCTGGTTCATATTAATGATCACTTATCTGTCACCCACAATCCCATTCACTCATATGCAGATGACTCAACACTACATACTTCATTCACACTCAGACATCCAATTACAAAGTCTAATATCTCTACCTCTCAACTCAGTACAGCCATCTCCATAAATCAAGACCTATCTACGATCAGTGAATGAGGACAAAACAACCTTGTCTCGTTTAATGCTAGTAAAACTAAATATATACAAGTTACTAATAGACAGATATTGCCAGATTCGTATATTACCTTCAGTACTGATAATATTCCTCTCTCCAAAAGTATTGAAATTCTCAGTGTTTCGCTTAACAATGCCCTCAGCTGGACCTTTCATGTTAGATCACTTGCTAAAACCGCCTCAAAGAAACTTGGATTAATGTACGGAGTCCATAACTTCTTCACTGACGAGCAGTTAGCTGTAATTTATAAGTCATGTGCGCTCTCAGCTTAACCCGTACAATTCCGCCGTCGGCATGGTGCCGACAGTACAAAATGTCTCAAGTAATCCCAGCGACGTGATGGTGCCAACAGCAAAATTCGAGCGTTGTAGCTCGTCTCTAACTGCTTCAATCTAGCTAATTTTTTGCTAAGAGTAGCTTAATGTATTGGCAACATTATGCACAAGCATTTGTAGCACTGAGTTTGGTTCTGCATGGCTGGGTAATATCAGTGTGCCACTGTCCGTCACAGAGTTAGAATGTCGCGGAAGTCACGCCATTTTTCCGCCTCACTGAGCTGGAGGAGGCGGTTGAAACTGTCACATGGACCCTCTGTCCCTTCATTTAGTGATTCTATAGAAGAGGAAGACCTGGATAACTCTTCTGGGAGGAATATAAGCCAGTGGAAAAGGATATTGAAATGGGGATTCCCCCATTCTCCTCCCCCGTTCTCTCATCCCACCCGGCTGGGTGGGAAAACATAGCTCACGGCTTGGGAAACTGGGCTAGAAACACGATGGACGGCCATCCTGCACTTATTTCTCCTATAAGGAGTACTTTTTTCGGCTTTTCCTTGATTTATATGTCCTTTTGGATTGTTTTATGCAATATATATTTATTTTTTTCCATTTTTGGTCTGGGATTGGGTGGGTATAAAATTGCAAAAATGCTTGGTATGGTACGGGTTAAATATTGCTCACCCTTGTGGAATGGATGTGGAGAGGTTGCATTAAAACAACTAGACAAAATTCAGGACAAGGCTGTTAGAATTATTAACAACCCTGCCATTACAAATAAACTACCTCCCCTCCAAGTAAGAAGGAATGTTGTCTCCCTTGCTTTACTTTACAGATATTTTTATGGCAAATGCTCAGATGAAGTTGTGTCCATTGTGCCACCTCTCCATGCCTTCCCCTGTGCTACACGGGCAACTGGTAATGCTCATGACTGGAATGTCACTCAGCAATACTGCAGAACTTCTGCCTATCAGAATTCTTTCATTCCCTGTACTGCATCTCATTGGAACTCGCTTCCTCAGAGTTGTTTCCCTCCAAACTTCGTCCAACAGCTGTTCAAGTCTAACTGCTACAGATATTTTATGAACAGAGGACACCACTAATCTGGTGTATGGATTATTTTTTCTATTCATTTGTTTTTCCTTCCTCTGTTCTGTTATTATACAAAAATCTATTATATTTACATTATTTACATTTCTGTTATATTTACACTACGTTATGCACTGTCACTTGCAGTAACTTATAAAACTACTTTACACTGTTCAGTTGCATTTACATCCATTGATTTCACTTGCTGTTTACACATTATTTACACATTATTTACATTTCCACTTACACAGTTTTAGAAATGCTTCAGGCTGTGGTAATCAAAGAAGCAGGATACACAGAGGGGGAACCTGGCACTCAGCGCACTGCCAAGAGGTGCGTTTGTGCTCAGGTGTGCATCTGGTGGTATTTGCACACACCTGGCACCTGTGGATTGCAGCCTTCCTCTTCGAAGTGGCAGGCATTTGCACCAGTCTGTGCCGATTCATGTACGCCCTCTGCTCAAGACTGTCGGGAAATCTTACAGCATGGTGCCTTGGAGTTGCTGCTGTCACTCTACCATATCTCTCAAGCAGCTGCTGAGCACAGGTCCTGGTGAACAAACTCAGGGAGAATGACTTGGATGGCTTTACCTTCATCTTGTACGGGATGAAAGCGATCAGCATCGTCATATCAATGAGATGCAGAAACACTTTCCTGTACCACCTAGTATTCTTCCTGAGGCAGTCGATCTCTCCAATCATCATGTTGGACTTGTCCACCAGCCACATGTTGATATGAGGAGTCTAGTGGCAGAGTGAGGTATGTGCCAAAAATGGCTGATGGTGAGTTATTCCGACCAATATGTAGGTGGAGCCTTCTAGATCCTCCCTGTATAAAGCTACATACAAAAAGGACCCTTATGGCTGGCTGGCAGATGGGGAAGCATTGCATGTTTTAGGCCTTGAAAACCCATAGAGGAAGTCTGCTCCCACATGGTAGAAGGACGTACGTGCTACAAGCGGCTAGCCAATGGAAGGCCGTGTCTCAGTACTGGCCCCCAGCCTCAGCCAGTCCCCCACCAGCAGTGTTACCATATCTAGCATAATTATAATCTTTTAGCATAATTTTGATCAAATTTTCGAATCTGGAATATTTTTTAGCATATTAGAAGTTTTAGCATAATTCTAGCATAATTTAGAGTGGAATGGAATGATTTTGGAATAATTTTATAAAAGCTTTAAATCAGAGAGAGAGAGAGAGAGAGAGAGAGAGAGAGTTGGGCGGGTAGCTGATTGGCGAATGAATGAGTGTTGTCATGCTGATACCTTAAGAACGGTTTTATGAGAGTACTTCCTCGAACAGGAACCGCCCCTCCCCCCACACAACATCAACATGTACAACACAATAGAATTGGTTTGGTGAATACTGAAATTATAATATTAAGCACCCAGAATCACTCTATAGATTAGATAACTCATGTAATAATCCAGGAAAATAGATTTAATTAAAAATTTACAATATAAAAATTAATCAAAAATTAAAATATTGCATGATTAATATAAAACTTTCACAATTTATAAGTTTTTATGTTTACTTTTATTTGGATCACATAATTATAACCCATGTTAATAGTTTGTGTATGACCCCCAATGGGAGGGTGTGCGTTTGTGTGTTTTGTTTTGTTTTGTTTTGTTTTTCCAAACAATGAATTCATTAAATTGCATTTTTCGAGAGCATTACATTAATATAAAACAACATTAGTTTTTTATACCCTTTATATACGCATTCTTCAAATTTAAGCTTTAGTTACTCGAAAGTAACCCCCTGGCGCATATGTCACTCTGTTGCTAGACGCCTCATATTATAGTTGACGACAGCATCAGATTTCATCATAGGTTCACCTGTTCTATGGTCGACCATCCCACTGTCTTGCAGTTCCCCCTTGTGTACGGTGGTAAGCATGTGCACGACCCTCTTATCATGCCACCATATTGCCAGCATCTTCTCAGACTTGCATAGCTGCACGTCTCCCCGCTGTGAACTTCCTGCCTCAGGGAATTTGGGGAAGTGGGCACGATTGCTCTTGACGGTGTTGTAGGAGCCGATGTCGTGCTCTGAAAGGTATATATTTAGCAAGTTTCGGTGCTGTACAATAGTGTCAGTATACAGCACATGATTCCCACCAAAATACCTTTCAAACAGCACTTACACTACACAGACTGAGAAAACAAGGGGGTGTGTTTTGACAAGGTCGACAACCGCACTGTACAAAGAACTTTATTCCAAACCAACGACGTTTGCTTGGAATGTACTGTACGAACTTCAGACGTCCTCTGAACAGAACCAAGGATTCATATATGACAACCTTCAGAAATGGGTGGAAGAATGACATAAACTTTTCCTTCATTCTGTTCAGAATCTCCCGGATCTTCCAGTGTTGGTCAGTCTGGGAAGGTACATCGTTGTTGGTGAAGTGCAGGTTTCCCAGGATGTTACAGAACCGATCTCTGGCCATGTACTTATTGAAGGTGGGTGAGGGTAGTAAAGGGTCCATGGACCAGTAATCTTCCAACTCATGCTTCCGTGAATGAGGCATCAGAAGCATGAGGACGAAGAACACATACAGTTCCTGCATTACAAGCACGGTCCACTGTTGCATTTTTGCTGTACCTGCACCACTTGCAGCACGTTGTAACTCATACCTGTTGGTCTCATCACAAATGTGCTGCATGAAAGGAAGCCCAAAACGTAGTCCACACACTCAGCATCCTCGTCAAGAGTGAAGGCAGGCTGTATTGTTGAGGAACTCTCGTCAAAGTGGAGTTGTTCCGGGACGAAATCGGAACCTTCCGTCCACACGAAGGCGTCCAGGGATCCCTCTCGTCGTGGTGTAGGCTGGGTGGATGAGGGTGGCTGTGAGGCAGACTGGGCTGTCTCAAGGTCACTCTGACTGACCCTAGGTTGCTGTGTACAACTAGCAGCCCTTACTCTAGAAACAAGTCTACTCTTACGATGAGTAAGGGATTTACCTCATCCCCTATGGCATGCCTTCATTGTAGGTACCGATGGAGACTCCGACGATGAAGACTCTGGAGAAATTTTGGCTGACGAGGTGGAAGATATTAGTGAAGTGGGATTGGGAGAGTGGGGAGGTGATTCACCTCGGGACTCATGGCGTGCTGGGTCACGTGGGGCCATTGTTCCAGGGCTAACCCACCTCCTCTTCACTCCCTTCCCAGATTCCTTCCCTTGCTGCACTAAGGGCTCCTTTCCCTTGGAGCCAGGACAAGCTTGGGACACTGAAGCACTCGTACTGGAAGTCTCTGTCACCATTTCCTCCACAGGCTTATCACACGGTTCACCAGAAAGATCAAAGTCACTATTCATCATTATAATTGATAAATCAGCCAGTTCCCATTCAACAGCAGAGGCACTTAGTCCTTTACCCTTCCCACACGAGGTTTAGTAGGGGTAGAGGTCACAGGGCCCTTTGCAGTGGGCTCAGAAGTGGCAGGAATGGAGGGCCCCAAATCCGACATGATTTCACCTTGAAAGATGACAGTAAACTGAATGACGTGACGTATATGGGCAGGCAAGGGTTGACAATGTCAGTGTGGTAACAGCTGCTAATTTATATGCTATGAAATGACTGGCAGGAAATCTAGACAATACATGATAAGTTAGGTAGTTCTAGGTGAATGTAAATATCACTTAGGCTTCTCCCTTCCTTTCTTAGATATATTTTTATTACGAGAATAGGTCATACGGCATATTTCAAGGGGAAATAAGCAGGGAAAATTAGCGAACGAGTGCACGTGGGGTGTTGCCAGGTGATAATTATCCAATTCCAGGTGTATGGCAAATTCAATTACCTTATATATATATATATATATATATATATATATATATATATATATATATATATATATATATATATATATATATATATATTATTTTGTATAAAAATAGGGCATAGGACACATTTCAATGGATGAAATCAGTGGAAAAATCCGAGCAGGATTTGCATAGCGTGGTGTGGCTGGGCAGGCGGGAGGAGAGGGTAATGGAGGGAAGGTAAGGAGGGGAGTCAAGGATGGGGAAAAATGGCTAAATTGTCAACAGTGGATGAGAGAACAGATGACATTAGGAGTGCTGACTATTGCTGGACACAGGCAGTACTGACAGATGATACAAGCCACCACTTGAAGGCCCGGGCGAATTCAAAATAACACAGAACCACAAACGTGACGCCCCGTGGTTAAGGGGTTAGGGACATCTATGTCATATTGTCATCAGAATTAAAAGAAAAATAATTATTTATGTTCAAAACTAACAAATATTATTTTTATTAAAATATTCGTTAAAATGAACAACACATTTTATTCTCTTTAGAAAGTTTACATACAGTACATATAATGACTGAGAAAGTTAGCAAAAATGCAGTTACTGGTTATATGAACAACACACATCAGAGAAATGTCCATAACTGAACATGTCCTGAATATAAGTTCTATTATCCTTTATAATATTCCAGTAATTAAACACTTCATCCTTATACCATAGAAAAGTCTTTTGTGAACGAGATATAACACAATTGCTATAACTACAGTACTAAACTAATTAAAACAGATTTAGTCCAGTACAGAGATAATCATGTTCAAACTGAGATAAAGGAATTATAATATTCATAGATAATCTAATCAGAGTTAGAGCTATTCTCAATTTCTGGAGATCCGCGGCATCTGCAGCCAAGGTAACACGGAACACACGGTTTGGCACATGAATATTTTCTTAAACAACCTTTTTTCACCTAAAAGATATAGGTTTTACCCTCTGAGGAACGTTGACACAAATTGCGTTCTTTGTGGTTTGGCATATAAATGCACGTAGACGTGAATTGCGATATTAAGCAGAAAAAACGTCATCAAAAGGAAAGTTTTTGGCCAATTTGCATCAAATTTTGGTGCATTCTAGTGGGTACGTCTCTCTTCCGAGGTAAGCACTTGGCAATGCTGTGACTGCTCTGATGAGACAATGTGCAGCAGAAAAAGCTCAATATCTCACTACCAGCTGGGCTGAAGGGTAGCACTGGTGTCAGTCATCCCTTTAAATCCGCCATTTTCTCCCTCCCACCTAAGGCAGAAGCCATTATTGAAATTTTGAGATTATACAGTGTTTTTTACTATAATGTGAAATGACTGTGTCTGTGGAACATAGATATATTGTTTGTAAAGCACTGGGGCCCATTACCAACCGTTAGGCCTAGAGGCAGGAGTCTGGTTTGTTATAACGGGGCTTCCACTCTGCTTCACCCTGCCCATAAATGATGTGAGTATTTTACCTTTATAGTGAAGCCAGTACTTATATTTTGTGAAATATATAGTGCCTGGATTAGTGAAATAATGACCTACCATAGCAGGCATTATGTACGCCATAGAGATAATGCCATAGTCGCTAAGAAACAAACGGTCATGT
Source organism: Coenobita brevimanus (assembly GCF_032717465.1). Taxonomy (NCBI): domain Eukaryota; kingdom Metazoa; phylum Arthropoda; class Malacostraca; order Decapoda; family Coenobitidae; genus Coenobita; species Coenobita brevimanus. Next base: position 36,218,131 of record NC_136955.1, read on the forward strand.
ACACCATAGGGTCAGGAAGGGAATAATAGAAGAGGTTGGGATGGAATCATGTGATAGTGTTTTATTCTGCAAATGGTGTAGTGTGAAATAAATGTATAATATAGTGAAGCGAGTGTTCATCGAGAAATATTGTGTGCATTGGCTGACTTAGCTCAAACCTAGCACAAGGATCAGAGACAAGAAATATGCTACATATATATACATATGTCGTGCAGCGAATGTTCGTGAAGAAATCTTTTGTGTGCATCGCATGTGTTAGGCAAACGTAGTTCAAGAAGAACAAAATATGCCACACACACACACACACACACACACACACACACACACACACACATACACACACACACACACACACACACACACACACACACATACACATGCGCACACACACACACACACACACACACACACACACACACACACACACTACATAACTCCTCATTTTCAAACCCTTCAAGGTTCTGCCAACATCTCAACACCTCTGGAGGAAGTGAGTTATCCATATTTTGTTGATTTGTATATTGACCTATTTCTATATTTCTATATTTTTTACACAAATAAGTATTGTTTTTTACATATACACATATGAGATGGAAGAAAGTTCAGCTTCAGTATCACTACCTAGCAAAAGGACTAGTGGTCATGTCGAGTTTTTGAGAGCACTATCAAAAAGCTTATTGATATTTTACGTGTATACTTTGAGCAAAAAAAGGGAATAATAAAACCTAACGAGTGAAAATATGTAGGTATGGGTAAGGCAGGGAAAGAGTGTTTATATCTCGCTTGCAAGCAAGGAGGAGTATTCTACAATTGTTGTCCATTTACTCAAAAACTATTGGACATATCGATTACCTGTAAGAACCATGATAAAGATCAGTTAATTCTGCATATGTACAGGACATAACAATGTAATATCTCTGATGAAAAGTTGTTACATAGCCGGGATTATAAAGGTTATTGGGTGTGCATGATAAAAGTGCAGCACGGCCGTGAGTATCCAGTAGATTTTGTGATTTACTCGGAAACTATGAGTTCTATAAAATATCGGTAGGTACCATGAGAAAACCCATGAAATTCTACACAAGATTATGAAATAAAAACACAACGTGTGTGAGAAAACTTTTGCGGTAGAGCTCCCTGTACAAAAATCATTTTTTTTTTTTTTTTTTTTAAAAAAATGGCTTTCAGTTTTTGGCTGTTTTCTCGAAAACTACAAATCATATCACAACCGGACACAGTTCATTAGAAAGCTGATGAAATCCTCTATCAAACCCTCTAATAACATTATTCTGTATGATGGAAAACATTCGAACTAGGATGTTGGGAAGTGAGATTGATGTTCAAAAATGTTTATTCACAGTGGCCTAATGTACTTTTATTCGTATTTTTCTGTATTTTTTTTTCGCTTATCGGCTAGAACAAACATGGGCGAATAAGATGATTTAGTTTCATGGCAATATATAGAGGTTTGGGTGGCGAAAATGAGGCGAGAATAAGTATTTTCAGCAGCACGCTGGCAGGCTGGCCGGGAAGGGGGTGGAGTAAAATCGTGTGTCGGCAAACCTATAAGACTTATGCGTGCGCGAGAGGGTTAAACAGCTTTCGTGGCCACAATTCTGAAGTAACTGGAACTGGCACAAGTTTTGCTTATTTTACTCTCCATCCATATTCATCTAACGAAGGAATGCAAAGCTTTGCAATGTGTGCTGTCTCATCAGTGGCTGTTGCCAAGGTAGAACGTTTCAGATGCTGCATAAAAGCATCATCAGTAGGTGGAAGGACCTTGAGAAATGTGGTCTTGTTGGTAGATAATTTTTGAGTGCGAAGCTCACTGAATGAAACATCTGACATCTCGCCATTCTTTGTGTGGAGGGTGACAAGTAACTTCCTAGCCTGACTGATCATATAATCAGTTACGATAGCATTACTGTTACTGCCAAAGTCTTCCAAATAATCCAGGTTAATTTTTTTACTTGCTCCTAACTATCCTTTTTTGCTGGTAAAAAAGAAATGCTGGTGGTATTCCTGCCACTCAAACTGTGAAAAATTGGAAGTGAGAGGCATCTGTGTGGTTGCAAAGCTTTGGCAATGTCATGTGTGGGCAGGTAATTGTCTGTTGCTGTCTTGACCCGAAGTTCAGGAAAATCTTTCAACTTGGTGGATGCATAAAACAGACTGAGGGGAATAACATGTTTAGCCTATCACTTGAATGAATAATAACCTGGTCAACTTTGACTACTTGAAAACCATACAGAGCCTTCAAAATATTACCAGTGTCTGCTTCTTCATGTGTTGATTGGAGGGCAGGGACTGCAGTTACATTTCCTCTTTGCATCATTACAGATTGTGTTTCTACAAATAAACCATCACCCAGATAAATTTTGGTGCTACCAGAACATGAAAACTGGAGCTGACACCATTTATGACACAAGTAGGCAAGTGACTGTGCTTTGATTGTAGAAGAAGTGAAGAACTATGAAGGATCTGGTGCTTTGTGCTGGTCTGGCACATCAAATATTTTTACTGTTTTTTGGCTTACCAGTCCTCATCTGTCTTCTTACTTCGTTCATACTTGGACTTCTGTATGCGATCAAAACACAGGTGAGCAGCCACTGCATTGCCTGGGACTTCACTGAGAACTACTTGATTGTATCTAAGTGCAATGGCAAAGAACTTTTCATACTTCACAGATGCCAAATCATGAACCCAGTGCAAGACATCGATCACAAATGCACATGTTATGTTGAATGGTGGCATCTTTTCACAACTGCATATGCCTGTATCCTCCTTTATAAGCTTTCACAAGACTTAATTTTGTTCCACATGCTTGCATTGTGCCCTCGTCATTAAATAAGGATGAAGAGTAATTACAGGTACAAGTATGTTGGATTACTTTGAAATTATCATGAATTCCTTGTCCCCCAAAACGGTAGAAAACTTTTATTACATTGAAATTAGTGTAAAGTATGACAATCTCATGAACATTTATAAGTATGACTGCCATCTTGGACGCCATCTTGGATATCAAGCTTACAGTGGTTGATTTTACAGGTAAAGGTATGTCAAAAATCTTTGAACTTATCAAAAATGAATTCTTTGTCCATAAAAAACTTTAAAAACATGTATTACACTTGAAATTATTGCAAGTTATTACCAACTTATGAATATTTATGGATCTGGCAGCCATCTTGGATGTCATCCTGGATTTCCAAATTATAATAGTTGGTTTCTAAGGTTGTGCACCTGGATTGTATTCCTGATGGTCCAAGGATTAAAATCATATGCCACATTTTTTTTTTTTTTATACTGATCCATGACTGCGGAACACTACTTGCCCCCTGGGTAAAGGGGGTATCATACTATGGGGGTCAGAGGTGGGTGTGGCGCCTGTCTTCATCAACAAACACACCGGTACGGAAAAAAAAAATCTTGTGAAAATTAAAGAATTAAAGTGATAACTTTATTCAGAGACGGAGCTGACAAACAGAGTAGTAACTTTGTTACCATCATGAGGAGGAGAAAGAGTGCCTGTGGAATGATAATGAAATGGATAATGGAAGGAAGAGCTGAAGTCATTTGGGGGAAAAAATCAGAGGAAAACCAGACATATGAGTCTTACTGTTCTGCACACTTAACCTCTGTACTAAGCGATGTTTCCCCGTCCTTAAATAAGAAGGTCTTGTGGATACATTACGGTCGACTGGACGCAGCTACCTTAACAGAAAATCCGTCATTATACTAAGTCGTACATAAAGATTTTTTTTTCTCCAACTGTGGGCATAGGCTTCTCAGCCCGTTCCCAAAGCCCAGTAGTCCTCCTACATACCAAGCACCTCCAAATGTCACCAGTTCGGCGCTAACACCCACCATCCATATTGAATGTATAGGGCTGTCAGATATATGATTGGTGTATTGGTATTAGCGAGCGTATTTTTACATGTCGGGGGGGTGGGGGATCTGGTACATCAGTAATATCTGTTCGAAATGAAATCCCAATCTATAAACTGTTCCCTGCCCAACCGGGGTTAGAAACTGTGTCCATTAGGACTACAGGCGGCTGTAGTCAGTATAAGGGTAATTTATACCACAATAGCAATCCTAATGTAGTTTATCCAGTTGAAAAAGTTTACCACTTTAGTCCTGCCTTTTTACTCAGTAACTGTGAGTGTTTCGGCTGAGGACACCACGGCCACACTTCAGCACCAAAAATGCTTTCTATAAAGTTTTCTGAGGGTATGAGACGTGACTAACAGAATGAAATGGGTAGAAAAACAAGAGTTTCAGGGGATGGTCACATCTGTAATTAGCACAATAGAAGACCTGCAGAAAAAGTCTCTCTCTCTCTCTCTCTCTCTCAGCCTCCATCTCCAAACTCTTCTCTTCCCCTTCCCTCATTGTCCCATGTCACAAGCAGCTCCCTTTTGCTTACCACCATTTTTCACAAATACTCATATTATACCTTTATTCAGAACTTCCACTAATCTATATCGTTTTCCCCTGATGTTGAGTTTGGCTATCTTGTATTTTGTTTTTCTCTTGGAAGGAACAGCAATTGCGGGCTCACGGCCTTTGGTTCCTTCTTCCTCGCATAAGAAAAAAAAAATCGTAATGCACAACCTCATATCTCAGTGAGGTATTCCATACCTCAGGTTTATTATCCACTGAAATTATCCAATGTAAGATTAGATAAAGACCAAAATGTGAGTGATGAGGGTTGTACCTGTCAGTCTAAAAATTATTTCACATGTCCTCCTCCTCAGAATCCCTCAGTCTCCTTTACCCAGTGTTCTTTCTCCAGCCTCCCTCTATTTTCATCAATCTCTCTCAGGCTTCTTTAATCTCCGTAACCTCCCTCAGGCTTCTTTATTCTCTGTGACCTTCTTCAACCTTCTTTGTTCTCTGTCACTTCCCTCAACCTTCTTTGTTCTCTGTCACCTCCCTCAACCTCCTATAGCCTAAACTGAGGAATTTTCAGCCTCTCGAAGCATGCTGCTTCGGAATTATATATATATATATATATATATATATATATATATATATATATATATATATATATATATATATATATATATATATATATATATTGTTACGGAACAGAGAGAGATAATGAACACTTCAAGTGAGAATACTAGAATCACTACTGTCCCGCAAAGTTCCAGGTTCAAAACAAAAGAGTTAGGTAAAATTACAAGTTAAAGTTTAATGCTCAAACTAACAACTAAACATTCACGACTCATAAGGATAATGTAATGGCAAAAAACAGGTTAACTATATGGTTAACTGCAATAGCCTCTATTAACACGAAATTAGCAAGAGTAAATTTATCTAAGTCAGCCCTGATAAAATGAGAAAACCGGATAATGCTCAGTTAATGCAAGATATATTATTACAGATACAAAATATTATCAATAATGGCTGACATCAAAAACTCCACATGAATCACAAAAAACCTCACCAGGCCTACGAATTAACACCTTATGCTATACAGTACAAGAAAAAATGCAACAACACTTATACTCAAATTACACAGCAGCCAGATGGTTGGAGACTTCCTAAGCATTCACAAAAATAATAACAACTGTACAGGGGAGGACAGAGATGTGAACAAAATAAGGAGTAGATCTAAGTGGCAATTAATGCAGAGACTGAGCTCATTATATAGGGGCCGGCAGAGCTTGATTCAACTTGTAAGAAGGACGCGCAAATGAAGCCATAGGGGACAAAGAGTTGACACTCCTGCTCTGAACAACAGAAAGAACGACTTACTCTACTATAAGGGAGGAGAAGGGGGGAGTGAGGTAGAACACGGAAGCTTGGTCACTATGGAAGCCACGAGGCGAATCGTGATCAAACATGCAGCATACTGTACGTTAGAATTATACAAAGGATGATGAAATCATAGGCTATGTAACACCTCCCTACAAAAAAAAAAAATTTACAAAGGAAATTTCTTATTACTCTAAAACAATCTGTCTAAAGTCTAGATAAGCAATCTGCAATAACATTTTCTTTCCCCTTGACATGTTGTATGTCTAATGAATACTCTTGAAGAAGTAGACTCCATCTTGTCAATCTCTGATTTTTATCTTTAAACTTACTAAGGAATTTCAGTGGATTATGATCGGTATAAATGACTATGGGGTCAAAACAAGAACACAAATAAAATGAAAAATGCTGTAAACCCAAAATCAAGGCCAAAATCTCTTTCTCAATAGTTGAGTAGTTCTTTTGAGGTGGAGTGAACTTCTTACTGTAATAAGATACATGGTGTTCAATACCCTGATCATCCTCTTGCAGCAAAACAGCCCCAGCTCCTGTATCACTTGCGTCAACAGCCATCTTAAAAGGCTTAGCAAAATTTGGAGTAGCGAGCACTGGCTGACTTAATAGGACAGCTTTAAGTTTACTGAAAGAGGATTCACAGTTATCGGTCCAGACAAATTTAACTCCCTTTTTCAGTAGGTCTGTAAGTGGTGATACAAGAATTGAAAAGTTAAGAACAAATCTCCTGTAATAACCTATCATTCCCAAAAATCTTTGTAGCTCTTTCCTACTTTTAGGTCTGGGAAGATCACTTCTAACCTGAACCTTAGCTGCTGCTGGTGCAACGTGTCCATCACCAATTACGTACCCAAGGTACTGAACTTTAGCTTGACCAAACTCACACTTTGATAAATTAGCTATAAGATTAGCCTGAACCAAACGCTCAAGAAATTTACTGACATGGCATAGGTGATCTTTCCAGTTGTCACTGAAGATTAATACATCATCAATATAAACAACACACCCTGCCAAACCCTCTGTTACAACATTCATGAGCTTCTGAAATGTGGCTGGTGCATTCTTCATACCATATGGCATTACAGAACATGCAAAAGTCTTTCCTAGTGTTACAAAACATGAGATCTCCCTAGCACGTTCAGTCATAGGTACTTGCCAGTATCCCTTTAACAAATCAAACTTACTTATGTACCTAGCCTTTCCGATCATGTCTATGCAATCTTCCACGCGAGGGAGAGGGTAAGTGTCTGTTTTGGTTATCTGATTAACACGCCTGTAGTCAATGCAAAGCCGCTGTGACCCACCTGGCTTAGGGACTAGAGTGACAGGAGAACTCCACTCGCTCTGACAGGGCTCAATCATCTTGTGGTCCAAAGGGTAGCCAAGCTTCTTCTGGATGAGAGGAACTTTCACTGGGTTCACACGGTAAGGAGGTAATTTAATTGGCTTTGCGTCTCCAACATCAACATCATGCATCAACACAGTGGTTCTTCCTGGAGTGGCACGGAACACTTGCGGGTACTCCTGCAGTAATGCCGAAAACTCCTGCCTTTCCTCAGGAGCTAGATGAGAAAGCTTAGTCTGGAGATCATTCATGATATCAGGATTCTTCCCCAAACTATCACTCAGGCTCATGCTGCATGGGAGAACTTCACTTGCAGACTCGGGTGGAACAGCTACAGTGCAGACTGGGTTATTTTCATCCCGCCTGTGATATAACTTTAGCATGTTGATGTGACAAAGTTGCTTGTTCTTTCTACGATCTGGTTTGGCGATGACATAGTTGACATCACTGAGTTTCTTCTCCACGAAATAAGGACCACTAAACTTGGCTTGAAGAGGTTGCCCATGCACCGGTAGCAGAATCAAAACCTGATCTCCTGACTGGAAGTGGCGTAACCTGGACTTCTTATCATACCAAGTCTTCATCTTCTTCTGAGCAGCTCCTAAATTCTCTCTCGCCAGCTGTAAAGCAGTGGACAGCCGTTCTTTGAACTTCATCACATACTCCAGCAGGTTGATGTCATTTTCCTCCGACAGCCAGCATTCCTTGAGTAGCATAAGGGGTCCTCTTACTTCATGGCCAAACAGTAGTTCAAAGGGTGAGAAGCCCAGTGATTCATTTGGAGATTCTCTTGCGGCAAATACAACGAATGGAAGACCTTTATCCCAGTCTTTCTGATGTTCCAAACAGTATTTCCTGAGCATCGATTTGAGTGTTTGATGATATCTCTCCAACGCTCCTTGGGTCTGGGGATGGTAAGCTGAAGACGTGATCTGGGAGATGCCCAACTCGTTCAGAGACTGCTTGAAAACATTTGACATGAAATTGCTTCCCCGGTCGGACTGTACCTCCTTGGGCAGACCAAACTTTGTGAAGAACCCCAGCATTTCCTTAACCACGTTCTTTGCTGAGATATTTCCAAGTGGAATGGCTTCAGGATAACGAGTAGCCACATCAATCAGGGTCAACACTTAAGAAAATCCTGAAGAAGTCTTAGGAAGAGGGCCCACAATATCCACCAACACACGGGTGAATGGCGCCTCAAAAGGAGGAATGGGAACTAGAGGGTCAACCTTTTCGGTCTGATTACACTTCCCTACAACTTGACAGGTGTGACAAGACTTACAATACCAGGAAACATCTCTGAAGATACCTGGCCAGTAGAAGTGTTTCAAAATGCGTGCCAGTCTTCCTCACTCCAAGGTGTCCTGCCAAACTGGAATCATGAGCCACTCTAATGATATCCTGCCTACAAACACGAGGGATGACAACTTGATGTACAACCTCCCATTCACAGTCGGCTGATGCTGTTGGGGGTCTTCACTTTCTCATAAGTACTCCTGACTTTATATAATAATAAGTAGAAGCACCAGCTGACTCTTCCTCGCTGCAAGCAGAGTTAGATAGACCTTTCAACTCAAGGTCAGCAACCTGCAACTCAACCAACTCTTGACGAGACAAATTATCAACACTAAGGGGTACTGCCTCATCTGGTGAGTGGTCCAAATTAGCAAGAAAAGTGTCAGCTAGGATAACATCATCATCATCATTATCCTCTAAGTCACCAGTAACTTTAGGCTTAGCCCTAGTGACAGCACATGCAGAGAACACATCAGGGACATCACAATCCTGGGTTGCAGTCACTGGTTCACTAGACAACTGAGGAGCCGGACACACCTGACCCCCACCAATATCATTTCCAAGTAAGAAAGTTACACCTGACATTGGGAGTGTCTCAACCAACCCAACCATAACGGAACCATTAACAAAACCAGACTCTAAATTCACTCTGCACAGAGGGACAGGGAAGTAATTATTCCCTACACCTTGTAAGATTACAGTTTCATCAGAGGAATTAACATTAGAGCCTAGAACACTGGTCAGCATAAGGGATTGGCAAGCACCTGTATCACGATATATTTTAACTGATTTCCTGTTATTACTGTCCAGAGGACTGACAAAACCATCAGACAGGAAATTTGCACATGAACTCTTGAGAGTGTCACCCACGTTACTGCTCAAAAGAGGAGCTCCATCATGAGCATTTAATTTACCCCTCAAAGTAGGTTCAGTTAACTCGGTTAAAGAATTCTGGGAACTCTCAAGGGTGGACACTAGACCAATTGACTGAATATTTAAAGACTCCTTTTTGTTCACATCACGCTGTCTCCTGAAACATTTCTCCGTAGTATGACCAAGCTTACTACAATAAGTACATTTACTTTTCTGAAATCTAGAGGTGGAGCTGGTATTTACTTCCTGAGAAACATCATCTTTATTCTCTTTCCTGTTACCTGTACTCTGAGTAGAGGCAACGTACTTACTCTCAGCTTTCCTTTTTTCTTTAGAATATCTCTTGTGAGTGACATGATTGTGTGCAATACATATTTTAGGAAAAGAGACAGTAGGTTAATTACGTATGAGTCTGGGGGAAATAGCAGTCAGATAGATTATTTTCTGGTTAGGAGGGCCGATAGGAGGTTAGTGAGGGATGTTAAAGTTATAGGAAGTGAGGAATGTGTGCAGCAGCACAAACTATTGATTTGTGATATGGTGCTTAAAGAACAAGTGATGTAAAAGAGGACTTATGTACCTAGGAGGAAAATATGGAAGCTGAAAAACCAAGTAGTAAGGGATGCCTTCTATAGCGAGTTGAGGAGAGTGGTGGCTGAACATGGAGCTGTAGACAGAGGCGTTAATGAACAGTACAGAGCCCTCAAGAATAATTTCTTGAGAGTTACTGATGTAACATGCGGCTGGACAAGAGGACCACCAAGACATAAAGTTACTTGGTGGTGGGATGAGGGTGTAGAAGCTGCAATTAAGGAGAAAAGAAGGCTTTTCCGGGAATGGAAGAAGGGTGGTAGCAAAGAGGAATATTTGGCTGCCAAGCGTAGGGCTAGGAGAGAGGTATACAGGGCAAAGTCTGAGTCACAGAGACAATTACTTGATAACCTAAATCATGGGGAAAGGAAAAATATATTTAGGGTGGCAGGTCAGGTGAAGAGGGATAATCGGGATATCATAGGTGAGCAGTGTGTGAAGAATGATGAAGGAAGGGTAGTGGTGAACAGTGAGGATATTAAAGATGCATGGAGAGAGCATTATAACCGGTTGTTGAATGAGGAGTTTGACTGGGACAGGGAAGGTTTGGAGCCAGCAGATCCAGTGTCTGGCCCTTGGCCTTTGATTGATACTGCTACTGTGAGTGAGGCAATAGGCAGGATGAGGGTGGGGACGGCAGCAGGTGTGTCTGGGTTGACTGCCGAAATGTTGAAGGCCTCAGGCGATATAGGGGTGAGTTTAGTCACTGACCTGATAAATAGGATTATTTATGAGTGTGTTGTCCCAGATGATTGGCTGAAGAGTGTAATTGTAAATGTGTATAAAGGGAAGGGTGATGCCCTGGAAAGAGGAAATTATAGAGGTATAAAGCTTTTAGATCAGATAATGAAGGTAATGGAGAGAGTTTTAGAAGGTATGATTAGAGAAAGAGTGAATATTGATGAGATGCAGTTTGGGTTTATGCCAGGTAGGGGGACCACTGATGCCATATTCATTGTTCGACAGCTTCAGGAAAAATATATTGGTAGGAGAAGGGATCTTTATTTTGTTTTTGTTGATTTGGAAAAGGCCTTTGACAGAGTCCCTAGAGAGGTGGTGAAGTGGGCAATGAGAAAGCTTGGGTTGGAGGAGTGGCTGGTTAGGGTGGTTATGGCCATGTATGTGGGTGCTCACACCCAGGTGAGAGTGAATGGAGATTTGAGTGATGAGTTTTCCGTGAATGTTGGTGTGCATCAGGGGTCAGTCTTGAGTCCCATGTTGTTTATCATGGTACTTGAAGCCCTTTCACGTGACTTTAGAAACGGACTCCCGTGGGAGTTGTTGTATGCTGATGATTTGGTGTTGATTGCAGAGAATGAAAGGGAGGCGGAGGAAAGATTTAGGAAGTGGAGAGATGGTATGGGGCAAAAGGGTTTAAGGGTAAATGCAAATAAAACAAAAGTGATGATATCTAGGGTTGGTGGCGGTACTGTCAAAGACGAGGGAGAGTGGCCATGTGCAGTTTGCCACAAGGGCGTGGGAAGTAATTCCATCTTGTGCGGTGTGTGTGATAAATGGGTGCATAAGAGATGTAGTGGTATCAGAGGTAGACTGCAAGATAATGCTGATTTTATGTGTACGGCGTGCCGGGGTGAGCAGGTGGAGATCGTCAGACGTGAAAGGATTGAACTTGCTGGTGAATCTCTTGAGTGTGTGGAAGAGTTTTGTTATTTGGGAGACATGTTGTGTGCTGGAGGTGGGGCTGGAGCTCGCTCTGTGGCTAGGGTGAGAAGTGGTTGGAAGAAGTTCAGGGAGCTCTTGCCTCTCCTGACATTGAGAGGGCTCTCCCTACGTGCTAAGGGGTCTTTGTATGCAGCATGTGTTAGGAGTGTAATGCTGTATGGCAGTGAGACCTGGGCAGTGAAGGAGGAAGACATTCACCAGCTCAGACGTACAGAAAAGACAATGATTAGGTGGATGTGCAGTGCGTCCCTGCGTCCAAGGCCTGGAGGGGCTGGGTTTACAATGGAAGAGTTGAGAGGTAGGATGGGACTGGAGTGTATTGGTGTTGTGATGAGGAGAGGTAGATTGAGGTGGTTTGGACATGTGGAGAGGATGATGGATGATAATTGGGTGAGGAAGGTGAGAAGTGTTAATATTGGGGGTGGGGTTATGAGGGGTAGACCGAGAAAGACATGGGACGAGGTCATTAAGTGTGACCTTAGGGTTAAGGGACTGAACAGGGAGGCTGCAATGGATCGTGCAGCGTGGAGAGCCGCCATTAGGTGACCAAGGCCGACACATGCAAGCATGTTGGAGCCTTTAAAAACGAAAACGAAAACGAGTGAGAACATATTCATCAGCTAAAACTGCAGCATCAGACAAATTATCTATTCTTTTCTCATCAAGATATAGGCTTACATGTTTATTGATACATCTTTTGAAGTCCTCCAGCAAAATCATCTGCTTAAATTTATCAAAATCAGAATTTACATTCTTAGAATTTAACCACTCCTCTAACAGATCTTCTTTGATTTTTGCATACTCAGCATGGGATTGCTTATCTTGCTTATAAGTTGTCCTTAAATTTTACTCTATAGGCTTCAGGAACAATCTCATAGGCCTTAAGAATCAAGCTCTTAACTACATCATAATTATCAGATTCATCCTGAGGCAAAGATGCATAAGTTACTTTAGCTTTACCGGTGAGAACACTCTGAAGGAGTACTAGCCAATACTTTTTGGGCCAGTTAAAACCTGTAGCTACCCCCTCAAAAAACTGAAAATACTTTGTTAAATCAGGTTCATTAAAAGGAGGGACAAGTTTAACATTTTTAGCCAAATCAAAATCATCAGAGCTAGATGATCCAGTTCCACTATGTTTCATGCGATACTCATGGTCTGCCTGAATCCTAGCAAGTTCAATTTGTGCCTGAGTCTGTGCCTATGCCTCCTGAATACGAGCCTGAGACTCAGCCTCCTTAGCACGAACCTGAAACTCAGCCTCCTTAGCGCGGGCCTCCTGCAGGGCTAGCTGTAACTTAGCTATTTCAATCTACGTTTGCTCATCTAGAGGAGTTACATTAAACAAGCTTTTATTAATCAGGTCAGCAATTTGATCTTTAGAATGATGAGAGTGAACAGCAAATCCCAATTGTTGAGCAACAAACTTAAGTTCATTCTTTGTTCTGTTTTCTACATCACTCACTGTTTCCACATTTGACAAAAAATCTTTGGCTTCATCAAGAGTAGTAATAGTAGACATCATGAATAAATCACAGTCACAAAATATCAAGCAATATCCTTATGATAATATCCTGAATGTCCTGATAAGAGGTCGCCAAATTTATGTTACGGAACAGAGAGAGATAATGAACACTTCAAGTGAGAATACTAAAATCACTACTGTCCTGCAAAGTTCCAGGTTCAAAACAAATGAGTTAGGTAAAATTACAAGTTAAAGTTTAATGCTCAAACTAACAACTAAACATTCGGGACTCATAAGGATAATGTAATGGCAAAAAACAGGTTAAATATATGGTTAACTGCAATAGCCTCTATTAACACGAAATTAGCAAGAGTAAATTTATCTAAGTCAGCCCTGATAAAATGAGAAAACCGGATAATGCTCAGTTAATGCAAGATATATTATTACAGATACAAAATATTATCAATAATGGCTGACATCAAAAACTCCACATGAATCACAAAAACCTCACCAGGCCTACGAATTAACACCTTATGCTATACAGTACAAGAAAAAATGCAACAACACTTATACTCAAATTACACAGCAGCCAGATGGTTGGAGACTTCCTGAGCACTCACAAAAATAATAACTGTACAGGGGAGGACAGAGATGTGAACAAAATGAAGAGAAGATCTAAGTGGCAATTAATGCAGAGACTGAGCTCATTATATAGGGGCCAACAGAGCTTGATACAACTTGTAAGAAGGACGCGCAAATGAAGCCATAGGGGACAAAGAGTTGACACTCCTGCTCTGAACAACAGAAAGAACGACTTACTCTACTATAAGGGAGGAGAAGGGGGGAGTGAGGTAGAACACGGAAGCTTGGTCACTATGGAAGCCACGAGGCGAATCGTGATCAAACATGCAGCATACTGTATGTTAGAATTATACAAAGGATAATGAAATCATAGGCTATGTAACATATATATATATATATATATATATATATATATATATATATATATATAAAGAGATACAAGGTGAGATAGTGGGTGTTGGAGCATCCCTAATGAGTGAGGGTAGGGTTTGGAAACTCTGTGTACTGTTGTTTGGAGATGATACTGTATTGTTAAGTGAAGAAGAAGGGGAACTGCAAAGCTTGGTGAATGAGTTTGGAAGTGTGTGTAAGAATCGGAATTTAAAAAGGAATGTAGAGAAGAGTAAAGTGATGGCCTCCAAGACAAATGAAATCACTGGATGTACAGTGAGGTTGGATGATGAGGAAATAGAAAATGTGAGTGCATTTAAGTATTTGGGCAATGTCATGAGTAAGGATGGAAGTTTGGAGGGTGAAATGCTTGAAAGGGCACAACAAGTAAGAAAAGTTGCTGGTTCTTTAATTGCAGTGATAAACAGGGAAGTGAGCATGGAAGTAAAAATGATGCTGCATGACAGTATTGTGATTCCAACTCTAACGTATGGAAGTGAAAATTGGACCTTGTTGGAAGGAACAAGTGAAGAGTGAGAGCAGTGGAAATGAGTTATCTGAGAGGAGCATGAGGAGTTACATGGAGAGACAGTCTGACAAATGATGAAGTGAAGGAGCGTTGTGGTATCGATGTGGATATCATAGAAAGCTTTAGGAAAAATACACTGAGGTGGTTTGGCCATGTAGAGAGGATGGAAAGCGAGAGATTAACGAGAAGGGTGTACGTGAGTGAGGTGGATTGGAGGAGAGGAAGGGGAGGCCAAAGATGAGATGGAGGGATGGAATGCAGAGGTATATGAGAGTGGATGGTGTGAGCTTGAAGCAGGGCAGTGAAATGGCAGGGGACTGGGTGACATGGAGACGATTTGTTTGTGGTCACCCTTTAGTTATTAAGGCATCTGGCAATATATATATATATATATATATATATATATATATATATATATATATATATATATATATATATATATATATATATTTATTACAGAGAGGTGTGTGTGTGTGTGTGTGTGTGTGTGTAGTACAGGAATATACTGGGGACAGAGAGAAGATAAATATACAGTACACATTGACTCTACCCTTCACATTTCCGTTCGCATTTCGCTGCGTCCATCTCAGCAGTTACTTCAACAAACAAGGGATGAGGCTATGGCACACATATCAGATTTGGCTCGTATCTCTGATTTGGGTAAAAGTAATTTTGTTTTTAATGCATTAGAAGCTCAGTTCTTACATCCTTGAACCCATGAAAATCTTCCACAAGATTATCCTCTAGTTTTTAACAATATCCAGCTCAATTGTGCACCATCCTTAACCCACCGCGTCCCGTTGATGTATATATATTTCCACACGTTTTGTCACTGTTAATCCCGTTGACGTATATAAATGCACATCAATTGTAAGGTCCCTAATTTGCACAATTTTCAATTTTCGCAAGTGATTTTTGGTACGTATACACGGGACACCTTCCTCTACAAGATGCCAGGCAGGGACAATGCTTTACCCTGATGACCTCCCCTCCCCAGCACGACATTGTCTCGGCAATTCAATATTACCAGTGACCTGGCCAGTAAAGACGTCGTGCAACGGTACGAAATTCAGGGCCAGAGTGATTCCCCAATCGATGACAATGTGGAGGACAAAGTTTACATAGCATTAGAGGAAGAAATAGTCAGAAATGATGATCAGGTAATGTTGCCAAAAAAGGTCAGGTATGTTGATGTGTTTGGTGAGCGAAACAATGCTTATATTGCCTATATTACTGTGTGAAAACCAATATACTCTCGTACTACATATAAATTCATACCAAATATATAAATAAATACCGATTATGAGTGGTGTGGAATAGATACCCTCCCATAGAACTTGTTTACTTTGGAGCCAGCCTGATAGAAAACACAGGTAAGGAGTTACTGCTACCTGTATCGAGTATTTTAAACCTCAGGTGAGCGATTTCGCTATGTATTTTCGATGTTTCTCACCAAAAGAGGAGGTTTGAGCCCAAAAAAAAGTTTTCCAAAAATGGTCAGATTGGGGGGAGTTAGTGGTGGAAAAGTGGTCAGGATGGGGCCAGTTAAACTTACTTGGGGTTTCATTCTCTCAGGATTTATCTTGGAGAGATCATATTACCACTCTTGTTAAATCTGCTTCCAAGAGATTAGCTGTGCTAAGCCGACTCTCTGTCCTCTTTACCCCTGCACAGTTATTGACTTTCATGAGGTAATCTGGGGTGTATTCTTCCCCAGGAAATCATGTTTTTGCTTGCCGTACCGACGCCATGCATCACCCCGGCCTGGTCCTCTCAGTAGCTTCACTGTTCGTCCAGACATCACTGGGGGAGGGGCAGGGGTCACGTTGCACTCTTTATAGGTTCTCTAGATAATGGACCCCAAAGCGGTGTTGGGGTAGATACTACCCCAGATTACCTTCATAGTGACTTTTTACACCTACTGACATACTTTGATTTATGAATTTTTAATTTTTTTGGTGTAACAAAAGGTGAAAGTTACTAATTATTAGACTGATTATTGTGTCAGAGATGTTGGGGCTCCTGTACAGTGAACGACTAGTGAATGTAGGTAACTTTCAGGCCGCGTTGACCCATCAGGTGACTTGGGGTGGAATTAAACCCCCGAAGGAAAAAAAATGTGGTAAAATAATTCTTTTACATTTATTATTGTTAAAAAAATACAGGAATAAACTTTCACCTTTATGCTATTTTTAATCCTATAAACTTTATCAAATATTTTTTTAAAATATTTTTTAGGAAAATCAAAAATATTTTGAAAATTAAATTTTTCTAAGATGAAGCTGAGGTAGGTCCAACCCCTTATGTGGCACAGATAGGTGAAGGTTGGAACCTCTTGTGGCCCAGAGCACAACCCCCAGGACCGGACAAAGGACTTGGTAATGGCTACATGGAATGTAAGAGGAGCGAATGATGAGGTGAAAGAGAGAGAGATTGTCCAGGTGCTTGAAGGTGCGAAAGTGGATGTATGTGGAATAACTGAAACAAAATGGAGAGGAGAAAGTGTGAGAGAAGGGGAGTATGGATGGGGTACATGTGCAGGAGTAGGTGAGAATGAGAGGGCAAAGGAAGGAGTATGTATAGTTGTGAGTAAAAGATGGAAGAAGAGCATAAGACAGTATGGATCAGTTGGGTCAAGGATTGTGTGGGTAAAGTTGAAAATTGGAATACAAATGTGGGCAATTGTGTGTGTGTATGCGCCAACGCAAGATCGTGCTAGCAGAGTGAGAGAAGAGTTCTGGACAAATGTGGAAGTGTGCATGGAAAAGTTTGGAAGGAATGAGAGAGTGTTTTTGATCGGTGATATGAATGGTAAAGTAGGGAATGTGAAGGTGGATGGAATAGTTGGTGCGTGGGGTGTGCCTGCTGAGGTAGATGAGAATGGCAGTGCGTTAGTAGACATTTGTGCTGGGAGGGGGTTGGTGATAGCCAATACCCTCTTCAGGCATAAAATGATCCACAGGTATACATGGCGAGTAATGAGAAGGGTGGGTGGTGAACTGAATGAAAGGAAGGCAATGATTGATTATGTGTGTGTGGATGAAAGGATGCAAAGATGTGTGATGGATGCAAGAGTTTATAGAGGTTGGGGGAGTGGACTTTCTGACCACTACTTGGTGGTGGCCAGAATTAGGATCCAAGATGGAGGAATAGAAGAAGGGAAAGACGAGAGGAAGGAGTAGTAGCAAGGAGAGTTGAAAGGTTACAAGAGGATGAGAAAAAGGCAGAGTATAAGAGAGAAGTGGAGGAACGATTGGGCAAATATGAATTGGAGCAGATGGGGGACGTGAAAGGTGTGTGCAGGTTATTTACGGAAGAAATATGTGCGGCATGTGATGTGGTGTGTGGGAGGAAGAGAAGACAGAGGGGGATGCAAGGAACAGCGTGGTGGACTGAAGAGGTGAGACAGGCTGTGGCACAAAAGAAGAAAGCATACAATGAATGGATGAGAAATAGTGGCGTGGAAGAAGTTCAAAGGCGGAAGAGAGAGTTATATGTAGAGAGAAAGAGAGGTGAAAAGATTAGTAAGAAAGAGTAAGAAGAGACTGGATGAGGAATTTGGAAGGAATTTGAGTGTAAAGTGGAGGGACTGTAAGAAAATGTTCTGGAAAGAGGTGAAGAGAGTAAGACAGGGTGGAAGTGAGGTTAGCAGGGGAGTGAAAGATAAAAATGGTAGATTACTAGTGGAGAAGGGAGAAAAAGTGAGCAGATGGAGAGAACACCTTAAGGAATTGTTGAACATACAGGATGGAAGTAATGCGAGTATAAGTGGCTGGGGAATGGCTGGGAGAAGGAGGGAGGTGAGAAGACAGGAAGAAATCAGTAGGATAGAAGTTGTGGAAGCAATGAAGAAAGCTAAATTGGGGAAAACCCCAGGAATTGATGGAGTGTGTGGTGAAATGCTGAAGCATGGGGGAGAGATAGTAGTAGAATGGATGTGGAAGATGTGCAGATTGGCTTGGGAGGAAGGTAGAGTCCCGGAGGATTGGAAGTCAGGTATAATTATTCCCTTGTACAAAGGAAAAGGGGAAAAAGAAGTGTGTGTTAATCATAGGGGCATTTGTCTTCTTAGTATAATAGGAAGAGTGTATGGTAAGATACTTATTGACGGAGTTAGAGAAAGAACAGAGGAATTAGTTGGAGAAGAACAGGGAGGCTTTAGGAAGAGAAGAGGTTGTGTAGATCAGATATTCATTCTTAGATCTTTAGTGGAAAAGTTTCTAGAGAAGGGAAAGGAGTTGTATGCGGCTTTCATGGATTTGGAGAAAGCATATGACAGGGTGGATAGACAAGGATTGTGGAAAGTATTAAGAATATATGGAGTAGATGGGAAGTTGATGAATGCCATGAAGATTATGTATGATGGTGCTAAGGCTGCAGTGCGTGTGGATGGTGAACTAAGTGAATTTTTCTCTTTGAAGGTTGAGTTGAAACAAGGATGTGTCATGTCTCCATGGTTGTTCAATTTGTGCATGGATGGGGTTATAAAAGAGGTACAAGGTAGGGCAGTGGATGTTGGGGTGGCCCTGGAGAGAGAGGATAGTGTTTGGAAACTCCCTGTACTGTTGTTAGCAGATGATACTGTGTTGTTGAGTGAAGACGAAGGGGAGCTGCAAGGCTTGGTGGATGAGTTTGGGAGAGTGTGCAAGAAACGGAATCTAAAGGTGAATGTAGGGAAGAGTAAAGTGATGGTCTTTGAGAGAGGTGAAGTCAGTGAATGTACAGCGAGGTTGGATGGTGAGGAATTGGAAAATGTGAGTACGTTTAAGTACTTGGGTAGTGTGATGAGTAAGGATGGAGGTTTGAAGGGTGAAGTGCTTGAAAGGGTACAGCAGGGAAGAAAGGTTGCTGGTTCTTTGAAAGCAGTGATAAGAAACAGGGAAGTGAGCATGGAGGTGAAAAAGTTACTGCATGACAGTATTGTGATACCAACTCTAACGTATGGAAGTGAAGCTTGGACGTTGTTGGAAGGACACAAGTCAAGAGTGAGAGCAGTGGTAATGAGTTATTTAAGAGGAGCCTGTGGAGTCACATGGAGAGACAGGCTGACGAATGAGGATATAAAGTAGCGTTCTGGTGTGGATGTGGATGTGATAGGAAGCGTTATGAGGAACACACTGAGGTGGTTTGGCCATGTGGAGAGGATGGAGGGTGAGAGGCTGATGAAGAGAGTGTATGTGAGTGAGGTGGAGGGGGGAAGAGGGAGGGGGAGGCCGAGGATGAAATGGAGGGATGGGGTGGAGAGGTCTATGAGAGAGGGGGGTGTGAGTTGGGAGCAGGGCAGTGAAATGGCTGGGGACAGGACGACGTGGAGGCGATTTGTTTGTGGCCACCCCAAACGGGATTGAGGCGTCTGGCAATAGATAGATAGATAGAAATTTTAGGTCTATTTTGGCTTCCTCTCCAGAACTTACTGTGCATCCATTGGGGTTGTGCTCTGGGCCACAAGAGGTTCGAACCTTCACCTATCTGTGCCACATAAGGGGTTGGACCTACATCACCTTCAACTTAGAAAAATTTTAATTTTCAAAGTATTTTTGATTTTTCGAAAACAAAGTTTTTAAAATTAATTTTGAAAAATGTTTTCATAAATCAGTTCATAAAGTTTTTAGGAGTAAAACATAGTATAAAGGTGAAAGTTTATTCCTGTATTTTTTTTTACAATAATAAATGAAGAAGAACTGTTTCTCCACCTTTTTGTTTCCTACGTGGGGTTGGCTCCACCCCAGGTTACCTGATGGTCACCACAGGATGCAGGTTACCTATCTTGGGTTAACATCTGTGTAGAGGACACCTGTAATGTGTGAGGAGGCTCCCCACGTACAACTCTTCTCAACAAGATGGAATCAAATGCTTTTCATCTCACTAACTCTCTTCCTGTTACTGGCTCCCTTCGGTCTCTGTCTCTTTGCCACACTTCTGCATCGTTTTTATCTGGTTTCTATTGCTAATACAATGATCACTGCTTCTCTAAACAATCTATTTGCATCCCTCCACCATTTATGGTGGAAACGTAGCAACCGTGTAGCAACGAACTCTCATCTCTTTTCTGTCCAGCTTACCAACACAAGAGTTAACCATTACTCCCAGTCCTTCGTGTATGCGACTGGTCAACTTCTGAACTGAATTCCTTCGTCTGGTTTCTTACTGCCAATGACCTCCAGTCTTTCAAACGTAGCGTGTCCAGATGTCTGGATGTGAACAGATCGTGAATTGGGTTGTTTGTTAATTTGTTTTCGTTCTTCTTCGAGAAAACAATCTTGGTTTCTGGCCATTGTTTCCTTCTTCCTTGCATTAAAAAAAAAGAAGTAGAGGCCCCCCCAAGGGGGGGAAATCACACCAGCCCCCAGCCAATACATATCTAGCGCTGCTCGGAATGTGTTTACCTTGACCTACTTTCACCAATATTGAACTTATAGATTTTGATCCCTACCGCACAACTGTAAAATTTTTGATGATATTTCGAGCTTTTGTGAAGTTCTCATGGTAACAGACACACAGACCTTGACCTACTTTCACCAATTTCGAACTCGTAGGAGATTTTCATCCCTACTACACACCTGTAAAATTTTTTTGATGACATCTTGAGCGGTTGCGAAGTTATCGTGCTAACAGACATACAGAGAAACTGAAAACAACACTCATAGGAGATTTTCATCCCTACCACGTACGTGTAAAATTTTCTGATGGTATCTTGAGCGGTTGTGAAGTTATCGTGGTAACAGTCAGACAGACCTTGACCCACTTTTTCGAACTTGTAATCCATTTTTCTTTCCCCCTACTACGCACCTGTAAAACTTTTTGATGATATATTGAGCGGTACATCACGTGCCTGCAATGCAAGAGGCTTTACTGTCCTGTGTCAGACAAAGAGATGAGGGGCTTACATACACAGGAGAGTAATTTGTCTTTGCTTGTAATGGACATTTCTCCAACGAGAGAGAGAGAGAGAGAGAGAGAGAGAGAGAGAGAGAGCGGTGTTCGTCTGGAAAATGTTTGCATCTCCGTTTTGCTTTATGATGGAAAATGCTTCTTAAAGTAAATTGGTGGTTTCCATGTCCTAAATGTTTTCAGTCCCTTAGCTGTATAGGAGAGTTAGTAAGACTCGGCGTTTATCTTGCCCATTTTCTGCAAATAGTGTAGCCATAATTTTATTGGCAGTGTATTCTCCTTTCTAAGTTATTGCATCCCTTGTTTCCTTCCCCTCTCTTTTATTTTGTCTCTCATTACCCTCTCGACCTCCTCCCCCCTCCCCTTCAGTTACCCCTTCTTACAACCCTCCCTCCTCTTCTTTCATAACCGGCCTTTATTTTCTTCGTATTTTCTTCTCTCTCTCTCTCTCTCTCTCTCTCTCTCTCTCTCTCTCTCTCTCTCTCTCTCTCTCAGATTGCAAACAAAAGCCTCAGAAAGGAATGAAGTAGTTAAGGACGAGATACGAGGTAATTACAGGACTAGGTTGATGGAGAAGACATTAGGAGGCAGAAATAACAGCCGTATTGGAAAGTTTCATTGTTGTCTCATCCGCGTTCTCACAATAATCTCTCTCAGCCAACAGCAAAGTGACAGATTTTCATTGATCTTATTTTTGTTGTAATGTCATCATCATTTGTGTTAGAAGCAGGAGTACTAGCTAGGTGGTACTGGAATATTTCCAGTGATTCACGCTTTTTCGGTTGCCAATCAGAGTTGCCAGGTAGCCTGCTGTTGTGAGCTAAAGTAATATGTAAAGTTATACATAATTTTTTTCTCTATAATGTTTTATTTAAATGCCTGTCAGAGTATGTAATATACATATTTAATTTCAGTTTGTAAGGAGTTGGGATATAAAATTTGTAAGAAGTTGGGATATAAGAGTACTGTAAGTCAATATTCGACATGGAACCGGAAGGTGTACAAACAAGAAGCTAAGCTAGGCAGGAGGAGGCATCTCTGGCTGCAATCATGAAGTTTCTACACGCACAGAGTGAATAACTACAAGCACAAGCTGAAGGAAAGAAAGAAATCAGCGAACAACTAGCACAAAGTGACGGCCATAAAGAACTTAGAGAACAACTACAAGCACAAAGTGAAGGACAGAAAGAACTCAGAGAACAACTACAAGCAAAGGGTGAAGAACAGGAGGAATTATATGAAAGGCTCCAAGAGGCATTACAGGAACGACAAAAAGGAGTTGCAACTGAGGATGCAGGGACAACTCGATGCTTTCAAGGGGGAAAAGAAGGAAGAACAGCAACAGTTGAAGGAGATAATATACACTGAACTACAGCAGCAGAAATGTGAGGTAAACAATAACGCGTCAGAGTGCAGACAGCCTGTAGATGACCATCTATCAATCTGTCTATTGTCAGACTCCTTACTTCAGTAAGGGGTGGCCATAAACATCACCTCCATGTCGCTCTGTCCCCCGCCATTTCACTGCCCTGCTCCCAGCTCACACACCCCTTTCTCATATGCATCTCCACTCCATGCCTCCATCTCATCCTTGGCTTCCCCCTCCCTCTCCCCCCATCCACCTCACTCACATACACTCTCCTTGTCAGTCTCTCACTCCATCCTCTCCACATGGCCAAACCACCTTAATGTGTTTCTCCTAACCCTTGCTATTACATTCACATCCACACCACAACACTCCTTCACTTCCTCATTTGTCAGTCTTTCTGTCCATGTGACTCCACATGCTCCTTTCAAATAACTCATTCCCACTGCTCTTACTCTTGACTTCTTTCACTCCAACAGGGTTCAAGCTTCACTTCCATACGTTAGAGTTGGTGTCAAGATACAATAATGTAGTAACTTTTTCACTTCCATGCTCACTTCCCTGTTTCTTATCACTGCTTTCAGCAACCTTTTTTCCCTGCTACCCCCTTTTCAACCACTTCTCTCTCTAAACTTCCAACCTTACTCATCACATTACCCAAGTATTTAAACGCACTCACGTTCTCCATTTCCTCCCCATCCAGTCTCACTGTACATTCACAGACTTCACTTCTCTCAAAGACCATAACTTTACTCTTCCCTACATTCACCTTTAAATTCCGTTTCTTACACACTCTTCCAAACTCATCCACCAAGCCTAACAGCTCCCCTTCGTCTTCACTTAACAACACAGTATCATCTACAAACAACAGTACAGGGAGTTTCCAAACATTGTGCTCTCTCTCACTAGGGCCTCTCCAACATCCACTGCCCTATCTTGTATCTCATTTATAACCCCATCCGTATACAGACTGAACAACCATGGAGACATGGCACATCCTTGTTTCAATCCAACCTTCAAATAGAAAAATTCACTCAGTTCACCATCCACACTTACTGCAGCCTTAGCACCCTCATACATACTCTTCACGGCCTTCAGCAACTTCCCCTCTACTCCATATATTCTTAATACTTTCCACAATCCTTGTCTCTCCACCCTGTCATATGCTTTCTCTAAATCCATGAAGGCTGCATAAAAATTCCTTCCCTTCTCTAGAAACTTTTCCACTTAAGATCTGAGAATGAATATCTGATCTACACAACCTCTTCCCTTCCTAAAACCTCCCTATTCTTCTCCAACTAATTCCTTTGTTATTTCCCTAACTCTGTCAATAAGTATCCTGCCATATACTTTTCCTATTACACTAAGAAGGCAAATGCCTCTATGATTATCACACACTTCTTTTTCCCCTTTTCCTTGATACAGGGGAATAATTATACCTGACTTCCAATCCTCCGGGACTCTACCTTCCTCCCAGGTCAACCCGCACATCTTCCACATCCATTCAACTACTATCTCTCCCCATGCTTCTGCATTTCACTTCACACTCCATCAATTCCTGGGGCTCTTCCTATTTTAATATTCTTCATTGCTTCCACAACTTCCATACTACTGATTTCTTCCTCCCTTCTCACACCCCTCCTTCTCCCAGCCATTCCCCAGCCACTTATATTTGCGATACCTTTATTCTCTGTGTCCAACAATTCATTTAAGTTTTCTTTCCATCTGCTCACTTTTTCTCCCTTCTCCACTAGTAATCTACCATTTTTATCTTTCTCTCCCCATCTAACTCTCTTTACCTCTTTCCAGAACATTTTCTTACATTCCCTCCACCTTACACTCACATCCCATCCAAATTCCTCATCCACTCTCTTCTTACTCTCTCTCACTAATCTTTTCACTTGTCCCTTCCTCTCTACATATAACTCTCTCTTCTGTCTCTCAACTTCTTCAACGCCCCCGTTTCTCATCCATTCACTGTATACTTTTTTCTTTTGTGCCACAGCCTCTTTCTCCTCTTCAGTCCGCCATGCTGTTTCCTACATCCACTTTCGTCTTCTCTTCATCTCACACACCACCTCACATGCTGCACTGATTTCTTCTGTGAATATCTTACACACACCTTCCACATCCATCATCTGCTCCAAACTGTATTTACCCAATCTCTCCTCCACTTCCCTCTTACAGTATATTCTGTCTTTTTAACATCCTCCTGTAACTTCTCTACCCTCCTTGAAAGAACAACTTCCTCCTGACTTTCCATTCTTCTATTTCTCCGTTTTGTTCCGACTTTGATTCTGACCACCACCAAGTTGTTTGCCGAAAGTCCACTTCTCCAACCTCTATATACTCTTGCATCCATTACACACCTTCTCATCCTTTCATTCAGACACACATAATCAATCACTGCCTTCCGTTCATTCAGTTTACCATCCACCCTTCTCATCACTCGCCACATATACTTATGGATCATTTTGTGGCTGAAGAGGGTATTAGCTATAACCAACCCCATCTGGCACAAAGGTCCACTAAAGCACTGCCATTCTTATCCATCTCCGCAGGCACACCCCACTCACCAACTATTCCATCCACCTTTATTCCCTACTTTTCCATTCATATCTCCAATCCAGAACACTCTTTTATTCCTTTCAAACTTTTCCAAGCATGCTTCCACATTTGTCCAGAACTCTTCTCTCACTCTGCTTGCATGATCTTGCATTGGCACATACACGTACACAATTGCCCACATTTTGTAGTGCAAATTTCACTCTTACCCACACAATCCTTGAGCCAACTAATCCATACTCTCTTATATTCTCCTTCCATCTGTTACACACAACAATACACACTCTTTCTTGTGTCCTCTCATTTTCACCTCCTCCAATGCATATACCCCACCCATACTCCCATTCTCTTACAGTCTCACCTCACTCTTTAGTTTCAGTTAATCCACATTCGTCCACTATCGCACCCTCAAGCACCTGGACAATATCTCTTTCTTTCATCTCATCATTTGCACTCTATACATTCCATGTAGCAATCTGTACCAAGTCCTTTGTTCGGTCCTTATTCGTCACCTTTTGGTCAGTCCTGGGCCGAGGCTTCTTGTTCGTATTATTAGTTAGTTGTTTTCCCGAGGAGGGGCACTAACCCTTCGCAACCCACTTGTTTTCCCGCAGGGAACACGTGTTGGTTGGTGATAAGGTTACCACCCAACATTGTATATGCTTTCCTGGTTTACAGGAAATCATTTGACTTGCCACTCAATGTAGACCTACCCCATAAACAGAGTACCACTACACTAAATGGGTGGATGAAGGGCACTCCCACCTACCACTGGATGATCACCTGAAGATAATTTGTGAGAGAACGGAGGCTGTAGAGGAATCTTGCACTGCTGAACCTCAGGTTTGTATATAGAGAACATATAAAGAAAATGGAGAATATATGACGAATCTTCCCAAGTCCCAAACATCTACAGTAAAGGTAGCTTTCCAGGTCTGAATAATCAGAATGTAGAAGTTGTAAATCCTGCCACAGTTTTCAGGCTCCAAATGAGCAAAATGCATGGCTTTGGGGGGGTCCAATAAAAATGAAACCTCAGGATTTTCATGGTAAAGTGTCTTAGCAAGCTTACCAGATGCAGTTTGAGTTACTTGCTGATCAGAATTGTTGGGATGAAGGGCAGAGGGCAGTGCACCTTACTTCGAGCCTCGAGGGTGCCGCAATGGAGATTCTTGGCCAAATGTCAGTGGAGGAAAGGAACAGTTATGAGTCCCTACTAGAAGTGCTGGAGGGGAGATGCGGGGCCATTTACCAGACCAAGGTTTATAATGCAAGATTGAAGACCTGTGTGTGGGAGAGTATGGCACATAAGGCATACCCTGGTGCAGCACCTAACCTGATGGCTATTCTTTTGAGGAACCAGTTCATTGATGTTCTTGATAGTGAAGAGGTGAAAATGCAAGAGAAGCAGGCACAGTCAAGAAGAATGCAAGAAGTACTTACCAGGGCTCAGGAATTTGAGTCCTAAGGCAGTTCCAGTACATACATTTTGCAGGCTGGATGTAGTGCAGGATTCAAGGCAAGAAAGGGACAGGTACGTGAAGTGGAGGAATTTGATGGAATTTGCTGGTAGTGTGAAAAGCCAGGACATAGAGAAAAAGAGTGTTTCAGGTGGAAGAGGGAACAGGAAAAGGTAAGAGTAGGTTGCTGGCTCTGCAAGGAGCCAGGAATGAAAAAGGAGGATTGTTGCAAATGGAAAAAGGAGCAAGAACAGACCAGTGCAATGAAATCTAAGATTGCAACAAAAGGGCGTTGGATATATTGTGAGATGGGACACTTCAGTTCTGATTGTCCAAAGAAGAAATACAGTATTAGGATATGAAGGCTGCAGGAGGACATCTGTCACGGTGGCTTAGGAAGCTGGACCAGCACAACTATGAGTTGCAGCATCGTCTGGGATGTGTACATGGCTGTCACGAATTCGCACGAGCAATTTATAAATTCGTGACATTTTACATCAGTGAGAAAACCACGAATTCTGGTGGGATTCCCACTGGGCATCACTTCAGTTCAACCGTCCTCGTATTTACTCCGATCGGATGGTTTTCAGAACATTTTTAACTGTTTCACAAGTGATCATTCTTATGCACAACGTTAGTGCCTTCACTGAGTGATTTATTGTGAGCGTATATCACTCACTTTCTCTCTGTTGACCATTGAAGCTAGGCCACAGCCTACTTCCGGCAAACATGGCCAGCCCCTGCCTCTTTCATAGTTTGAAGTTAGTCAGGTTTGGATCGTCGCGAGAGTAGGATCGTTTGTGCCCAGCATAAGGCAGCGCTGCCATTGTACAACGAGTTCCTGAACTCTCCACCTAGACGGTGAATTGGCAAAGAGGGTTTAGCGAATTGCAGCATCTGATGTCCTGCACAGCTGTCCAGTTCATTTCACTCAGCTCCCCTCCACTGACCAGTATTTCTTTTCGTTTTCCCTAAAGTTAAGTGTTAGCTTTTGAATGAGCGAGTGAGTGTATTCTTCTTGTTATACTGAATTCATTTTTGAGACTCATGTAACGTAAATTTATTTCATTGTAATTAATAAATTTATGGTTCTTTTCTTTGAGCTTAATGTAGTTAAACTCGTGTTTTATTTCTCCACATTAAGCTTATTTTAGTTGCCACTCCTATTTTGCACAAATGCTTTACATTATTCATAACTGGTACTTAGGCCAGTTCTTTTGTATCAAGCTTAAATCCGTTGTGCCAGCCAGGAGTTAATGCACCGGCAAGAACCTGTTTATCATTAATAGCATTAGTTACTGATTGTCAGGGGTGGAGTCACATTCTCAAGAGGCTAACAGTACTAACAAACAGCATGCATAATTAGTTTCTGCTGTATACTGTTGAGAAAGTTTATAAATTCTCGTCCTTAGAGAATTGGCGAAGTAAGCTGGCATAAAGTAAAACTTACTGCTTGATTTTCACAAGTCAATTCCTTGTCTCTATTTTCAGGCAACATCTAATCATTCTTAATCCATAAATTCACATCCCCCCATGACATCTGGCGACCTAATTCCAGGATATTAACTCCTAGCTCTAAAGTTATTAACGAGATAATACTCACTCACACTTAGGTATTTATCATTAAATTCTATAGGCATTATCTTACTGGTGGTTATTGATTCATTTCTATTAATTTTACGTAATGGTTTTTCCAGTCAGTTGTTGTTGTTTTTTTTAATTTTCTTTCCTTACCAGTTTAACTAGATACAACTGGTAACCCCCAACCTGTGCCTATATTCTTTACTCTTGATTATTGGCATTTCTCTGCAAAAATAGCAGTCAGTACTCAGTCTTTAGCTCACTCAGCCTAAATTGAGTTAGCATCATGACTACTAATATATATGTACAGGAAGCCAAAGATATGAGGCTTAGTGAACCCGAACAAATAAAGGACTGTTAGGACTAAATATTATAATTACAAATCATAATAGATAGATGGATAAATAGATAGATAGACAGCTCTATGCGAGCCTGGGAATGGGAAATGATCTTGCAAGTTACACTGAGGAAAAGCTGACGACAGATTACGAAGTAGCCAGTCAGTTGTCAGCAATTCACCAGGTGAACAAAGCCTTGTTGACTATACACACACATACACACATACTCACACACAGGCTTCTAGAACTTTCCAATCACAGGGAACACACGTGATACGACTCCTGTTTCACCAGAACTTAGGAAAGAGAGCTCAGAAGGAAGCTAGCCATAGAACAGATAGGTCGCAGGGAGAAGGGCTTAGCAACTTGAGAGAGAGACAGAGAGAGCGAGACAGGGAGATAGCTCCCGGGACTCTACTTTATACTTCGCTCTGTGTGAGAGACTTGTTAATATTTCCAAGACAAATAAAAATAGTTCCATACTATTCTTTACCTCTCCTTGTCATTGAATGACAAATGGGAAAGAAGATTATCTACTTACAAAGCTACTCAAGTATAACAACCGCTCGTCCACAAGTCTAATATATATATAACTTCTCTATAAGTAACTACAAAGTCTTTTTTATGACATTTGGTAGCAGCGAACGTATACGAACCTCGTCTACGAATCAACAGTGAATTCCTACAAAATATCAAGATTGAAAACAAAAAAAAAAACTCTCACAACCAACAACTTACAACCAGCTCCTGACAGTATTCTCTCCAACCAGCCCCCTCCATCTCCACGATCATCACGCTGATGTAGAAGTGATCACACGACGTCTTGCCAGTAGTTTAACAAAGTACTGATACAAACAATCTTGAAATTTCTACGATGAACCAACGAGCTAGAACCATCTACAATCAACTACAAGTAACAACTCTACGAGTCGTCTGTATAATCTTCTACACGCACCTACAAGTAGTTGCAGTCTTCATCCTACAACCAGTAAATCACAAGAAAAAAGGACCAAGAATACATCAAGTAAGAAAATACAAAACAAACAAACGAAGAGTGAGACACGACTCATAACTCATAACCACCAGACCTCACCCTCCTCTCTCTGCTACAACCACCCAACCCCCACCGCTTACGCAGGTGTGAAGAGGTCAAGACGACGAAGCAAATACCAAGTCCATATTCACAACTCATCTTACTCACTCATCTTCACTCAAGTTACTCATCGCTACTCATTCACTCACCACAGCTACCAGTGTGGGAAGTCGACGTCATCATGCGTGCTTGCTGAAAAGACGCCACGTCAGTCAACTCACCACCTGCACCACCACTCACACCATTCCCACCATGGTAAAAATTAGTGAGTTACATAGTTACTTCATTTATACAATACACAGTGATAGACAATAAGCTTCTGCACAAACATATAAAACGTGCTGTATAGTTACAGCTTAAATACACATACTTACTTCAGTTGTCTTCATAACTCAAACACTAAATAATCACCAACAATAAACATTCTACACTGTAAATATTCATTCATTTATTATAACATTTATTTACTACCAACGAGTGTTACCATTTATACCTACATAAAATACGTGTTTCATACATACAGCTAAACATTATTATATCTACAAAGTGATAAAGAAAATATACCATCACGGTTACTCAGTGAGAGATTAAAAGAACTGTATTAAACATTTATTAATTAAAGCTACCTAGTGGAAACAGATAAATTAACTTACAAGGAAGACAAAAAAAAAAAGAAAATGGCCAACACAAATGACGTTAGCAAGAATGAACATCTTCAACAAAATCGTGAAGACAAAGATTTCCACACAGTGCTGACACATATATTGCCCACGATAGGTACAAGTGAACAACAAGTCAGTGTATATAGTTAATACTGTATATAGTGTATATATTTTTATATAAAATAACAAAATATGGGGCTATATAATATCATTTTCAGTAATACCTGTGCCATATAAACTAAACTTTAAAAAAGTATCCCAAGGAAATTAGCCAGTAATTATGCAACCATGAACAACATAGAAAAAGCGTACACAAGCGAAGAAAAACAAACTATAGAAAATCACTACATACAACAAAAAAAAAAGAAAGAAAGAAAGAAAAAGTAAGAAAGAAAAAAGAGAGAAATAGAGTAAGATCACATAACAAACAAATGAAAATAAGTGTAAGTGCTACTACATATGTCAAAATACCACATAAACTCCTTCTATAAGTGAAACAAAAAAATTGTTGTCTCCACAAGCAAGTGGCATGGCACATCATCACATAAACTCCTTCTATAAGTGAAACAAAAAGCAGATTGTTGTCTCCACGAGCCAGTGGCATGTCACATCATCACTATCATCGACCGCAGCATGACCGGATTCATATGTCAGGACTGCAATTATTACTATTATGTAACGACAAACGATTGCATTATGTTACACTTGCTACAATTATGTAACTACAAACGATATGTAACAATTATGTAACGACAAACGATTGTATTATGTTACACTTATTACAATTATGTAACTACAAACGATATGTAACAATTATGTAACGACAAACGATTGCATTATGTTACACTTGCTACAGTTATGTAACTACAAACAATATGTACCATTTATGTAACAGTTGCATTAACAAGATGTAACTTTTATGTAACTTTAACTACAATTATGTAACTACAAACGATATGTAACAATTATGTAATGACAAACGATTGCATTATGTTACACTTTGCCAATTAACAGTTGCATTAACAAGATGTAACTTTTATGTAACTTTAACTACAATTATAAGGCCAAGACACTTATGTAACAGTTGCATTAACAAAATGTAACTACAATTATAAGGCCAACACATTTATGCATTACCACAATATTTTGTAACAATTCATAAAATGTTACAATTATGTATTACCACAATGTTAGTACAATATTATAAGTCATACAACTATAGCACAATTCTGTATTACCAGTATCATCATAAAAGTTAGGTGAAATATTAGACATTACTAAAGTGATAACTCAATATGTAATGTATAACCTAGCAATATTACCATTGCACAATTATATGCGTATGTCTGTTATACATACACATCTCACAAAATGTATACAACTTGTTTAAAATGTAATATTACTGGATAATTGCTATTTACTATGAATATTATATGTATACAATATTCATACAATTATGTTACTTTTACAATATTATGTATTTCACTTAATTAGCTTATAAGTTCATTATAATGTGTATATAATATGTATTAATATGTTATGACTATTAACTGTCGATGGTACGCCATTTTCGCGTGACTGAGCATATGTTAGGACTCCATATTATAATTACAAATCATAATAGATAGATGGATAAATAGATAGATAGACAGCTCTATGTGAGCCTGGGAATGGGAAATGATCTTGCAAGTTACACTGAGGAAAAGCTGACGACAGATTACGAAGCGCCAGTCAGTTAGTTGTCAGCAATTCACCAGGTGAACAAAGCCTTGTTGACCATACACACACATACTCACACACAGGCTTCTAGAACTTTCCAATCACAGGGAACACACGTGATACGACTCCTGTTTCACCAGAATTTAGAAAAGAGAGCTCAGAAGGAAGCTAGCCATAGAACAGACAGGTCGCAGGGAGAAGGGCTTAGCAACTTGAGAGAGAGACAGAGAGAGCGAGACAGGGAGATAGCTCCCGGGACTCTACTTTATACTTCGCTCTGTGTGAGACACATGTTAATATTTCCAAGACAAATAAAAATAGTTCCATACTGTTCTTTACCTCTCCTTGTCATTGAATGACAAATGGGAAAGAAGATTATCTACTTACAAAGCTACTCAAGTATAACAACTGCTCGTCCACAAGTCTAATATATATATAACTTCTCTACAAGTAACTACAAAGTCTTTCATGACAGGACTACGTCCTCTCTCAGTTTAGTTATGCGCAGCAACGTGAGAATGATGCTTGTGAAGAGCATAGAATTCAACATGAATATGAGCGAGAACAGCGCGAGGAACGCGAGAGAGAACGTCAACATGAGCAAAAACAACGTGAATACAAGTTAGAACAACGCGAAAAAGAACGTGAACAATGCGAAAGAGAACGTGAATATGAGCGAGAACAACGAGAGTGAGAAAGTGAATATGAGCGAGAACAACGAGAACAAGAACGTGCCGAGTGCGAGGCATGTGAGAAACATGAACTTGAGATGCTGAAGCTCAAGTGAGATTCCTTGGCTTCAGACACATCTGGTGCAGCTAACCCAAGCTCCACAAGCGCTCTCCCTGCACATGTTCTGGCGACCCCACACATCAAGCTTCCTCCAGACAAGGAAGGCGAGCGAATCGAGCCATTCATAGCTCGTTTCGAAGACATGGTTCAGCTGTACCAGCTGAATGAGGCAGCTAAGCGGCTCCAGTTTCTTAGCTTGTTTGAGGGCCCTGCCCTCGATATTCTCCACAAAATTTGTGGAGACAATCTCACGTATGAGATGATGAAGGCCTCACTTGTCAAAACATATGGTCTCACAGTTGACGACGCCAGGAGTCAGTATATGAGGGCGCGACTACAAGAAAAGGAGACTGCTGTTCAGTTCCTCAGTCGGCTTACTGCTTACTTAGATGAGTGGATGGAGAAAGATGAAACTCCTCCCATACGAGAGGGGATAATTGACCTTATGCTGCGCATGCAGCTAGAAAAGTCGTGGCCTGCTGAGCTTATGGCTCAGCTTAAGATCTGCCAGGTAAGGGATGCCAGCCAAATGGTGGAGAAGGCTGATGCATTCTTCACTGCGCACGGGTATCAAACTTGTAAGCAACACACCTGGAACAGGAAAGCTGACAAATCTGGGAAACCATTTCAGACTGAACCCCAGCATCAAGGCCATTCTCAGAGTAATGGCCAAGGTCCAAACAAACTGCAGAAGAAGGACCAGGGGCAAAACACCCAGAAACCTGAGTGGAAGTGGTATGACAAGTACTCTAACCAGCAGCAGTATCAGCCACACAATCGACAGTCGGGACAATCTTTTTCTGCAATAGCCCCAGTGTTTTGGAGGCAGGAGGCAAATGCAGCCTTCATTCCTCAACAACAGTACTGTGGTGTGTTCCCACCAGTACAGGTATTTCTCCACAGTTCACTAGTCCCCCAGCGACAGTGAACCCTCCTCCACAGGTGGTCAATGCTCCATCTCCCCAAACGGTGAGTACGACCCCTCAGGTATCAAATTCTCAGGGTACTATGTTTGCCGCATCATTTATTCAGCAGCCTCATCAGTGGCTGGCTGCTTCCTCCACCGGCCCTCCCACAGGTAACAGTGCCTTACTTGTTCAGCCAGGGTTTGAGGGAGGCGTTCCCGTAAAGATCCTGAGAGACAATGGTTCCTCAGGTTTCTCTGTCAGGCAGAGTCTAGTTCGGCCTGAGGAGTACACATGTTGACAGATCCAAGCTCAGCTAATTGATGGATCAATGAGATTGTTCTCTGAGGCACGTATCCAGGTGGCATCGCCATTTTACACCAGTA
Organism: Coenobita brevimanus; assembly: GCF_032717465.1. Lineage (NCBI taxonomy): Eukaryota > Metazoa > Arthropoda > Malacostraca > Decapoda > Coenobitidae > Coenobita > Coenobita brevimanus. The sequence continues at coordinate 36,252,427 of NC_136955.1, forward strand.
CGACAGTTGCAGTTATCATGCCAGAACCTTTGTTTGACCTTATTATAGGCAACATACAAGGTGCCAAGTATAGTTGCACCTTAGATGACACTATTCAGACTTTGGCTGCAGTAACACGTGCCATGGCTGAGGCTCCAAATTGTGTCACCCCTGTGATCATTGCATCGCCACAAGATCTGATTTGTAGCCAAGATGTTATCCAAGACCAACATTCTGACCCGACACTTGCTGCTGTGCGGAAGAAACAGAAGGGTAGAGTGATTAAGTATTCACGGGGAGGTCAAGGCAAGTTCCTTCGTAAACAAGGACGGCTCTACCATGAGTCACGAACACCCCAGGGCGAGGTTCGACTGCAGTTTGTCATTCCTACTAAGTATCGCCAAGCAGTGTAAGAAAGGGGTCATTGTTCAGCCTCAGGAGGTTACATGGGCAAAAGGAAAACCCAGGGACGTATCCATGCTGACTTTTTCTGGCCAGGAATGGGACAAGAAATAGATAGCTTTGTGCGTTCCTGCAATGTGTGTCAATGTACCAACGATCAGGGACATGTCCTTCCTGTGCCATATGAATTCACAACCATAATCTCTGAAGCAGTTAAGAGAGAGGGCAGTGGTAATGTGGATGCAAACCTAACATTTTGCACGTTGGCCCCACATGACACATTAAGTCCAGGACCTGTACATACATATGTTCCATAGGTTAAGGGGAAAGTTAGAGAACCCCGTAGTGACAATCCGAGGCTGTGTTTGAATTACCTAGTGGTGTCTCGAACTGTGGGCCTCTCTGAGGATTCCCGGAGAATGCATATTATCAACATGAGTGTTCACACCCACGGTGGGTGTTAAAATGTGACCTGCCCGAGATTGCGTACGGATTCTCAGCTTGCCAATGTTAATCGTAAGTGTAGAGTAGGGTTTAACCAGTAAACTATAAGGGTCCCTTGAGAGTCTGTCCTAGGACCACGTCTCCTGGTTAATAATAATGTGTAACTTTCTCTCTGTTGAGCACCACCTCTCCTCCTCTAAACCTCAACTTCTTTTTCTAACTGAGACTCAGCTGTCTGAGGCAACTGACAGCAAACCTTTTTCTGTATCCTCCTACTTTCTCTATACTCATTTCAAAGCCAAAGGTGGCTGTTGTGTATATATACGCAGCGACTTATCTTGCTCTCGTGTTCCTGAACTCGATTCTTCTGAATTCTCTACACTCTGGCTTCGGCTGTCCTGTCGTTCTCTGACTAAATATATCTGTGCTGTTTACTTATCCCCTAATTCTACTAACTATCAAAAATTCTTTGACTATCTTACTTCTGCAATGGAACACATTCTATCCATTTCTCCTTTCTCTGAAATCTCCATTCTAGGAGATTTCAGTGTTCACCACCACCTTTGGCTCTCCTCTCCTTTCACTGATCCACCTGGTGAACAAGCCTACATCTTTTCAATTCTTAATGACCTAGAGCAGCTTGTACAGCACCCTACCCATATCCCAGACCGCCTTGGAGAGAGCTCCAACATACTTGACCTCTTCCTTACAACTAAACCTTCTACTTACACTGCTAATCTTTTCTCTCCGTTGGACTCCTCCAATCACAACCTTATCACCTTAACCTGTCCTATCACTCCGGTACGGCCTGTGGACCCTCCAGGGAAACGTCGTCTGTGGCATTTTGGAGCCGCGGATTGGGAAGCCCTCAGGCAGTACTTCTTTGATTTTCCCTGGAATGATTATTGCTTCCATGACCGGGAGCCATCTGAGTGTGCCTTACACATTATGGAGGTTATTCTCTCGGGCATGGAAGCATACATTCCTTTCTCATAATATGAGAAAGGACTGTATGCTTGCGTTAGTCAAAGGATATTATCCTTTGACTAACGCAAGAAAGCCTTGGTTTAATCACGCTTGTTCTAATGCTGTCCGCAACAAGGAGAGGGCCTACAAAAGGTACCGGAGCCAACCCATCCCTGAATCACATCATCTTTACATTTCTGCTTGGAATCGTGCTAAGTCTGTTCTTCGCTCTGCTAAAAGTAATTTAATCCGTATTAAATGCTCTCAACTCTCCGACTCGAATTCTTCCCACTCCTTCTGGCACCTTGCCAAAAACCTTTCTAACAACTTTACCTCATCATCCTTCCCTGCTCTTTTCTACTCTGATGGTTCTGTAGCTATTTCTTCTACTGATAAAGCAGATCTCTTCGCACAGACTTTCTCCTCCAATTCCACCTTAGACGATTCTGGTGCTGTTCCTCCATCACTTCCCCCCTCTGACTTCCTCATGGCTGACATTAAAATTTCTTCAGTTGATGTATTTTCTACCATCACTGGCCTCAATACTAACAAGGCATGTGGGCTTGATGGGGTCCCTCCTGTTGTTTTCAAGAACTGTGCTTCTGTGCTTACACCCTGCCTAGGCAAACTCGCCTTTGTCTGTCAACTTGTACCTTTCCTTCTTGCTGGAAGTTTGCTCTCATTCAGCCAGTCCCAAAGAAGGGTGACCACTCCCAACCCTCCAATTATCGTCCAATTGCTTCAACGTCCTGTATTTCAAAAGTTTTTGACTCAGTTCTCAATAGAAAAATTTTAAGGGATCTTTCCTATCACAACCTTCTTTCTGATCGTCAGTACGGGTTCCGTCAGGGACGCTCCACTGGCGATCTTCTCACCTACCTTTCAGACTCCTGGTCATCCTCCTTTCGGGAGTTTGGCGAAAGCTTTGCCATTGCACTTGACATCTCAAAGGCTTTCGATCGAGTCTGGCATAAATCTTTAAATTCCAAACTGCCCTCTTACAGTTGCTATCCTTCTATCTGTGCCTTCATCGCTAGCTTCCTTTCTGGTCATTTTATAGCCGCTGTTGTAGACGGCCATCGTTCTTCTCCTAGATCTATCAACAGTGGTGTTCCTCAGGGCTCTGTCCTATAATCAACTCTCTTCCTTTTATTCATCAATGACCTAAGCTGTACATCTAACCCTATTCACTCGTACGCTGATGACTCCACCCTTCACCTTTCCATTCAGTTCCCACAACGCCCATCTCAGCAGTTACTTCAACAAGCATGGGATGAGGCTATGGCACACCTAATGTCTGACTTGGCTCGTATCTCTGACTGGGGTAAAAATAATCTGGTTGTTTTTAATGCATCTAAGACTCAGTTCTTACACCTATCAACCCAACAAAATCTTCCACAGGTATCCCACTAATGTTTAATAATATTCAGCTTAATCCTGCATCATCCTTGAACATGCGTGGGGTTTCATTTACTCGGGACTTATCTTGGAAAGATCATATTACATCTCTTGTAAAATCTGCATCCAAGAGATTGGGTGTGCTAAGCCGACTCCATTCTTTCTTTACCCCTGCACAATTGTTGACTCTATACAGGGGTTTTATCCTCCCCTGTGTTGAGTACAACTCTCATGTGTGGGGAGGCTCCCCACATACAGCTCTTCTAAATAGGGTGGAGTCAAAGGCTTTTCTTCTCATTAACTCTCCTCCTGTTACTGACTCCCTTCAACCTCTGTCTCTTCGCCGCACTGTTGCATCTTTATCTCTTTTCTATCGCTACTTTAATGGTCACTGTTCCTCTGAACTGTCTGCATGCATTCCTCCACCTCTACGACGAGCACGTAGCACCTGTCTAGCAGCAAACTCCCATCCCATTTCTGTCCAACTCTTTAATGCAAGAGTTAACCGTTACTCACAGTCTTTCATTTATGGAACAGGTCAACTCTGGAATTGTCTCCCTCTGTCTTTATTTCCTGCTGCCTATGATCTCCAGTCTTTCAAACACAGTGTGTCCAGGCAACTCTAAATGATCAGATCTTGAATTTGGCTCTCTATTGTATTTTGTTTTTTTCTTGGAGGGAACTGTTATTGCGGGCTCATGGCCTTTGGTTCCTTCTTCGTCGCAAAAAAAAAATATATATATATATAAGGGTCCTTTGAGATTCTGTCCTGGGACCACGTTCCCTGGTTAATAATGTATCCAATACGAAAATAATGGCGACCTCGAATGTACAAAGTTTGGCTGTCACTTAAAATTTTCGGCTAGGGCATACTCTTTGTAACATAAGTACTGATTGCTAGGCAGAGAGAGAGAAATTGTAATTTAATAAAGACTGGCTGTCGCACTGACACTTTTGATGCTCCACCTTGATTGTTTTCGCGGGTGCAGCTGGCGGGTGTAGCAATTTTGTCGTGGTGATCAGCTGATCATCTCTGCCGCATGCTGGTGCCTCTTCTCTTCTGCCTCATCGCCTCTATTTAGTATTGATTTGTATTATATAATTTTACACGTAGGCACAGATACACCACAACTGTCACACTTACACCATGTATTACATACATCACCTACATAACAATTAGTTGTTAATGTAAATGTAGCGAACTTCTCGCTCAGTTTGACCTGAGTACAGGATTTTTCACCATCGTCACAGAGTTTTTTTCCTCAAGCTTGCTTCTTTTAACGTAAATACGAGGTTTTTATGCTCATGGGCGACTGTGATTTTCTCCTGTACAGGATAGTACACACACCACAGTGTGAATCTTGTGTGACTGAGTTAGGATTTATATGTATGTACAGCATATCGAAAATTTTTCTGAAGAAAACTTTGATTTTGATGGGGCGTAATGTCACGAATTCGAGCGAGCGGATGTATACATTCATGACATTGGTTACTTTAGTGAGAAAACCATGAATTCTAGTGGAATTCCCACTGGGCATCTCTCAGTTCAACCATCCTCGTATTCACTTTGATCGGGATGGTTTTCAGAACATTTCTCACTGTTTCACAAGTGATCATTCTTATCCACGACATTAGTGCTTTCACTGAGTGATTTATTGTGAGCCTATATCGCTCACTTTCTTTCCGTTGACTGTTGAAGTTAGGCCATGCCCTACTTCTGGCAAACACGGCCAGCCCCTACATTTTTCCCCATTTGAATTTAGTCAGCTTTCAGTTGCCTCGAGGGTAGGACCGATTGTGCTCAGCGTAGAGCAGCGCCTCCGTTGTACAGCGAGTTCCTGAATCTCCACCTAGATGGTGAATTGGCAAAGCGGGCTTAGCGCATAGCAGCGTTTTGATGTTCATCACAGGAGCCCAGGCTTTTCGTTTGGCTCCCCTCCACTAACCAGTAATTCTGTTTGTTTTCCAATGCTTAAGTGTGTTTAGCTTTTGAATGAGCGAGTGAGTGTATTCTCCATGTTATTTTAAATTCATTTTTGAGATTTATATAATGTAAATTTATTTTATTTTAATCAATATATTTACAGTTCTTTTCTTTGAGCTTAATGTAATTAGAATCGTGTTTTATTTCTCCACATTAAACGTATTTTAGTTGCCGCTCTAAAGTTTGCACGAACTCTTTACATTATTCATAACTGGTACTTAGGCCAGTTCTTTTGTATCAAGCTTAAATCCGTTGTGCCAGTCAGGAGTTAAGCATCGGCAAGAACCTGTTTATTATTATTAGCATTAGCTATTGATTGTCAGGGGTGGAGTCACTTTCTCAAAAGGCTAACAGTACTAACAAACAGCATGCTTGAGTAATTAGTCTCTTCGTGTACCGTTGAGAAAGTTTATAAATTCTCGTCCTTAGAGAATCAGCGAAGTAAGCCAGGATAAAGTAAAGCTTACTACTTGATTTTCACAAGTCAATCCCTTGTTTCTATTTTCAAGTAACATCCAGCATTTTTTCTTTATAAATTCCCCACATCCCCCCGTGACAATGCCCATCCCTGGTTATAAACTCCTCTGCATGAATTCATCCTGCCAGTTAATCGCTTGTCAGTTCCCAAGCCTCATTACCTCTCCCACCTCTCTTTCTCACACATTTGTTTACCACATCTGTCTGCCCTCTTCTAGGTCTACCACGTCTCTTCTCACCTTAAAATTCGCCCAGATACAGCCACTTCTCATTCCTTTCACAAATTTTCTCTACACATGCCCGTACCATCTAACCACACTCACTTCATAGTTGGTGACCACACTTTTCCTTATTCCGCATCGTTCATGAATCATAGCATTCCTTATCCAATCCCCTTTCCGCACACTGCACACTTTCCTCAACAGTTACAGTTCCACTGCCCTTATTCTTGACTTTTCATTTATATCCCAAACATAGTCTTTCATCCATGTGTTAGTGTAGGCACAAATTCTCTCATGGAAGCCTCTCACAGCCGTCACACCTAGTCATCTGCTTCTTATCATGATATTCAGTGGCACCAGCCACTTTCTTTCCCAGTGCCGCTAAGAATAGCAACAACAGCAACAGTAATTGTTATGCTAGGTCTGCTTAGATCGACCTCTCGTCCTTGGAACACTAGCTACTGAGCCGGGGTTCTCTTTCGAGACCAGAACTACAATACACAACAAGAGGAACAGGGCATAAAAATTCGGCTGAACAAACTTACACATATATTACCTTAGTTACAATCAGTACAGTACAATGACAATAGTATACACAGACAGGTTAAGGGGGGACACAATTAGGCTGGTAGGCTCCAGCCCAGGCTGCTGTGGGTCTGGGCTGCTTATAGGTGGCAACCGGGCGTGGGAGGTAGCTTGTCAGTTGTGCTTTTCGTAGGAGGCATGGGACAGCTGCCGAGGCGGTGTTGTCCAGATAGGGCTGCTGGTCAGTGTGGAGGGAGGCCCTTCCCTGTTGGGGCCTCGATGGGGAAGGCGGCCTTCTGGACCGGGGCCGAACAGGGCAAGCAGGCGTGCTTGCATCTGCCTGTTCCTGGACGAGGGTTGCCTGCTGGTGGGGCTGGGGGGGTCATGCCCCGGAGTCCAAGGGATGCCCCTGGGTGTCTGGGGGCTGCAGTCTCCTCAGGGTCAAGCCGCCGTCAGGAGCTGCCTGCGGCGTCCCTGCCTCGCGGAGTCCGTCAGCAGAGGGTGTTGTCCGGGGGTTGGCTGTAGGACACGGATCCCCATGCTGGTGATGGGCCCTCACCACAGCTCCTCTAGCTGCAATTCGTCTGGGGGGCTGCACCTGTGGAGAGAGAGAGAGAAGGACGTCGCACTTGGCCTCTCAATGGGTGGTGGGTCGAGCCAGGGACTTCCTCCAAGGAGGTAGTCTCAAGGGCAGTGGAGGAGGAATGATGAAAACAGTGGAAGGGGAGAGGAGGAGACGGCGAGGGGGTGGAGAGGGAGTGTATTTAGAGCACTGTTTTAACGATGGTTAAATATTATTTGTTATATAAATGGTGACGAGTATTGTCTCCTAACCACCACAGTGACGATTTATTCATATTACTAACATATACTGCATACTCAAGTCATGGATAACACTTCATAGCAAAGAACGAGAAGATGCTCGTTTAACACTTTTATATTGATTACTTTCCACACTCTACCTACAGACAAACGATTTTTAGCATTAGCGAAAAAAACATGGAAGATGGCAGAGCATGACTGGGAAGAGGAGAGATGGGTGGGGAGAGAGGACAGGAAGGGAAGGGAATTAATTTGCAAAACGAAACCGTATACTCGCGAAACACGCACTGTCAGTTTCTATGTTTGTTTAGTGTGTAACTGCCGTAAGTAATGTTATCTTGCAAACTCACCTTTAGGACTGCAAACGTTATATAATATTTCATATAATACTTGCTGGCAGATTACTAGTGGAGAAGGGAGAAAAAGTGAACAGATGGAGAGAACACTTTAAGGAATTGTTGAACATACAGGATGGAAGTAATGCGAGTATAAGTGGCTGGGGAATGGCTGGGAGAAGGAGGGAGGTGAGAAGACAGGAAGAAATCAGTAGGATAGAAGTTGTGGAAGCAATGAAGAAAGTCAAAATGGGGAAAGCCCCAGGAATTGATGGAGTGTGTGGTGAAATGCTGAAGCATGGGGGAGAGATAGTAGTAGAATGGATGTGGAAGATGTGCAGATTGGCATGGGAGGAAGGTAGAGTCCCGGAGGATTGGAAGTCAAGTATAATTATTCCCTTGTACAAAGGAAAAGGGGAAAAATAAGTGTGTGGTAATCATAAGTGCATTTGTTTTCTTAGTATAATAGGAAAAGTGTATGGTAGGATACTTATTGACAGAGTTAGAGAAAGAACAGAGGAATTAGTTGGAGAAGAACAGGGAGGCTTTAGGAAGGGAAGAGGTTATGTAGATCAGATATTCATTCTTAGATCTTTAGTGGAAAAGTTTCTAGAGAAGGGAAAGAAGTTGTATGCGGCTTTCATGGATTTGGAGAAAGCATATGACAGGGTGGATAGACAAGGATTGTGGAAAGTATTAAGAATATATGGAGTAGATGGAAAGTTGTTGAATGTTGTGAAGAGTATGTATGATGGTGTTAAGGCTGCAGTGCGTGTGGATGGTGAACTAAGTGAATTTTTCTCTTTGGAGGTTGGGTTGAAACAGGGATGTGTCATGTCTCCATGGTTGTTCAATCTGTTCATGGATGGGGTAATAAAAGAGGTACAAGGTAGGGTAGTGGATGTTGGCGTGGCCCTGGTGAGAGAGGATAGTGTTTGGAAACTCCCTGTACTGTTGTTTGCAGATGATACTGTGTTGTTGAGTGAAGACGAATTGGAGCTACAAGGCTTGGTGGATGAGTTTGGGAGAGTGTGCAAGAAACGGAATCTAAAGGTGAATGTAGAGAAGAGTAAAGTGATGGTCTTTGAGAGAAGTGAAGTCAGTGAATGTACAGCGAGGTTGGATGGTGAGGAATTGGAAAATGTGAGTACGTTTAAGTACTTGGGTAGTGTGATGAGTAAGGATGGAGGTTTGGAGGGTGAAGTGCTTGAAAGGGTACAGCAGGGAAGAAAGGTTGCTGGTTCTTTGAAAGTAGTGATAAGAAACAGGGAAGCGAGCATGGAAGTGAAAAATTTACTACATGACAGTATTGTGATACCAACTCTAACGTATGGAAGTGAAGCTTGGACATTGTTGGAATGACGCAAGTCAAGAGTGAGAGCAGTGGAAATGAGTTATTTAAGAGGAGCCTGCTGGAGTCACATGGAGAGACAGGCTGACGAATGAGGATATAAAGAAGCGTTGTGGTGTGGATGTGGATGTGATAGGAAGTGTTATGAGGAACACACTGAGGTGGTTTGGCCATGTGGAGAGGATGGAGGGTGAGAGACTGACGAAGAGAGTGTATGTGAGTGAGGTCGAGGGGGGAAGAGGGAGGGGGAGGCCGAGGATGAGATGGAGGGATGGGGTGGAGAGGTATACGAGATAGGGGGGTGTAAGCTGGGAGCAGGGCAGTGAAATGGCGGGGGACAGGACGACGTGGAGGCGATTTGTTTGTGGCCACCCCAAACGGGATTGAGGCGTCTGGCAATAGATAGATAGATAGACTTGCTGGCAACATCAGTCCAGTCCAATAAATCCTGGGCGTGTGTTCGTAACGAAGAATCTTCATACACCAATTTCATACATTTCACTATCTATCTATCTATTGCCAGACGCCTCAGTCCCGTTTGGGGTGGCCACAAACAAATCGCCTCCAAGTCGCCCTGTCCCCCGCCATTTCACTCCCCTACTCCCAACTCACACCCCCCTCTCTCATATACCTCTCCACCCCATCCCTCCATCTCATCCTCGGCCTCCCCCTCCCTCTTTCCCCCTCCACCTCACCCACATACACTCTCTTCGTCAGTCTTTCACCCTCCATCCTCTCCACATGGCCAAACCACCTCAGTATGTTCCTCATAACATTTCACAATAACGTTATTATCCCACCGGCTGCAATTCAATATTATCATTAGCGAATGTGTTTTTAACGTATCCCCGAACACATTTCTTTAATATGAGCCATTTAAACCATACCTGTCAACTCTACAGTATCTCAAACAGTGTTCCCAGATCAACAGGCTCGTATCACGCACGCTGAGTGGGACGAACTTCTGCTGTCGACTGCACATGCTCCACGAAAGTTCGCATCATCAATTCTCGTCTTCCGTAGTGAACCCTCAGTCAGAGTTCATCCCAATTTTTTCAAAGGAATTTCTTGAAAGTACTGGATAATGTGAGTACTGGAACCAATAAGTAAAATAATCTGAAAGACCGCATTTTTATATATATTACACATTTATAAACGTATCCTTTTTCATTATTACATGATAAACCCATGGCTAAAAATTGTCTACTGAATACTGGGGGGAAGAACCGTCGTGTGACCGGTCCTTACGACAGAAAAATAGATACCGGTGTCTGACTGTTCGTTTTGCATTTCGTGAGTAAATTACTGTATATGCATCTCAATGTCAATCCTTTCGTTAACAATAGAGAACCTAAGCATCTCATCATTCAATCACTACGTGAATCACTGTGCTTGCAATGCAAACACGGCAATTGTTTTCATAGTTGATATATATTAAATATGTGAAATAGTACAGTGGGTGACGTGGTAGTTAACGCTTCTGCCAGTCAATCCGTGCGACTTGGTTCCACCCTGTCAGAAGAGATGGGTTTCTCCTATTAAACGCCAAGCCCTTCTCTTATGACCTAGGTCCTAGTAGCAGCCAGTCAGCAACCAGCATCACATATCCTCGCACCCCGGGCCTCGGTGACAGGCGGTAGGTTCGTGGCAAAAAAAAAAAAAAAAAAAAAAAAAAAATCAGTGATCCAGCCTGTAATGATAATTTTATGTTCGTTATGTTGCATTTACCAATCACATAAGTAATATCACAGGCAGTGGTGATATAAATGTCCCAACAATTCATGATTCAATGGCAATCATGCTTAAAATGACTGGAAGCTTTTGGATACTGTGATGGAGAGGTGGTGTCTTCATCTTGCTATAATGTGAGATAATGTTGTTCGATAAATAACCGATGAGCATGTAAATATGTGACCTCACACATAAGCGGCACCGCTCACAGTCAGATTTCCTTGTAATGTGTAATACAGTCTTTCGTTAGATGAATGGACTATAAAGGTGTGCTGTAATGACATAGTCAAATGAAATATTACAAGGTAAGTCATTATCACTGCTGATATAATAGCCAGATTCGACAACAGTATGCATAAACTCTTTGCCTATTGAGATGACAGTATTTTAACCTCTTACCTATTCGTGGAACACCACTGAACCCATAAAAACATCTACCTGAGGTACTACCAACGAGGGAATAAGCAACAGTTAACAGTGTCTGACCATCATCCTAATGTTTATTGGTCAGTGTCATTCATGATGTAAAAATGGCAGGTAATCTTACTTGTAACTGGACGTAGATGTTAAGTAAATGTATTCCTCTTCAATATATACTGATAACGGTATCAAGTGATAAACCTGTGAAATGGAATTACTGAGTTAAGGAAACAGTGTGAGTGAAAAAGGCTTGGAGCGATTCCAGTATATAGTGCATTAACATGTAATGGTAACAATGTAAAAACAACATTGAAATTAAAATGTTTAGTATTGTTAAGAAGGCAAATATTTAGTAGAATGCTGATAGATCTCAAAAACTAGTTCGGCAAATATTATCACTGGTGGTATGAATAAGGTAACCCCCCCATCCCCCGTCCGGTGCCTGTCCTGGCCTTCATTATGCCAAGCTCCCCCCTTAAGCAGCTCTCCCACCGGCTCGACCAGTTGCAGGAAACCGGTGGCATGGAATTGTTGCGTGCCACAGGTTGCACGGACCAAGGCCAAAAAGCATAGTATTATATATATTATTGCCCTACATATAACAGTATGTATTTATATTATAATATTATATATTAAACCTCATTAAAAAAATATAAATTCTTATTTATTTGGCCTTGGTCATCGCGACCAGTGGCACACAACAATATTCCGTGCGACCAATTTCAGGCAACTGGCTGAGCCGATGGGAGAGCCACCTTATTCCTGAGACATTTTTCTCCCCACCAAACTCCGTACCCAGCCATCTATGGAATGAACTCTGACTCTCACGGAGGTTCGCTACGGACGAAGAGAGCTAATGATCCGAACTTTCGTCGAGAATGTGCACACGAACAAACAGATACAATGTTGCCAGCACCCGTTATCCACCTCTCGCGGCTAGGTGGCCCAGGTGAAAAGTTTGGCGACTGCACCTGTAGATCTTTTTTCACGATTCTCATTATTCTTCATCCCATGTAGGCTGACTCACGTACATTCATACAGACAGTTATGTTTTACTTAGGGAAAGCGTGTCATACTTTTCTTAGTCTTGTGTAAACCGGGCCTAAGTTATGCCTACATGTTACCTACGCCTTGAATTAATTTGTCTAATTCATGCCCAGTTCGGTCTTAAATTATACTTAAATCTTGCTTAAAACTGTCCAAAATCTTGCTTCAGCCTGAACTACATATTACTTAAGGCTTGTCAAAGCCTTCTTAAATCTTACCTTACTCTTACAAGCAATACATTGCTGGGTCTGGCTAATTCGTCCATACCAACATTCTCTCCTGCCTCAGTTATGCGTAGGAGTATTATACTTAGTCGAGGTGTAGCCCAAGAATGCTTTGTCATGCCTAAATATTTCATCATTCCTAAAGTTTGCATAACATGATAGGCTACCTTGTGTAAATCATGAGGAAAATATTTTATTTCATATAAATGTTGCATATTACAAACATCAGTCCTAAAATTTTGCATAACGTCACCTAATTTTGCCTAAATCTTTCACAGCACCAGCTCAGTTTAACCAGATATTGCATAGCTACTCTGTCATGCCAAGCTGTGCTATTATCAAAACCGAAAGTTGAAAAGTAAACTTGAGTTCTTACTTTTTATGGTAATGTCCGACACAGCTGATGGAGAGGGAACGTTTCAGTTTTTTATGTGTCGTAAATGACTCCATACTGCAATGTGGGATATAAAAACATCAAGTATAATATTCATATGTAAAAATTAAATGGCCGAGAAAATTGGAGGTTTGTCTGAACTTTTGTTCTTAAATTTCGACCCTCTAAATCTACTACCGAACTTTTCCTTCTATTCTTGCTGTCGCCTGACGATTTGGTACAAGCAAGAGGAGACTTTTTGGAACTGACGAGGTTAGTTACAGCCTTCATTAATATCATCATGGCTACAGGTCCTCCCTACAATGAAAATATTCATCGGATATGAGTAAGAAATAATATGCAAAGGAAGCGGCAAGACATAAGTGGTTGTTACAGGAAACCCAAATCCCGCAGTAGCCTACACACTTGTCTGCCCTAGATAGGTATAGTGGGGTCTCAGAAACCCCAGTCCCCGAAATTTGATTTTTAAAAATATGAGCATAAGCTCTACAGATCTGTCCATCTCATTACCTTCCTGCCTAGTGATGCTCTTCATGGGGATGATGGGGTCATAGCTGTATCTGGCTCTGATTTTGCTCTATTGAGCCATTGGGGTATGTTCGACCCCCAGATTACCTATAATGTAACCTAGTTGAGCCCTCTTGTGATTTTTTTTTATTTCAGTTTGCTGTCTTTCTCCTTTTGTATACAGAAGGTCCCAACATCGGTCTACAGCAGGCCACCCAAGGAATCATGATATTACTTTTCAATATTGCAAGATTTAATTTTAAAATTTGCATACCTAAAATGTAATCATTTTTGTATAAACTTTAAAAATATATATATTTTTTCAATTAAACTTTATTTTTTCTGGCCCTATTTAAAGGTAAGGGGTTGAATTATTTGTGTACTGAAGCATGTTGAAATATCTCAAACGGAAGTTTTTTTTTTTTTTTTTTCCCGTGGGGTCCGTCAGACCCCACGTTACCTAATCTGTAACATTTTGAAGATTACCTATCTAGGGTGATGCATCCTAATTGTTCATCAACTAATTCTTATACCGCACATTTTCCACTACAATTTTTACCTCAGAAAACTACAGTAATGTGTCATATTTGACTTATTCTTGCCACCACCAGATGACTTTGCTCAGCGTAGGAGAGACTTCTAGAACCGAACAGGATGAAAGTACAGGAAGCTGATTTCTCCTTTTATTGTGGAATGTGAATTTAAGATTTATTCTGGCTAACGCCAAAAGATTATACCCACCACAGAGAAACCCATTCCAGCAACACAGAGGGCTGTCTCCCAAGCTGAATAAAATCGTATGATAGTATCAAGAATGTTGACTAAAATACGGCCTCATAACAAATGGCCTTAGATATTTCGTAACCTCTTCACAACTAATCCTAGGTTGAGGAAAGTAGTATGTCGGTAGAAATTAATATGGTCACCAAAGCTTATTTCATATACCTTCATTTCTAAGCGAAGAATTATTTTTCTCGACTTAGAAATGTCAGGTGCGGGTAAGAGGATGGGTCCTTTTTGATGCTGCAGGGATAAACCAGTTCTGCTGTCGGGCCCTGCTACGGTTGTTGCTTATTTCACTGAGCAGTTGACCCTCATGCGGTGTGGTGTGGTGTGGTGAGGATCTGTCCCTTCTCCCCTTGGGGCTAAGATACAAATAAATTACCACTACCAAGTCGAATGGGCATATTGGGCATATCTAATAAAAATGGCAAATTGAGTTACGACCTTCATGAAGTTCCTTGTAGTAAACTCTGTAATGTCACAAAGTGGCATAACTATGGCGTGGCTGTTTGGTAAGGTACGGCCTGTGTGAGTGTCGACTTATCTCAGTAAATAAAGAACAGTCTCATGACATACTGGCATAACTTGAGTTACACCCATTAGTCACGATACTAAATGATCAACAGGTTGACTAGGTGTAAGTCAAGATACGCCTGTTTGTCCTCGCAATCAAGTTATTCTGTACTGATGATTTTGACATACGCCTCACCCCCAAACAACACAGTCTGTATATTTTGTTTGTTATTTACCGTATATATTTCTATGTAGAAAAACACAATAGGTTTAAATTTAATGTTAATAATTCTTTTTTTTTTTTTTCTATACTTATACTCTGAATTACAAGAATAGCAACATTGAGTCATAAGAAGATCCAAGAAAGATGGATGTCTTGATTAAGTGGGAGGATCATTCAAGAAATGTTGTGGCTACTGATAAATTTGAATGTATTGGAGATAGAAAAGAGAGGACAGAAAGCTAGAATGCACTGGAAGAGACAATACTATTATGGTATAATACTGAAGACTGCTTTAGACAAACCTATGAGTAAGAGTAGCGACAGTTATGACAAGTTGCCTCTCAGTGTTTTTAGAAATGAATGACAGGCAACTGATGAGAGTGTAGTTTATCAAAAGGAAATGATAAATTACAAACTGTTGGTGAAAGTGATGAACATTTGCTTCTCAGTAGTCACGAAAGAAAAGGCTCCTGACACAGACGAGCACTTGGCTTCATCAATCGTGAAGGAAATACACAATCGGAAGGAACTTTGGAACGTACAAACTGAGAGTAATAATGATGATAATGATGATAATGATGATGAACATGAGCCTCTCAGTAGTCTTGGAAAGAAGCTGCTTGCAAATGAAACGGACCCGCCATTATCACTTTCACTATCTATCTATCTATATATCTAGGCTGCTTCCCTCAAGGAATGGGAGGCAGCCGAGACAGGACGACACACTCCCCATTACTCATCCATTCAAACACATTCATTCACATCTTAGCCCCAAAGGGGAGAAGGAACAGATCCTCACCCCATCACACCGCACAAGGGTCAACTGCGCAGTGCAATCAGTGACATCCGCAGCAGGGCCCAACAGCAGAGCTGGTTTACCCCTGCCACATCATACTAGTCCCATCCCCTTACCCGCACCTGACGTGACTAGCTGATCAGACAAATGCGGGAGAATATCCCCTCAGGGCTGCATCATCATTTATTCATTCACAATTTCTCTCCATTTATTTCTGTCACGCACAGTCACTCTTCCTTGCTCAACAGACATCCCTCTCGCATCCAGCGCTCTCTTCACACTGTCCATCCATCCTATTGGTGGTCTCCCTCTCAGCCTTACACCTCTCACCCTCTCACATCAGATCTAGTTACCTTTTTCACCAATCGCTCATTATCCATTCTCTCCATATGCCCAAACCTTCGCAACACCCTCTGCTCAACTCTACTTTCACACACACACACACACACACACACACACACAAAAGACATGGAACCTAAAGGGTCCTACAACAGTGACAGTGAAAATGGAGCAAGTGTATCAATCTTCTATGGCAGTGATGCAGATCCTACCTATATCCAAACCTGTGAAGTATCAGATTG
This sequence comes from Coenobita brevimanus, assembly GCF_032717465.1. Classification (NCBI taxonomy): domain Eukaryota; kingdom Metazoa; phylum Arthropoda; class Malacostraca; order Decapoda; family Coenobitidae; genus Coenobita; species Coenobita brevimanus. The sequence goes on from NC_136955.1 coordinate 36,268,550, forward strand.
TAAGAAGGAAGTGTTTAGTTCGTACCACATTCACCATTGCCTGTTGTGTTACAATCATTTTATAGACATTGGGCCACATACAAGTGATCATAAGATTAAAGCAAATAAACTCTCAGGCAAAAAGAGGAAGTTATCTCTTAAGTTTCTGCATCAGTAGGTAAACCCCCAAACTACTCCAGTACATGCCAAACTTGAAGAGTTTCCTGTGGAAGGATTGGAAAGAGAGGAAGGAGCACTACCTCTCAAAGTGAAAAGAGAAAATAAGAAACAGAAAGCACATGAAAATAGACTACAAGGTAATGAACACATTATTCCTAGAACTGGAAAAACCGATCATGCAAGAAACATTTTAAAACCTAGATGCAATGGAGTAACATGCAGTATTTTTGGCAAAGAATATTCCACATTTTCAGATGAAGAAAGTGAGGACATTGTTCGGGCTTACTATGGGATCAATTTTGCAGTTGCAACGAGAATACATAACTCACTTTGTGAATGCTAGTTGCAGTAAAGCAGAGTACACTCGACTCTCCATTTCCCGGACTTAAAGGAGGGGGAGGAGAAACCAGTCCAGAAACCCCAAAAGTCTGGGAATCGCAAAAGTCCGGCCCCGCATACCTTTCCCACTACTTTTACCATACTTTGTCCGAATTCTTCAATATTGTCTGGCAATTATTCCCATAATCTGGAGCAATCTGGAATGTAGGCTACCTATACCAACATAACTAACATACAGAGTACATAAAATAACACTGACACAATAACATAAATATAAATGCAGTACACACTGAAATAGCATAAATATAAATATAAATAATGCCACGAGTTAGAAGGAACCGGTGGGGTGAAGCAGGATGGTGGCCATGATGCTTTTCATATATGAAAATATCTTTTTGTGTGTGTGTTACAAATGGCCTTTATCGAGTCTAAACCTTGCTAAAATTATACTGTGTTGTGCAGCAGACTGCTTGTAGTTTTTTATGAGGGAATAATGGCTGGACTTTTGTGAGAATCCCGGACTTGTAGGGGCATATGTCAGGCATTTGATAATATTGCCCAGCCTCAGCCCATGTCTGTGAAATCCGAAATTCGGGAAATTGGGGTACAGGAAATGGAGGGTCGAGTGTACTGTGAAAGATCATGACAGAAGAGGAGCAGTCTCTTATTACTACTTGCCAAAAGAATGGGCAACCTGTTCCTGTTCGTAAAACAGTGTTACTTAAGACACTTAACATTTCAGATCACACTCTACGAACAGTCATGCAGAAAAAGTTTGCCTCAGATACAGTCGAGAAAGATGGGAGAGGAGGTAGACCGGAACGTATTCAGGAAGAAGATAAGCAGAGAAGAGATGCAATCACTGAACATGTCAACAGATTTCCACGAACGGAATCTCACTACTGCCGAAGACAATTTAAGCAAGACTATTTACACCCAGATCTTAAGATGAAACTGTATGACATGTTTGTAGATGAATATGCACCAAGGCAGATATCACCAAGCTACACAACCTGCTGTGACGTTCTGAAGTCCCAGAATATTTCATTTCATAACTCTAAAAACGACCAATGTAAAATCTGTGAAATCTTTAGAAAGGGAAACAGTGAAAAAAGAACGAACGTTTGGATCTGTATAAAGAACATATCAAGGAGAAAGATACAGTAAAGAAGCAAAAAGAAAAGCCAAAAAATAACACATACATACTTTGCTGTTTCAACATTCGACCTCCAACAAGTTATTCATTTGCCCATGACAAATGATAACCAATTATTTAACAAGAGGAGACTGTCAAACTGTAATTTCACTATTTATGAACTGAAATCTAAGGTTTGCCATTGTTTTATATGCCATGAAGGTCAGGGAAAAAGATCATCCGAAATCTCCACTTGCGTAGGAAAATATCTGAAAAATTTGAACACTGCTGAAATTCAAAAGTAATGTTGTTCGCAGACGGATGTCCTGAGCAAAACAAGAATCCTATTGTCACAGCTATGCTTTTACACTCAGTATGTTGCTTGGAAAACATTGAATTGATCAAGCTTATTTTTTGTTCTTTCTTTTCTTTTCTTTCTTTCTTTTTTTTTTTTTTTTAGCCCTACCATGGGCAAAACGAGGGAGACTCTGCACGCAGTGCCATTAGCACTGCCATTGACAGTGCAGGCGATTTTTTGTGCTTTCTCAACTAATCCCAATTCTCCAGCTTGCTAGAAGAAAGAGACCCTACTCTGTACATATACTCTGTACATACACTCCAAACCCCTGACTTCCTAGACTACAAGGCATTGGCAAACGATCTTCTTATACAGTGCTGTCAGAGTTGATGATCAAGAACATTTCTTGACTGGACTCAAATGCGGGAGGTAATGGTACAGGAGACTGACAGGGATAAGATCTTCTTCAGAACAAGTCACCAAGTGGAGTCCTTTAGATCCATCACTTTGAAACAAGTACCCCAAACCACCAAAGGTTGCCAAAGAAAATATGATTTTTTGCTGTCACTTTGGTAGGGTTCCTTACCAATGGTCAGTGTGTCAGAATATGTCAATTTTTAAAATCTCTGCCTCACTGGAGTTAACATCTTTAGGTTGAATATCGTAACAATGAAGGTTTTTGTTCTGTTTGTTGAGTAGTATCACTCTCAGTTTAGGTGACGCCCAAGTAAATGTTAAAACTGGATACCCCATTATTTCACAGTGTACATGCATGTGCAATACCAAAGCAATGATGCCTTATATCAGAAACTTCAAAGGGTGTCATTTAGCTTGAAAGCTTGAAAACAAAGAAGTTTCCATATATTTTCTTAATGTTAATGTTACTTCTACTTTGTAATAAAAATATAATTTGTGTTAACTACACATCAAAATTCCATGGATTTTTCATAAAGAGGTAAATAGGCGTATCTGAGGTTTAACTAAAGTTTTTCCCGATGCCAATAAGTGTTAAATATGATTTATATTTTCACTGTACATTTGGAGTTGATGTCAATATTGATTTTCAGTAAAATGTCTTTTTTTTTTTTTTTTTTTTTTAATGAGGCTTAATTGTTTTTTCCCCCATGAGACTGGAGTTACCTGTAGTTATTATAAAACACGTTTAATATGATTTATAACAATAAATCAAGATTACTTTTGGCCGTAGCTCAGTCATTACCTAATTTATGTAGTGTTGTGCTGAATCTTTCATTAAGAGAAAAATAGGTATATCTGAGGCATAACTAAAGGTTTCCCTATCCTACGGAAAGTTTTTTCACAAGACGAAAAGTGGCGTATCATTTTCAAACCTGCAAAACTCCCCCCTGAAACCTCATTCATGGAAAATAAAAAATCCTATTATTCCCCCCAAAACAAAATCTTCCAGCTGTCCATAGGTGTTAAAAAGGTGAACATA